>NC_088800.1:29380068-30583068 GCF_011386835.1 Chrysemys picta bellii | reverse complement strand
AGAAGTGTAGACTTCTCCCCACAGGAGTAAATTTCTGCCTATGGCTGTGTGTCAGGGAGGGATGACTATCCCCCCTTCCATTTCCCAAACAATGAGGAGGAGGGAGGGGAACATTTTTAAGCCTTTATCCTGTAAACACTAAGGCTTGGCCTACACTAGGAAATGTGGTTGGTATAACTACATCACTCAGGGGTGTGAATTCTCCTGTTGACTTGGCTACTACCTCTTGGGGAGCTGGAGTACCTATGCTGACAGGAGCAGCTCTTCCATGGACATAAGTAGTGTCTTCACAGAAGTGCAACAGCGACACAGCTGTGTTGCTGCAATGTTTTAGGTGTAGGCTTAATTTTACTACTGTGACTAGTCCCCTTGAAATCCAATTTAAGCACACATATATAGTGGATAATAAATCAGAGAAATTCAGTAGATCAGAATGTTTTATATTTCTTGTAACTACTGTATCTATTTGCAGTTAAAGATATTAAAATAAAAGACTAATTCAATCTACTCAGATTGCTGTTAAGCAGAATTGTTTTGCAGTGCTGTTAGAAGAATGTAAAAGACTACAGCAGAACTCAGGAAGTGGGGGTGGGGAAGACAGGAATAATATGTGGTAAGGGCTGTTTAAAAAAACCCCAAACTGCTAAGTAATAGAAATAGCAACACTACTTAATTACAGGTACAAAGAGAGGAACAAACTAGGAATCTTTAAAATGACTATATCTACTTAAATCTTTTAGGAGCTGGAGTGTTTGTTTGTTTGTTTGTTTGTTTCAAAGATACTTCAAGAAGCATTCTGTTAGCAACACTGATGTTATTCCATGTAGAGTTCTGTTCAGCAAGAGATCTGTGACCTTTCATGGTGCAGAAGTTACCAAAGATGACAGTCAAAGGATAGCATACTGTTAAGTCTGAACAATACAAGAAATGTGGCACTCAGTATTTTTACATTTCCCAGCAAGGGATAACCATGTTAAAAAGAAATTTATATTTTCAGATGTAACAGGTCAAGTGAGCCAAGATCCACAAAATCCAGGGGTCAGAGTTTAAATTAAATGGATGAGAAGGGGCTCTTGGCAGCTAGAATTTTGCAAGAGATTCTTAGTGCTAAAATTTCTCTAAACAAATTCAAAAGAGTTCAGATAAGAGCATCAATAAAGGCTTCCTATAGCTCTAGGGCTTCCATTAGGATGGCGTGGTTCCTATGTAAGACCAAATGACAATGAGCAGCTCTAGTCTAGCCTAGAAAAATGACCCATTGCAGTGGGGTTGAAAATAATTTGCTACTGGCAAAGAATGGTCAGAACACTTTAACACCAGTTACAGAAAGTATATTGGACACCTGGTGGAACAGGAGAGGAACCTGTTCTTGCTACACACAGTCACTAAGCAGATATTTTCCTAATGGAGATGCACCCAGAAACTCTCACAAGTCACTCTCATTATTATCCCGTGGGATGCAGTAATTCACTCCAGCTGAGCCCAGCCACATTTCTCCTTCTGGCTGGTTTAACTAGCTATCTCTGCAGGAAGTGCAGGCAGCTGTGATGATTTCTCTACTCAGGATGAACCTCAAGGGGTTACTACCCATCACAGAATGTATTACACTTGCTAATTTTAGAGAACCCTTAATTACATTTTTTAAAAAGCAAACTGGCAACTTCAGGATTTTTAAAAACAAATCTCAGTTGAAAAGGATTAGGACTTAGTGCAAATGCAGAGGAAGTAGAATTCAATTATGTAAAATTTATGTTTTCACAATTACATCTTGTAAGCTTATCCATTTAGCTATGTCCAGGAACTTCATTCTTGAAAAACAGCGCTCCTTTTATTCTAGTGCCAGGACTTTATTAACTGGTAGTTGTGCTAAACTAAATGTTAATTTTGTTCTTCCAACAAGCATGCATTAGAGATCTGGGTGAATCAAAGTCTCACTTTATATTTGCACATACAAAGTAACAACCATTTGGCACAACTTAAGGACTAGTCCATGTTTAAATACTGTTATTAGGTTGCCCTGAAATTATGTGTGGTGCTACTTTTACTATGAAGTACAATTACCCAATAGGAAAATGGACCACAGTCCGGTGTGTATTATCCTCTAGTATTCTTGGTAGTTCAAGGTGTCTCTGAGGAGACCAGTTTATACCAAACCAAACTCTGGTAAGATCAAGATGAACCTAAGTGAATGGTACATAACCCCAGGATTTAATGAGTCAGGATTCTGTCTTCAGTTAGACGGGAAAACATTCCTTGCTTAATGATATTCTAAAGCTATACAATCTACTATTTAGGAACAATGTGGAGTTTATAGCTATTGATTTTGATTATTTATGAATTTTGCATTATAAAGTAACTAAAAGGTTGATGTATTATGGGGTGAATCTCTTAACAAACATAACTATTAAATATAGTACAAAATCTTCTTTACATGTTACATTTATTGATATTGATAAAATCTCCAGGTAACTGCATATTTCTGTAGCATTTTTGGTTTTTAGAATTATGTAGTGCTTTATCTTTATTATGGACTACACTATTGTTCCTAATGTAAAATCTGTGAATCATATACTTTAATGTTCCACATTGTATACATGTTTATTTTTATAAGGTTGATGATATAAAAGCAGCTATGACAGAACTGAAGGAAAAGAAGATCCGAATATTGAGCGAAGAGCCCAAAATAGGGGCGCATGGCAAACCAGTGATTTTTCTCCACCCTAAAGATTGTGATGGAGTCCTTGTAGAACTTGAGCAAGCCTGAGCTGTAATCCTAAAAGATGAAACTATGAACTAATTGCAAACCTAATGAGATGGTGTTGGAATTCGTATTATGCCTTGCACTGTGTAAAAGTCATTGTACTTGATTCTTTCTTGTTGATTAAACACATTACAGCTCTTAAGTTGTGAAATGTGGGGAAATAACACTACATACAGGAGGAAGCTAAAGCACTGTTAACCCTCCTAGTCAGTTGGGGCTATGACTTTTGTTTTGTTGTTCAGACCTTCAAAAATAATACATTTAAATGTGTTTGGATTCCATTAGACTATGAATTCAAATAGTAACATGAGCTGAGATACATATAACAAAATAAATGACTATATCTTGTATATCACAGTTTGCAGCATAATTTTTATATATAGATTTCTAGGTTACCCTACATAATTTTGCTCTATATTACCCACTTCTAGATGATAAGAAGATGGGTCAGATATTCCTGTAAGAAAGAAGTCTACAAGAGAACATTTTATTTTCTGTCTCCCATTATAAGCATTATCTAAGCTTCACATTGATTGGTTCATTCAATTATAGGATCCTTGTGTTATTATATGGATGTCTGCGATCGCTAAGCAACTGTTCTCTATCATAACAATTGCTGCCAAGAAAACTGTTGTCTAAATCACCATTTTGTAGCTTTATGTATTACATGTATATGGAAAAAAAATCAAGATTGATAGGGGAATTGGTTTATTTTAAATATACTGTGATTAACAAAAGCTTATTTTGATTTAGTTTTGTCAGCATATATATCTCTGATTTTTAAATTTAGCCCATACTGATTTATTCTGTTTTCTTCCTAATTGATCTCAAGTGTCTGCACTGAAACCTGACTCTTAGGAAAATATCTGGGACATACAAAAAAAAAAAAAAAAAAAAGGCTAGTGACTAATATTTAAAATTATATTTTGTTTTCCTATACAAAAACATTTTCAAGTGCTATCTTATTAAAATTTGTATGAATTTTTATTTTACCACAAGATGGATAAAGCTATCTAGGTCCTGATGCTGCAAATACTAACTTTACATCTGTGACTTAGTTCCACTGAAGTCAGTGAGACTATTCATGTTTGAGTGTTTGCTAGATTGGGACCATAGTTTATAAGTGGCCAAATCCTGTTCACTTTATTCTCAAGAAGGCTCCTCTTCATTTTAATGAAGTTAATCATATGAGTAACATAAACACCAGAATAAAATGTGGCCCAATCTTTTTACATTTTTTGGGGGGGTGGAGAGTGGGCATCTACAGCAGAAATAGAAATTGCAATATGAAGGCCACATCTTTAAATGTTAAATAAATAATAAAGATCTTTAAAGGATTTATAAAGAATCAGATTGTTCTGTATTTTATAGGATAAAACATATAGAGGAAGTGTTTCATCCTTTTAGGAACAGTTTTTTTTTTTTTTTTAAATCCAGTTTTAATCTACAATAGTGCCCAATTATTATGGAAGTTAAATAATTTGTGCTTTATTTCCTGTTTGCTGCAATAAAAACAGATACATTATGGTGACCTGAGTCAGATTTAATTTAATCTTCAGACTTTGAAGATGCTGAAAGCTTGTATGGTGTTCTTCTGAAGCCACAACCTTAATAATGCAAGAAATCAATTTTTATACATTAAAGGTGTTAACTTTGTACTAACAGTTCTATTCCTACCTGAGAACCAATTTTTACTTCAAGGAAAATGGATTGAGCCTTGTGCTTGGCTATTACATCTGTTCAGTGAACTGTTTATAGAATAGTGAGATTCTGCAAGTCTAATTTTGTACATAACTAAGCCAGTGAAAGGTAGGTAAGTACTTCATTTTCCCCCCTGAAATTTTATTCTGCTAGTCTAGAAATCATGGTTATTATTTTAGGTATGTCTGCTTTTATTTTCAGATCATTTGAGGAACAAGAGGCTTTTTTTTCTTTTCTTTCAGAATGGATCAAGAATTAAAATGTCAAGATTATAGTTTTTTTTGTTGGCTAAAATTATTGGATACTTGTCTTTGAACCTGAGACTGTTGGGTTGGGCTAGTATCACAATACACCTCTATCCTGATATAACGCTGTCCTTGGGTGCCAAAAAATCTTACTGCATTATAGGTGAAACCGCGTTATATTGAACTTGCTTTGATCTGCCGGAGTGCGCAGCCCCATCCCCTTGGAGCACTGCTTTACCACGTTATATCCGAATTCATGTTATATCGGGGTAGAGGTGTAATTGGAGTAGAAGGATTACCAGGTTAAAATTCCTTTCTTCCCCTTTTGTCCTATTTAAATAACATTAGTGGGTTTATATTCCCTATGTTGATTTAGGACTAGTTTGACGTGGTAGTAGGTAAGGTTGACCAAGAGTGGATGAGGGTCTTGAGTGAACAGGATTTTTTTTTTTTTATATCTGATATGTTTTTCTTCATACAGTGTCTGCTACAGCACCCCAACGGCTCTTAATCGGTTTCCTAGGTACTCATAACTACCTATCTCCCATACAGTATTTGCAGCAACAATTACCAGCAAGTTCTCAACTAATTGACTTTAGAGAGGGTTCCATAGGGAGTAGGCAACTGCTGCCTTTGCTCACTGTAACTATCTCATTTTGGGTTGGGGGTAAAACCTTAAGTCACTAAACACTTTGTAGAAAATAGGGTCTCACCTTACTCTGAAGAGAGCACACACTATATACATTCAAACTTATTCTCTCTTTAGAGGAACTGGACCTTCAAAAATAAGCCTAAACTGATAAACCCAAATTTAGCCACTCTCACTATGTACAGGAAAGACTCTCCAAGCCCTCTTATGCTACTAGATTGGAGCTAATTGGACATGCCTGCTCTCACTTTCAGCACTTCAGGGGCTGCTCAGTGCCTTACAGTCTCAGGTTGTTTGTGTGCTTGCCTAGTCATGCCCCGAGGTAATTTTTTCTTTCTTTCAGAGGTCCCCACGCAGCCAAAAGCCAAACTAGAAATGTTCTTTAAATCTGACCTTTGGTCTTTATGGCAATATATAACTTCTTAAATAGACCTTAGCTAAAAATGGAGCCTGAAGTACAAATCCAAAGTTTGTGGATATTCAGATGCAGACATTTGGCTCACACCCATCTCTAACTATAAATCCCAAAAGAAAAGGAGATCCTTCATTTCTCCCCAAAGGGATGTAGACACTCTCTACTACTCCCAGATATAACAGGATGTGCTAGCCCCTTAAGTCAGGTTTTGGATCAATTTCTAACCTGTTCCTGGTGCCAATTCAGAGGAATACTGGGATTTGTAGTTCCAAGGGCTGATAAGAGTTGCAGGCTCTGAAGCAAAGCATGCTGGGAAGGGGGCAGGCTGTGTTTAGGGAGTTCCCTTTCTTCAGACTAGTGATAGGCTGGGAGTAATAAAGCTGGGGATAACCCAACTTGCAAGGTTATCTTGGAAGGCATCTCAATGAGAACTGGATGGCTGGGAAGGGGGAGGTGGGGGAACTTTGTTTATTTTGGGGTGGGAGCAGGGCTGGTGCAAGGAAGTTTTGCGCCCTAGGCGAAACTTCCACCTTGCACTCCCCCCCCCCCCAGCCCTGCGGCAGCTCCCTGCCCTGAGGGCCCCCCCCCGCAGCAGCTTCCCCACCCCTGAGGCACCCCCCACCCCGCTCTAATTCTTCTCCCCTCCCAGGCTTGCGGCGCCAAACAGCTGATTGGTGCCGCAAGCCTGGGAGGCGGGAGAAGTGGAGCAGCGACGGCGTGCTCAGAGGCGTAGCAGAGGTGAGGACACCCCCACCCAAAGCCGCTTCCCCCCCCCAAGGCACCCCCATGGCAGCTCCCCACCCCCCGGCCTGGGGAGCAGTGTAGCAGCTCCTCACCCCAGTTCACCTCTGCTCCGCCTCCTCCCCAAGCACGTCGCCCCCGCTCTAATTCTCTTCCTCTCCCAGGCTTGCAGCGCCAAACAGCTGATTGGCGCTGCAAGCCTGGGAGGCGGGAGAAGTGGAGCGCGTGCTCGGGGAGGGGGCGTAGGAACGATGTAAAAAAAATTGGGGGCACCGCTTTTTGGTGCCCCCCAAATCTTGGCGCCCTAGGCAGCTGCCTAGTTTGCCTAAATGGTAGCACCGGCCTGGGTGGGAGTATAATCTTGGAAAGGATGACGATTCCTAGGAAGTAGAACAGGAAGCGGCCTTGGGCGGTGAAGCATAGAGGGCATAAGCTCTGGCTAAATGCTTCTTTTTGGGGTGGCCTTAAGGCTGAAGTTCCTGGTGCTGGTAGATAGTCACTCCTCACTCCACTTCATCAAAGGACACCCGCTTGTGCAGACCCTTGGTGAAGAGCCTACGACACAGAAACAGAGCAGGAGGAGGGAAACAGGGTGAAGAATTCAATTTGGGCTTTTGTTAGCCTGAGGAGCAGCTAGCTGTAGCAATAAATGTAAAACAAATGTAAAGACTCTCTCTTCCTCTGGATGAAGAAAGAACTGAGGAGGAAAGTTGCCTGCTGTCTTACTCATTGATAAGGTAGGAGATTGTGATGCATACAAAAGCAGAATATGTTAAAGACCATCCAGCCTATTGCAAGCTATTAATTAACTGGGAAAAGTGGAATCCTCTTTGTGGTGAATTTCAAGGTGCTTTCTAATGGCAAATATTTTTCTATAGCAGCCCTCACCTGGAGGAGTTTGAAGCATGCTCCATTGACCAAAGTTTCCCTGTCTCTAAACATTACCATAGGTGACAGAATAAATTTCTATATAATCTTAAAACACTCGTCTTTCTAAATTCCTCTTTCAACGCAGTGGTAGTCACGGGTGGTTTCCACCTTGCAGGACTTCCCATCATGTGCACACGCAAAATACTGTTGCACTCACCTCTAACCATGGGTCACTTAACAGAAAATCTGTTCTGTCCTGATGTTTGATTCCCCCCCCCCGCCCTCTAATTTTTTGGAACAGATGTACACAAATGCCTATAAGCCTTTGTAAATATAAAAATCATCTTGTGTTTGAAGAATTGCAATCACCCAGTGTACTTCTGGTAGACCCAGAATTGGCTAGCTTTTTAGCTGGATGTGATGTTTTGATGACTGTCAAACCTGCTTTAGTGGTGTTACTTGACTTCGCTGAATGCATTGTCAGGCTGTGGTAACTTTGATTTCAGTTATAAATTTAGCTTTAGTCAAAATGGAATAATTTATCATACGTCTAATATAATGTGTGTGAAACATAGGAATATTACATGCTGTAGGATGCATAATTTAAGCCTGATTTTCTGAACAGCTAACTTGCAGTAGCAGTTCTACTTTTCATTGATGTACAATATATTTTATATTATGAAATTAAAAAATAAGGTAGCCTCATAACAAAGGTAAAGCATTGTGAGAGTTAGTACTGTATCAGAGTTAATAAAAAAAAATCTAGAAACACCTTTTGTTCAAATTTTAATACAAATTGTAAAATACCCAAGATGGCAAATATTCCAATGTGCAAATGACATTTAGAATATTGACTCTGTTCTTGAGGTGCAAGGCGATAGCTGCACTGTGACTCTTTCAAAGGTCTCTTTTCTTTCATAAGAAAGCACAGCATAATTTTATAGAACTCTTGGTATCTACAAAACAATGGAAAATTACAAAAATATATTAAAAAATAAGAAAAAATAGTGATGCTTTGTTTTATTGTAAGAGATGAAGATTTTAACCTTCTGTTCCTTTGTTCATTCATTTTCAAGTGTAATATGGAGCCTGAACCTGTTCCCATGACAAAACTCTTGTGGACTTCATTGGGAGCAGGAGCAGAGCTCAAGTCTTGTAGTAACAATTCTAGTCCCCTTAAATTAAATGGCTGTCACAAAGGTCATAGGACCTTCTAATTGTATCTGGGACCTTTTCTTTGTTCTTATTGGGCCTGATTCTGTTCTCACCTAACATAATGCAAATGAGGAGTAATGTTAATGGAATAAATGGAATGACAGTGGTGTAAAACAGGTGAGAGAGAAGAATCCGGTCATCCTCTTCTCATTTGCAGCCTTCAGTGTTTTGCCTTTGGTCCCCTTTTCTGATGCTCTCTCATGTGTCTAGAGGATCTCATAATTGTGGGATGTTGCTCATATCAGAGGAGTATGAGACTTCCAGTATCAATGATGGCATTCTAGAATGTTGCATTCTGGTTTATTTGTAGTTAACATGGAAGTGCATTTTATACATGCATAATACTGCGTGTGTGTGTGCATCCTTTTCAAAAGGTACATTAAAACTTTTCTCTCTGCTGATGTTCCCTCCCCTGCAACAGTCCGGTTAGCTGAGGAATTCAGCAATTTTATGATCTTAGCTTAATTTTTATTTCAGCTTTGCAGATCATCTTTGAAAAAGAAAATGCAGCCAAAGCACTATACGCACATAAGTATAAAATTTAGTTATATTTGTTTTACCAGTTGTAAATAGTTTCTGGAACAAGAGGTTTTGAGTGTATTTGAGAGGTTTGGCAAGTATAATCAAGTTCTCTTCTTCCCCCACTTCCAGCTTTCCGGGATGTTCCCATTTTACATTGGCTAAGGAAGCTGACACAAATTCCTTTGCATCCCATTAATGTTACTCTATCACCAAAGGGTTCAATGTCAAATGATGCAAAAGATCTTCTCCCTGTTTTCCTCTGCACAACTCCAGTCCCTGTCCACCTGGAGAATCGTGAGAGAGAAGGCCACATAATTGAATCCAATTCCGTGGGTGGTTATTTAATCAAAAATAATTTCTTGCTGCACTTATTTTTAAAGAGAGAGAGTCTGCATCAGCAGAGTTGTAAAGCTCTGGAATCACTGCATCTCTTCAGCAGACAGCACAGAAATTGTAGGATTGGACTCATGCTATTGGGGTCAGGGAATAAGATGTTATAAAATAAAGTTGCTATTGAAAACATTATCTTTCTCTAATTATATCTAGTCAACTAAAGGAAAACATTAAAACTTCTTATACATCTGCCTGTTAAAACTCAACCTTACAGTTGGCTATGGCCACTCGCTTCTGGACAGTCAGGGCTGCTCGCATCTGGGTGTCCTTGTGCTTCAGGGCAGGGGACAGCAACTCACAAAGTTCAAGGAAAATTCCCTTCTGCATACGAAAGTTTCGCAGCCACTGTGATTCATCCCAGATCTGCAGCACTATGCGGTCTCACCAGTCCGTGCTTGTTTCCCGGGCCCAGAATCGCCGTTCCACAGTATCAACATGACCCATTGTGACCATGATGTTCACTGCGCGGGATCCCGTGCTTTGCGAGAGGTCTGTGCCACTCTCAGACTTCATATCCTCAGCGCGCTGCCGTAGCCTCCTCTCCCGATTTCTCAGCATCTGCCTCTGGAAAAGGTGGATGATAAGCTGCAAGGTGTTGACAATGGCCATAACTGCAGCGATGGTCGCAGCGGGCTCCATGCTCGCAGTGTTGTGGCGTCCACGCTGTCACTCACCAGAAAAGTGCGCGAACTGATTGCCCGCCGGCGCTTTCAGGGAGGGAGGGAGGGAGGGAGTGAGGGTTGGATGATGATAGTTACCCAAAACCACCCTCGCCACATTTTTTTCCCCAGCAGGCACTGGGGGCTCGACCCAGAATTCCAATGGGCAGTGGGGACTGCGGGAACTGTGGGATAGGTGCCCACAGTGCACCGTTTCCAATGTCGACGCTTGCCCCGTTAGTGTGGACTCACAAAGTCGAATTACTGTCCTTAGTGTGGACACACACGTTTGACTTTGTAATATCGATTCCACATATTCGATTTAAGTACAATCGAAATACTCTCGTAGTGTAGACATAGCTCCATTTAGGGTATCTAGACACTTCAACTTGAACACACTGGATTAAATAAAACAGTAAAACAAATGTATTTACTACAGAGAGAGATTTTAAGTGACTATAGTAATGAGGCATAAAAGTCAGAAATGGTTATAAGGAAAAGAAAGATAAAACACTTACTGGTGCCTAGCTTAACAAACTATATTAGATTCAAAGCAAAGTTTTCTCACCACATGTTTTCAGCAGTCTTACTGACCAAACTCTTTAGGTCAGGGCCCCTCCCCCAGAGTCCAACAGCTGCTTTTAACTCTTCAGATGTAGTGAATGCGATGGGCAGGAAGAAAGAGAGAGGGGTGTCTTTCCCTTCTTTTTATAGTCCTGTCTCCCCTTTCCAGCTGGGAGCCAGGTGACAGGCAGTGTGTGTGGAAGGGAACTGCATGCTGTTTCTTTGGTGAGGTGTAGATTTTTGCCCCTGCCCCCTTTCTTGCCAAAGAACGTCCACTTAGCAGGCAATTGTCCATCAGCTCTGTTTACACCTGGCTGAGGCATCAGCTTGCCTTTTGTTGCTCAGGAACTGGTTTGGCAGCTCCCCAGACTTATCTGAAAAACATTCTTCTAGTCGCGATTTCAGCTTATAACGTCACATGTAATGCTGCTATGTGCATTTTGCCGTGATATCGATCAGCCAATTGAGTTTGTAAAATGCTACCTCACAAAACATGCCTTGTACAAAAATTATTACAACGGTGTGTAGGGTGTGAACTCAGGCGTATATTGTCACAGCCACTGCACAGATGGACCTTCCCTCACAGGGTTTCTGTAGGTTTGGGAGTAGACTCTCAGTTATTCCCTGGGGGGAAAGGGAGTTGAATTTTGCCCCACAAAGCAACAATGGTGAGGAACTGTGTGAGGGGATCCTTGCTGAGAGTTCTTCCTGTAGTGATCTGGCCCTTGATTTGCCAGAGAGAAACACATCACTCATTCAGTGAACAGTAAAATAGAAAGAATTTAAAATTAACCAACACTCGGCACACACTTGATTGTTTTGCTAATATGATATTCATGTTAGCCAACTGATAAAAACTGTTTACTGCACAGATGAAATATCCTAAAATGGTAATGTAGACACTGCTTAGCATGATATGTATAGTAGGCTCTACTAAACTTTGTTTAAGGTTTCAAACAGGAGCATAGAGTCATGTGGGTTATAAGATTCTGTTAGTTCCCATTCATTTTTATATAAAGATGACATATATCTATATGAATTGACCTGACATTCAAATTTTATTTTAAACCAAAGGTCTTCAGCCTGCTAGGATTTGAAAATACCTTTAAGAGGTGATAGATTTTGCAACAGGCTTACAGATTTATGAGACTAGAATTTATCCTACTGTGGACAGGAAAGATATTGCCTCCTGGGATTAAATCCTCCTGTAATAGCTGCAGAATGATGCTGGCACCTGTAGTCTAGAATTATTAATATGCAGGGCATTGCAGACATTTTAACACAAATATTGGAAAGAATGTAGGGCTGTTTGTGCGTGGTTGAGTGGGAGTAATATTTCTTACACATTACAATGTACACACTTGCTTATGTATATTTTTGGGGGATAAAATGACTTACTGGATTTCTAGCTGTAACACTACTTTTTAAAGTAACCTTTTAACTGTTATGCTTTGTAAATATCACAAATAATATTTAAGGAATAGCTAAACTCCATTTGCATAGAATGGGTTAAGAACATAAGAATAGCCATACTGGGTCTGATCAAAGGTCCATCTAGCCCAGTATCCTGTCTTCCAACAGTGGCCAATGCCAGGTGCCCCAGAAGGAATGAACAGAACAGGTAATCATCAAGTGTGCCATCCCCTCTCACCCATTCCCAGCTTCTGGCAAACAGAGGCTAGGAACACCATCCCTGCCCATCATGGCTAATAGCCATTGATGGACCTATCCTCCATGAACTTATCTAGTTCTTTTTTGAACCCTGTTACAATCTTGGCCTTCACAAGAGTTTTAATTTGCTTATAATGTAGTCATAGTTTTGATACTGTTCTTTTAAAATTAATACCACTTGCATACGAAATTTCATTGTGTCTTGGATTGTAACACACAGATTTCAGAAAAGGGCAACAAAAATTATTAGTGATATGGAACGGCTTCCGTATGAGGAGAGATTAAAGCAGGTTTAAAACAAATAAAAGGAAGTATTTCTTCACACAACGCACAGTCAACCTGTGGAACTCCTTGCAAGAGGATGTTATGAAGGCCAAGACCATAACAGGATTCAAAAAAGAACTAGATAAATTCATGGAGGATAGGTCCATCAATGGCTATTAGCCAGGATGGGGAGGAATGGTGGCCCTAGCCTCTGTTTGCCAGAAGCTGGGAATGAGCGACAGGGGATGGATCACTTGATGATTACCTGTTCTGTTCATTCCCTCTGGAGCACCTGAAACTGGCCACTTTCGGAAAACAGGATACTGGGCTAGATGGACCTTTGGTCTGACCCAGTAGGGCCATTCTTATGTTCTTATGTATTGGAGAGCATAGAATTAATGCAGTTAGAGAAAATGGCTTTTCATTCTTCATTTGTACATTATACAACATGTAAGTGATTTATTTGTGTAACAACATCCTCTGGAAAGGAGTTCCACAGGTTGACTGTGCGTTGTGTGAAAAAAATACTTCCTTTTGTTTATTTTAAACCTGCTGCCTATTAATTTCATTTGGTGACCCCTAGTTCTTGTGTTATGAGAAGGAGTAAATAACACTTCCTTATTTACTTTTTCCACACCAGTCATGATTTTATAGACCTCTATCATATCCCCCCTTAGTCATCTTTATTCCAAGCTGAAAAGTCCCAGTCTTATTAATCTCTCCTCATATGGCAGACACTCCATACCTCTAATCATTTTTTTGCTCTTTTCTAATTCCAATATTTCTTCTTTGAGATGGGGCAACCACATCTGCATGCAATATTCAAGATGTGGGCGTACCATAGATTTATATAGAGGCAATATGATATCTTATGTCTTTTGTAATGAGTTGTGCTTATTGATTTGTATCTACTTCATATTTGCAGTAAATTACAAAAAAGGATAAATAGCCTTAATTGTTTGCTTACCATAAAATAATTTTTCAGTAACCAGGATCCAGATTGTCTGATGGAATCCATAAGTCGGGAGAGGAGGGCTGTTTTTGTGTGTATCTTCCCTGGCCTGCACCAAAGGGGGAATGCTGCTTTTGTCTCCACAGGGGACTTATGTGGAAAGGGTTCTGCAGACTTTGAAGAAGAGCAGGGAACTAGCTTATTAGGATATCAATATACAAGTTAATATGCCCCCTTTTTTCCTTTCACTTTTGTATGTAATTTTAATAAGAAACTGTAATAAGTATCTGGATAAGTCAGTAATTCCAGTATGAGGCTGAGGAAGAACACTTCATGGGAACTTCAATAGGGCACAACTCCCCCCACTTTTGGAGCAACACAGTCTTAAAGGGAGAAGTCACATTCGGCATGATACAGCAGGAGCAACTTGAAGGAGAGACCACTCATGTTCCCACCCCATCAAGCCCTGATTTCTACTTTTGGTAGAAATCTGCTTTAGCGAAGTTTGCCCTTTCCATGTAAATGGAGTTATTTCTATAGAGTTAATCAGTTTTCAAGACTCAATTCATTCAGTTTATGACACACGTTATTCCCCCATATGTGTAAACAACAGAGCTGCAAATAAATTTTATGTTATGTGTGTATACGTCAGTGTGGACAATTTTATATATAAAAATGTTATATATGAAAGAAAGAACCAAAATATAATGAAGTAACAGCACAAAGATGCTTGGCAGATGAGATACAAGTGGACCACAATGCACAAGTATAAACCACATGCCTAACTGAGTTGGACACATAATACACTGCATAACATCTAGCTGATGGGAATGCAAGTCAACTACATTAAAATTCCTTTTCACTTTTGGTGTCATGAGATATTTATGTTCACCCTCACACTCAAATCTGAGGAGTAGCTAGAAATCTGCAATTTGTATGTACACTAGCTTACCTTCTGTCACAATTGCTTCCCAGATGTGCCTTTGTATTCAAAATAATCACTAACACAGTGGGTGCCCTTAGAAGTATCTAATAGTTTCTAATAAATGGCCTGAGAAATCAAATATGTTTATCATTCACCACAAAAAATTGCTGCTCCCAGGGCACTGTACACCATGAGAAGCCTTCTAATATTAAATGAATCATCTTATGATTCCTATATCTTGTATGGGGATCTATATCCTGCCCTCCCAGGGAGATGGTGACTTGATGTTTCTTCCATCTTCTACTAATAATCAGTCTATGATCCTACCATAGATTATGCTTAGCTGTGTCCATGTCTCCAGCTCTAATGTTCAATCTCTTTTACTCTCTTTTTGTTAGGGCCAGTCTTAGAGCATGTCTACACTGGCAGAGTTACAGCGCCGGGAGTTACAGCGCCGCTCAGAGAGCATTGAAGGGAAACCGCGGTTGTGTGTTCACACTGTCAGCTGCCTGCGCAATAGTGTGTTCACACTTGCGGCACTTGCAGCGGTATTCGGAGCGGTGCACTCTGGGCAGTTATCTCACAGAGCACCTCTTTCTCTTCTGCCGCTAAGAGTTGCGGGAAGGCGGAGGGGGTCATGGGGCATCCTGGGTCCTGTCCCAGTGCCCCGGGATGCATTGCTTCACATCCCAGCAATCCCTGTGCTTCTGTCCGCATTTGGTGCCATCTTTCAATGATTTGTGTATTGTATGCCCTGCCTCTTCAGGCTGCAGGAATGGATCCCAAACTATTGACCAGTATGCTGCTCGCTCTGACCAACATGTTACAAGTGGAGTTATTCCTTAAACTACAAAGGCAAGAGGGCTGTGACATTGATCTCGCCACGCATAGTAGCTACAACATGAGATTGCTTTTGGCATCAGAGAGGTGCTGACCACAGTGGAACACCGCTTTTGTGCTTGGGAAACAAGCACTGAGTGGTGGGATCACATCATGATTCGGGTGACCAGATGTCCCAATTTTATAGGGACAGTCCCGATATTTGGGGCTTTTTCTTATATAGGCTCCTATTACCTCCCACCCCATCCTGATTTTTCACACTTGCTGTCTGGTCACCCTAATCGTGATGCACGTCTGGGATGACAAGCTGTGGCTGCAGAACTTTTGGATGAGGAAAGCCACATTCATGGAACTGTGTGATGAGCTCACCCCAGCCTTGCAGCACAAGGACACGAGAATGAGAGCTGCCCTGCCATTGGAGAAGCATGTGGCAATTGCACTGTGGAAGCTGGCTACTCCAGACTGCTACCGATCGGTCGCTAACCAGTTCAGAGTGGGAAAGTCGACCGTTGGACGCGTGTTGACGGAAGTGTGCAGGGCCATTAATCGCATCCTGCTTTGAAAGACCATGACTCTCAGCAATGTGCGTTACATTGTGGATGGCTTTGCACAAATGGGCTTCTCTAACTGCGAAGGGGCGATAGATGGCATGCATATTCCAATTCTGGCACCAGACCACTTAGCCAATGAGTACATTAATCGCAAAGTGTATTTCTCAATGGTTCTCCAGGCACTTGTGGATCACCATGGGCATTTCACAGACATTAACGCAGGCTGGTCTGAAAAGGTGCATGATGCATGCATCTTTCGGAACACTGGCCTGTTCAGGAAGCTCCAAGCAGAGACTTTCTTCCCGGATTAGAAGATCACCGTAGGGGAAGTCGAAATGCCCATTGTGGTCCTGGGAGACCCTGCCTACCTCTTAATGCCATGGTTTATGAAGCCATACATGGGGCAATTTGACTGCAGCAAGGAGCAGTTCAACAACAGGCTAAGATAGTGCAGAATGACTGTTGAGTGTGCTTTTGGCCATTTAAAAGCCTGCTGGCGCTGTCTCTATGGGAAGCTGGACCTAGCCAATGACAATATTCCTATGCTTATAGTTGCGAGCTATACACGCCATAATATTTGTGAAGGGAAGGGTGAAAGCTTCACTCAGGGCTGGACCACAGAGGCACAGTGCTTGGAGGCTGAGGCTGAACAGCCAGAGACCAGGGCTACTAGAGGGGCGCAGCATGGGGCCATAAGGATCAGGGATGCCTGGAGGCAGCAATTTGAAGCCGAAAGCGACTATTTGTTGCTATGCTCAGGAGTGCAGTGCTTGTAATGCTAGGAGATGATTGGTGCAGACAATTCAATATATATGTTTAACATAATTGTATGTTGCTTTGCAGGGCTCTTTTTGCTTTTAATTAATAGAATAAAGATTGCTTTCAAACCAACACAATTCTTTTATTAAAAAACAACAACTGGAGGAGAGAGTCAAACCAAAAAAAAACCACCAGCAGGGAGGGGGATGGAGGAAGGGAGTGTCCCGGGATGGCTAAAGATTTGTGTATGTCCAGGGATCATATCCATCTTTCTCCTTTGGAGTACAATGCAGCGGGTACTGTGCTTCAGCAGGGCCAAACTGCAGAGGGATGGGTGTTGAGTGCAGTGAGTAGTGGGAGTCTGCAGTGCTGAACTGTGATGGGGAAGGAGTGGAATGCTGCAGGTATAGACTGGACCCAGGAAGTTGATAACAGTGTATTGGCAGTGTCTGGGGGGAGCATGGGAAAGAGTTTTGCGACAGCGTCTGCAGGGGAAGGCGGGTGTGGAGCTGCTCAGTTTGAAGAGCTAGTATCACCAGGAGTGTGTCTCCTTGGCGCTCCATAACCTTTAAGAGCCACTCCGTGGTTTCATTCTGGCATGTCGCGGTCTCCTTTCAGTCTCTCTTCTCGCTGTCCTGCCACTCCTTCAATTCCTGTTTCTCGGTGGCGGAGTGCATCATAACATCATGCAGAAAGTCCTCCTTAGTTCTTCTTGGCCGCTTTCTAATTCTGCGTAGCCATTCAGCCACCGATAACAAAGAGGGAGGTTGGGCTCCCAAGGTCATCTCTGTGAAGTTTAAACACAACATTTTACAGAAGCAGTATTGTTTGCAACACACACAACGCTGATTCAGCCATTTAAAACACAGCCAGTATTCCCGCACCTGTCACTAACTAGCTGATCCCAGGCAAGCACACATGAGCCACAAGACCCCCAAAATGGTGAGTAGCCACAGGGGCAGGGTAAATCATTCTTCCTGGACCCTGCTGTACACTGGGCACGTGGCTCTTGGGGAGAGCCAGCACTGGGGGTGGGGGTGGGGGGGCTGATAATCATTCCTGTCCCCACTCTTTCCACAGGATGTGATCATTTATGGAAGATATCTCACTGCTGACCCTCAGCAGTGACTCAAGGGAGGGTCTTCTCCAAGATGGTGTGCAGCAATGGTCCTCCGCCTCCCGTAATGGCACAGTGGCACGGGAAAGTTACCGTTAATGGGGCAAGAAACAAAGCAGCTCTGCCGAAGAACCTGCGGCAGTGGATTGTCCAGTATCTCCATAAGAGTTTCCTGGAGATCTCTGAGGGAGATTCCTTTGAAGTGAGACAAGCCTGCTTGCTGTAACTCTCCTTCCCCTAACAACTTGCTTTAGCGATTCCCAAAATCAAATCCACTTGCCAGGGGGCTCCTTGCCTGTTTGCGCTTTGCCAACATCCGACAGTTGTGACTGGCTAGCCTCCTCTGGGATAGAAAAGAGCTCCTGGCTGCATGCATCTCTGACCTCCAAGTCATCCTCTGCCTTTGGGTCCCTCTCCCCTGCCACATACTCATCCAAGATTTCCTCCTCCTGGCTTGGTCTACTTTGACTGGCATGCGAGCTACCAAGGTATCCACAGTGGTCTTTGCAGTGGAGGTGGGATCGCCATCAAGTATCGCATTCAGCTCTTTGTAGAATCGGCAGCTCAAGGGTGCCTCCCTCACCTTGTGGTAGGCATTCCACAGCTTCTTCACTTTGACCCTGCACTGCAGTGTGTCCTGGTCGTGGCCTCTTTCTGTCATGCATCGTGAAATCTGTTCATAGGTATCATAATTCCTACGGCTAGAGCGCAGCTGGGACTGGACAGCCTCCTCTCCCAAATGCTGATGAGGTCCAGCAGCTCAGAGTGGTGATGACGGTTGGTCATCTGAGGGCAGGGCAGTAGAGTTCAAACTGATGACCAGAGAGGCAAGAACTGGCATTGTGGGACACCTCCTGGAGGCCAACCGCAGTGCGGTAATCGACCAGGGTGTAACCCCGGCGCAGAAAGCTGTACGCCTCTCGTTGGGCTGTTTTTTTTACAGCGCTACAACTGCGCAGTTTCTGCGCATTAAGTGGCTTGGCAGTGTGCACACCTCGGGAGTTACAGCGCAGAAAGCTGCTTTACTGCACAGAAACTTGCCAGTGTAGACAGGGCCTTATGTTTTGTAGCACCCCAAGCAAGAGTGGTACCTAGGGTGACCACCTATTTTGCATTTTGAATGTCATCTAGCCAGCACCCAATATAGTGATACTAAGAATTAGTTGATGTAAGAAACCTGCAAAAAATCATATACTGTAATGCAAATGTGACTCTTGAATTGTGAATAAAACATTGTGAGGCATGCTGTCCCTTAAAAATAAGCCTTGTTCAGTACATTTCCTTGAAAAAATAGGTTGCTGTCAGAGTGTCAGTTCCCATCTTGCCCTCCCTTTCCCACAGCTAGAGAGAGAGAGAGAGAGAGAGGGAATAGTGGGTGGTGGGGGAAGGGTAAGCAACATTAACACCTGCCACTTTCAATGATGGGTGCTCAAGGTGCCATAGGCAGAGATATTACAGCTGTGAAAGTGATGCTGAACAGAGGGAAAAAACTGATTCTGAGCCTTGGATTAACTGAACCTTGGCATAGCTGGTGGTGGGAGGGAGAAATAGGTGTGGCAAGGCACTTGTATGTTATCTTTGATCATCAAGAATCTGGACCTGGGTGGGGACTAGTCTGTTCCCTTGCAGAAGCTAGAGCAGCCCTCAGGTTGCTCTAACTTATTCTACTGCAACAGCCCATTGGGACGGGTGAGGCAACTGTTAATAGTTATAGATCATGCTCCTTATTTGAGCTGTGTAATTTAGAGCTGTTCTGCTGGTACTATTCCTCTTAGTGAGTTCCTTTATGCTGGGGAATTCCCAAGTAGTCATAGGGTTGCCAACTTTCCAATTTCTGAAAATTGGATACCCCTGTTCCTGCTGGGGAGCTATGCCCCGCCTGCCCGACACTCCTGGGGTGGGCTGGTTGCAAAGCACTAGAGCCTGCCAACTTCTGCCACCCGGAGCGAGCAGGCGACTGAGTTCCCAAGGAGCACTGCCGGGGGGGTGGTCAGGCTACTATCTGGGTGGTTATCGTGCCATGTACGGAGCCAGGACTAGCAGCCCAGCTCAGGCTGGCCCTTGATGGCAGTGCACTGAGTCCGGGCCCCTCTGCTACCAGGAGCGGGTGAGCAGAGCAGGGCCAGGGGCTGCTCTCCAAAATGCTCCTCTCCCGATATCAGCGCCTCACGGGTAGTGGACTGCCTCCTTCCTTCCCGTGGTCTCTCCGGCATGCTCGGGAAGCTTGCCCTCCCGTCGTCTGCTCTGCTCGCAGTGCCGCTGTGAACCTGCAGGCGCTCCCCTTCCCCAACCCTGGGCTAGCCACCTCCTCTCAACCAGAGCCACCTCCTCGGCCTATGAAAGGCCCCCTGTAGATGCCGCTGAGGCTCTGGTCTTCCTGCCCTCTCGGTGGGGAGGCTGATTGTGGTTACTCTGGTAACCAGACTTTTAGTGTCCAGTTAGCAGTGCTGACCAAATACTGCCAGGTTCCCTTTTCAACCAGATACCTGGCAACCCTAAAGTCGTACCATTGTAAAGGAGCTACAGCAGAACCTAGACCTGGACCCAAAGAGCCAAACATGGCCCAAAAGACAGTACGTGACTCCCAGCCTTAGAGTATCCCTTGCTTTACCAATTGGTGGTCTTCTGAATTTTTTTAATATAAAAAAGTATTGTATGTCTGATTTGTTTTGAAACAGTGCAGAGAAAACTTATTGGAAGCTGATGTGAAGCTCTCAGACTTCACCATTTGTAGGCAGGTATGAACCTCCTGACCTGAGGAGGGGAGTGTGGGATTCGAGCTAATCCAAAATTTGTTGAATAATGTATCTAACTTCCCAATATTTTAAAGCAAATTATCCAATTGATTCTTTTCACCCATTTTCTAGCTATTTGTCTACCATACAGAGAAAATACATCATCAACCATATCCATTGGCAATGGAGAGTATCTGTACGTCAAATGAAATATCAAAAAAAGGTATTTTGTTTTGCTCAGCTAGAGATGGGATATCTTTATAATAGAGGTACATCTGTACCAGGGCCAGCTCCAGCATTTCTGCTGCCCCAAGCAAAAAAAAAGCGATCGGCAGCGGCAATTGAAAAAAAAAAAGCCGTGATCGGCGGCGGCAGTTCAGCGGCAGGTCCTTCGCTCCTAGAGGGAGTGAGGGACCTGCCACCCCCGAATTGCCGCAGGTGCCGCCCCTCTCCCTTGGCCACCCCAAGCATCTGCTTGTTAAGCTGGTGCCTGGAGCTGGCCCTGATCAGTACCAAAACCCCACAGTCAAACACTCCCAAACTTTATTGGGAAAGGGGAAGGAAGGGTAATAATCTGAACTCTGACCCAGATCTGATTTTTGGGGCTTGAGGCCGTCTCCAGTTAATATCATAGAGAACCTGGGGAAGGTCATATTAGGAAAGTCCTGTTTGCCCTGATTCTTTCTCTGCTGCTGACTGTAGGAGGGCCAGGGAATAGGGGAGAGGGTAATCATGTTAATGAGTGGGGGTAGCTTGCTGAGGCCTCTCAGACCCCAAAAGCGGACTGGGCTTCCCTTCCTCAAACGCCTGGAAGCTTTGGTTATGCGCCATGCAGAGTCCGGGGCGGCTGGGGAGGAGGCGGTATCTGCTGCTATTCAGCTTCCCGGGTTCATTAGTAGTCTCCGTGTGTGGCTCTCCTCTGAAGCAGTCACACAAAAGAGCTGGTGCGGCTGGTCCCGGTCGGTCTGTGAGGAGCAGGAGTGGCGGCGAAGGGGCGGCATAGTCCCAACCCAGGTAAGCGGGGGTGAGGAGGTAACACCCCGGCAGCCAGCCCTCCACTGGCGCTTGCTGGGGCTTTGCTCCCAGAGAGGGGTCAGCAGAGAAAGGGGCCGGCCGAGTGAGGGGCTGAGTGAGAGCCTTTGTGCCCCAGGCACGGGGAGGAGGGAACCGCTGTAGACACCTCGCCCGCTGGGAGCTCCCTCAGGAGCGGGGAGTAGGATGCTGCAGTGCTGGCAGGGAAATAGTGTGTGGAAGCCCCTTGAGTGCCTTGCAGTGTGTTTGTGTGTGGGGAGGGGGTTAGATGCTGCATGCAAGTCCCACTCCCCCACCCCAAGCGCTCCTTGCAGTGTGTATGTTTGTGTGGGGGGAGGGGACCTGACGCTGCATGCAAGTCCCATTCTGTTTGTGTGGCAGATACTGCATTCAAGTCCCACTCCTCTACCCTGACCGAGCTCCTTGCAGTGTGTGTCTGGGGGAAGGGGCCAGATGCTGGATGCAAGTCCCTCTCCCCTACCCTGAGCTCCTTGCAGTGTGTGTTGAAGGGGGAGGGGGGCAGATGCTGCATGCAAGTCCCATTCTCCTACCCCGAGCTCCTTGTCCTGGTGGGATGCTGATAACAGGATATTGCATGTAGTCTCTCCCTCCCCCCTAAACCAATCGACCAACCACATTTTAGCTCCAGCTAGTGGGGGGAAATTAAGCTCCTTGAAAGGGGTCTGTGGGGCGGAGAACTGCCCGCAGTGCCACCCTTGCAGAGCGAGGATTTTGCTGCCACCAAATCTCATCCCCATTCTCTCGCTATTGCGGAGGAGGAAACCAACCCTGCCAGCAGTGCAAAGAGAAGCCAGATTGGAAAGAGACTCCAACAGGAAGAGTGTAATTTTACTAATATGATAGTTTATTTAATGTGTAGCAGCTGATGAGAGAGGGCATTGCTTGGTCGATCTGTTGCTATGATTTGGAAAGGTGATGGTATTGATGGTATTTATATAGCTGTGTCTGGTGCAGGGATGGATTCAGAAGATGTTCTCTGCCTGGTACAGAAGTGCTTTTCTTTCTTTCTATTGTGGTAACATAGTGGTGGCAGGGAAGCTTTAATACAGCTGCCTCATTTCAGTCAGATGAGAACTGGAAATGGGAAGTGTTTATATCCAGAAAGTTGCTGCTGCTGGGATCACCTTTTTCTCTGACTGCAGTCAATGCTGTATTCTGTTTTTTCTATTTTGTGCTTCTATCCCTCTTCTACTAATTTATATCTGCAATATTTTAGAGTGTAACTTTTACAATTTTTGTTATTACCTCATTATCTAATATTTTGTCTGGAGTGTGTGTATATGTACACGTGGAATGTTTATATAGTGTGTGTATGTATATTTAATTGTCAGTACCTAGCTCTAAAGTAAGTGTGTGTGTGCGTGTATATCTACACACATTGCTCATCTACAGTGCTGGAGAATTCAGAGTTAATTTGTTTTAAGATCGAAAAACACAGAAGAGAAGTCTTCATGTGATGCACCCCTCTTAGAATTTATATTTGTTTCTGGTTTATCATGCCTCCAGTGTAGCAACTGAATTAGAGCTTTTGATCAACTTTTTTCCCCCCCTTCTCCTTCATAATGAGGTCTGGAGGGAAAAGCTACTCAATTAAAAATTCTCCACTTCATTTTTCTTAAAGTAAACAGTGTGACAAATTATAACATGATTTCCCCCCTCCCCTCCTTACCAGCTTTACTATGATCAGATGATGGGGTTTTTGATATTGCCAGAGGGGAAGAGGGGGTCCTGTGTGTATGAGGCTGAATGTTCAATAGGGAAGAATTGACATGCTTTGCCTTAACAATTGGCAGTCTGTACTTTTTGATTTACAAAGTTAGTTTTCTCGGTACCCTTCTGTTGGTGGTTATATATAGCAAGGACATAAAAGGAGAATTCAGTAAGGTTTTCTTTTTCTTATTTCTATGTAATATAATCTTTATATAGGTATACTTTATAGTTGCTTTTTATTCTGCCTTGAGATGGTTTAAAAAGACCAACCATCTTAGCTTTGCAAACAGGCCGTAGTAATTTAAGTGATGATTTTCAATCATCCTAGCCTGTCAAGATATTCACCAGAATATCACAGGAAATGGTGGTGTTTTTGCCGGAAGGGTATTTTAGGCATTTACTGATTCTATTGCTCAACAAATCTTATTAGTTCTGCAAGCCAGTGGAACTATAGATAAAAGAAGATAACAGCTACAAGGCATCTTAATTTAACTTGGATATCTGTAGTGTGCAGTATATATGGCATATAGTGATAAAATAGTAAACGATTTTTGTAAATATTTTGATATTCTTGTAGTTTCCCATGCAAGACTGTAAGCCATCCAGGGGTTATGGCTATGATATGTGCAGATACTTGTCTACATCTTGATTTTTCTGATTTTAGCCGACTGTACTGAGAAGCTATGTTTCGGAAATGAGTTGTCTTATTGGCTGGGGTTAAAATGGAAAACTCTGAAACTGACACTTCTCAGACATATTGAGTTGTACAGACCTTTCTTAGGAAGATGCAAAGAATTACATATGTTTTTCTCCTATTCCTTCTACTGTGTTTAACTTCATCTTATTACTATGGATAGGTGGGAAAAACAGCTGTCCTGACACTCTTTGTGTTAGTACATCTGCTGGTCTCTATGGATGTGTTTCTTTCTTGCAGACCTGCTCTTCATAGGCTCTGGCTCCTTGAGACTTAAACTTGCATTTTCTAGTATATTAGCCCCTCTTCTTTCTGCTTTTAAACTAATGCATCCTGACTAGAAGCAACCTCATTCATGTCAAAAAGAGGCAAACCAAATTCATCATAACCTTTTCCCCTTCCCCACTTGCTTCTCCTGACCTTTTAAAGTCATTTTAAAATGTTTAGAAAACATCATTGCCACCATTGGTGTAGGATGGATGCTCTAGATGAGAAGAGTTAAATGAGATCTGTGATGGGAACTCTTCAAAACTGAGCTCAGTTTTGGGGAAACAAACTTGTTTTGAGATGGAAAACAGCATAAAAATATGCCTCCCTGTGTCATTCTGCCTCTGTTTGAGGTGGAGCACAGATGTCACAGACTTTCACCCACTGTGCTGGATGAGGTGCCGGGCATGTGCCAAAAAAGGGCTTTCGCTTTTCATGGTAGGGAATATAGCTTTGGTTAAACCTGCCCAAATAGCATATCCAAGAATGTTTCTCACTGCTGCTGATTTTCTCCCCCGCTGACCCTCATCCTCCCATCAACAAAGGCAACTTCGCCAACCTAGTGAAAGGATAGATTGTTCCTGCATGATATGTACTAGCTTATGTGGAGAAACATGCAACATTAAGCTTTGTTTCTCTCCTTAAAGAAACCTAGTGGGATGGTCTCAAAGTTCATGCCCAAGCTCTGGTTGGTCAAAAGAATTAGTTCTAATTAGGCTTCAAGCACCTAACTTTCAGCTACCAGCAGTTTATACTACCATGCAAGAGACACCAACATCACTAAGTTTCTTTATTTTTGTAACACTTATTTTTTTTCCTGTAATCCTTTCATCCTTTTCCTTTCTTATATATAGGGACTTCCTTAAAATACATTAAAAAATTATTCAGGGATCAAGAGAGACAAATGACATAGTAGGTAGATAAATTGCTTGACTTTTGGAGGCATTTATAGCTCAAAATAGGAAAGTTTTCCTTCCTCCTCTTCCATCTTTAGCTGAAGAAAAATGAATTTATATATATAACATTTAAATGCATGAACTGGGGGGGACACTCGGGTCCTCATCATGATATCTGATATATGTTGCACTCTGATCCACCTTCACCAGATTGTAGGATTGAGACTTTTGTTTGAAATGTGTAGCTCTTGCATTAATAATATTCTTGTGAGTCTCAGTGATACTTCAGCAAAAATAAGCAAAAACAGAACAATTATCTAGTGATTTCAGGTACAGAGTTCAAATCCTGTTTAGGTTATGTTTTTATGTTAAAAAAATCATATTACTCTGCTCTGTGTCAAGTTTCAACAATTATCTTTATTATTCAAAAATATTTATTGACCAAAAATACATTTCTTTTGGTTGAAGAACCAAAATAGAATGTATGCGTCAGTCTTACTCCCCAAGGCATGAAGAATTTGTGTCTACCCTCTATTATTCAGCTTTTTCTGACAGCCCCTGAGGACTTTCCCCTAAGGACAAATGTGAAGATGGAGAGGGGAGTTTGAAAATAGGGTTCTGGTAGCCTTGCCTGTGTGTCTCAGTATATCCAGATAACATTCTTCTGAACGTTTATCTAGATAAATTTCTGGATGGTTAGCCAAACACCAACACTTCTGAAAATACTCTGACATCCACCAGAATGCACCCCAGTCCTGCCATTTTATCTGGAGAATTGTACCTGGGGTACTCACCTTCGAGCAGTTGGCAACTATTTGAGGGTAATTTGTGTCTAGAAGGTTACTACTAACAACTTGGATAGTTAAGTGATTGCGAGCCATCAGGTACCCAGATAAGGTTTTATCACCTGTACATTAATAGCTTGTCTCAACTCTAACAAAAGTCAGTGCTCATTGGCATGTTTTTTCCATTGTATTTATTTAACTTTAATAGGCTCTCTCTGGTGTCTGATATTGTATTGTGGGAGATGCTCAAAGGCACAGGGTAGTTCATTGTGCATTTGCCATTGACTTTCAGTGAGAGTTAGGTGTCTAACTGCACATCATGCCTTTGAAAATCTCCCCCTCATCTTTACAGTTTCCCATAATCTATTTTGAATGTTGTGTATTAAAATTTTGATTGAGACTTTTCTACCTGAGCAATTGCGTCTAATAAAATGCTACTTTGTCCTCTTCTAATGCCTCTTTGCCCGAGGATCTCGCAGTCACTACAGAATAGGGGTCTGACCCTGCAAATCTTTCCCTCATGGAATTCCACACACAGGAAGACAGGTCTTGCCAGATCCAGTCCTGTGGTATTTTTGAAGCAACTTCAGTGAGAGTCTTGCCTCATTATAAAGCAGAGGTCCCCAAACTGTGGGGTGCACCCTCCTGGGGGGACACAGAGGAACGTTCAGGGTGGGTGCAGCTAGGGTTGCCAATTTTGGTTGGACATATTTCTGGAGGTTTCATCACATGACAAAATATTTAATTAAAGATTAATCTCTAATTCCTGGAGACTCCAGGACAATCCTAGAGGGTTAGGTGTGGCTGGGACCTGGGCCAGCCCCCACGGGGGCGGGGAGGGAGTGCCACCCAGCTCCGCCTTTGGCCCCACACCCCCAGATGTGGCCCTGCCTTGGCCCCCTTACAGCTGTCCACATCTCCCCTGCTGCCAGACCCGGTTTGGGCATGGACGGGGCAAGGGGGGCCATGAGGTAAAAAGTTTGGGGATGACTGTTACAGAGGTTGGATTGGCCCCATTAGCTGTGTCCCGCAGCACACTTGTAAGGTGGCTAAAGGAAATGTAGTGCTCACTGACTAACTGAAATGCAGTTACCTCTGCTGTGATTGTGAAACAAAGCAGCTGCAGCTCACAGCAGCCTTATAGAACAGGTTTTAGGGCATGAAGTGAGGAAGAATAACAACACTGTGTCCAATTGAAATGGCAAAGGAGTATTTAGGGAAGCAGAGAGTTATTGGCTACAATGGAATTGGTTCAGGCAGGGAGGGGGAGAAATGCTGATCCCTTGTTCAGTGGCATTTAAGACTTCAAATTAGGTTGTCCGAGAAAACATATTTTTTTAGGGTGGGTGGCAGGGATGGTTTGGTCCCATTCTTTCAAGTAAATTAAAATGAGATATTGTTGCTGCTGTGATTGTGTAAAAAGCATTTTTCTGCTTCTTCTGCTTTTGTTTGTGTGGGTGACAGCTAAGTGATGATCTTTGATGACTGACTTTGGTACATTGGCCTGACTTGCCGCTCAGTATACACGGTCGATACCCTGCAAATAAACCTCTTGCCTCAAAGGTGTCATCAAGAGCCTAAAGTTGCCTTTTGGGGATTTGAATAGTAAAATTCAGAAATGACTTTCAAAATACATTTTGTTTAATCCTTTTCTTGTTTGAAATCCAAACTCCAGCTTAAGGTTGTGCCCAACACAATGCACAACATGGAGTGTCGTGTGTGTGTATATATATGGCTGAACATAATTTGACAACCTGTATAATGTCTTTTTGCCCAAGGATCTCACAATCAGGCCAAATTCCGGCCATCCAGTACTGATCTGACTCTTTAGCCTTGATCTCAAAAACTCCTAAAACTGTTTTTCATCCCTGCATGATGCCAACAGTTGTCCCAGATTCTAAGTCTACTATGTCAGTAAAGAGTACAAGGTTTCTTGTCCTGCATAAATGTGTTGTACATGGATTGGTACTCAGCTACAGACGCGTCAGTGCGTACACAGTAATAAACTTAGCCTTCTGTAGAGAAACAATGTGTGTGAGGTAATATCTTATATTGGACCAACTTCTCTGAGAGAGAGAAAAGCTTTTGAGCCACACAGAGCTCTTCTTCAGGTCTGCGTGGCTCGAAAGCTTATCTCTTTCTCTCCAACAGAAGTTGGTCCAATACAAGATATTACCTCACCCACCTTGTCTCTCTGATATCCTGGGACCAACATGGCTATAAGTACACTGCACTAGCCTTCTGTATGCATTTCTGAGACACTGCAATAGCCCCTCTAAAGTCTGTCTTTCATCCTAACATAATATGTCAAGATTAAAGCTATTTTTGGCCTGCAAGTTCAAGTATGTGTGGTTTACAAAAATACAACCCTCTAAATCTAGAAGCAAATGCTGAGCAACTGTAAGCAGTATATGATGAGGTGGCAAACTTTAGATCTCCTTGTTGCATTTTATGGAGCAGTTGTAATATCTTGTGGACAAATGATACCATAGGGAAGTTCTGCAGATCCATTACAATGGTTCTTATTCCTTGCAGCTCTTTAACAGGTCTGATTTCTGCCTCCAATAAAGCAGGCTGGGAGTGATCAGATCCCTGAAATCCAGCTAGTGTAAATTGACCCCAGTTGCTGCAGGAAGGCTTTACCAGATGTTCTGCTCAGAGCAACAAGAGAACAAAACAACCAGAATGGATCCTCTTTAGTTGGTTTATTAAATTCTAAGCATTACTTGGTTGTTACTTAGCCGTGGGGCTCTGCAGCAAACACCTCCTTCTTGAGACAGCAGGTTCCAGCACAACATGTTTGGACAGGCCTCTCTGGCAGGAGCACTTCATGGACAACCAGAGGGATAGAGAATTTGACAGAAATGCCTGGGCTAATTGGAATTAGTAACAGGTCGGCTGTTACCACACCTGCCGGACTAATGGGACCCTGCTCGTGCTGCAGGTTGGCCGTTGCCACGCCATTTTTTTTACCCCTTTCCTCCAGAGCTAGTTGTGTGGATGAGAGGAAAATGTACCAGACATGGAGGAATGAGCAGATGATAAGGAGCTTCTTGACTCACTGCTTATTTCTGACTATTTCCCCATACCTTTTAACAAGGTGTGAATCAACCTTTATGTAACCCTGCTTGACTCACTGTGGGATTTAGTGAGTTGAAATAGCTGCCACATGCAGGGCTGCCGAGAGCGGGTTTGGGCCCCGGTGAAAATTTTGTTTCGGGCCCCCCAGCAAGGGCGGACCGGCTAAACAGGGCCGACGAAGGGGGGTGGGGGGAAGCTGGGCCCCGGGCCCCCTTCCGGACTGCCGGGTCCTGATAATTTGTACCAGCTTCCCCCCTCCCCTTGTCGGCCTTGGCCACATGTGAAGGCTTCCCTGTACCCCTCCCTCAAACACACTTAGGGATCACCTATAAAGTTTAAGGAGCCCTCCTAGGGATCATCTCAAGGGTGAACATTTCTAGTGTTCCACTTACTTCTGTAGTACAGACCTGGGGTTAGAACTCACCAAGGAAGAACCTCAGAATCAGTGTGTTGACGAAGAGTAATTTGAAAGCATTCTCAGGAGTATTATGTGGACTCTGTATTCCTTCATATAGGCCTTTTGTAAAAGGAAGTGTGGGATGAAGTGGGGGGGAAGGGGAGTTAATCTGTTTGCAAGAAACCTGTTCTGATTGGCATCAACTGTTGGGAGTATCAATCTAGTGTCTGGTAAAAGACCTGGCAAGTCGTTAGTTAAAAGAATAATATAATAATAAAAGCAAGGTCACTTCAGCAGCGCTTCTTACATCTGTTGCCTCCATGTCTTGTGCTAGAGCCAGGCCTGCATGGTCAGACTTCCGTTGTGAGATTGCATCGCCACCTCCCCGTTATCCTTACTGAGATTTACAGTAAGAGCAATGAGCTGTAACTCTCTCAACCACAACGCCAGATCTGCCTGATGCTATGAAAAGCCAAACCCCAGGCAACTGGTAACTTAAGCGTCCCATTGGGCAGGTGTTGTGGTGACTATGAATAGATTTGTCATGGGAACCCCATTTAAAAATAAAAATAAAAATCTGAGGCCTTGCAGCTCAAAAAGAAATTTAGAATTTATGGGTATTGAAAATCCTTTGATCCAGCCTAAAATTAGTGGCGGTATGTCCAGCTTCCTGATTAAATACATCGAGTAGCATGAGAGGCATCTGTGTATCTCCTTCTTTCAAAGAAGCATGACTGCAGCCTGACTCTGTGTAAGGTGGTCCCCCAAACAGAGGGCAACTAGCAGGAAATTTCAAAGTGTTGTTTCTTTGAAAGTGTGCAGTACTACAGCAAGAGAGTGACTCTTGGGCAGAGACATATAGCTTGGCTTACATCTTAGAAGTAAATGCAATTCCAAAACCAATTTTATTGACCTCTTCCTCTAACTGATTTGAAATATCAGAATATGAAGACTGCAGAATGCCAATCAATCCCACAGGGAACAAGAAGGCTTAGCACTCTACTCCATCCTCTTCCTAGTGCCCAAGCATTCAAAAGACAGAAGTACACGCAACCAGAAGCTCTTGAACAGACTCCTTCAGAAGCCATAGTTCAGGGATGGAGACCCTAAATTCCACCTTAGCAGCAACTTACAAAGGACTTTTTTTTTTTTTCTATCAATAGCTGTAGAGAACACCTATCTACATATTATTATATGCAGCTTCCAGAGGATAGATCTCTGCTTCACATGCAGCAGACAGTGTTACTGGTTTGCTCCTTCACCTTTTGGCCTACCTGCCTTTCTAGGGGTGTTTTCCAAAATGCTAGTTAATATTGCAATTTCCTTGGGAAGAAAACAATTAAGAAGATGGTCAGAGGTGCACTCTTCTTGGAAAAGGCTCACCTGAATCAAATGAAGTCCACATTTAAAGTGTGGGCTACTCTAGCACTTTCGTTTAAGTATTTCCTCCATGTACAGAAAAGCAAATCCATGATTATGATCATAGTCAAACATGATTGTTTGTAAAGAATTCTGTCTACACTGGAACACTTTACACTTTAATATGTTACAATCATTTTAGCCAAAACTGTGCTTGCTATTACCCTCTAACAGGGATCAAGCACAGTCAGTTTCTAATTGCAAAACGTTCTTCCATCTATTTTGGTGCAAACTGTTTCAAATGCGGTTACAAGTACTAATGTATGGTAGGCTCTAAAGGACAGTCCAGCCAAGGGTACAAATATTTCCTTTATAAACTGATCCAGGATGGGGAAGAACAAAAAGCCTTATTTGGTTCCAGACTTTTACTATGCAGCATGATGCATTTGTTGCTATTCCACCAGAACTGCTTGCCTACATATTTAAATTTACCCTTAAGATATTGCAGGCTTTCTAAAATGTAATTGTTATAAGAATACATGAAAGTATAAAGTAACCTGACAAACTATAAATCTTGCCATTATTCTGTTCATGTGGTGTTGACCTCTGTGAGTCACCAGATTCATTTGTTTCTTCTTTTAAATATGGAGTGAATGAAGCAGGGGAAATATGGAAACCTAACTTCTATTTGCCCATGTAATAAAAAATATGTATTAAAAGGACCATAAGAGAGGAATACAAATTACAGCTTCTGTCGCTGGTGGGAAATGCATAGCTTTCTTATTCTGTACATGGCCCTCTCATTATCCTTCAGAGTCAGTGAATACATTTTGATACAGCATTACAAAGGAGAATCAGAGCACAACAGTGTTTTTCTTCTTGTAAGACCTAGGTTGTGGAGGGGGTGGGGGAGAAGGTCTGGTGGTTCTGCCTTTTAAAAAGAAAATTTATTCTCGGTTCAAAACACTGTTAACTGTACTGTAGATAACTCTGGATTACAGATAAGGCAGGTTTAAAAATAATTTTATCTCTGTGATACTCTGTGACAGTTAGTCTATCAGTGTAGGTTTAATTATGCACAACTACTTGACGTATTATGGCCCGAGAGATCAGAGCTTTGGCATATTGGATGATAAATAGGGAAGGAATTCTGTCACTGACTGGAGATTTTACAGCCCATGCTACAGCAGTGGCCCAAACAATAGAGGAGAGGAGAGGAACATTTTTTAGTACATATTGTAAAGAAGAACATGAGACTGGCCATATTGGGTCAGACCAATGGTCCATCTAGTTCAGTGTCCTGTCTTCTAACAGTGACCATGTGCTTCAGAGGGAATGAACAGAACAGAACAATTATCTAGTGATCCATCACCTGTCGTCCACTCCCAGCTTCTGGCAGTCAGAGGCTAGGGACACCCAGAGCGTGGGGTTCCGCCCTTGACCATCTTGGCTAGTAGCCATTGATGGACCTATCCTCCATGAATTTACCTAATTCTTTATTGAATCCAGTTGTAGTTGTGACCTCACAGAAGGGGCATTTGGGCTCCTGTATGACTCAAATGCCATGAAGGTTGTCAGGAATTTTTCAGCTCCTTGATACTACTGATTACTTGGTTCCTTGACAGAAAACTTGCCCTGACTACAGGAAAATATCTGTCCCCTATCAGCAATATACATCTTAAATCAATTGTTTTATAATGAAGAGGTATTCTTTTGTACTTGAGGTGGTAGGAAAAAATCTCACGTTAATCTCCTCTGAGATAGCAAGAACAATGTGTGGGTGTTGTGATGTTCTCTTTCCATTATCTGTGTAAAGAGGCTCACCTTAGGGTGTGTGTTTTGTTTATGGGTTGTGTTTTTTTTTTTTTAAGCAATTCTGTTACTGTAAATAGATGTAGAATAGACAATGATCTCTAAAGCATGTGTTTTGGTTGATTTGTCCCCCGTTTATTATGCTGCACATCATAACTGGAGCCATCAACTAACAGCTGATCTAATTAGAAATAATGATTTGAACCAAAAAAAGCTATTAAGATTATCTTACTCTGGGGAAGAATAGCTTAGCATCAGTTTTATTTCAGTATGAAATGTATATGTTGGTGCATTAATCCTTTTGTACTGATGTGCTAGATAATATTACTAGCTCTTATAGTGCTTTTCATCAGTAGATCTCAAAGCATTTTACCAAGGAGGTAATCTTCATTATCCTCAGTTGATAGCGAAGGTGTGAAGTGGCTTGACCAAGGTCATGTATCAGACCAGTGGCAAAGCTGGGATTGGAATCCAGATCTCCTAAGTCCCAGTCCAGTGCTCTGTCCTTTAGGATACATTTAAGTGGGGCTTTATTTTGACTTTTCTAGCTAGCATCCCTTCTAATGGGAGAGTAATAGAATTAGCTGGCTAACTTTCCCTCATACAAATTCCTTTTGTCAGTTCTATACAAGTACAGTTTACTGGATGAATAGTTTACTGGGCTTTTGGACAGAACAATGCATCTGCTTGCTAGAGGTTGATATTGGGGGAAACAGACAGCAGTTTTATATATTATGATGCTAAACTTTGTTGAGGAAAAGAAAACTTGATCTCTAATACAACACTTGAGCTAGGTTTTACTTCTGAGCCTGTATTCAGATCTAAAAAACCAAGCAGTGTAGACAGCTCTCACTTTATGGTAAGTCTCGTGATATTTGGTGTTTTTACTTATTGGCCCAGACACTGGAATCACGTGAATATGTGAAAACAACGAGGAGTCCTTGTGGCACCTTTTAGAGACTAACAAATTTATTTGGGCATAAGCGTTTGTGGGCTAAAACCCACTTCATCAGATGAATGGAGTGGAAAATACAGAGGCAGGTATAAATACATAGCACATGAAAAGATGTGAGTTGCCTTACCAAGTTGGGGGTCAGTGCTAATGAGACAATTCGATTAAGGTGGAAGTGGGCTATTCTCAACAGTTGACAAGCAGGGAGGAAAATCATTTTTGTAGTGCTAATGAGTTCAATGTTGTCAAGGTGGCCCATTTCAAACAGTTGACAAGAAGGTGTGAGTATCAGCAAGGAGGAATCAGTTTTTGTGGTGACCCAGCCACTTCCAGTCTTTATTCAGGCCTAATTTGATGGTGTCCAGTTTGCAAATTAATTCCAGTTCTGCAGTTTCTCTTTGGAGTCTGTTTTTGAAGGGTTTTTTTGTTGAAGAATTGCCACTTTTAAGTCTTTTATTGAGTGTCCAGGGAGATTGAAGTGTTCTCCTACTGGTTTTTTAATGTTATAATTCTTGATGTCAGATTTGTGTCCATTCATTCTTTTGCATAGAGACTGTCCGGTTTGGCCAATGTACATGGCAGAGGGGCATTGCTGGCACATGATGGCATATATCACATTAGTAGATGTGCAGGTGAACGAGCCCCTGATGGTTAGGTCCTATGATGGTGTCCCTTGAATAGATATGCGGACAGACTTGGCACTGGGGTTTGTTGTAAGGTTTGTTTCCTGGGTTGGTGTTTTTGTTGTGTGGTGTGTAGTTGCTGGTGAGTATTTGCTTCAGGTTGGGGGGCTGTCTGTAAGCGAGGACTGGCCTGTCTCCCAAGATCTGTGAGAGTGAGGGATCGTCCTTCAGGATAGGTTGTAGATCCTTGATGATGCGCTGGAGAGGTTTTAGTTGGGGGCTGTAGGTGATGGCTAGTGGTGTTCTGTTACTATCTTTGTTGGGCCTGTCCTGTAGTAGGTGACTTCTGGGTACCCTTCTGACTCTGTCAATCTGTTTCTTCACTTGCCCAGATGGGTATTGTAGTTTTAAGAACTCTTGATAGAGATCCTGTAGGTGTTTGTCTCTGCCTGAGGGATCGGAGCAAATGCGGTTGTAACTTAGGGCTTTGCTGTATACAATGGATTGTGTGATGTTGTCTGGATGGAAGCTGGAGGCATGTAGGTAAGTATAGCGGTCAGGAGGTTTCCGGTATAGAGTGGTGTTTATGTGACCATCGCTTATTTGCACTGTAGTGTCTAGGAAGTGGATCTCTTGTGTGGACTGGTCCAGGCTGAGATTGATGGTGGGGTGGAAATTGTTGAAATCCTGGTGGAATTCCTCAAGGACCTCCTTCTCATGGGTCCAGATGATGAAGATGTAGTGCAAGTAGAATAGGGGCGTTAGGGGACGAGAGCTGAGGAAGCGTTGTTCTGTCAGCCATAAAAATGTTGGCATACTGTGGGGCCATGCGTGTACCCAAAATGTCACATAAACACCACCCTATACCAGAAACCTGCTGACCGCTATACTTACCTACATGCCTCCAGCTTTCATCCAGACTACAGTCAGCATGAAGACCAGCAGTAGCAAAGCTCAAAAGTGAATTTTCAATGATGTATAAAATTGCAAATTTCCAATTTTACATTTGGGATTTAGAGGTAATGTTCCCTTGAAATCTTTTTCCTGAGGGGGGCTGATTGTTCCAGGAGGAGGGAGTGCGGGGGGGTGGGGGTGGGGGCGGAGAGAGAGATGGGAGAGCAACAAGATGTGTGTGTCTGGAGCTCCAGAGAGAAGGGTTGCAGCAAGCAAGCCCTCACAGTGTGAAGCAGCAAAGAACCTGTCCAAAGCCTGGGAGGGGACAGAGCGGCCGATTGGGGACACCCTAGGACAGGAGCCAGGAGGAGCACTGTGCCAGGGAGGAATCGCCCGAGAAGGACAAACTGGAGCTGGACACAGTATCATTGCTGCCCCAGAGCTGTATGGGGCCGTGAGTAGTGGGATTTGTGACTTCGCATCGGGAATAAGGATGGAGGCTGTTAGCTAGTTAAGTGGGGAGGTTGTCACTCTGTGTGGCTTTGCAGAGAACGGCAGAAGAGGACACCAGAGGAGTTTGCTGGCGAAAATTTACTGGTGCCAAAGATGACCAGGAGCACCCAAGACTCACCACTGGACTGGAACTTTGCCTAGGACTCCTGAACTCGGTGTGTAGACACATAGCTTGGTATCTGTCCTTTCAGACTGTGCTACCACTGGGCCTGTGGGGCCTAGTGTTGAATGCAGCCTCCCCCTATATTTCCCCTGTTGTCTTTCGCCTTTCATCCCTCGGTAAATAAATATTTCCCTCTCCTGTATTCATTGGAGTCTTCCAGTGTGTGGGGGGTTTGGAACAGGTGCCCTGGGATGGAAGGGACTTTCCCTGCTGAGTTCCTGCAGGGGCCTTTTCTTGGCCCAAGCTGCCAGCAGAGCAGACTCCATCTTGGCCATGAGGGCGCTAAAGTTACATACATATATGGCAAATACAAACAATACCATGTAATTAACCTACACAAAATGAATATTGAATGTTGCATTGAATTGTGCATTATTAATAATAAAATGTATTATGGTAAAGCCTAGGGACCAATCAAGAATGGGCCTTCAGTGCTAGGTACTGCATGGATATAGAGTAGTAGACAATCAAGCCCTGAAGAGCTTACAATTGGGCTGGCAAGCGATTACAAATACTAATCGCAATTAATTGCACAATTAAAAAAATTGCAATTAATCGCGCAGTTAAACAATAATAGAAAACCATTTATTTAAAGTGTTTTCTAAATTTTCAAATATTGATTTCAATTACAATACAGATAAGGCAGCGTCGGTCCACACTGCTTTGGATTGTTATCTAGCAAAACCCATCATCAGCATGGACACATGTCCTCTGGAATGGTGATTGAAGCATGAAGAGGCATAAGAATGTTTAGCATATCTGGCACGTAAATACCTTGCAATGCCAGCTACAAAAGTACCATGCAAATACCTGTTCTCACTTTCACGTGACATTGTAAATAAGAAGTGGACAGCATTACCTCCTATAAATGTAAACAAACTTATTTCTCTTGGCAATTGGCTGAACAAGATGTAGGACTGAGGGACATGTAGGCTCTGAAACATTGTTTTGTTTTTGAGTGCAGTTATGTAACAAAATAAACTACATTTGTAAGTTGCACTTTCACGATAAAGAGATTGCACTACAGTACTTGTATGAGGTGAATTGAAAAATACTATTTCTTTTGTTTATCATTTTTACAGTGCAAATATTTGTAATGCAATTATAATATAAAGTGAGCACTGTACACTTTGTATTCTGCATTGTAATTGAAATAAATATATTTGAAAATGTAGAAAAACATCCAAAAATATTTAATACATTTCAATTGGTATTCTATTGTTTAGCAGTGTGATTAAAAAAATGAATTGCCATTTTTAATAGCAATTAATTTTTTTGAGTTAATCGCATGAGTTAATTGCGATTAATCGAGAACCCTACTTACAATCTAAGTATACCTCTTTCCCCTAGCATTTGTCTGTCCTGTCTGTCATAATCTGTTTGTCTTTTAAATGATTGTCATAGATTGTCCAATTTAATATAATCTACCATTGTCATAGCAAATGTGGCATTATATTTTTCCCCTCATTTTTTTCCCTGAAAGACGCAATATCAACTATTTCTTTTAATTTTGCTTTTTGATCTACATAGAACGGTGGTTTTTAACCTGTGGTCCGCAGACCCCTTGGATGGAAACCTATTGGCCACCCTGTTCCCCACCCTTTGTTTTTTTAGTTAAATTATTTTATATTGAACATGAGGGATGGATAAATTTTGTAAATTCACTGTTGGGTTTCACGGATACAGGTTTAAGGGGATTATTTAGGCAGTAGGATTTAATATCTGTCAACATGCTGCTCATTGGCTTGATATCACTAGGGACGGGTTCTTTTATTTGCAATTTATAAATCCTCATCTTCAGACACTCAGCTTTTCACAGAGAGCTGAATGTTTGAAACATCCTGCAATTACCATATTCTTAATACCATACATTTTATCTCAAATGGGCTGTGACAGTGTTCATACAACCAACATTATATGCATTTTATATATTATAGGCCCAATTTTTTTTTCAATTCCTTATTTAAATAAAATAGCTAAAGCTACCCCAGTGGCTTGGCAAGGAGTGACCTTGGGTCTCTCCCTGAGTTTGGCTGTGGTTATTGAAGAGTGCTGTCTTCTTTTATTCCATTTGTTGACCAGTTTGTGGATTTGGATTTTCTGTGTGCCTGGCGTTTAGGTACTGTAGTAGTGGGTGTAGAATTAAGGGTGAATGAGAGACAAATGCTTGATCTTCACAGAATTCTAATAGTTAAAAATGAAAAAGTACTATTACATTTTCTAGTTGGTCTTTTTGTATAATGAGCCCTCAAACCCTAACATGTTGTCAGCAAGGATAGGACTAGGACCTTCATCATAAAAGCCCTCAGCTACTTGAAATATGATGTTAGAAGCAGTAACGGGGTCTTATTCTCTGTGCAAACAAGCTACTAGAGGAGGATGCAACATACTTAGCGAGTATGTTTGCAGGTGTAACACCTTACAGTGTACTCTGATATATTAGTGGTTTATTCATTGTAGTCTAGTTTTAACAGTCAAATGATGAGACTTCTAACATTTCTCTTAGGAGAATATTCCTCAGTGTAATAGATGCAAGAGCTGGTGTTTACACTTTAATTTTTTTTTCTTTGCCAGGGGCCTCGTCTGTTCAGTTGCTTCCTATCAGATTATACTGGAGCTGGAATTGCTGGTTCCAGAGAGGAGCTCTCCAAGACTTCCCATGCAGTAAGTGAAAACCTTGTAATGCAGGATGCTTAAATCATTAAAATGCAAGAGTAGAAGATGAAATCAAAACTTGAGAATCTTGTGTGAAATTCCCTGTCTGATTTAGCCAAATCTTTATGCTGTTTTTAAAAGGACATCACCAATTCCTTTGTAGTTAAAGCTTTACATTTATTTTATTTGCACTCCACTGCAGTGCTCAGATTCCAGGGTGATGGGAAACATAGAAATGCCTAAGACAGAGATCTTGTTAATAGTGATAACTTCTTAGAAATTTGAAAATGTCATTTTTTTCCCTTGTATTTTTCTCCTATTCTATTTGGCAAGTACTATAGTAGGCTGTGTTTCAAGTGCTGCATGAGCTACTCTAGATTGATGTGAGGCTCAGAATTCAGTTGGTTTGTAATCAAATGACCAAAAGTCTTTGGTTGCTCATTCTGTGCTCGGATGCTGTGGACTGCCAAAAAGCAACCCAGGAATGTCACACAATCCTGATTTTTATAAGACCTCAGTGCCCTATGGTTTTAGTCAGGGCACATGCTGTGCTCAGTTTTCTTCAGGCTGTGAAGAGCTGATGAAAGCTGCAGTTTCCCTTTTCAAGCTTAATGTCACTTCCTTTGCTATTAAACCAGGACTGTAGAGTATGTTATAACTTGCAACATATTGCAGTTTCAAAGCATGTAGACATTTTTTATTTGTAATGCCCCAAGAATATAAATATTTTATGGTACAGCCCCCTATGTCCCATTGCCATGCTCTCTCCATCTTATATGATCCTGGAAGGCTGTGAACCAGAATAGTGCCACTGCATGGGGGTTCCAGGAAGAGGAGAGCAGGTGTGTAGGTGATCTTCACTCCTGGAATGTCCATGAGCTGTCCTTGTGCACCATCTCCACAAGTTCCCAGTGTGAAAGGAGGTCTGGAAGCAGGGCCAGCAGATTACACAGATCCAGTCACTAATCTTTGTTTGTTTGTTTGGGTTTGGGTTTAGAGTAGCCTGGGGTAAAGATTACATACATCTCAATGGTGTCTACCAAATGTACTATCTGGAAATATGTTCAGTTTTAGTGTAGGGTGTCTCACTGAATTCACCCTGTTTGGAATTGCTCAGTTTTGCATCATAATCTCAAAGCTTGGAACTAGAACTTTTTCATAAGGCATGTTGTACTACATAGAGGGGTATCCTCAGGGCATTGTATACATTAATATTCCATCCATGGTTGTAGCTAGTAGTTAATTTATCTCATTTTGCAGTGAGAAGCAAGAGGCTAGCTTACTGATTTGATTATAATCAAGCGTGCATCATGTTCATAGATATAATGAAGTGGAGGCATTAATGCACTGCTGACCACATTTTGCTGTTTCACCTGGAAGGTGTTTTGGTGCTGGTAAAATTCATTCATTTACGGGCAAAAAAATTAACACCACTAAACAGTAGCAATACATTAATTTAGCTAATTAAACTTTTATACGTGGCACAGATATTTACTTTATGTCTCTTTAAAAGTTTGGCAAAGGGAAATAAAACCTCTCAAGGGTTGGTTTTGCTGCAATCTGTCATATCTTGTTAGAATATTTCCAACTCCTACTGATTTAAAACAACACAAGCCAAACTTTCCTTTGTTTTTCTGAATAAAGGACAGGAAAGAGTGTACAGTAACCACAGCCAATGAGTAAATACTATAACTGAACTAAATACTCTTCTCTAAGTTATGTAGAAACTGTATCAAATAAGTATCTCTGCCAATAATTAGCTCTTGCCTCTTGGGAAAAGCCTTCAGGACAATACTGGGGGAAATGCTCAGAAATTTCAATAACCATCCTGATATGCAGTTATCAGATGAAATAGAAATAAACACAAATGCGTGGTTTCCTAAGGCCACTAGTTAAAAATATGGGAGAGGTGTTTGTGTGTGGTGTGTGTGTGTGCAAGGCAAAGAGCTGCACCTGAGCAAATGGCTACTCTGTTCCTCATGCTGCTCACCACCAGCTGCTTCAGGTATGTCTCTCCAGGTACTCCTGTAATTGGACTGGAAGTAAATACTTTCCAACAAAATAGCTGCTGTGCACTAAAGGACGGGCTTCAGTGTTGCCGATCTAAAACATTAAAAAAACATGAGATTTCTAAAAATAATTTTGGGTTCCTTCCATTTGTTTTCTGGTTTATGACCCATTAGGGTTCCTCTGTTTTTAAAGCTTTTCTCTGCACCATGAGAACTAGCAATTTCCCTTTTTAATGAAAGGTGAGATTCTCGTGTAATTATGACACTCCGGGAGCTGTGGATTTAAAAACCAACCCAGCGGATAGTGTGAGACTTTGATAATATCACAAGACTTGCCAAAACTGCATAAGGAAGCCTGCTGTTGGCTACACCCAGTTTCTACCCACACTGCCTGTTTGCCCTCTTTTGCGCCTGATGCTATTCTATTGGCTCAAATTTAATTCTCAGGGACAGTGGGGTAATTCTTGAGGCAGACCGTTCCTGTGGTTCTCTTGGATCACAGGTCAGAGCAGCTGTTGCTACAAGCTTTGAATTGTGCAGCATGAGGCAAGGAATAATGGTTCTTCTCTGACCCACTTACTCATCTGATGCCACTTTCAGCCCCACCCTCAAGCCATCCTTGAATTCCCTGAAGAAAAGGGCTGAGAATGTGCCTCTTAGCTGTCAGACTCCTTGTTCTCTTCAACGTACTCCTACAGACCAGCATAGGGCCAGATGCAGCCTGACTCAAAACATGTCATACTTCTCTGTCGCAGGATAGAGAGGAGTGCCTTTGTAAAATAAGTGCTACCGTTGTTGCAAAACAGTTGTGTTAAGGACATGGCTGGATGAGGCTGGCTTTGAGCTTGGTTGGGAGGTGTGTGGTGACATGGGGGAAACTAATTAATAAAAAATACCTACCTGTCAGACATGGCTGCTGTAATAGAGACTGCTATGGAAAAATTTGACAGCTTCTCACCAAGTCCTGTGCGCCATAGCTCCACCATCAGCTTCCTTATTCCTAGACTCCAAGGCCTAGATGCACAAAAGGAGTGAGGTGCCTAAGTCCCTGTTTTAGGTGCCTATGTGCCAGTTTCAGAACTACTGCAAGGCACAAAATTCTACTGAACCCTGTATGTGCTTAAACTCACTCAGCTCTATCATGCTGAACTTTTGTGAATCACGGTCAAAGGGTACGTCTACGCAGCAAAAATCAACAATGCAGCAGTGAATCTGAGACTGGATCCACTGATTCGGGTTTGCAGGGTTCACACTATGGGGCTAAAAACAGCATTGTAGACGCTTGGCCTGGAGATCAGAGTAGCAGCCGTGTTAGTCTGTATCCGCAAAAAGAACAGGAGTACTTGTGGCACCTTAGAGACTAACAAAGGTGCCACAAGTACTCCTGTTCTTTTGGCCTGGAGACTGGGTTCTGAGGCCCTGCGTGAGGGGAAAGTGATTTTCTAGGTGTTTGATGCTTAGTGTCAAAATGCCTAACTACTTTTATGCATCTAGGCTAATGTGCCCCCTCATCCAGTGGAGACATGCCATCAAACAAATTAGTAGTCCCTAGCCTGCATCATTTGTTTGCAGGATATCCACCCAGATGCTGCATGGGTGTATTGGGAAGAGCAGAGGCTCCCTGGCAGCCATCAGCATACCCTCAGAAAGGACAAGATTTTGCCCCGGTTACTGATTTGAAGTGCAGATTACTTGATAATGCTGCATGATTCTTCTCTCTCTTACCTGTGTAAATTGGGATTCATAATCACTGAAGTCAATTGGGCTTCACCAGTGTAAGAGTGAAATCTGAATTGGGCCCAGTATTGTTAACACTGAGTCATCTCCACACTTCTAAAGGGAACAAGACATGCAAAATAAAAGCAGGTTTACGGAAACCTGCCATGTTAGTTCCCCCCTTCTCACTTTTATCCTAAGAACACGAGATTTGTTTTTATTGCGTCTGAATAGAAACTTCTTAAATATCTTTCATGTGGAAAGTGGATGAGAGCTACAGGCTTTTTAAAATCTGTTGCCTTCTGTTCTTCTGAGTGGTTTGTGTAAAGAGGACCTTTCAAAGAGGATTTGGTTAAGGGAAGACTTCCTTTTTTTCTGAACTGCCTTTCATAGAGTCATAGATTCTAAGGCAAGAAGGGACCATTATGATAATCTAGTCTGACCTAGCCTTCAACTCTTGAATAAAGTACTGAAAATATTATTACTTTCTTGCCTTCATGTGTGTGTCCATATTCTCTGTTAGTTGTAGGAGTTATTTAGGTGCCTACACCACTTATTGGTGTTTGTGTTTCTTCTCTTTTGACTCTATATATGCATCCGAAGAAGTGGGCTGTAGCCCACGAAAGCTTATGCTCTAATAAATTTGTTAGTCTCTAAGGTGCCACAAGTAATCCTGTTCTTTTGACTCTGTTTATCTTACAGATCACTAGTTCCATCTGTTTACATTTCCCCCCCCATGTATTCACATGGGACCATTAAGATTTTTGCATATCCTTTGTCATACCCTTGTTGCTTTTGCTAAAACACTAATTATTTTATTCTAAAACCTGAAATTGCCTTTCTTGGGTTGATGTGTTGCAAATATCTTCACAGTCCTAGCTAATGCTGATTCTCTGTTTCTGTGGGTAGACTTTCAATTTATTTAATTCCTGCCACTTTTTAATGGTCGCCTTATACTTCTTGTCTTAGTTTCTGTCTTGTGTTAAGCATTCCTCAGAATTGTAAAATTATTGGTGCTGGATAGTATCTTTATTGGGTCATATAACCCATTGCCCTGGTGATGGCAGGATTTCAGGGACACTGAATTTTGAGAAAAGACCTAAGTTTGGCTAAATTTGAATGAAAGAAGAAAAATAACTTTTGTGTTTTACTGTGTTTGTCCTGAACAAACCAGATAGCTTCTAGGAAATTACAATTTTGGAAGGATATAGGTACAGGTTATGCTGTATGCACACTGCTATAGTCTCTCGGGCTGCCCGGCAGCCTGAGATAGCTTTCTCATTTGTCATGCAATACAATCAAATCTGATGCACATTTGCAGACCTGCACAATAGTGATAAGACAGCCAAGCCTATTTCAGCACTGCACAGGATTTACAAGGGGGTATAATTTAGTGAATTGTTGCCAGCGTTTTATTTGCAGGTCTATCGCTATTGATATTCAGTCATTCTGTGGGCAAAGCAGTAGCTGTTTTATTTTCTTGCAAAAACCTGTCAGACCTGTGTGTCTGGATGGAGGGGAAATCTTTCTCAAGATGTGAACAAACGTTTTAGGATTAAAAATCTTTGGGCCTGGTACTGGCTGAGTGGCTAATCCATATTCCTTTGAGCAGTTTTGTTGCCTTCAAATGAATTGTTCATATGGGTAAAGTGGGACTACCAATGAGAGTAAGGAAGGATTTTTAGGATTAGGCCCTTCATTAATGAAGTGAGAACATTTTATTTGTATAGGCTACTCATGCTTTAACCTTCCTGGGCTGATCTGTAAAATGTTTGGACCCCAGACTGGGAATGGAGTTCCTTCTCCAGAGGTTAGTGATGCTTTTAGGCTCTGGTTGGAAGAGAATAGAGAGGGGAATAAAAAACAAGAATAGATAACTCCTGTCATTATGGTTCCAAGCTGAAATAATGAAACTGAAATATCTGTGGTTAGCTGCTTAAAATCTGCAGTGACCTAAAGTAATTTGGATTAGAGGCAAATTGGAACATTTTTTGGAAGGGATTTCAAGAGCCATCTCATGGTAATCCTAACAAGCTATAAAACAACTGATTATGTATTCAGATCTACTTAAAACTGATAGGAGAGAATTACATGCATTTGCATTTTTACAATTTAATTTCTCACACACAACATGCAGAGTCTGGATATGTTTACTTACTGTTTGGTAATATATGTGTGTGGGTGTTTCTTGTTTAGTTTTTATTTTTTTAGCTCACTTGATAGCTATTATCTGTCATTTCTCACCTACTCCTTCATCCCCAATTATTATATACAATTTCAGTTCTACAGCATCATCCGTGCAGTAGCTGGGTGCTGAGAAGTGCTAAGCAGTCTTTGTCAAATTTTTTAAATTACATTTTCAGTTCAACTATGTATTCATATGAAGGGCCATTTTTAGTACATTACTATTTGTATTTCAGAGGCCACTGGGGAGCTGTACCCTGAATATTCAGCCTACCATGCAGCTGGTGTGGCAGGGGAGAGAGGGTGACACAAACTTCCCCAAAAGAGGCGGGGAAGAGGTATGGCCAACCTTTCTCTCTACCAGCCTGGTGGGTGCACCAGAGAGTAGGCTGCTTTATCTCAAGGGCCATGTGCACTAAGGAGCTTGGGGGAGTGTTGGTTTTTTGAGGGCCAGCATTGGGGCAGCTCTTGCTGTAAACTTTAGCTAAAGGCCACACTCTACACCAAAGTAAGTGTAATGTGAATCCCCTAAGGGTTTTTTTAAACTCTTAACTTTTATAGATTAACAGTAGAATTGGGCTGCTTTGAATTTCTGTCTATTCCCAAAAAGCTGAGACCACATGCAAGTGGGGAAAATTGGATTATTGCAATATCTTAGGCGCATGTTGCTGCTGTTACGTCACCAGTGTCTTTAAGAACCTTCATGTATTTTATAAGGAAAAAAACCTAAAAAACATAACTTATATGGTTAGGAGAAAATAAAGGTGTAAGGTGCTATGATGAAGTCATGACAGTTTGATACCTGACAGGACATTATCAAAATAGCTTGTTTATCAGGGAGTGAGGGGGCTGGAAGGGAGCTGAGCATTCTGAGTAGTGTGCCACCTGTGTTGTAATTTTAAATAGCCAAGTATCATAATCTGAATTTAACTTAATCATTTGATCAGTGTTTCACTACTGTTAAAGTTACGCTAATTTACAATTTGGAATGAGTATCAAGTCAAATGGTATAGTGGGTATCTTAACTGTGGATAAAATATAACTTACCACATTGCCAGCATGCATCCTAATGGACAAAATAAGTATCAGAATATTTTAAATTGCTTTTTGTTTCTACTGTTCATTATTGTTGCATACAACTATATTGAAAACTCGACTTTCCTATTCACTGCATGCCTTTCTTAGCTTATTACGTACAGTATATATTACCATAACTGTGTTTAAAATGCCCCTTATAGAAATATAAAGGGATAAAGGAAACAACTATGTTGAGACCTTAATGAAATCATGCACCTTTTTGGCTTCTGTGAGCCAGATTCTGATTTCACATTAGTGTAAATCTAAAGTAACTATTAATTTCACTAGTTACTCTGGACCTACTTTGGTGTAACTAAGATAAGAGTCTGGCTTTATTCCTTTAAGAGCAAAGAAATGAAGCACATTTATTTACCTGAATTAGCTTATATTTATAAATATAAGTTTTCAGTTAAAATGAAATACAGTCATGTCACTTTGCATCTCTTTAGGTCACAATGATTGTTTTCCTGAGGAAGAACTCTAGTGGCTCAATAGCTTGTCTTTTTCACCAACTGAAGTTGGTCCAATACAAGATATTACCTCACCCACCTTGTCTCTGTTTTCCAAACCACATGCTACACTTTAGGACCGTATGCCGCTTTGCCAGGGATAACCACATGTGAATCGAGTGCTTATGTGGTAAAAGTGCATACTAGCAGAAGCTCCGAAGCTGAGTTGCCCTATTCTGTGCTGTCATTGGGCCAGGCCAGTTGCTGCCAAAAATTATGGGTATAGTCTGAAAAATCACAGGCTACTCTGTTGAAGACATAAAGTGATAGGGAATTCCATGTATTATAGGCCTAATGTGCTTCTGTTCAGCACCACATACCAACCCTCCCCCTCTCCCAGTATCTGTTTTTCCAACTTGCACTGGCTTTCCACCATCAGTTGCATGAACAGGACTCCTCAAAGAGGTTTGCATGCAGTAACTCACTGTTGCCTTTTGCAACAGAAGTAGTGATTAATTCTCTCCTTTACTTATTACTGTCAGTTTTTGGGGTGGGGGAAGCAGAGATCATAACTTGGTGCGGGTTCACTCTTTCCATGGTGCTTCCGGGTAAGTGAGTCTATTTTTGATAAGTTGCAAATGTATTGTGTAAATATACTGTGCCATTGAGCATTCACTTACTATAGACTTCTTCAGCCTTTGCTGCATTATAGATGGAAGCGTCTGACCCTTCATGTTCTTCATAACACTATACAGACATTAGCTAATTAATCATTCCAGCACAGTTGCAAAATGAGAAACCAGTGCCCTTCTTTTCACATATCTAATATGTTTGCGTTTATCTGATGTGTTTTTGTTGTTTTGAAGAAAATGAAGAATACGTGCTAATTTTGCACAATGAAAGTTTAGATGCTTTGTTTTATTTAGCACCTGGGATCTCCAAGCACAGTACTTTCAATGAAATCATCATATATTAGCATACAAATTAAGCAACTCTGTTATCCTGAGTTTCTCCAAACCCTTCTTTCAGAAATCAAAGGATGAATTGATGTTGAATTGCGTGCACTAGCAGGAAGAAAGCTGTTCATGTCCTGAATACAAGTAACTGAACAAAGAAGTTTTACATACAGGGACTGAATAGCACAAAGTTTTAGATGGCAATTACAAATCTTGAGCTCTTTCCTTAAGAAGAAATTGCTTTGGATTTAAGCTGCCATGAAATATTTCCCCCTTTGTCTGGTAAAACTCATACAAGTTGGTGCTATTAAACTAATTGTCATCCTCTTTATTGCTGTAGTTTAATGAAGATTTAATACAGGTCCTTTCACATACATGCCAGTTATTACACAGAGGATGAAGTAACATATCTTAATGGTTCACACAAAATTTCTAGAGTAGGAGGAAATGAGTGCCGAAAGTGTTGTGTATTCCTCACGGAAAACCTTTTTGGTGTACAGCTGAAATCCAGTTTTGGAATGAAGAGAGGGTGACCAGATAGCAAGTGTGAAAAACCGGGACGGGGGTAATAGGCACCTATATAAGTCAAAGCCCCAAATATTGGGACTGTCCCTATAAAGTCAGGACATCTAGTCACCCACAGTGAAGATGAAGCATATCATAATGTTCAATAACTGGGGGAAAAAAGGGGTGCCTGCACATGACACTTCATCAGGCTGATCTTACGCTTCTGCTTACAAAAATTAAGGCATGTTTTTATGCATGAAAGTGAATTTATTTGGCAAGGTGCTGACCATCTTCCCCTCAGGATAATGGAAGATGAGGGTGCTGAAGGCACTTGGCATTACATGACCAGTGGAACTTGTGTGCCACCAAGCAGAGCTACTTTGAGAAATGTTGTTCATTCTCAGCTGGTAATTCTTTTGAATAAAATTCATATGCTGCCTTAGAATGGGCAAAATCTCATGAGAAATGTTGCTCTGGTGGTTTTTGTGAGATTTAAGCTAAATCTAAATTGGAACTAGAAAGGAGTTTTTCCTGACCTGGAAGAAAATTGGAGGGTCGGGTAAAAAATTGGTCTGTCCCAGAAATGTCTCCAAACTCAGAGCCTCCTGGAATTCAAAGGAGTTTAGACCAAGGTTTTGGTTCTGACTCCTCTAGGTTTAACAGAACAATTGGTAGATTTCCCCCACCCCGCCCCCACCCATCCCCTTCAAATCTCTTCCATTCTGTAACTCATTGGTCAGTCCTAAAAATAGACTCTACTGTGAACTTCTATCTGTTTATCTACATATTGTCTGGCCCTAGAACCATTATTGAGAGAGTGGTTTATGATCAAACATTTCTTAACACTGCCATTTTGCTCAATATTCTCTAGGTTTTGTGTTTCTGAGTTTCTTTGTAGAGTTATAGCCCTCTTGTCCAGTTTTTGACATAGTTGCTTTCTTTTCTTTATATGTAACCATACCTTTAGTCCATTATTTAGGTTCTTCCCTCCTACTTCACCCCTGTGTCACTGATTCAGAACGATTTGGATTGCTTTGTTAATTGGGTGCAAGCAAACAATATGTGTTTTAATATGCCTAAATGTATCCATCTAGTAACACAGAATGTAGGCTATACTTACAGGATGGGGGACTCTATCCTGGGAAGTAGTGACTCTGACAAATATTTGGGTGTCAAGGTGGATAATCAGCTGAACATGAGCTCAGTGTGATGCTGTGGCCAAAAGAACTAATGTGATCCTGGGTTCCATAAACTGGGGTATCTTGAGTAGGAGTAGAGAGGTTATTTTACCTCTGTATTTGGCACTGGTGTGAAAGTTGCTGGAATAGAGTGTCCAGTTCTGGTGACCACAGTTTAAGAAGAATGTTGATAAATTGGAGAAGGTTCAGAGAAGAGCCCCAAGAATGTTTATGTTGGGGACGGTCTAAGGCCTGTGCTGTACAGGAGGTCAGGCTAGATGATCGTATTGGTCCCTTCTGGCCTAAGAATCTATGAATCTATAAGATTAGCAGCTTTCTTTGGAGAGACAGCACACTACATATTATTGGAGATTTTTAAGAGCAGGTTAGATAAACACCTGTCAAGAATGGTTTAGATAATACTTAGTCCTGCCATGAATGCAGGGGACTGGACTAGATGACCTTTCGAGGTTCCTTCCAGTCCTATGATTCTATCAACTCTTTTAATTTTGTGCCCCAAAAGTTAAGGGAGTATTGCTTCCTCCTTGACCTTAACAACCACACTTTCTTGAGGTTGGTTTGGCTGGAATCTGTAAAGTTATCGATCAGGTCAGTTTTGCCAGGGAACCTGCCAGCACTTCAGCAAATGCTTACCTAGGAGTGCTGTTTATTCATTCAGAGTGCATACATAGTTCTGTGACTTCAGAAATTGCTGCAGTATGGTGCAGTGGTACAACAGCTAACTGTGCCTCCTTTGACACGGAGCCCCAGGATTGTTTCTCACTGCAGCTAGGTTTGTTAGTACTCCTCAGTTCCACTGTGTAAAGGACCTGTGATGTCAGTATAATTAAGATGAGTTAATTTTGTTCAAGCAGTTTGCAATAAAATAATGTAATGTGGTTATACAATATAGTACAGTATGAATCACATAGTTTGGAATCCTATTGTACAACAAATGCATCTTGATAAGTGAAGAGAATGTGTTTAGTATTCTGTGGAACCAGATTATCAAAGCAAGCTCAATTAAGTCTGACCTTAGGGGTCTGTCAAATCACTTCAATAGAAAGCATCAGTATCCAGGGTATTGTCCATCAGTGCTATACCATATTCATTCCATGTCTCTTCATAGCCTTTTCAAGAAGTGGGCAAATAATTCTGGTGCATTTATTATGAAAAGTTGGACATCTTAAAGGAAAACAGTGAATTAGAATTGTGACCGCTCTGGACAGCACTCTCAACTCAGATGCACTGACCAGGTAGACAGGAAAAGCCCCGCGAACTTTTGAATTTTCATTTCCTGTTTGCCCAGCGTGGAGAGCACAGGTGACAACGGAGGGAGGGGGAAGCAAATGAATACAGAACAAATCTGTTCCATCTATTTTTTACATCTTAAGCTGGCAGCAGATGGTGCAGCATGACTGATAGCCCTCGGCATCTTCTGGGTGCTTGGCAGAAGATACTGTACTACGACTGCTAGCCATCATCGTCAAAGACGGTTCTATAGGACTGCCGGCAGGACTGAGTCTCCAGGAGACAAAGCATGTCTGCCCAGGTGCCTATGATTGAACTGGAGTATGACGACAACGGATACCAGTCGTAATACACCATCTACTGCCAAAAGGCAAGGGGCTGCTGCTGTGTAGCAATGCAGTATCACGTCTGCCGGCACCCAGATGACATATGGGACGGTGAGCTGAGCTGAACGGGCTCCATGCTTGCCGTGGTATGTTATCTGCACAGGTAACCCAAGTAAAAAGGCGCTAATCGATTGTCTGCCGTTGCTCTAACAGAGGGGGAGGGGCCTGACAGCATGTACCCAGAACCCCCCGCGGCACTGTTTTGCATCATCAGGCATTGGGATCTCAACCCAGAATTCCAATGGGCGGCGGAGACTGCGGGAACTGTGGGATAGCTACCTACAGTGCAACGCTCCGGAAGTCAACGCTAGCCTCGGTACTGTGGACGCGGTCCGCCAGCTTCATGCACTTAGAGCATTTTATGTGGGGACACACACAATCGACTGTATAAAACCGATATCTATAAAACTGGCTTCTATAAATTCGACCTAATTTCGTAGTGTAAACATACCCTAAGACTGATTCAGCAAACCACTTAATATGCTTAGCTTTAAGCATGTGAGTAGTCCCATCCTTAGCTAAGTGCATAAGCATCTGTTTGAGACCCATTGACTTCAGTAGGGTGTGCTTAAGTATCTTGCTAAATTTGTGAACCTATGGGCCAATCCTGTCAATGTTTACTACTAGGTGTAGTGCTTAATACTGTGAGTAGTCCTGTTGACTTCATTGGAACTACTTACAGTATTTAGCAGTGCACCCAGTAGTGGTTGCATGATTGGGTCCTATACCACTTCTGATGTGCCTTCAATGTGAGACCATCATAATTTGGAAGAACTTTGGCTCTTAATGATACTAGTTATAGGGGTGATGTCCCTTACTTAGTATGCTTATTTAACTTCTTCTGCAGAAATTCCAGATACCATCTCAGTAGCTGCTGTTTGTCTTCTGTTGTTTTTCTACAGAAATTGAATGCCAAAGTGTTGTGTGCTGGCTGGCTGTTAATGTAGAAAATACTGTTCAAACTAAATTTATTAAAAATGGAATTTACCCTAAAATTGGAGTCAAGCTTTAAAATCTTTCTCTATGCCTGGAAAAAAAGTTCATCCAAACCCCAGCACTTAATCCAAGTCTAAAAATGAAACAAATAAACATTAAGTGAATATGGAGTTGTGTATGAAGAATTCAAAGGCACAAACTCTATTTTAGTGCCAAGTAAGAGAACCTAATTTCACCCCTGAATTCTCCTTATTGGTTAACTTATTTTTAGTAGCCTGAGTGTATTACTCCTGGGGGCACTCTGTGTCAAAAAATTAAAAATTCTGTGCACACTATTTTAAAATTCTGCAAATTTTATTTGTCAAAATAACACTACATAATCATGCCAGTTTCAATTATTTTGGTAATTTATTTCAAAATATTTGTCAGCAAGTATGTCTGTAACAATACAGACACCCACAAAAATTCCCACAGGAGTAGAGCGTTAAAGAAACCACCATGACAACCCAGTTCCTGTTTCTCTGCCCTCTCTCCCCCAGAGCCCAGCCGGGGGGCCAGACTGCCGCAAACCACCCCCCACCCTGAGTCCAGCCATGGTCCCCACCCTGCCAATACACCCAAACCTCCTCACTCCCAGAGCCCAGCCGCAGGACCCCCCTTGCCCAGATACCTGCACCTCTTCCCCCCAGAGCCCAGATACCCCCTTCACCCCCCACAGTCCAGCTGTGACGCCTCCTCTCCCCCCGAGCCCAGGGATCCAGAGGGAGAAACAGCCTGATGCTGGTTCCCAGGCTTGTGTGGAGTTTCCTGTGCACCATTGTCTCCTTCCCTCAGGGCGTGTGGGGAACTGATGCTGCCGGGAACCCTCTAGCTCCCTCCCTTCCCCCTGGCAGGGTCTTCTATGTGCAAGCTGGGCTCTGCCAGGTCCAGTGGCCCCTAGCGGTGACCACCAGCACTGCAGCCCATTTCTGTAGGGGAAAGAAAATTCTGCGTGCCCAACATTAATTTCTGCAATATTCTGCATTGCGCAGTGGCACAGAATTCCCCCAGGAGTAGTATATTCTAGCTAGTGTGAAGAGGCCTCCACTGGTATGTGTAGTATATCCTACTTTTACTTTTTACAGTTTATTAGTAGGATGGAAATGAACTCTCTCTAGAAAAGTCAAGTTGTGAGAGAATCCACAATGCTCAGTGTGAAAGGCATGTTGCATATTCCCCATCATAACATCAGTCCTTCAGGAGTACAGTTGAGATAGTTGGAGCCTATTTAAGGCTCACAGGTGCCTAGAGTAAGGTTCTTCTCTTCCACACTGTTTTTCATTCACATTATGGGATCACATCCCCTTCCTTCCCTCCCCCCCCGCTCCCCAGATCACATTCAAGACTGGAACAGGTTACACCTTTTGACGGCCTGAGAGCAGCCTCCTCACTTAAAACATAGCCTATGTGTCACCTGCTGCTGTTCAGAAAGGGTAGACCTCCAGATCCACATGGCTTCAGTATCTGTAATGGTAGGTCCCCAAGAAAGAACATGGCTTGCTCCAAAGTAGATTGATGCTTTAATACCAAATCCACAGACTCTTGTATCCTATCTTAGCGCACCAACTGTTCAAGATCTGATTTTATGAGACTAAATTACTACTAACGGTAGCTACATTTCTGAACAATGCATAAATTATTCTAATATCTTACTATAACTACCTGAGCTTTTAATATCATTCAGCTCAACCAGTGATGGAAAAGCTTGCTCTTGGGAACACTCTGTTCCTGATGCTACTGAGAGGACTTTGGGCCCCTAAACGAATGAGGTTGTATGCAGTTCTTTCATCTGTGACAGTAATACTATGGAGGATCATTCTAATGTAATAAAAAAAATCCAAGCACAATTCAGTAAACATTACTAGCATATATTAAAATGAAAACAAGTTTGAGAGGAAACAATGCTGTGGAAATTGCTTGTACAAAAATTCCTTGCATATTGCTTCAAGTAAATTATATTTGATTTATTTTTCTGTGATAGTAACATTTATGAAAAAGAATTTTCTCCAAAAGTCTATGCTGTTTCTTTTTGTGCATATGTATTGTGCCCAGCTATTTGGACCTTCAGTTTCAACCAAAGATTTTGTTTTTCACTTCTTTATGAGAAATCAATAGTAAAGAATGACCATGGTAGATTAAAAAAATGTTTATAGATCACATCTGAGCATAGATATACAGTAACTCCTCATTTAACGTCCTCCTGCTTAACATTGTTTCAATGTTAGGTCCCTGCTCAATTAGGAACATGCTCGTTTAAAGTTGTGCAATGCTCCCTTATAAGGGCGTTTGGCTGCCTGCTTATAAGATTCTGTGGAAGAGCAGCAACTTTACAAGGGAGCATTGCACAAGTTGCTTCTCCGCCTCCTCCCCCTCCTTCCCAGCGCTTAGGATTTTCTGGGAGAGAGGGGGAGGAGCGGAGACATGGGGCTTCTTTGGAACCTAACCCCCCACATTTACATTAAATCTTATGGGAAAATTGGATTCGTTTAACATTGTTTCACTTAAAGTTGCATTTTTCAGGAACATAACTACAACGTTAAGTGAGGAGTTACTGTAGATTTAGTACTAACAATGTTTGACAAGCATGGATTGGCAGACCAGCCCTCAGTCAAATCTACAAACACAGATCCACAAAAATCATAGTGCACACATTCTACAAACCTTGTAGCCAAAAGAAATCTGGTAAGCTTTCCACTTAATACACTTGTTTCTTTTAATGAACAGAATTTCATCCTTAGTTTGGCAGTGTACATGAGTGCCATTTCCACTATTTGCCTCTTTAGGAGACAATCTCTTGTTCCTTAGTGTCACAGTCATCATGTATTTTAAATGGCACTGGTTGAGTTGAAGATTTTTTCCCCCCACCTCATCCACAGCATCTGCAAAATCTTTACTGATGGAACTCTCCTGAGTTGTGGCTTGCCTTGGCTCTGTAACCATTGCATGTTCGCTCCATAGCAGAGTTGCATTGCCTTGGCATCATAGGAGTGATATATGTTTATTGCTTGTGAGGAGCTGTTGCCTTATTTTGGGGATAGGATCAATCAGATCAGAAGTGGTCTGATTGAGTCTGTGAAAACAGTAGCACCCTGAGAGATGAAAAATGTACCCTTGATCCTTCAACTAGCTACTTGGGAGATGGTCTCTTGTCCTTTGTGGTTGATGTAAGGCCAGTGGGAGACTCTGGGCGCTCTGTTGATTATTATTTCTATCTGTTAACACTTCTCTTGTAGAGAGCAAAATGCCAGATGGTCTTTATTAATGATTGATTAGCTCTGCTATCTTTCTACATTCATGTAGTATATATTTTTGACATCTTGAAATTTTAGTTCCAGTTGCCATTCTCTCTTTAACAGAACATTACCAAGAAAGTGATGCTGCAAACATGGAATCCACAGACTTTTTTGGAACCCTCTGTCTTTTCAGATCAGAGCATGTAGCATTATTGAAATTCTGGGATCTCGATGGAGATTCTCTTACTGGCAGCAGACAAGAATAAAGAGGGTCGTGCTGATTTCTTTAGTCTTTGATACTAGGAAACCGTTGACCACGGAGTACTGCTTACTTGCTTGCAGGAGTGTGCAGCCTGGTATTTCTCTGAAAATTCAGACCCACTGAATAGTCAAATTGGGCAGTTGCTAGTCCTCTTGGGAAGGTCTTTTCAACTGGATCTCATCAATATATTAGTGTTAATGTATGGTAGCGGTGATATGTTTTGAGCTACAGTAACATAGGTGTGCTGCTGATACAGAAACTGAAAAGGAAACTTCTCCACTGCTGTAAGTTTCCTTTTCATCAAATCCAGAGCTTACAGTTTTACCACTTCACCTGTTTCTAGATGAAATACAGACCTGTATGTAAGTGACCTGTATGCCTGAAGCATGACAAAAAAAGGAAGAGATGTTTGGCAGGAGGAAGCATTTAGCGGATTGGGCTGGCATGACACCTGTACAATTTAGGAAGAGTTTATACTTTTTGTTTTTAAACCAAATGATTCAGTCATCCAGGAAAAGTTGAGGCCTGATCAGTATTATGAGTTGTTTTGATGGCTTATAGAATTCTGATGTGTGTTTAGTATGGGACATGATTACTGATGTTCCCTTGACAGATTGGCAGTGCTGTTAGTGTGAGTGGATATCCATTTTATATTTTTTTATTATTGGTTCTTATTTCAAGACCTATGTAGTTTAATCAGCTTAGATGGGCTCAGGTTCTTAAACATATCACATCATTCCAGGTTTCAGTGATTTGGGTTTACTTTTGATGGAAAGGGTGGACTCTTTCAAATTTGGGGGGGAATTTTTGAAAATGACAATAAATACATTTTTAATTTCTCTAGGTGTTTCTCATTAATTCATTTTTTATTGTGTTTTAAAATCTTTTTAAATAGACTATATGTTGTTAGGATAGTGTGTAGGGGCGAGTGGCTGGTACCCACTAATACTAGCTGCCTCGATTTTTGAGTGGCCAGTCTGACATACCTTGGGGCTGAATAGCCACAACTTTGATTGAAGGCAGTAGTGGAGATGTAGGTACTCAAGTTGAGAAGCAAAAAAACAGGCATCCAAAATCATTGACAGCTTCTGAAAATATAGGCTTCTCTGACTCAGTTTCTCCAACTGCAAAATAAAAATTATACATCCCTACTTTTCCTGTTACAAAGATTAACAAGCGAACATGCTTTGATGTAGCGAACAATGGGACTTGTGTCTTTGCATCAAGGGGAGAGCAGTCTCTCTTTCAGTGAATCGTCCGTGTACAGTTTCTTCAGGACTAGTATGGAATAGGGAACCCATGACCATCTTTGGTCCAGTCTTGGTGTCAAATCCTGCAGATCTGCCTTAATCAAAACTCCTATGAAATGGGAGTTTTACTTGAGTATGGACTGCAGGATTTGGCTATCAAAACAAAATTAAGCACAATTTCCACCCTTTCTTGACTCTTCCCAAGTCATACGCAGATACAGAGAGGCAGCCACTGGCTATGTCTACACTGCAATAAAGCACCCATGACTGTCCTGTGTCAGCTGACTTGGGCTCATGGGGCTATAGAATTGCAGTGTAGACCTTCAGACTTGGGCTGGAGCCCAGGTTCCAGGACCCCATGGGAGGGAGGGTCCCAGAACCCAGTTTGAAAGTCTATACTGCAATTTGACGGTCGCACAGCCCAAGCCCTGCAAGTCCGAGTCAGTTGACTGGGGCCAGCTGCAGGTGTTTTATTGCAGTGTAGACATATCCTGAATCTCCCTTATACAGCAGGAACAATGGCCACACCTGGAATGATCCTGTCAAGCTGGTTTGAATGTGGATGTGAAAGAGAGCTTTGTAATTCTCCCAGCTTAATAGAAAACATTTTTTTTAATCAAGCTGGGGCAGATCACAAAGTAACCTGCTGTGAGTGAAAACAAGGCTTATGTAGTGAATGAGCAGTAGATGGAGAGCTCTCTTTTATTATGCTTAATGGTAATAGATTCCAGAAGAGCTTATAATGCAAATTTAGTAATATTGCAGACTTAAATCATGTGGGATAAAAATACTCTGTGTTGGAATCCTAATTTTTTTTATGTCATTAGACGTGTTTGTTCATGAGACTTGTGTAATCTTCCTGTTTGCACACTGTGCCTTGCTGCCAATTAATCTGGAGAGAGATCAGTTAAGAAACACTGATCCAGAAATGAGAAAGCATGCCCCTTCTACACAGTATTGCCATCAAATCAGTGCAGCACACCCTAAATGTTGGAGTGTGATGTCATCATAAAGCATGAACTCAGCTGCTGGTATTAGACCCCAAAGCTTCTGAGTCAGAGATAGGAGCATGGAACATTCTACCTTGTCTCTAGGGGTCAATGTAATTTGTGCATGGTGGCATTTCAGTCCAGTTCTACTTCGCTTTAATTTATGCCTGCAGGTCTTTTGCAGTAATTTTGCATATCAGAGCAGTAGCAGATACTGTACATTTGTGGCTCTTAAAAATTATAACAACTTGGGTCTGCCAGCCACAAAACACAGCACTGACATCCAAGAGTGAGATTAGTCAAGAACTGGGTACATGTATTTATTTTTAGCCTTGGAAATCTACAGTATGTCACTGTTTGAATTTAATGAGCAGCCAGCAGGTTTTGTAAAGATAAAAAAAGAATACAATAATAACTGCAATTTAGAATATTTTATGTGTGGGGGCCGAAATGCTGGCCATGGTGAGTTTTGCTGGCATGAGTGTTAGTAAGAGAATGCAGGGAGTAGAGGGGTGTTGCTACTAAAACTTTTTTCAAAAAGTTGGACTGACGTTTTCATGGAAGTGTATATGGATCGATCTTCCTGGCTCCCCATGCACAGCATTGAACAGCATTGACAGCTTATCCCTAGATGATGAAATTCATGTCTCACATTCTGCACTGGGTGGGTCATCTTTCTTTCTTACTTAACCTCTTTCCTCCTCATATATTAAAGGATTTGCCTTTCCTCCCCACCCCCCATGCCCGCTTGGTTTGTCTTTTTATATCTCCCTTCCTGTTGTCTGTCATTATTCCATTGTTTTGCTCCTTACTCTCCTTTGCTTCCTCTGTTTTCTCCTCCCTTTCCCTTCGACCTTCTTTACTCATCTGCTCAGTGCCTCTTTGGGGAGTTCCTCTGCTACGTAGTACCGTCAATGAAATTGGGTGAGATTTTCAAAGGATTCTATGCTATGCAGGGAGAAGAATCCCCAGAAGCCAGTTAAACAGGCTTTATGGTCCTTTCTGTTGTTGAAGCAGCACAAAGGAGTCAAGGATTTGGCATGATTTAGTTGGAGTTGGCCCTTCTTTGAACAGGGGGTTGGACTAGATGACCTTCTGAGGTCTCTTCCAACCCTAACATTCTATGATTCTATGTTCTGACACCTGTAAGTTGGTAATTGAAAACTTGCACTATGTTGTTCTGTCTAGCTAAATCGGAGTGAACCCTGATGTAGATATTTTGCACCAATAATAAGGGAGGCTTACACTGGTGTGACTTGAGGTTTGTCTACATGGGGACACTCAGGAAAATTAAATTCACAACGTTTAAATCAAATTAAGTGATTTAGTTAAACCACATTAAATTCCTGTGTTGACACTAATTCTGACTGAGAATGTCCACACAGGGATTTAATGTGCTTTAACTAAATCCACTTAAAAATTACTTTGGATTAACTTTTCTGAATGTCCCTGTGTAGACAAGCCCTTATTCCTCGTAAGTAAGAGCATGTCTATACCATGGGTGCCACAGCAGTATAGCTGCAGTGCACTAGTTATGCTGCTGTAGCAGAAATGCTTCCTACATCTAAGGAAAGGGGTTTTCTGTCGACTGTAGGTGGTTTACCTCCTTGAGCAGCAGTAGCTAGGTTGCTTTTAAGTTTAGACCGTGCCTAAGTTGTGCTGCTGTAAGCTGTGCTTTATATCCGTGTAATACGTCTACACTAGGGGTTTGCACTAGTGCAGCTACATCAATGTAGTCGGACTGGGCTAATGTAGACAGGGCCATTGTCTGACTTTCCTTTAAGGAAAAGCTGCTGATCTGACTTTCACTTAAAAATACTAGGTGCAATGACTGACCAGCATGCCCAACCTGAAACTGAAAATTGGTTATTTGTCTAAGTTGCCTACGGTAGTAAACTTAACTAAATGTCAGTTTTGCCCAGTATAGTACTGCATGTTGGGAACTGCACCTGCACAGATATGTGCTATCTCTAGCTGATTATGGCTAAGCAAAGTAGCAGGAAATAAGGGCACATTATCCATTTGCTCAGCCTCTTTCATGGTCATAAAAGGGAGGGGAGGAGACAATTCTTGTCTTCATGGATTTAGGTTGGAGATGCCAGGATTCCTAAGTGCAGGTTAGCAACTTACATAGAGAGCGGCAAGTACACCTCTACCCCGATATAACGCGACCCGATATAACACAAATTCAGATACAACGCGGTAAAACAGAGCTCTGGGGGGCGGGGGAGGCTGCGCGCTCCGGCGGATCAAAGCAAGTTCGATTTGGTTTCACCTATAGCGCGGTAAGATTTTTTGGCTCCCGAGGACAGCGTTATATCGGGGTAGGGATGTAATTAAATTTCATTTGTCCGGGTATAGTTCTGGCTATTCCAGGCTGCTAGGCAATAGGCTTTTCCTAGCCTGAATTGATTGGAATTGAATGGTTAATTTTCAATGTGACATATAGGTATTTCTCTGCATAATGTCTGTTAAGGTTAATGTAGATCACGAGGATAAAGCCATACTAGATGACTGTAAATATAAAACCTAGAATCATGCAATCAGTTGGTTTTCTGCTGAGGGATTTTTTTTGTTTTGTTTTTGGACCATGCATTTTTCGACATTCAGCTGATCCCTTTTTAGTATGTGAAATACTCCATTGTCAAATAAGTGGTTTGTTGCAAATAATTTACTGTTTGTGTTGTGGTTATTCCTGGCAAAATGCCATGCACAATGCAGTCTTACTTTGGGGAGGCACTACTAGATTTTTCAGTCATCAGGCATTTAGAAGTAGGTACTACTAGACATACCTGAGCAACTTCAGTTTTTATTCTAGTATCATGAGCAGTTCACTGTGCAATACCTCTAAAAAGCTACTCTTTGCACTACTGGCAGAAGGAAAGTAGTTTAAAAAAAAACATAAAACATCAAATTGCCCAATGTTTTCCTCTACATGTGTCAAAATATTTGAAAAATATTACATTAGTGTATTTCAGAAATTGAAGCAGTCCAGAATATTCTCTGACGCTAACATGCTATGTGTCTTTATGTTAAGAAATGGTGGAAAGTAATAAATACTTCCTGAAAATATTTGGAGGCTAATTACAAAAAAATCTATTAAACTTCATGGTTTCCAGAATTCTTTCAGTGGTTGTGGTTTTAAAACTGCATTATCTTCAAGTTATTAAATCCATTTTGAATGGTTATGCTAATCATTAATACATGGTGTGCTTTTAGCTAACTCCTTCTACTTAATCAGAGATTAGTCATTCCACACTACAAATAACATTGTAATTATAATATATTTTTAAATTAACATTTTTACATTCTCAGATCACTTTATTTTTAGCACTCTTTTGTTCTGTATTTTTATTATAATACATCTTGAATATATAAACATTAGAGCTGTCGATTAATCGCAGTTAACTCATATGATTAACTCAAAAAAATTAACTGTGATAAAAAAATTAATAACGATTAATCGCAGTTTTAATTGTATTGTTAAACAATAGAATACCAATTAAAATTTATTAAATATTTTTTGATGTTTTTCTACTTTTTCAATATACTTATTTCTATTACAACAGAGAATACGAAGTGTACACTGCTCACTTTATATTATCTTTGATTACAAACATTTGCACTGTAAAAATGATAAACAAAAGAAATAGTATTTTTCAATTCACCTCATACAAGTATTGCAGTACAATCTCTTTATCGTGAAAGTGCAATTTACAAATGTAGATTTTTTTTTTGTTACATAACTGCACTCAAAAACAAAATAATGCAAAACTTTAGAGCCTACAAGTCCACTCAGTCCTACTTCTTGTTCAGCCAATCGCTCAGACAAACAAGTTTGTTTACGTTTACAGGAGATAAAGCTGCCCACTTCTTATTTACGTCACCAGAAAGTGAGAACAGGGGTTCACATGGGACTTTTGTAGCTGGCATTGCAAGGTATTTACGTGCCAGATATGCTAAACATTCGTTTGCCCCTTCATGCTTTGGCGACCATTCCAGAGGACATGCTTCTATGTTGATGATGCTCATTAAAAGAATAATGCATTAATTAAATTTGTGACTGAACTCCTTAGGGGAGAATTGTGTGTCTCCAGCTCTATTTTACCCGTTTTCCGTATATTTCATGTTATAGTAGTCTCGGATGTTGACTCAGCACATGTTGTTCATTTTAAGAACACTTTCACTACAGATTTGACAAAACGCAAAGAAGATGGAAATCTCACATTGGTAAAGATAGCTACAGCAATCGCCCAAGGTTTAAGAATCTGAAGTGCCTTCCAAAATCTGATCAGGACGGGGTGTGGAGCATGCTTTCAGAAGTCTGCAAAGAGCAACACTCTGATGTGGAAACTACAGAACCCGAACAACCAAAAAAGAAAATCAACCTTCTGCTGGTGACCTCTGACTCATATGATGAAAATGAACTTGCGTTGGTCTGCACTGCTTTGTATCGTTATCGAGCCGAACCCATCATCAGCATGGACGCATGTCCTCTGGAATGGTGGTTGAAGCATGAAGGAAAGGACATGTGAATCTTTAGTGCATCTGGCATATAAATATCTTGTGATGCCAGCTACAACAGTGCCATGAGAACATCTGTTCTCACTTTCAGGTGACATTGTGAACAAGAAGCGGGCAGCATTATCTCCTGCAAATGTAAACAAACTTGTTTGTCTGAGTGATTGGCTGAATAAGAAATGGGACTGATTGGACTTGTAGGCTTTAAAGTTTTACACTGTTTTGTTTTTGAATGCAGTTTTTTTTTTGTACGTAATTCTACATTTGTAAGTTCAACTTTCATGACAAAGAGATTGCACTACAGTACTTCTATTAAGTGAATTGAAAAATACAATTTGTTTTGTTTTTTACGGTACAAATATTTGTAATAAAAATAAATATAAAGTGAGCACTATACACTTTGTATTCTGTTATAATTGAAATCAATATATTTGAAAATGTAGAAAACATCCAAAAATAGTTAAATAAATGGTATTCTATTATTGTCTAACAGCACACAATTAATTGCAATTAATTTTTTTAATCGCTTGACGGCCCTAATAAACTCACTACCTAATTATGTGAAACTAAAGCCTAGCTGTTTAAATCTGTTACCATTTTGCTGCTGTTAGACTGGGATAGTCAGACTTGTAATGGTAAAATTGCACCACCAGCTGCTGGTCATCTGTTCCTTGCTATTTGCATCGCTACAATTACATGTATTATGGTTTTATTTAATGTTGGTGATATTGGTATGTTTGTTTGAAGAACTCTCTCTTAACAACCAAGGAGGAATATAGATCATTAATATAAAAATCATGCTATCTAAGTTATGGACCATATTCTCACATGCACTAATGACTAAAGGCAACATAGGGAGCCAACGAATGTAGAGGTGATTAGATAAAGGTAGAACTGTCACTATAATGAGTGAAAATGTGCCCAAATACTGGCCCAAAGCCAAATTCAGAGACTGATGCTCCTTTTCTCCTGGTCATTGCCTATTAAAAAGAGTAAGACTTGGGTAGATTGTCCTTGTATACCTTGCCTACAGCAGTAGCACAATGTATTGTGAGCTCATTTAACTTTCAAAACGTAGAGTAAGCAGGGTTAGGCTTGACCAGCAGTTGGATGGGAGACTTCTAGGAAAACATCTGCTTCTTGTGGTATTCTTTGCTGAGTTAGTATTGAATCAGTGACTCAGCATGGTTTTGGGGGACAGTGTTCTGCACAAAATATTTCAGATGAAATATAAAGCTGAGATCTTAACTACTTAGTCAGTAGAGGTCTCTTGGCACTTCTAATAGGGGTGCTAACCCCAATGTTCTGACCAAATTCCATGCCAGATATTTCCACTCTGCCTACTTGACTCTTGTGGGCACTTTCAGTTGGATAACTTACTCCTTTTTCTATTTTTAGTTGTTGTGCAACATTGCTGTGGTGTGTAGTTACTGTACAGAGGTGACTGTATTTCAGTGTTGGATGAAGGGATCCTTGAATATAGTTTGCCTATTACGCTGAATTCATTTTGTCTGAAAGCAGCTAGTACAGGTGAGTTACTATTGTTAGTATAGACAACACATGGATATGCACTGCACAGGGAGTTGGGAGACTGGATTGTATCCTGATTCTGCCTCTAGCTTGCCATGCAACCTTGGGCAATTCACTCTGCCTCTATTTGCCCTTCCAGCCTTTGTCTACGCTACTTAGATTATAAATGCTTCATGGCAGAAACTGCCTCTTACTATGTTTGTAAAGTATTTAGCATAATCCCCAATCATAGAGGAGACCAGTAGGGACTGCCGTAATACAGCTAGATGGTGAGCTATGTCAGTGAATTGCTCCATTGCCATCCTGGCTGGCACCTCAGGGTGGGACATCTGCCTTCCTTTGTTCTTCCCTTGCTGGTCCTTTTGCTGAGTGTTGATTGACTGTGTTAGAGCTGCAAGCAGCATCTGGGAGATACACTCACAGGCGAGGTCCTCACAGGTTAGGTCCTCAGATGTTAATCACATTCACGTTTCTCAAATTCTACCCCTCTTTTTTTGCTTTTCTCTGCACCTTGTCACTGGAAGAAATAGTAGTGGATGTTGCAGTCCACTGTTCTCTATCCTTATGAATTTCACTACAGCTCCAACAGCCTGTTCTAGAGATCTTCTGCTCTCCTTTCAGGCACAGGTTGTGTCCTATTTTAGGCTTCTGCGTAAGAGCTGTTCAGAATCTGGTCTGGTACAACATAAGTAAGAAATGAAAGTGAGTTCCCCTTGTTACAAGTATACTACTCAAATGCCAAGTATATTCTCCCATTGATATACTGGGATTTATTTGCATGGCTTCCTCACCTATTGATGTGGGACGAGAGCCATAAGCATTCCTTCCATCAGTGTCGATGCCCCAGTAATATTGTGTGATATTTATAAGTAGTCTCAGGCATTTTGTTGGAAAGTTCTTTCTTTCTGCATTGCAGTGTTTTACTTTTTAGTATTTCCTATGGAGGATTAGGATTGCTACATGAATTACCCTAAATTTAAATGGTGTTCATCCCTGGTGAAGCCACAAGCTTCTCGATGGTGGTTGTGCTGGTTGGAAAGCCACTGCACGTGGCAATTAAACAGCTGCTGCTGTTGCTTGGGAATCCATTCCAAACTCCATTTTTGCCTTACAGTCTAGAATGTTTTACTGTAAATTTCTTTCATTTGCTAGCAGTCTTTTCTTGATGGGTTACAGTACCAATTTTGTTAGTTTTTATATCTGCTTTTGAAAATCTGTTTGGCTGAGCTGTTTTATTTATATTTCTGGTAGGTACTGCTACATACCAGCTTTGATATATTATAAACACATTTTCCCTAGTTGCTCTTCTGATGAAAGATGTACGTATTACTTTGTGATGTAGTCACAAGAGACGGACACTAGTAGTGCAAGCAGAGAATTAATTTGCATTTCATGCAGCAAAGTCCTTTACAAGACACCAACACAGGTAAGCAAGGAAAGCCGTAGTTCTCAGGGCAGTGGGAGAAGGGGTACAGAATATGATTCAAGGAAGATTTTCGAAGGAACAAATGACAGCTAGGTCCATTAATTCCCATTTATGTCTTTTTGAAAATGTACCCCTTAATCTCTTAATCTCAGACACTCCTTATACAATAAGCAGATAAAAAAAGTTAACTTAAAACAAAACTAAAATTATGAAAGAATTTTTTTAAAGTTACGCAGCAGAAATCTAAGTAGAAGCAGTGGCCTGGATTCTCTGATTTGACTGCTATGCTTAGCGTGGGCCTGTGAGGAGGGGTTGGGTGGGGCAAAGGTGGTTTTACACCCCCTTTGTGCTCTCTCAATTCCAGGGCCTGCCAGGGAACTAGTCCTACAGGCTCCTCTGATCTATGTCTGGCTGCGCATGGTCCCATCCAGCTTCCTAGCTGCTTGAAGTCAGGCAACAAACTGTAGCAGTCTTCACTGCTGTGTTTATTCCCCATTAATTTCTCTCTGTCCTAAACTGTTAGGACTTCCTAGAAGTGCCTGAATCTGGAATTAGCCAAGAGTCCTGCAGCCTCAATCTTTTTAAACTTTCACTATTCATTTTATTCAAGAGATTTCAGAAAAGTATTTTAACCACTTTTTAAATATTTATGAATGTGTATTTCAGATTTTATAAATACTTGCCTAGCGAAAGGATGTTTGATAGAAACACAGAGGAAGTTTTTCTGTAATAAAATTGCATTTTAAGAAATCTTCATAAATAAGTCACAGATCCCACACCTCAGGCTGACCTTTATAAACATAATACAATACCCTAAGTAATTTTAAAACGTGTGCACACACTCATTATCAAATATAACTCCCCCCCCCGCCCTTTTATTTTTAGTGGAGATTTTTATACTCTACCCTTTGTGTGTTTGTGCCTTTCCCTGCTCTCCCAACATGCCCACCCTGTCCTTATTCCAAGCATCGCATGTGGTCTTTAGCCAACGTATATCTGGCCCACATATCCTCCTGTCCCCAGTCTTTCTCTCAGGTTCATTAAGGTGCCAGTATGAACATGAAACGAATCAAGTGAGATTCTTATAGTAGCATGGAAGAATTAACTAAACTGGGACCATTGTTTGTGGTCAGATACTTTTGATCCTTCCAACTGAAGGAATAAAAGCTGGGGTGCCTTCCATTACCTTTGCTTTGCTAACTGAGGAATAGTGTGTATTTTTTAGGACTGGAAATGTTTGTTTTAATGTTCTGTAATGAAGAGTGTTGGTACAGGTTTTATGGGTAGTAAGGTTGCTTTGGCTCCTAATTTTACTGGGAAGTAGGGTTGCAAACTTTCTAATTCCAGAAAACTAAACACCATTGCCCCACCCACTGCCCCGCCCCTTCCGGAGGCCCCAATTCATGCTTACTCCATCCACCCTCCCTCTGTTGCTTACTCTCCCCCACCCTCTCTCATGTGCTCATTTTCACAGCAAGGCCCAAAGTGGCATATTTATTATTTTGACGGATGTATTATGCTAAGTTCAGGTTTTATTTGTTACAGGATGCTAGAGCTGGCAGCAAAATAGTCAAAAAGGGTAATTAAAAAAAAAAAAAAAGAAATTTCACAAAGGTTTTCATGTTTCTTTCCTTCCCCTCATCCCATTTTTCGTAACCAGCTCCATATTTTTTGCTCACTTAAGGTATTGTAATTTTATGTGTGGAATTAGGACCACACATTATCACACCTGTAGTGGGTCCACCAAAGCCCCTCTCCCAAAGTCCAAATACAAATCCGTAGAGCACAACCACAGAAATGCACACCTTCCAGCTGCCTATAAAAATAAATCTGTAGAAATTGACTGCCACACCTATATGCAGATATACATGTACTGTATATTTATGTGTACACATCTAGCATGCACTAACACACATACTTCCACATTATTACAATTGTTGTTTAGTGCCTAGAGACCCCAACTAAGATCAGGGCTCCAGGGTGGTAGGTGCTGGACATACATATAAAAAGAGAGAGTCTGCAACAAAGAGTTTATAATGTAGCTAGACAAAGGTGGGGAGAAATGTATGATATATTGGCTCTTCTGCAATTACTAGTCAACAACATTCACTTTTAAAGAAATAATACATTTCTTTTAGATTTCCCTTCTCTTTTAAAAACTTGTTATGAAATGAATACACACATTTTATGTCATCAATTTTTTTGTGTGCAAGCCAGCCAAAGGAATAAAAGTCAAAGAGTTAGGCTGCAAATTTTATTCACACAGGTATACACACATGTGGCAATACATGCACCTCCCTACACAAAGACAGACAGTCTCTTACACACATATAATGCATGCATGCGCACACTTGCCTACACAGAGACACTTTTTCATATACTTTTCCAGGGGTTGCCTAAAATACCCAGCCGGGAAGGGAGGAGGGTGGGCTGGAGGGGAAAAGATGGGGGTGGGGGAGAGAGGATGGAGAGGGAAAGAGGCCAAGGATGAGATCAGGGGTGTGTATGTGGGGTGGATGGGGGACGCAGGGGGAGTCAGAAGGCTACAGGTGCATGAGGATATGGGGGGCATGGGTGTATAGGGACATAATGGGAGTACAACAGTGTATGGAGGTGAATGGGGTGCAGGAGCGTGGGGAGTGAGGGACATGGATGTGGCGGCTCTGGGAGATGGAGAGGATGGGTGGGAGAGTGCTGTTTGGGGTACAGGGCTGGGATGGGTAGGTGTGGTGGGCAGGATGGGATTGGACGGGGGAGGGATGCAGTGATGGGGGTGGGAGGGTTGGGACAGGGGAGGGATGCAGTGATAGGGGGTATGGGGGTGCAGCCCCATTCCCAGCACTCAGAGACGGAGATACACATACCTCCAACTCCTGGGTGCCGGTGATGGGGCGACAGACCACGGTTCGCAGCAGGGCACACGCTGCAGCTTGAGCCCAGCCACACGAGGATCACAAGGAGAAGAGGGCCGGGCAGCAGTGGGAGAAGCACGTGCCACGCGCGGCCCCTCAACAGCTGCTTGCTGAGCACTCACGAGTGGCGCTAGTTCCTGCCCTGCCCCAGCCAATGGGAATTGCGTTTGTGAACAAGGCAGCATGCGGACCCCCAGGGCTGGCTTTAGGCTGATTCCCCGGAATCGGGCCCCATGCCTAAGAAGGCCCCGCACCTTAGGCGCCTTTTAAAATTTTTAATTTTTTTTACTCACCCGGCGGTTGTCCGCTGCCGGGGGGGTCCGCTCCAGGTCTTCGGCCGCATTTTGGCGGTGGGGGGTCCTTCAGTGCTGCGGAAGACGCAGAGCGGACCCCCCGCCACCAATGTGCTGCCGAAGACCCGGACCGCCGCCAGGTATTCGAATTGGACCCCGCAGGTCCTAAAGCCAGCCCTGCTTATTGTGATCTGTTTTGTTGTGATAAAAGGGTATAATGAACTACACTATAAAACAGCCATTCCTATAAAACAAATTTTAGTAATGCGTACATGCACACAAACACCCACATGCTACATTTCCGAGATGTTAGTTGGCACATATGTAAGAGACCTATTTTTTCCAGTGTGAATCATTTAAAGAAGGAAACAGGAACAAACACCCATTTTAATACATTCATGTATGTGAAGCTTTTGAAGGAACTATTGAAAGTTAATTTAAAAAAAACAGATATACTGCTGATCTTTCAGTGGTCTGATTGAGGGTATTGAAGGGCAGGGTTTAAGAAAAAATAAGACAACTTAAACAAAAACAGTGGAATTTTTTTCTTAAAACATTTTTTGTTTTCAACAGAATGTTGCCTTCGCACCCTGGCTGACCTTCACATTCTTTATTATTATTATTATTATTTATTATTTTGCTGCAGTTGCAGTAAACAATGCCTTCCAGCATGTGTACAGGAACAACTACTTCAAAGCCAAGCCTAATAATAATAATAAAAAAAATACACCCCCCTCCCCCACTTGAAATAATCAACCCAATTTTTATAGGCTAACGAAATTTAGTCAGTGTAATTTATTTTAGTTAACATATTATTAAGCTCTAACCCATCTGTTCTGCCCCTAATTACGAATGCCAACAGAACATATTTCACAGTTACATCAGTAAAAAGATATTATTAAAGTACTTACACGTTTCTTCTACACTGAAGCTTTTGCAATGTTCTCATGCTGCCTACGCAATTCAGAGAGCAAGCTGCTCACAACTGAAATTGAAGTTCTTGATATTATGCATGTTTTCAATCATAAACAGCATTTCAGTGGAAGAGGATTCCATTTTATTACAATACATGATTTTAAAGAAAAATAAACTGCAGATTTTAAAGCCTTTTGTTTTAATAATACCGTTTTAGTAACATTTCTATAACTTGGAAGGAAATTATTTTTATTTTGTTCATCTTTAATAGATCTGTCATAGTTAAACAGTATTTTAAAACAGGTTACTCTTTTTGGAAAAATCATGAATATTCCATTTGAATAATTTTACATCCCTTTAGGTAAAATATCGGATTTTTGTTTACTATGTGTGTGGGGGGGAAAGCGTCAATATTTATTTAACATGTACAGTTTTAGGCTCTGATCCTGCAAACACTTATGTGTATTGGGGTCTCACAGATAAATTTAGAGTAGAGATTTGAATATTTATATTAAATTTCAAGATCTTAGGAAAAAAATTAAAAAATAAGTGGAGCAAGTCTTGAGAGAGAGTGTGTGTGTGTGTAAGATACTCTTAAGTGTACCCCTGAACCAAGGCCCTAATAATGGAAGTACTCCTTTAAGTACATGGGTAGCTTGAGATAGTGTGGTCAAACTGGGTAGGACGCTGGACTGAGACAGAGACCTGGGTTCTATTCTTGGCTCTAACACTGTGCCAAGAGAAGAGAAATAGAGGTACAAAAAGGTGTGAAGTGACGTGCCCAAACTTACACAAACTTTGGGCACCTCTGAATCCACTCTCTTGTCTGTTTAGATCATAAATCTCTTACTATGTGTTTCTACAGCATCATGCACAACAGGACTTTAAGGCACTACCATAATACCAACAATAAATAGTGGTGTCTAAGTATGTATAATAGGAGTTGTTACATCAGATCAGTCGTATAGGCCACCAGGTCCTGTAACTGATATCTGTCAGTGGCCAATATCTCATGCTTCAGAACAAGGGTATTCAAACTCTACTTAAATGACAGCTACCTTGTGACAACCTCCTAGGAGTATCAGGGGGTGTGCTTAGTTTGCCGACAAAAGAGAGTGCTTTATAATAGCTGTTACATTTAACATCGAGATGAATGGGGCCAAATCCATCCAGGTAAAGTGATTTCAGTGGAAGTCCACTTAATGAAGTTATGCCAGTTTGGAATGTTATCCTTTAGGTCTATAGACTATTTGGTCCAAGTGAGAACATTGTATGCTGGGACTGTACTCTATTAGGCTACTCTGTTCCTAGATACTATGCTGATAAGCACTGAGTAAATACCTAAGATAAAGACAAGAGTTGGATGTGTACCATATTGTATGACACCACAAATCACATTTGGCCACTCATCTGTCAGAGAAGGGATTGAAGAATGACAATAGAAAGAACCAATTCAGGTCATTGAATTCTCAGGAAAAAGAATTGGAACTTTTTTTCTTCTAATACAAATTTATCTTTGAGATCATAGAATCGTAGGACGGAAGGGACCTTGAGAGGTCATCTAGTATAGTCCCCTGCACTAATGGTAGGACTAAATATTATATAGACCATCCTTAACAGGTATTTGTCTAACTTGCTCTTAAAAATCTTCAATGACAGAGATTGCAAAACCTCCAGAGGCAATTTATTCCAGAGCTTAACTACCCTGACAGTTGGAAAGTTTTTCCTAATGTCCAACCTAAACCGCCCGTGCTGCAATTTAAACCCATTGCTTTATTTTTATTTAAAAACAAATAAAACTCAATACCCCACAATTTTGAAGGTAGTAGAACCTGACTTTATAGACAATGGCATGTCAACATCATAGTGTTGTGGAACCAAAACCGTAGTTAGGGTTGAGAATGATCTTTTATTCTAACCCTTTATTTTTCAGGCACTTAACACTTTTTGTGTGTGGAAAATTAGCCTTCTGGCTAAAAAATTTTGTGCTTATTCTTAGCCAAAAGGCCAATTTCTTTGGCAAGGTAGAAGAAAAATCCTTTCAGCTATTTGTAATTTTTGTTTTTTGGTTATCTGAGCATGAAAAAAAAGTTTTAAAGTCCTTTTTAAAAAACTGCTCAGTCCAATTGTTGCTCTTATAACTCAACCATTAATATGTTTTAAAAGTTGAAACTTGGCATATATGCTGCTCTTAATAATGAATATATACTCACCAGTATTTGAACAAAGTTTGTTAATGTATTATACATTAATTTCCTCGCTGATTTAAGCATACATTGAATATAGTCACAGATACACATATGTGATTGTACCTCTATCTGAATTATTAACATATTGGAATGTTTATCTGAAGTGATCTTGCATACTTTGAGAATATCTAAATGTGTTAAATGCTCACTGAAGTCAAGGGAAGAATTTTTATTAACTTCAGTGGGCAATGGCTCAGGCGCTAAGTGAATTTATTAGACTGTCATCAATATTTCTCCCCCCTATTTTCTAAATAAAAACCCAGGAAAAACTAAAATGCAATGAATGCAGTGTCAGGCCTATGTTTTCAATAAACAGCCTTCAGTAGTGTGGACAGCCCACACGGCTGCCAAATTGTAAGCATGATTGTTTTGTGCTTGCTTTGCAGCCATTAGCCGCCTAATTACTTGAAGGTACTTGCAAATCAAGCAGTTTAAAGAGTAGGCATTTAAGAGCAGAGAATTAAACCTGGTGAGTAGCTACATACTCATACAAAATTAAAAGGTGAATATGCATTGGGGAGTGATAGCAGTGGGTGACTATGATTTTAAAGCAGTGGTTTTCAAACTGCGGGTCGCAACCCAATACTGGGTCATGCAATATAAGGCACTGGGTCATGGCGGCTCTGGTTAGCACCACCGACTGGGCCGTTAAAAGTCCCATCTGCGGTGCTGCCCGGCTAAGGCAGGTTAGTCCCTACCTGTTCTGACACCGTGTTGCGCCCTGGAAGTGGTCAGAGGTAAGCCCGTGCCCCAGCCCTGAGCCCCCTCCAAACCCCTCATCCCCGGCCCCATCCCAGAGCTTGTACCCCCAACCCAGAACCCTGACCCCCCTCCCACACCCCAACCCCCTGCCCAAGCCCAGAGCCCCCTCCTACACCCTGAACCCCTCATTCCCGACCCCACTCTGCAGCCCTTCCCACACCCCAAACCCCTCATCCCCAGCTCCACTGGGTCGCGGGCATCAAGTTTTCTTCAACTGGGTCGCCAGAAAAAAGTTTGAAAACCACTGTTTTTAAAGTCTACTTAGGAAGTCTCACATAGCTTCCCGTGGCTCATTTCCTGCTACTAACTAGTGTGTGGTATGAAGATGTCTGCATTATTGAAACATGAGGAGTAGTATGATTTCTTACCAGCAAGTCTTGTTTCTTTCAGAGAGTTTGTGTCCAATAATCTGAAGGCTCATCCTTTTTATCTGTTACAGAAATTTAGGCACAGGCAGAGGTTTTAAACACAAGCTTCAAAATGTTGAGATAAACGGAGTGGAAAAAAATATCAAAGCTGTCATACAAGTTGGAGAAGGACAAGGCCTGTTGTCAAATCTGTGCTTGTATTTGCAACAAAATTCCAAGCTGCACAAAACCTCACCTAGTTTCAGGTTTTATTTATATTCAAACTTCAACCCCTGTTCAGCAAATAGTTCTTTGAGGCCTGCAAACATTCACCTAATTTCAAACGAGTCTGGGTCAATTTATTGCTACTTTGTGGATGTTACCTGAGTTTCAATTTGAATTGTTGGGTTTCTTTCAACCTAAAACTCAGGAGAAACTTACATGTGAGCCCATCAGAGCCAGTGCCAATAATTTTGGGCATGTATTCTAGTGATTTGAAACTGCTGACTAATGTGTGTAGCCCCATATCTGAAAGCACTAAATCTGAAAGCACTATTTATCTGCTTGGTAGAGGGAAAGAAAGAAAAGGAGACACTGGCCCAGAGAAGCTCCAAACCAATGTTCTCTAGAAGTGATCCTATTAATTATGCATTGTTCTTTCAGTGAGTTTTTCTGTGTGTTTCATGTCGGAGATTTTAATTGTTAATGGAGGGATTTATAAGCAATAAATGAAGTGGTCTAAAAGTTAGAAACGGTACAGTTCTTTTCTCTGCCCTGTCTTAGACAAGAGGTTTAAATAGAAGGATTCTCAAAGTGGCATTTTGAGTTAATTGATGTATCAGCATAAAATATTACAATAAATATAAATAAAATCTATTTTGCTCCTAAAGCCACTGATTAGTAATTACAACATGCATTTGAATAGAAAAAAATTAGGGGGCCCATATGATTGCATTCTATTTTGCCTATTGGGAAAGATTAGATGTAGGTACAGGCAGTTTTGTAGAGAAAGTGTGTGTGGTGTGTGTATGAGAGAGAGAGAGAGAGAGAGAAGGAGAGAGAGACGTTGAAGGAATGGGGTTCTAAGTTTTAAAATCTGGTTCCAAAAATACCCATATCAATATGAGTCCATCTGCCATTAAAAATGAAAATTTAGAAGAGGACATCACTCTCCTATACGAGTCTGGGAGGAAGGGTCTTGTGTTCCTTTTCTATGTATATTGGGCATTGGTGGGGACTCGTGGGTAGCCAGACCCCGATAGCAACTGAAATATAAAAGCTTTATTTTCTGAGAAAAGCATATTTAGGTCCATTCAGACCCGAGTACAAATATGAAGCACAGTTCTTACTAATACAGCAGAAGACTTTGAGTCTCTCTCTAATTTTCTGGTCTCCTCTTCTCTATACAATCTTGGAGGGTGGCCAAAAAGAAGTTGGCTAGAGATGTTCTTTTGTTCACACTGATACCCTCTCAGAACATATCATGTAATATCCCCTTCTGCCTAAGCTCCATTTTCTTCCAATGACTCTGATAAGTAAAGTATGTTGTCACTGTGCTATATTAGCAGGTCAGTTTCCTAGTCTTGCAATTTTAAACTGACTGTTGGTCCAACATAACCAGACTTACATTGTATGCTTCTGTTCTCTCTGTCTCAGTTCATAATGATGTAGGTGGATAAATACATCTTGTTAGTAAAGGTGAGAATTAAATGAGTCATTAGGAGGGAGATCTTATTTATACTTTTTATACCTTGATAACCAGTAGAGCCTGATTCTTACCTGGTATAAGTTGATGCACCTCCACAAAAGTCAGTGGAGTTATATTGATTTACACCAGCTGAGGTTACTGGACCATTTTATTCAGGCAAGAATTTTTCTGACATAAGTAGATATGGAAATACTATGTTTTTGCTACACTTTAGGTTATGCAAGACAGCCTATTATTAACAGCATACCTGCAGGCATTTTAAGCCTGCATTGCTAGTTTTTGTGTGAGGCACCTGCAGCATTGATTATAGGATATGTTGTCAGCATTCTGTGTCAACATGAAAGATTTCTTTTGTTGTTGGAGGGGGGGGGAGTAAGAGGTAGGAAGGCATCTGGTATGTGCTTAGCACCATTTGTGACTAGAAAGTGAAAGGAAATAATGGTGGCAGCCTATGATCCTAGATTGATTTTTTTCCCCCCCTTGTAGCCTTTTGTAACAAGAGTGTATTTTCAATGATCATCTTAATAAAATAGAATTGTGAAGAAAGAACAGCTTTAACTTGTTCCAAAATGATTTTCATTTAACAAGAACTTCTTGATTGTTCGAATGCATTTCTCTGTAGTTTGCATGAATCAATCTCATGATGAATCTTGTAGCTGGTAGCACATAAGCTAGAAGAAAAGCATTTCTGATTTATGCTTCAGCCTCAAGAGTTTTTTCAATTTTAAAAGTCACTTTAACCCAAATCAGATAAAATTTTACATGAAACATCTTAAAAATTGATAATTTTTCTGAGCCTAAAAGAGGACTATTTATTAATATTGGTTGAATGTTAAGTAAAAAAGGCCAGTCTACACGTATTTCTTTAGTCTTCATAGAAACATGCATTAAACTGTTCCTGAGAACTATTTATTGCCTATAAATAAATCTATAAGAACAGTCTCCCTGTTGTAAGTTCAGCTCCACCTCTTCCCGCCCCTTTCCACCCCTGCCCTTCCCTGACTCTTTCTGCCCCTCCCCTGAGTGCGCCCCATCCCTGCTCCTCCCCCTCCCTCCCAGCGCCTCCTGCAGGCCGGGGAACAGCTGTTCAGCTGCATTCAGGAGGCACTGGGAGGAAGAAGGAGGAGTTGATCAGCAAGGCCAGCAGACCCTCTGAAGTACCCTCATGGACCCCCAAGGGTCCGCGGACCCCAGTTTGAGAAACACTGTTCTAGACAGACTTCTAGTAGAAAAAACCTTGTAGATGCAACAATATAACCTTCTGAACTGTAGAGTTTGGAGATAGAGCTTAAGAATAGAATTTTGCTGCTTGGTTACATTTATGATGGAAATGAGACTTAAAAGTCAAAGCTCCTTTGCTTTGCTGCCCCCTTTGTGATCCTCCCCAATTTAGAATAAAAAAAGGTTAAAATAATTATCACTTTATTTACACCAGACAGCCCATTTGTCCATTGCCTTTATTAGCTTAGAATAAACATACACTAGAGAGATATGTCTGCCATTCAGTATTTTCATAGAATTTAGTTTTCACTTATGTAATGTTCACATGACACTCTGTAGGCACAGTAACTACAGTAGAAACTCAGAGTTACGAATACCTTGGGAATGGAGGTTGTTCATAACTCTGAAATGTTCGTAACTCTGAACAAAACATTATGGTTGTTCTTTCAAAAATTTACAACAGAACATTGACTTAATACATCTTTGAAACTTTACTATGCAGAAGAAAAATGCTGCTTTTAACCATCTTAATTTAAATGAAACAAGCACAGAAACAGTTTTCTTACCTTGTCAAATCTTTTTTAAACTTTCCCTTTATTTTTTAGTAGTTTACATTTAACACAGTACTGTACTTGCTTTTTTGTTTTTGTCTTTTTTTTTTTTTTTGGTCTCTGCTGCTGCCTGATTGCGTACTTCCAGTTCCAAATGAGGTTTGGTGTTGAACGGTCAGTTCATAACTTTGGTGTTTGTAACTCTGAGGTCCTACTGTATAACATTTTTTTAAAATATAATCTGGGATATAGTGTGTAGTACATAGTTCTCATAAATAGTGGAAGTTTACTCCGTTACAATGGAAATGACCAGGCTAACAGATGTAGTGAATAACTAGCAATTGATAAATCCCTTAAATTAGCGATCAACCTTATTTTGTTTGGTAGCTGTACATTTCCCCCATTTATTCCACCTGAGATGAGTCCTTTTTACTTTCTGATGTGCTCATCATAAAACATGTTTTCAGGTACATTCTGTTTCAGAGAACAGTTTGGACTGTCATTCCTTTCAGACTGTAGACCTTGTTTATTAGGGCCAAATATTCAAAGGAGACCTCTACTTTTATATGGTACTGTGTGTGCTTGATTTGCATATACTTAATAATTGGTTCACAAAAATGAAGTCACTAGCTGGGTGGACACCCATTTAAAAATCTGGCCCTAGTAGACACAGAAAACTATATTGTGGTGAATTTATAAACTGTACTAACAATATGTAACAATATGTGAGCTAAAAGGATACATGGTTCACATTAAATGTGAACTTAAGTATCTCTTAGTTCATGCCAGCAGGGTCTACGTGGGGCCTTTAGAACACTCTACAAATCATGCCCCTCAAATGCACTTTACCGTGCCATGTAGACAAGCCCTCATACAGGTACCACTCGTCTCCAGGGAGAGAAAAAGAGATGAAGGAAGAAGGATTGTTACAAACTAGCAACCGTAGAAAACAGAATATGGATCACACAAGATTAAAAAGATATACAGGCAAATATGTTTAATGTATGACCTTATGAATGAGAGAATAAACATCATCTGTACTGGACTTTAGGGGCTGGATTCTGAAAGGTGCTGATCGCTCTGTTGTCAAACCAGCAAAGGGCCTAAGCTTGTCATAACTTAGACCCCTTAAGTTGAGGTGTACTCACATGCTTAAAGTTAACCACGTGCTTAAATGCTTTGTTGGATTGGGGCCAGAGTTCTCAGCCACTTGCAGGATTGAGGCCTAGTTGCTCCGATTGACTCTCCATCCAGTCTAGCACAAGGTGGACATAATCCTGCAATTCTTCCTCATGTGAGCAGCTACTTGTAATTGAAATCCGTGGAAGGACTATTCTCACAAGAAGGGTTTGTGGGTGTTGGTTCTTTATCTGCAGACTTTTGATCCATGCAAGGCCAAGAATCTAGTCTCAGCGGGCTACCATCCAGGAGGTACATTATAACCAAATAAGGTCCAAATAATTCTATTAGTATACACTTTTAATGAGTAAAGAATCTACTGTACTAAATGTCAGAGAGTGTTCTGTCGCCTGATTTTATAGCAACAAGTCCTAATTAAATTCCTTACCAGTTATCAGTAGTAATGAAGCTTTTAAAATAGTTTATTATGCATAAACTTGAAGAAATGGCTAATGCCTCTACTCTTGATATCTGTGAAATAATTAGATTAAAAAATCAGCTTTCATAACTTTTTCATCTATTAAAGCTGAGGGAAAATTTAATTTAATTTATTTGTAGATAGCATTCAAATTAAAAGCACTTCTATTTGCATGTTCACATCAGTAAATTGAATTATTAAAGACATCCAACTAAATATTAAAACTGAACTAATGCAGAGGTGTAGTACATCATGTAAGATATTGGATTGCTTCATGTTGCAGATGGTTTTTAATGGTGTTTGCAACCAAAATAATATGGACTCCCCTTTCTAAATGTACACCCCACAAAGTGGCTGAGGAGGCTTCTTCAGTCTAATAGCTGGAGTAGCCTCTATAAATCTTAATATGCTTCTTCCACAGTTCGGTGTTGGTGGTAAGAGCTTGCGGAAAGGGAGAGACAGTCTGCCGTCATGTGGTTCTCAACCAGGAGTACGCACACCCCTGGGGGTACTCAGAGGTCTTCCAGGGGGTACATCAACTCATCTAGATATTTGCTGAGTTTTACAACAGGCTACATAAAAAGCACTAGTGTTACCAGATCTGCCTGTTACTTTGGGGTATTCTCATTTATTCAGGTTACTCTTCTGTGTGTCTGTGGGGGGGGGGGGGTGTTCTGTAATTCTATCAATGTACTGCTTGTCACGTAGTGTGTTTTCATATGGAGCTCTACTTCTCCCTTATGCAAGTCCCCGCCGAATGGAGCTATCCTGCAGGACCTAGATTTCCTAGGGCTGGGTTCCTCCAGCCCCGAAACCGGATGAAAACAGAGCAAATCTGAGCGGACCGGGTCAATCAGCACTTTCAAGCTGACCCCTTATATGTCCCTGGACTCAATGGGCTGGATAAAGCAGCACTTCCAAGCTGTCCCCTTTTATTTGCCCCTGGGTTCAATGGACTGGGTCAGGCAGCACTTTCAAGCTGCCACCCTTATGCGTCCCAGATTCAGCCCGTCCCTATTCCCACTCTCACATCACAATTGTACTGGTAGTCACCTACTTGATGAGCAAACCCCACAGTATTTTGGGCGCTGCAGGGATCTTTAGCTTAGGTAAAAGAAGCGTTGCTGTAGAGTAAATGGGGGAAGCTAAAAACACAAAAGCGTAAAGTTCAGCAAGAGAGAGAGAAGCAACCAGCTTAACCATAAAAGTTATTTATTGAATAATAGTGATAACTACACAAGGAGAGCCTAAACGAACACAACATACATTATTAAAGGTTAATACGTAAGGTAGAAAGGAAAACAGAGAGAGAGAAAGAAGAGGATCTCACCGCCCCCTGAAGTTTGAATTGGTTGGGGTTCCCAGGTAATGGTGGTAGCTCAGGGTCCTGAGTGCTGGAGACAGGCAGAGCCCCCAGCATGATCAGTCAGGAGAAGATGGAGTCCCAGTGGAACTGATGCAGAGTTTTGGGTCTATGTATCAGAACACTTACTTGAACATAGGCAGTGGTTTTTGTAGAGAAACAACAATGGTTCAAGGGTAAACTGATGACTCAAGGGTTTTCTTTAGGCTAGACAATAGGAGCTGATCACTCTTTGCTATGGGTGGTGTTTTCTTCCAGGGAGCTCACAATACAACTAGACTGCTTCAGTATTTTGGATATCAATCAAGGATTCATTACTAGAATTGGTCTGATAACTGCTGAGCTGGGTGTGGGCAGGCGTAGGTTCATGAACATCTGGAGCAGAGATTCCCATGATGCAAGGCTTCCCTGCTTTTCTGGTCCCAGAGTTCAGTGCGATTCTCTGTTCTTCATTCTGCATGCTAATCCCTGTCCCATCTTTCATGCGGATGAGGCTAGGGGAGTTGTCTCTGCTCTCAATTCTGTATGCGAACGGAGATGTCTTAATCTTGTCACCCTTGTCAGGAGGGGTCTAGGTGTGTCTCCCAATGCCCTTCACTGCTTTCTGCAAGCCTTTTCTCTGATCGGTCTTGATTCAAGCAGAGACCCTCCGGGGGTGGGAGGGTGGGGGGGGGAGGGCAGATGTGTGTGTGTGTGTCCCTCATGAGTCAAACAGGCCCGACACTGCACCCTGGTTCCCCAAAAACACAGAGCTGACTGGTATCACTAGCAAAGTCAGTACAAACTAAAATTTCATGCGACCTATTCATACTGCTCTATATACATTTCACGCTGAAATGTACATTATTTATATTTATTTGATTTATTTTATAAATATATGGTAAAAATGAGGAAGTAAGCAATTTGTCAGTAATAGTATGCTGTGACACTTGTATTTTTATGTCTGATTTTGTAAGCATGTAGTTTTTAAGTGAAGTGAAACTTGGGGGTACACAAGACAAATCAGACTCCTGAAAGGGGTGCAGTATTCTGGAAAGGTTGAGAACCACTGTCATGATGGATTCACCAGCTCTTCTCCATATTTCAACCTATGATCTGCCCCCTCCTACTTTCTTTCACCTACCACATAAGTATCCTCCACAGAGCTAGGAGGCCACAGAAGTTAGGCGTACCCACTGAATATTCAGTTGAACAACTGGATGGAACCATAGTTAGCAAAATGGAACAAATGGGTTTTCCAAGTACAAACCGAAAATAGCAAATGAAGTTAATAATGTATTCCTATCACAAGTCCTTTTTTAAGGACAACCTAAAGAGGGGTGAGGGTGGGAGACAGAGGAGGAGGATGGAGATTTGGCTTCTATGTCTGAGATATTAGTCTGGAAACTACACTTCAGGTGAATAAGTATTTTTTTTTTCCACATGCAGAGGTGCACTGTTCTATTTTTATTCATTTTTAATTTTTTTTAATCCAGTGACATACTAATATGAAACCATACTATGCCTGGAGTTGCTACTAAAACTACAGTAACTCCTCACTTAGTCATCCCGGTTAACGTTTCGTTGTTACGTTGCTGATCAATTAGGGAACATGCTCGTTTGAAGTTGTGCAATGCTCCCTTCTAACATCGTTTGACAGTCTCCTGCTTTGTCCACTGCTTGCAGGAAGAGCAGCCCGTTGGAGCTAGCTGGTGGGGGCTTGTAACCAGGGTGGACTGGCAGTCCCCTCATCAGCTCCCCGCTCCCCTAAGTTCCCTGCGCAGCAGCTGCCCAGCAGGCTAACAATTGCCGAGCAGTTCAGCTGTCCCTCCCCCCACTGCCATGTGCTGCTCTTGCTCACTGTCTTGGAGCTGCTCCCCGAGCCTCCTGCTTGCTGTGCAGGGGGAAGGAAGGGAGGGGGGCTAACGTCAGGGTGTCCCCCTCCCCTCTGCTCCTACACCCTGCCTACCCCTTCTCCATATAGAGCAGGGAGGGGACATGGAGGGAGAGAGACAGAGAGAGCTTGGGGCAGCAGCTGCTGTCTCACCTTCCTGATCCACTTTAAAAAGACAATGCACTTAAGAGTGGGTCAGCTTACTTAAAGGGGCAGTGTGTATTTCTCTCTCTCTCTCTCTCCCCCACACACACAAGGTGTGTGTCTGTCTCTGTCTGCTATGCTGTCTCCCCTCCCCTCCATGCCTGCTGCCTTGTAGAGTGTGAGAGGCTATATTAACAACAATGTGTTTAACCCTTGAGGGCTCAGCCAGTGCTAGTTCATCATTTAGCAGCAAGGCATTCCCTAGGAAATATCACTCCCTCTTCCACCCTCTAACTTCACCACCTCAACCAAGCTTCACAATCATAATAGCTGTGAACAGTATTAAATTGTTTAAAACGTTGTGTGTGTGTGTGTGTGTGTGTGTATACACACACGTTTTATTTATATATTTTTTTGTCTGGTGAAAAAAATTTACCTGGACCTAACCCCCCCTTATTTACATTAATTCTTATGGGGAAATTGGATTTGCCTAACATCGTTTCGCTTAAAGTCGCATTTTTCAGGAACGTAACTATAACGTTAAGTGAGGAGTTACTGTATTCTGTACTTACACATGTGACTTGGGAGGACACCCTTTTCTATGTCTGGTAGGGAGACTTGGGTGGTTGTCCTCCATCTAGCACAGATATGGAAAACTCGTTTGAGATAGATACCTGCTACTTTTTAACCTCCCTCCATTTCTTCAGCAATCGTTGATGTTGGGCAGTGCCTGACTATTGTAAAGGGACACTAAAATACTTCACACATGTGAATTTCATCTTCTTCCTTTTTTTTGCCAAGTGCCGACTCTTCTCTGCTTGATGCCTATATTGAACAGGATGCAGAAATCAGCCATACTAAAAATCCTGAAATGTTCCTGAATTCTGAGGCACCAAGATGACTTCAGAGGCTTGGAGCAAATTGTCAGTGCAGGAAAGGAAGCTGAAGCAAGAGCAGTAAGAATAGAGAGAGCTGGTATTTGGTGGAGTAAGATACCAAAGTCTGGCTTCTAAAGGGAAAAATAGCAGACAAGGATCCATAACACTGGTTAGCAGTTTAGGATTTTCAAGGAAGAAAGACTTGTTTAGTTTCTCAATAGCTCACATACCTACTTATTGATTTTCTATTGAATGAGGTTATTAATATACATGCACTGTGAGTCTGTTGACAGCCTTTTGATGTCTTGAAAGCTAAGGTAAATGAAAGGGGAGGTGGACATTTAAAAAGATGGGAAGTGAAAGAATAAAATAGATGTGACAAAACATTCTACGCTGTTATTTTATCTTCCATTTTGGGAAAGAACATATGCTCCCTCCTTCTCTCTCAAAGTCAAAGGTGTTTAAAAAGGAAACTGGTATGTGAGAGAACTAGTGCTGGGATAACACAGTAATAGACACGTGAACCTAAAACAGAATGACAGTATTTAGTGATTGTGAATGGTGCTGCATTGGCTCCCCTGAATACTGAGGCTCTCTAAATATTCACAAAATAGGTACAGTGCAGGCACCTGAAATCCAAGCTTTTTCCTGCCAGTGTACCTTCAAATTGATTCTAAGAATTCACCTTTAGGTGGCTATGGCCATTCAGTCTTTGGCATTTCTGCACAGACAGACAAAGATTAGTTGACTAGCGGAGCCAGATTTAGGGGCAGGTTGACCCAGGCGACTGCCTGAGGTGTCCGGCTTGGGAGCGACAAAAGGGAAAATAGAAATGTTTGAAGAAACGTGTTTCAGGTATTCCATATGTGGATTCATTTTTCACTAATTTCTTAGAATGTTCTGGAACGTTGTAAAATCTCATAAGGTATTCAAAAGTTTAACTAATGGAGGGGGGTTGCCGAAGACACTGTTCCCCTGGGGCGCCATTTGGTCTAGGGCCGGCCCTGGTTACCAGTGCCATTTGTGGTGATGGCTTCTGTGATGTTGGACATTTCCATGCTGGGGAGATTGGCAGAGACCACAAAATCAACTTCAGATAGACCACCAAATAGTCCTCAGATGATAACTCTTGAGAAGGATCTTTTAAAAATGTATTAAGCCTGCCTATATAACTTCTTAGTAGTATGCAGTCAATCAGAAACAGGAAGTTGCTTTTCATAAGAAAAACTTAGTTCTGAACTATGGAAGGTAGGGCTAAAGGGGTGTCATTTTACTGTGATTGCATTAAATGCTTCTTGGAGCGAAGGCATGCTAAAGGAACACTCTTTTTACTAAGGGAGTCTTACATAATCCTAAACTGTTGTGAGGCCAACCATATTTTCTCTTGTCTTCAGCTCTGCTGAACAATAATGGAGAATAGCTATAGCTGTCACTTAATACTTGGTGACCAGCTTCATACCTTCCACACTGTTCTTCCACTGAAGTGTAACGATGCATAAAATAACTGTTTCTTGTAAGGTGTCACTGTGATAGGAGAAATGTCGTTCCTCAGTTGCTCTGAAAGTAAGGAAATTTGAATGTCAGCACATTTCCTTTCAGATGATTGAAACTGGAAGCAAATATTGCTCGCCTCTTTTAGAAAAATCATTTTGCAGAATGCATGCATGCTCTTCATTTCAGAAGAGCGTTGGGTTACTAGTTCTCTCCCTAATTTCCAATTTCTTCCCAAACAATTTGACCTCCTGGATTATCAAGTGCCAGGGGTAGAATGACTTTGTCTGATGTACTAATGATTATAGAGATGGTGTTCATATTTGGAGTTTCATTTTTTGAATTTTAATGAATATTTCTAGTGATAATTATTAAAGCTCTGTGGGCAAAATCCTCTCTAATCTAAGTTATCCATCTCTGCAGATAAAAGATCAGATTCTGTGCAGTGCAGATGAGGGGAGAGAATTTGGACCTAAATATTAAGAAAATTGACATTTGTCTACATAAGAACTTTAATTTGATCTTCAGAATAATTCAAATCTATATGATAATAGATATATTTATTAATAGTTCTAGTAGTGGTTGCTGAATTTGTGTAAAAAGAAATGGACACATAAATTAATCTGTGTGCTCAGGTAAATCCACACAACTCTTGTGAAAGTCGGTGGGACTTATCCAAGGACAGAATTTGACTCAGAGAATTTCATCATTGTTCTTTGTACAGCATCTCAGAAATACAATTGCCTATTGCTAACCTTTTTTACCCCACTATTTCTCTGCCTGCTATGTTTCCACAAAAGGGTTTTTGCTTTCTTCTGCCAATTGCTAAATGGTCTTGCATCCTCTCTGTATAATTTCTTCATGCTGTCTATTTGTTGTATTTCATCTTTTCATAAGGTTTTAAACCTAGGTTTCCTCGTGCCATTTCTAGTCTATTGGCAGTGGACTATAACCTAAGGTATGGAACTGCTGAAAATTAAAAGGAAAGGGATGATCTTGGAGAGGTAGGCCAAAGGCTGCTTGGGTCTAGCTCAGGAGTCGGCAACCTACGGCATGCGTGCCAAACACTGCACGCGAGCCGATTTTGAGTGGCACGCAGCTCCCTGCTGCGGTCCCGGCCCCCAGCCCCACTCAGCCCCCCTGCCCACCGCTCTCCCCTGAAGGGGCAGGGGGCAGTAGCTTGGTCCTGCGGCAGCCAAGCTTTCCCCCTCCCCCGCTTCTTCCCCCCAGTGTGGTGCTTTCCGGCTCCTCCTCCTCTCCCTCCCTGGCCAATCAGCTGATGGCCCTAGTGAGGGGGAGGGGGAAGAGCGGCAGCGTGCACACAGCTCCATAGAGGATGCATAGAGCGGTAGGGACGGATCCTGGGGGAAAGGGGTGGAACAGGGCATATCCCTTCCAGCCCCCTACCCTGAGCCGCTCCGGGCAGGGGGCTGGGAGCACCCCCATGAGCCGAGCACCCCAGCCTTCTGCCCTGCATCCCCCACCCCTCTGCCCTGAACCCCCCCCACCCCAACACACACCCAGCCTTCTGCCCTGCACCCCCCACAGCCCCATTCCTCTGCCCTGAACCCCCCCACACACACTCTGCCTTCTGCCCTGCACCCCCATACCTCCAGTCCTCTGCCCTGAACCCCCCACACCTCAACACACACCCAGCCTTCTGCCCTGCACCTCCCACACCCCACAGCCCTCTGCCCTGACCCCTGAAACACCCCCCCACCCAGGTCTGGTGTCCCGGCCGCAGGCCCTGATCAGCCCACTGCTGGCCTAGGTGAACAGAACCCCAGGCTGGCAGCGAGCTGAGCAGGCTAGTGGCGTAAGATCAGCATTTTAAGTTAATTTTAAATGATGCTTCTTAAACATTTTGAAAACCTTGTTTACTTTACATACAGTAGTTTAGTTATATAATATAGACTTAAAGAAAGAGACCACCTAAAAACGTTAAAATGTATTACCGGCACACGAAACCTTAAATTTGAGTGAATAAATGAAGACTTGGCACACCACTTCTGAAAGGTTGCCGACCCCTGGTCTAGGTATTTAAACTAGCTCAGTGAAGTAGAGGAAATTCCAGAAGTTATGATTGCACTTGCAGTATGTTCTGTGCCATGGTGACATCTCAACTTCTTAAATGGTATACATAGTTATTTTAACAAGAATACATTAAAGCTCACACTGAATGAGGAAAAGAGGAATAGCATGTGTGGCATACCATGTGTACAACATGGCTGAGTTAATTTTGGGCACCACTTAGTTACATTTTATTCATATTTTGGGGGGGGCATATAATTTTTTTAAAAAGAAACCAGGGGAAGAAAAATATTTTTAAAATAAAATAATATCTGAAGGTAATTAGCTTGGGGTAGTTTCTGGTTTCTTAATTCAGATAGTAGTTGAGCCTATAGGTCCTTTGAGAGCAGTCCTTGGGTCAGTAACACTCCTTTCCAGGTGTGCCTATGATTTATCGCATGGTCAGGGGACACTTTCATTGAGGCTGAGGAAATAGTCTTGAGGAAACAGTCTTGGGTTTATAAAGAAATTTAATTCTGCTGACTCTGGTTTTGGGGCATGGAGCCAGAATTCAAAGGTGGGGGGGCTAGAATTTCCCTCTTCCCATTTATGATTAGGGACCAGGGAGACCTTGCTGACTCTAGCCAGTCTCTCAAGGAGAATCAGGAAAGCAGAGCAGGTTATGATCCCCTGCATATCAGCCATATTTGTAGTCCAAACTTCTGGTATGGCCTGATGAGAAATGTGTATCAAGTTAGGATCGGTTTTCCATGAACCCATGTTAATTGGCTTTAATGTAAGGCCCCCAGACCCTCCTTCCTCCAGTGATTTACCTCTCCCCCAGCTGCCCGAACAGACACATCTGAGCTGCCAGGGAGGGGTGAGTGCAGCTTCTTTTTGCTTCCCCATAGAAACCATTTCCAGCGGAAAGTAAAGAGAATCAGGGGTGGGAGAGCAATTTTTCTGCTGCGCTACAGTGGTGCAGAATTCCCCTGGAGTAGTGGGCAAGAGAACCCACTCTTAAATTTTGTTTTGTAATGACCTTAGTGCAATTCCCTTTTGAATGGTGGCTGGAACAATAGCTGAACTTACACAGTTCGGCAGCTGTGCAAAATAAAATTACCTTGACACAGGGAATCAGCTATCAACATGTTCCAAGGACTGATACTGAACTATGTCAAATATTACATCTAAAATACCCCACCTACAGTAAAAGAACATTTTTCATTGCCTGACATCACAACCTTAACAGTTAGGAAATGCCAGAATTGATTTCTTATGTAACCTCAATTGAGCCTCCTTGTGCCTATGATACAGTCTTTAGTTGCATGACTACATGCTACTTTTTCAAAAACAAATTGCCTGGGTTTCTTAAAAGGCAAATAGACAAAACAGAAATTCTATAGAACCATGTAGCTTCTGACTAAGACTGCATGGGCAGGGGATGGATCACTGCTAATTGCTCTGTTCATTGCATTAGAAGCATCTGGCATTGGCCATTATCGGAAGACAGGGTGCTGGGCTAGATGGAACATTGCTCTGACCCAGTATGGCCATTCTTATGTTCTAACCATATTGACTGCCACATAGTGGTGCAGTAGGACTTGTTTAGATCAGTGGTTCCCAAACCTTCTTGTTTGTGCCCCTCCACCCGTTCCACGCCTGTCCCCTGCCTTGGGAGCCTTGGTCGGGGGCTGGGAGCAGGGCTGCGGTCAGGAGTCTGGCCAGCACTGCAGCTGGTGCCATGGCTGGGGCCCAGAAGCTGGGGATCCTGGCCAGGGGCTATGACCAGACCTTCAGCTGGGGATGGGGGCGGGGCCAGAGTGGGGCTAGATGGTGCTCCCGCCCCACAATTTGGGGACCATTGGTTTAGATCCACAGCAGACATCTGTCATTTGACTTAACAATAAATGATAGCACTAGTAATTTGTCATTCTTTTTGTGGGCCAGCCAGTAAAGTGAGATGCCTGTAGATGTCACAGCTATTTGCTGACCAGGGAGAATTGAGACTCAGGAATTCAGGGGTGTATGGAGGTGTTCTCTAGTGGTTAAACACTTCTGCTTCTGTTGTCATTGTTGTCTGCCCTACTTTCAGCCTGACTCCTTCTGCCCTTAGCCCTTCCAGCCTGTCCTTGTCCAAGTCTAGCGTCTCTAGGACCTCTCACCCCACTGTATTGCAATAAGGCTGTTTCTTTGTTCTCCTCACTCTCTGGAAACCAGCAGCCAATGAGAGAGATAATCTCTTTGCTCAGAGTTCAGGGACCTGGCACCACAGTGGTCCAAGCCTGCCAAGAGGAACAACTGCAGGGAAAGTCCTGCTCAGGCATCCCCTGCAAACGTGTCATGGAGCATGCCTAGGACAAATGAAATCTTGGGAGAATTTGCCTGCCAAACTCTGTATGAACTGAGATTATTAGAGGCTCATAATTTGGCCAAATTTGGGCAGATTTTTACATAGACAGCAAAAGGCACATCTTGACCCCAGGGGGACCTCCCCTGCCAAATTTCAAGTCTCTGCTCCAAAACATAGAGGCTCTAGAGCATCTTAATGAAAAGTTTATGAATTTTTTAACATCCACCAAACAAATATCACCCTAACCTCATTCTGAAAAAAGCTGAACTATATTTTGCTGAAATTATTTAAAAAACACTCATACACAAAACACCACACAGAGTTGTGAGACAGACACACCTCGTGAAAAATTTCAGCTCAAACAGTTAGTTTGGCAAAGTTATAATCGATTGAAAACACAGGGTCTTCATAATGGAAATTATTAGGCAACCTTAACCATAGGCATCACTACTTGCACCTCCTCCCATAATGCTCTATCCCAGGGGTTCTCAAACTTTTGTACTGGTGACCCCCTTCACACAGAAAGCCTCTGAGTGTGACCCCCCCTTATAAATTAAAAACACGTTTTTATATATTTAACACCATTATAAATGCTGGAGGTGAAGTTGGGTTTGGGGTGGAGGCTGGCAGCTCGTGACCACCCATGTGATAACCTCGCGACCCCTTGAGGGATCACGACCCCCAGTTTGAGAACCCCTGCTCTATCCAATACATTTTGTGTTGCTTCTCCCTTAATTAAGTCTTCCTTGTAAATTCCTTGCTTTGGAACTTTTGAACCTCTGAAGTTTATAGGCTCTTCTGGCTTAACCAGTAGAATATGTAAATTCCCGGAGGAGGTAATAATCAAAGTTTGATAAGGTTGTCTCACTAATATCTATAAAACAAACCAAATTTCCTAGCCTCAGCTGTTTGAATTATCTTAGAATGTTACTGTGGAAATATGTGTGAAAAACTGCAGAATAACTCAAATGGGTGAAATTATTTCATTCTGTCTGTACAAAACATTTCCCTTTTGAATGACACACCAAGCAAGGGAAGCTCTGGCCCTAAAGCAATGTATCTGTGCTATAAACAACTGAAAAGTGGAGAATTGTTAGAATGGAAATTGCATTTCAGATTTGACTGCATCAGGTGGTGGTAGAAATGGTGCTGCTATTGCAAATAGGAAAAAATGTGTAGAGACTGAGACCTGCTAATTGCTTCTGTCATCACAATAAGCCTTCAGATATGACTTGGCATTTTTCAGGAAAATGAATCCAAAAGTAAAGCACAAACTCAGAAATCTATAGGTAGAAGCAGCTGCTTCCTCCATTACTTGCTATTCTGAATGGAATTAAATTGAGCAACACTTTACAAATAGAACCTTAAAGAATTTGCTGACTTCTGAATACCTTCAGCCTCTTCAGGGGTACTAGGCAAAAGTGCCCATTGTCTCCATTAATTTTTGATTTGGCTCTTGAGCCCTTGGCGGTAGCTGTGTGGGCGCATACAGATATCCAAGGCATACAACTCAGTATCATGAAATATAAATTGATGTTACATTTAGACGATGTACGTTTGTATATATCCAAGCCAGAGACCACAGTTCCAATCCTTTTTATAATTAATTCAAACATGTGGATTAATATCTAGTTACAAAATAAATGGGGAAAAATCAGAGCTATTGGAAATCTCCCAGTTGTCATGTAGTGGAATTTCCATAGGCAAACTATTAAATCACTGAAGTTAAATTTAGATCCTGTAGTGATACATACAAATGGCATCCTCTCTCCCTGAGCCTGTTGGGAAGAGTTAACACAATAAAAATGAGTGTTCTGCCTAGGCTCCTCTATGTTCTAAAGGGCCTGCCTGTGTATATGCCTATTTGCTACCTGTATATAGAACAGGAGTACTTGTTGCACCTTAGAGACTATCAAATTTATTTGAGCATAAGCTTTCATGGGCTACAGCCCACTTCATCAGATGCATAGAATGTAACATACAGTAAGAAGATATATATACATACAGAGAACATGAAAAGGTGGAAGTTGCCATACCATCTCTAAGAGGCTAATTAATTAAGATGAACTATTATCAGCAGGACAAAAAATTTTTTGTAGTGATAATCAAGATGGCCCATTTCAGACAATTGACAAGAAGGTGTGAGGATACTTAACATGTGAAAATAGATTCAATTTATGTAATGACCCAGCCACTCCCAGTCTCTATTCAAGCCCAAGTTAATGGTATTTAGTTTGCAAATTAATTCCAGTTCAGCAATTTCTTGTTGGAGTCTGTTTTTGAAGCTTTTCTGTTGCTATATGTCCATCTTATTTTAGAAAATTTAATAGCATTATTAGAGCCTTCCTGTGGGACCCTGATCAGTGTCCACTATCATTTAAAACGGGTTCTCAACTGGGTGGGATGCAGCGAGCCTTCCCACTTACTCACAGGGTCCCAATTCCACTCACTCAAATTTGGCCCAGTGGATGCTATGTCATGACGAAGGTGTAGCTGGGCCAAATTTGAGTGGCATTGCAAACTGGCATGAGAGGTTGCAACTCTACTAGTACTCTTCGGCAGGAACTGAGAAATACTGTCCTGAAAACTTTGTGGATATAAAGGTAGGTGGATATGAAGGTAGGTGGTTATGAAAGGTCTCCTAGACCATATGCAGTTAGTAGAATCAAAAGACTGATTTATTTAAAGTAGGATCCTCTTTATTGGAATCAATGTATTAATGCCACCAGTTCCATGTAGAATAGATTACATTGGAAAGCCCCATTTTATTTATTTATGAAGTTTTAACAAGTTTCCATATTTACATGGTAAGGAATTATAAAGTCCCATTTTGTAACAGTTTTTTCCAAATATTAAAAAATAAAATAAAATTGAGAACCCCTGATTTAAAAAACTCCAACTCCCTCTAAGCAGGGAAGGTGTTTGGGCTCCCAGGCCCACAAAATTACTATTATGCTTTTATCATATCACAGATTTCAAAGTGGCCCCAGCATGCTTATATATATACTTATACTCACGTGGGTGGAAATTGAACTTATATTAATGCATCCAATTCCCCCTGCTGCAGGTCTCCTCAATTCCTCTTTTTGTCTCATGCCTGCAGTGGTGGCTATAGGAAGGGTCTGGGCTAGCCTAGCTAAGAGAGAACAATTATATCCTTGCCATCGTGCAAATTGGGAACAAATCTATAATATGGAATAACTGGCTAAGCAGGGGCATTATATGGATTTTCCAGTTAGTCAATGATGAGGGCTTTGTTCTTTTCTAACACTAAATCAATGTTATGACCTGCCACTTTTCAGCGGTATGCACTAAGACACTTGTTAACTTATCAATTTGGTCCAGAAGCCCCAGAACTACTAGGAGTCTTAGAAATACTTCATAAATGCCCAATGTCCATTATGTATACTCTGTTAATGAAGAGGAACTCCATTAGTGGGCAGTTCTTTGTGAAAGCGTGGGAGGGGGATTTATTACTGGTCTGAAAAAAACCCTATGGCAGAGCATATTACATAATGTTAAAAATGCCACTATGGATCTCAGGCTATGCTTGATACAACGAAAGATTTTATTCGGAATATATTGGACACTACAGTAGTTGCACAAGATCAAGTCCTTATTCTCTGACGTTTGTTGGAGCTGTAACAAAGGAAAAGGAATTCTGACACCTATGCTGTGGGACTGTCCATGAGTCAAGACAGCTGTGGAAAGAGGTGGACACAAGAATTTAAATACTCAGCTTCAGCCTAACATCTGCTGAAAATTATATCCTATGTTATTTACCTGCTAAGATGGGCTTAACTTTGCCACAAATATATTGGTGTTTGAGGGCTACAATGATCACCATGTGCATGATTTTACAAAAATGGAAGAGTGGGTGTGTGTCCAGAATAGAGCAGTGGTATTTGGACCTGTCTGAGTTAGCAGCCAGAGAAAGAATAGCTTATTGCCATAGCAATTACATGAATTTGAAGAAATTTGGACCCTGTTCCTAGCTGCATTTGGATACAGAAGTGTGTAGAAGGCTCAAAGAATGCTAGACCTCCATTCTGCCTAACCACTCCGCCCCGCCACAGTCTCCTCCGTCCTTCCGTTCCCTATTCGTGTATGTCCTTATCCTATTTTATTACTGTAACCCCCATCCTGACACGTTATGTCTATGTGGTATTTGTCTGTATTTTGTATTATTTGGTCTTACTGCTTTGTCCAGTTGTAAAATTGTATATTTGCATAATTCTATTGGAGATGCTGTGAAGCGTGCAATATTTGGAGACACATACATAGATTCATAGATTCATAGATTCTAGGACTGGAAAGGACCTCGAGAGGTCATCAAGTCCAGTCCCCTGCCTGCATGGCAGGACCAAATACTGTCTAGACCATCCCTGATAGACATTTATCTAACCTACTCTTAAATATCTCCAGAGATGGAGATTCCACAACCTCCCTAGGCAATTTATTCCAGTGTTTAACCACCCTGACAGTTAGGAACTTTTTCCTAATGTCCAACCTAGACCTCCCTTGCTGCAGTTTAAACCCATTGCTTCTGGTTCTATCCTTAGAGGCTAAGGTGAACAAGTTTTCTCCCTCCTCCTTATGACACCCTTTTAAATACCTGAAAACTGCTATCATGTCCCCTCTCAGTCTTCTCTTTTTCAAACTAAACAAACCCAATTCTTTCAGCCTTCCTTCATAGGTCATGTTCTCAAGACCTTTAATCATTCTTGTTGCTCTTCTCTGGACCCTCTCCAATTTCTCCACATCTTTCTTGAAATGCGGTGCCCAGAACTGGACACAATACTCCAGCTGAGGCCTAACCAGAGCAGAGTAGAGCGGAAGGATGACTTCTCGTGTCTTGCTCACAACACACCTGTTAATACATCCCAGAATCATGTTTGCTTTTTTTGCAACAGCATCACACTGTTGACTCATATTTAGCTTGTGGTCCACTATAACCCCTAGATCCCTTTCTGCCGTACTCCTTCCTAGACCGTCTCTTCCCATTCTGTATGTGTGAAACTGATTTTTCCTTCCTAAGTGGAGCACTTTGCATTTGTCTTTGTTAAACTTCATCTTGTTTAACTCAGACCATTTCTCCAATTTGTCCAGATCATTTTGAATTATGACCCTGTCCTCCAAAGCAGTTGCAATCCTTCCCAGTTTGGTATCATCCGCAAACTTAATAAGTGTACTTTCTATGCCAATATCTAAGTCGTTGATGAAGATATTGAACAGCGCCGGTCCCAAAACAGACCCCTGCGGTACCCCACTCGTTATGCCTTTCCAGCAGGATTGGGAACCATTAATAACAACTCTCTGAGTACGGTTATCCAGCCAGTTATGCACCCACCTTATAGTAGCCCCATCTAAATTGTATTTGCCTAGTTTATCGATAAGAATATCATGCGAGACTGTATCAAATGCCTTACTAAAGTCTAGGTATACCACATCCACAGCTTCACCCTTATCCACAAGGCTCGTTATCCTATCAAAGAAAGCTATCAGATTGGTTTGACATGATTTGTTCTTCACAAATCCATGCTGGCTGTTCCCTATCACCTTACCACCTTCCTGTAAGTCATTTATCTTACATGCTGTAAGTCATTTATCTTTTTGTACTTTTCATTGTCTGTCTTTACAAAAATAACTAAAATATTAATTTTAACTCCCAACCCCAACTTTATACGGGGAAGGTAAGGGTTAAACCAGACCCTTTGGTCCTGATCCTGATCTTGCATACTCTGATGTAAATCAGCAGTTATTCCACTGGACTCAATGTTGTTAAAGCCGTGCAAGACTGATGCAAGTGAAGCCAGAATCAGCCCCATTGACTACAGTTGGAGTTGAGAGTACTCAGCACCTTGAGACAGATGAGCAGCAATTTGCAGGATCTATCCTTCTATCTTTTTCTCTGTGCATGTTTGCTTTTATAAATTAGAGTGCCAATCACAGTGGGATTTTTAAAGGTGGAAGCCATCAGTAGGAAATGAAAAGAAACCCACGGTCTGCCTGAATTACTGGAATGGCAGCTATTTTTTTGTTTTTATACATAAATTCTTCTCTAGTTTCTGAGCTCCATTAGCTGCCGATATGCTTATAGCTGTGGCTTGTACTTAAAATATAGGGAGCTGTCACAGTGTGAAAGTAATGAATAATGCAGAGGTCTCTTTTGTGACTGGCCCTGGCTGTCAAAAAGTGAAAGTGTGTGGAATGTGTTAAATACATACTGCATTATCTAGCACCTCTCATGAAACAATTATAACTTCTTGAATGTATATGGAAGCTATTCTGAAGTATCAGGGTGGATAAAAATCAATGATTTTTTTTTAAATCATTTTTTAAATTTAAATTTGATTTTTTTTTATTTAAATCGGATTTTTGTGATAAAATGCTTTTTGAGGAAAAACCTATCTAAAGATAGTTTTAATTAAGATACATTATAGCCCAAAGATATCTCATCATGGAATAGGGATTATAAATTCTAATTCTATAGTATGACATAATATATTCATGTAATGTTTAAGAAAAGATTTGTAAATGAGTTCCAATAGTTCATGAATTAGGGACCCAATCTTATAGGGCTCCAGGGGCTTCTGTATAGATTATTTAGGTTAATCTTTTTATCTACGCAGTGGGACTCATTGCTCAGTCTAGAAGATACCATCAGAGATGCTTAGTTTTACAGTTCTCAAACTATGGATTTGTGTCTCCAGAGATAACATGCTTGTTAACAGCAAAAATGTTTTAAAATAAATAAATAAATAATATATAGAGGTGAGAAATAACGGACCTCAAGCCTATTGTCTCTCTGCAAATTTGTGTGCACAAATTTGCAATCCCTTACCTCTCTCTAAAAGTGCAAAGTTTCAAAAAGTTCAATGAATAGAAGATTGTTGGGGACAGAATAGATCTGGACAAGGAGAAGAAGTCTGGAGATAAATGTGAGACGTGAGGGACATATGCTTGTTTTGTTAAAATATTATGTTTGCTGTTGAAGAAAAAAATCCAGAATACTTAATGTTGTTGTTTTAGTTAAATAAAATGATTTAAATGTCTATTTGGTGATTTTCTCCTCCTAATACAGCATGGCAAGAAAATCCTTCAAATATTAATGATTAACCTGTTGAACTGGAGATAGTTCACCTCCCAATGATGTCATAAATATCTGCTTCAATTACCTTGGTAAATTAAATAACCAAACACTCATTCATTTTTTGATATACCTGTAAAACTAATCTGAAATTTTTTTTCAAAATAAATTACTGTTTAAAAATGTATATAGTGTGTAACTTCTAAAAATGAAACCTACATCTATCTCTGAGTTATTAAGAATATGTATTAAGGTTATAACAACCAACAAGAATGCACTTTTATGTAGAAAACCATGATTAAATCGACTTACCTTGCAGGTAAGAATGGTCTGGCTTGTTTGAGTCCTTACTCGGATGCTCAGGAGGGTTGGAGGGAGCGAGGCTCTACTGCTGTTTCCTCTTTTCCCCTGTTGAGTCCAGGTGGGCAGGGAGGAGGGAGCACAGAGGGGTGGGGCTGAGTGGCTTTACTCTGAGTCCTCCTCTAGATTAAGGAGAGAGGCAAGAAAACATAATTGGGGTGTCTCAGTCTGTTTCCCAGAACTACTTCTGGGGTTTAGTTTGCACACCGCCCTTTGCTCAAGACAGTGCCTAAAGGCACGATTTAGCTCAATGTGGTCACATTGAACCGAGACAGATCCATTTTTTACTTTTCTTTTATAAAATTTTTACCAAACTAGGAGGATTCTGGCAGAGTGGCTTTTTAGTTTTATTTAGTTGTATATTTTCATTCTAGCTGACTAAGAGAAGGAAGGGATGGGATTGAGAAACAGGAGATGTCGGATCAGTTTCATATACTTGTTACATGACCATAATCAGTTCACACCTGATGGAGCACCTTAAAGTTAGAGATATGCTTAAATACATTGCTGAATTGAGGCCTTAATTGCTCTGCCCAGATTCCTTCATCTGCAGAATAAGTGGGGATAAAAATACTTAATCTGCCTGTAATATCTATTTAGATTGTGAACTCTTCAGGGTAGGGGATGTTTCTTATGTGTTTATAAACACAAGCAAAACGGGGGACCCCAATCTTGCATCAGGCCTCTTTTTTTTGGTACATTTTTAATACAAAAAATAACTAATAGTTTAAAGCACATCATTGTAAGGAAGGCTTTGGTTGTTCCTCCTAATTTCAGGTATTTGTAAATCTACTGTGCTTTAACAGTGTTAATCAGATGAAATGTAGACTGATCAATTAATGTTTCATTGTTGTATTTATTGAAAACTCGTATTTAGGAGGAGGGGTCTTACTTCTGTAGCATTTGTATAAAAATTCACCACTGACATTTGATGGGAACATTGATGAGGTAGGGGTGTTCAAGCCATCTTGAATATCTGCTAAAATGATAGTAGCATTTATCTTCTAACCAGTTATAAATTAGAGTGCATTCTATTGGTGCATAATATGGGTTTTACAGAGACACAGAGGGGAAAATCTGTTTAGGTTTGTTTTTTGTATGGAAAAAATCACCCACCAAGGAATGATGCACCTAATAGACAACCAACTGAATGCAACAAAATTTTTTACTGAAGCTCCTAAATGCAAAATAGCAAGATAAAACTCATTGCTAACTAAACCTCTGATTATCGTCATTATTTACTAATCTTAGTCAATCTGTACTTTATGAAATATCTAATACTTTAATTTTGCCATTTGCTGATCGTGCTTAACAAAGCAAATTAAAAATACCAAGGAAAACTATTGCTTAAAAAGAATTAATATATTTTTCTAGCCTAGTTTTAACTGAACTTTTTATTTAAGACTGATGTCTAATAATCCACCAGCAGCTTATGTGTTTTTGTTTGCTTAGGGAAGACAATGTTGTGCTACCAGCAGAAAAATGTTTTATAATCCTTTTATGCTAATTGGATGGATTTTTCATGGGCTCCAGAATTTTCTGTAAGATTTTGGAAGGTCTGGCACTTAAAATAACTTCATGTAACTTCCAGGCCTGTTGATCACTGTTCCAAATTTCCATTGCAAATGATAGTAGGAGTGTATTTTAGTCAGGGTTTTAAAACAGGAAAATGGTGTGAGTGAACTGATACTTGCTTGAGGAAAATTACTTTTTAAAATGATTCCAGTACCTCTGTTTCATTTTCCAGATAGGACAACATGTCCTTAGGGCTTGGCTATGTGGGGAAGCTATTGTGAAATATGCTAGGATGTGCATTTAAAGTGTAATGGGTATTCCACAATAACTCTCCGTGTGGACACTTTTATTCTGCGTTAAAAGAATGTTGCTTAGCTTAATGCACTTTGGAAGTGGAGGGAGTAACTATTCTGGGCTATTTCCACAAACATACTAACCCCTGTTCGCCATATGTAGTGAATAATTAGTTTTGATATTAAACATTTTAGTCTCTTAAGATAAAGGCAACAATAAAGTTTTGACTATAACAAATTATTTTAGTAGCAGAAAATGCTGTAACTATTCCAACTTATTTTTAATATAATTTTTAAAGAGTTACTTGTGATACGTTACTGTAGATTAAGCAATACATAATTGTTACTGTTTGGTATACACTGCTTATAGGGAATTTATTTTGATCATAAATCCTTAGCAATCTAATTTCTTCAGCGTAAAGCATTTGAATGGTGTCATCAATCTTTTTGCCTTAACTGTGGTAGGCAAAAGTTTGCTTTCTCTATAATAAGGTTAAGTGAATGCCCATGCAACTGTGCAGGGTTTCAAGGTCAACGCTGATTAAAATACAGTATTTGTGATGTTATCTCATTACTTTGGAATTCTGTGTGTGCATTTTTGTGTGCGAATGGTCAGATGCAAACTCCATTCTGATTAAACTACAGATTACAAAAAAGTTAACTTCCTTTTGATCTGTGATAATAGTCATAATTATGAAATGACATAGCTATGATAAATTTGGCACTTTTAATACTGTATACATGTTCCTTAAATGGGTACTGATGCAGTGAGATGCAGAATGCTCTCATCTAGCATTGTTGGTAAATAAGCACAGTTTGAGATGTTTTGCCAGCCCTCTATTCTTCATAAACATTTAAATGCTTTTCTTTTTTTGTTTTCTCATATCATCCTGTCCCATTGTACATGATGATTCAAATATATTTTATTTATACAACATTTCAAAGTCATCTTTTACCAGCCTTGGGATATGAATTGAAGATTTTTGAGAGAAACATTCCTTTTTTTTGTACATAAACGTGGTGAAAACCTAGATTCTAAATTTTATTAAAATGATTGCTTGTTTTTGTAACCATTTCAGTGTTTTATCTAGCCTCGATTATATTAAATAGATGCATCATACAGGCAAAATTCAAGGACTCTTCTTTTAGTGAACTGTAAACTGCTGCACAAAATACTAAGCAAGTATGTGAGGGAAAATGAACTGTGATACTATACCAGGTTCCTGATAATTACCTTAGTTTAGGACTTCTGTTTCCTTTTTTCTTTGCAAAATACACAAATTATATGACAGGTTAATAATGCCCTGGGTTGATTTGTCTTCCTAGCCTCATTGATTATATTTAGCTATAATAAGCTACTGTACATTTCTATGTAGACTGAGGTATGATTTGCACTAAAACATGGAAACTGCTAACCACTTTTGTGACACGAGGAAGAAAACTGATAGAGGAGAACAAAGGTCATTACTTAAAGAATAATTTTATAACAGTAAAATAGGAATAGACGAGCCTCCCTGAAAATGAAATTTAGCCAGGAAGAGAATTAGAAGTAATTGTCTAATGAAACCACAGCCATTTTGCCAAAGACTAGGAGGAGTGAAACTGTGATTGTATTTGAAAGTGTGCTATATTTTATTAATGTGAAAATGTCAGACCTTTGGTTACATGTGTGAAATCCTTGATGTAGCATTCTGTCTACACAAAAATGAATGTCTGGTTGCTAATGGCTTTTAAAAGCAACATGTTTATTGTAAATATACTGTAGCAATATTTTATATTTACAAGCTTTCCATTGTCTCTGAAAAAGTAATTTTAAAAATGTATATATTTTTCTGAAAGTGGTTAGAACAGCAGCTGTTTTATTATTCTGGTTATATAGATCTCAGAAATAAACATTGTCTTTGTGTTTCAGTTGGAACTGGATGCATATTAAAGCACTGCAGATACTGAAATTTATATGTTCCATATTTCTTTAAAGAAATGAGGTTAATTAGCTAATGTTCTATTGTTATGTTCTGTCATTTTGGAAGGAAAACAGATTGCGTAGTGTAAGGGCTTTGCAGCCTTTGGGACTTAATAGTTTAAAAAGAAATATTCATTTTTTTTTTCAAGAAAAACATACCGGGCAAAAATATAAAAGCATGAAAATTTACATCTTGTTGTAATCTTCCCAACATCTTGTGAAGTTAGAACTTCTAATACAACCTCTTTCAATAGACCCAGAGTCTGAGTCTTAACACGAGGTGGGGAAGGTGAGATGATGATGCAAAAGTATGAAAATATCTATTAGACACATTTTAGTTTAGGTAGATGGCAACTTTTTAATGAGCCACTGTGATGTACACTAGATACCCACTGAATATACGGGTAGACTTAAAGGGCTGGGCTTCTCAGAGGTGAAGAGCAGCCGCCTGAAGTCAATGGGAACCATGAGGTAGCACTCAGCATGTTGGAAAATCTGATCCCAACATAACCAATAATTTTAAGCCATGATGGGCCAAATTCTGCTGTTTGCATCAAAATAAATCTGGTGTTACTTACTGAAACCAGTGGAGTTTCTCTAGATTTACACAGGAACAACAAAGTTTCAAGTTCTGTCTGATAGCTTTAAAATACCGACTTTCTTTCCTTGCTTCCTAGTGGAACCTGTTTCTATTGCAATTGCTGACAGTATCACAAACACCAAAAATTGTCATGTCATGGAATACCTCTATGTGGATGTGGAATCTACCACAGGAGCGACGGAAGCTCCCTAAAAATGTGAGGGCCTCTGGCACCTGAACTATGGTCCTGCCCTCCATGCCACCTCTTCCCCTGAGGCCCAGCTCTCGCACCGCCTCTTCCCCCCAAGACCCCACTTGCTCCTCTATGCTCTCTTACCCCCTCACTTGCCCTTACAGATGGTAAAAAGTGATGGCCCCCTGATCCACCATTTTCTGACAAGTCTGAAGCAAGTCTTCTATGATGAGATAACTGGCTCTGTGGATGAGGGGAAAGCAGTGGATGTGTTATTCCTTGACTTTAGCAAAGCTTTTGCTACTGTCTCCCACAGTATTCTTGCCGCCAAGTTAAAGAAGTATGGGCTGGATGAATGGACTGTAAGGTGGATAGAAAGCTGGCTAGATCGTCGGGCTCAACGGGTAGTGATCAATGGCTCCATGTCTAGTTGGCAGCCGGTTTCAAGTGGAGTGCCCCAAGGGTCGGTCCTGGGGCCGGTTTTGTTTAATATCTTTATTAATGATCTGGAGGATGGTGTGGACTGCACTCTCAGCAAGTTTGCGGATGACACTAAACTGGGAGGCGTGGTAAATACACTAGAGGGTAGGGATCGGATACAGAGGGACCTAGACAAATTAGAGGATTGGGCCAAAAAAAACCTGATGAGGTTCAACAAGGACAAGTGCAGAGTCCTGCACTTAGGACGGAAGAATCCCATGCACTGCTACAGACTAGGGACCGAATGGCTAGGTAGCGGTTCTGCAGAAAAGGACCTAGGGGTCACAGTGGACGAGAAGCTGGATATGAGTCAACAGTGTGCTCTTGTTGCCAAGAAGGCTAACGGCATTTTGGGCTGTATAAGTAGGGGCATTGCCAGCAGATCGAGGAACGTGATCGTTCCCCTTTATTTGACATTGGTGAGGCCTCATCTGGAATACTGTGTCCAGTTTTGGGCCCCACACTACAAGAAGGATGTGGAAAAATTGGAAAGAGTCCAGCGGAGGGCAACAAAAATGATTAGGGGTCTGGAGCACATGACTTATGAGGAGAGGCTGAGAGAACTGGGATTGTTAAGTCTCCAGAAGAGAAGAATGAGGGGGGATTTGATAGCAGCCTTCAACTACCTGAAGGGGGGTTCCAAAGAGGATGGAGCTCGGCTGTTCTCAGTGGTGGCAGATGACAGAACAAGGAGCAATGGTCTCAAGTTGCAGTGGGGGAGGTCCAGGTTGGATATCAGGAAAAACTATTTCACTAGGAGGGTGGTGAAACACTGGAATACGTTACCTAGGGAGGTGGTGGAGTCTCCTTCCTTGGAGGTTTTTAAGGCCCGGCTTGACAAAGCCCTGGCTGGGATGATTTAGCTGGGAATTGGTCCTGCTTTGAGCAGGGGGTTGGACTAGATGACCTCTTGAGGTCCCTTCCAACTCTGATATTCTATGATTCTATGATTCTTTCCCAGATCAGATTAAATGGTGGATTGTTATACCTCTTATTCAGGTGGAAATGCCTTGAGACAATGGGTTAGCTGAAGCCTAAGGAAACCAGTTCAACCAAGTTTTTCTGCAGTGGGCTGGAAAAGGGGAGAGTGGAAAATTCCCAGCAGCAGAACAAAGGAACCAGGTGGTGTTGATGGGGACATGTAAACTTGAGGGACTTACTGAGGTAGGGATAAGAAGCTTTGGTCAGGAGAGAAGAAGAGAGATGAGCATTCTTTCACTAGGGTGTGGGGGTCCAGTTTAATTGCAGGACATGCCACAGTCAGAGAAAGTTAGCTGACTTAGAAAGGCTCCATGATTCTGAAGAAAAAACATGAGTGGTAGATGAAGGAAGAGACGCTGAGGAGGGCTCCAAAGAACTTTCCAGAGCGGTGAGGCACTGAGGCAGGGAAATGCATACAGGTCTGTCGCATCTTACGCACATTTAACATGCGCGATTTCAACTTTACGCGGTCAGCAAAAACAAACAAACAAACAAAAAAAGAGTGAAAAACAACAGTTTTAATACTATACCTGTAGTGCGGGCAATTTCGCCCGCCATTGAACTCAATGGGGTTTTGGCTATACGCGGTTTTCACTTTACGCGCTGACCGCGGAACGGAACCCCCGCATAAGATGACAGACCTGTATAGGTGTTATTTCTCAGGCCACTAAGTAAAGAGTAATAGCGTTTTAGAATTGTGTAAAAAGAACAGGAGTACTTGTGGCACCTTAGAGACTAACAAATTTATTAGAGCATAAGCTTTCGTGGGCTACAGCCCAAGTGGGCTGTAGTCCACGAAAGCTTATGCTCTAATAAATTTGTTAGTCTCTAAGGTGCCACAAGTACTCCTGTTCTTTTTGCGGATACAGACTAACACGGCTGCTACTCTGAAACTTAGAATTGTGTGTGTGTGTACAAGTGTGCGCTTTCACTGTCATGTGCCTCTGAAGAGTTAAACTGTGTAAACCAGAAGTCTTTCCTCTTTGGCGGGATTTTGGGGAAAGTACAAGAGTAGCTGGGGAGGGTTGGGTGAGCTGGCACATGTTTTAGGGCCTAGGCAATTGGATCAAGGGGCGGGGAGGTCCCCACTACCAAGAGAGGTGTCAGACATGAGGGGTGCATGTGGAGTGTGTGCTCAGAAGCCCAAAACCAGGACCAGGGTCTAACTATGCTCAGCCCCAGAAAGCCAAGGGCACTTGGGAGTCAGTGTTTGGATCCCCCTCAGAGCAGTGTGGCGAGTGACCAGCAGAGGGAGCTTGACCAGATCTGTGACAATGTGAATTTTTTCTTGTAACATATGGCAGCAGCTCTTGAATGCCACTTGAAGTACGTGTTATCTGGAAAGATCCTTACATCAGTGTAAGGTATCCCCAAAAGCAAAATCTCTGTTGGCTTGAAACTTCACCATAATTGTGGGTGTTATCTGTATCATGTGTACTAACTCTTCAGTAGCCTTTTCCCCTTTCTTCATTTTACCTGTACTTGCTTCATTTGTTTCCTTTATCTTTATAGCTCTTGACTTTTTTCCATACCACCTTTTCTGGCTTTCATGAGAGGCTAGTATCCCTAGTTAGATGTGTGAATAATGTATATGCACATGTGTCTGACTCAGTTCAGAGTGATCAGCTACTGTGGCCACACTGAATCGATTCATGTATCATAGGTTCCCTCTTTTACTCAGTCTTCTGAGTTTCTGTTGTTCCTAGGATTTTCCCTAGTCCAGAAATAAAGGGGATGGGTACCAAAGTTTCTCTTACCTATAGGGCACAGAGTGGTGCAAATACAGGTAAAAATAGAAGGAAGGCTGAGTGGAGCATATGCTATATGTTGCCTCCTACTTGGGAATTCAGAGACCTCTCAGAGCCAGTTCCATGTGGTTAGGTTCTCCTGGTCTCACTGTGGGAGACCCATATCAGGCTGGCCAGGTTTTGGAGAGTAGTTAGTTACACTACATGGCATGCATTCTTTCTAAACCAAAGGAATTTCTACTGAAAATTGGTGGTAGGAGCAGCCTTACTTTCTGTTCTGTGCTATCCTCTACCAGCAGAAAGAGAATAGAATGCAAGGTCCTTGTGTCCTTCACATGGAAACCCTGTTTTGTGTGCCCCAAATGCTTCATTTTTCCTGTTAATCAGTCCCCATCGGTGCTGGGGGTCCTGCAACTTGGTTTATAGTCAAGGCCATAAGTCCTTCAATCTTGAGGCGTTTCCCGAGTCATGTTTCACCTTCCTGTATGTCTCCAGGTCAGTAGTGCCTGTTTAGCTCTGATGACATTTGGTTGGATTAACAATTGTCTTTTATATTCCAGTCAGAATAGGTTTCATCTCGTTGTATAGCTGTTGGCTCTACACCTCTCACCCCCCAATGTGTAAATAATACACATGAAACCCCATAAACAATTAGTTTAGAGCAAAGGTGCGCAAACTACAGCCCACAGGCTGCTTCCAGCCCATCAGATGTTTTTATCTGGCCCTCGAGCTCCCGCCGGGGAGCAAGATTGGGGCTTTGCCCGCTCCGCCCGCCTGGTGCTCCAGATGAGGAGTGGGGTCGGGGACTTGCCCCACTCCGCCTGACGCTCCCGAGCCCCTGACTCACAATTCCCTTAATGAGCACCATCTTCCGGAACGCAGAGCCACACTGTACAGGCGCGACTTCACCATGCGGTTTCCGGGATTGGAACCCCGCTCCTATGTGGCAACCCCCCCACACACACACACGCGGCAGTGCACCCAATCCCCTCCCAGTCTCTTACGGCCCTATCCTCGAGAGCCTCGAAGCCGCTTGGGGCCACACTTGTCCCAGCTAGGATGCCTCCATCCGTGGTGGTGCCTGGTACGGCCGCCTTGGTGTCACTGCTGGCAGGGCCCTGAGGAGTCCCTGGTACCGCCCCTGTAGAGCCCCCCGCTCCGCGCCACACCACATGAACCCCCATCCCCCCACCTTGGTAACATCCCTTTATAGAGCCCCCCCATGCTACTCCCCATAGAGTTCCCCTCCCCCACTGGGCATTCATGGCCCGCCATACAATTTCCATACCCAGATGCGGCCCTCAGGCCAAAAAGTTTGCCCAACCCTGGTTTAGAGGAAGAAAAAGTAAATATTATTTTTGTTTCTAAAATAAAAAGTTAAGAATCTGAATATATATATGGGACCAAATCCAGAGATCCTTACTTAAGTTTCATTCAGTCTTTACTCAAGACCCATATATGTCATTTGGGGATTTTCCTGAGTAAGGAATAAAAAAGCATTTCAGGATAAGTCCAAGGGAGATGGATCTTTTGTGTACAAAGGTACCATTTTCACATGCTTGAATTGCACTTTACACCAACTTTATAAAGCTGGTTCTTGTTGCATTCATTGCTACCTGTATGGGGGGAAAACTAATGAAGAGAAAACCTCCTGTATTATCAAACTGCTGCCATTCAGTCTTTGAGTTGTGTTACCAGGGAATAATATAAAATAAAAATTCATCAGAAAGTGAAGTTTTAAACCATTGGGAGAAGAAAATTTCATTCTTTTGAGTGTATATTTGGTTTTTATTTCCCATTTTAAAGAATTGGGAAATACTATCAGAATATTTGAAAATAAAGAAAATATTCTGAATGGATATGCCATCTTTTCTCTTGTCTTGACGGCATAAGGCTAATTCCTATTGACACTGCACACACATATTCCCACTAACTTCAGTATGTCTCCTTGGGCAAGTATGTCAGTCAGGATTTGGATAATATCTTCCCCAATTAAATTCTACAGTAATTGTGTCTTGCTTAAATTTCAACCATTTTTCAGCCAGTGTGGCTTTCTATAGCTCTAAGCATTATCACTGGATTGTGTTTGACTGGATTGTATGACCAAGCCCCCTCCTGTGGGGTGTGGAGGTATATGCCTCTGGTGGGAGCTTCCAGAAACATTGTGTCTAAATCAGACATAATGCCTCCGGATGCACCGGGTTGCTTGGCATCCTCTCTGCCAATTTAATGGGTGCAGCTTACACCCATGGGGCTAGCTTTTCTGGTCAGTGTGGATGGGGACAGTGCCATGGCTGTGACCTGGCTCTCCCTGCTTTCTTTCAGAAGATTAGTGTTAATATTGGCAGCACTGAATTTAGGTAATCTTGAGAACCCTCAAGCAAAAGATTGAGTGAGGCGCCTATTCTCTCTCTCCCCCCCCCCCACCTCCCTTCTCTCCTTATGAACTCACTTAGGACAGACACAGTCTGTCCCTTAAGATTCAGTGCTCTGTCATAAAAGTTTCTAATTTAAAAAGAACTCCCTGTGGTGTACATAACAGAAAATTATTTTTGAGGAGGTATGTGCACAGTTGATCTGTTAAGAAACACAAGAATAATTTTGTGCTGAGTCAGTGAAGAAGGTGACCTTGCTATTGAGATAAAATATTGCTCAGGAAATTGGAAAAGATAAACATGGAATGCATGAAAATTAACAGGAGGTGGAAGGTTTCACAGATTTTTCTGGGTTATCTCTATAACTGACAGGGAGAGGCTCTGTGAAGTATTGGACACAATTGTACAATCCGTTCTAAAAACATCTTAAAATTCTATCAGGGCTCTGAATGATTGCAACATGCTATTTTGTGGTGCGTTGGCTGTCTTAAATGATTTTGGTTTAGGTTGGAACTTGGAACATGTGTTTTACTTTCATTGAGTAACAATGTAAAAAGGAAAGCAGACCATTTCCCCTAATAGCCAGTGAACCAAGGTATTTCTGAAAGTGTCCCTTTGAGTGACTTAAATAAAATCTTTAATATAAAATAAATTAAAATAGTTAAATCTCCTTTGTGCAATTCTTCTTATCATTATGTTTAAAAAAATGAGGGTACTTTTGGGTGAGGGCAGAATATGAGGAATTCTGCGTGACTATTTGGAAGTGAATTCTCTTAGGTTAAATCTAACTATCTCAGCTTCGAAGCCAGTCCATAGGATCTCCTTGCCTTAATTTTGGAGATGCATTCCGTTGTACTATTCTCCAACACGTGTTCAGACAGAGGGTTGTCTTTCTACTGGCGGGGGACAGGTGCTCAAAGATGCCAGCTGGCTGACCCTGCTCAATTGTTTTCCTGTACTTGGCAGGTAGAGGCAGCTTTTCTGGCTGTCTAGGATGATTTTATTTGTTTCCAGTTGGTGAATTTGTTCCTCTCCATTCTTTCCTTTATTGTATGATTAAAGTTACTATTTTAGGCATCAGTCCTGCAATTAGAACAGTGCATGATAGCTCCTGTCATTGGTGCAGAGCCCCACTGAAGTCAGTAGACTTTCATATAGGTGAAAGAGCCCCCTGCACAGACCAAGTTGCAGAATTGGGGCCTTCGTGGCAAAACTTTCTTCTGTTTCCTCCTCCTCTGGCTCTGGGAAGGTGGCTGACCCGTTTCAGTGTATTGTTTTGGGGTTCTAGCAAGCAGTTAGACTCTTCCCTTTGGCCTGTCCATGGGGCTGTGAACCAGGCATATGTTTTGTTCACTACTGTACCCAAACATTTTAGTCTGGGTCCCACAATCTATTTACTTTGAGCAATTGTTGGATTGGGCCCTGTAGATTTATTATACCTCATTGGGGAATTGCAGGATTAGACCCTAAAGAATTCTTAAGAATTTATGGTGTCTAGCTTTAATTTTGTGCCTGTTCTATTTTTTTTTTTTTATTATTATTATTTCAGTTGGCAGATTCCAATTACAGGGCATTTTTAGAACATAATTTAAAAGGTAATTATCTAATTTTAAATGCTCATTAGATTAAACCAAACATGACAAATATTGTCATTAAACCAGAAACATGCAGTTCTGAATGCACCTGCATCTTCTAATATGAAAAAGAAACTTGCATTTCTTGGGTTTTATTGTGGGAGGGCTCTAAGTCTTTGGGTATGTCTTCACTACCCGCCGGATTGACAGATAGTAATCGATCTATCGGGGATTGATTTATCGCGTCTCGTCTAGACGCAATAAATCGATCCCCAAATGCGCTCCCCAACGAATCCGGAACTCCACCAGAGCGAGAGGCGGTAGCGGAGTCGACGGGGGAGCCGCAGCTGTCGATTCCGTGCCGTGAAGACCCGAGGTAAATCGATCGAAGATACTTCGACTTCAGCTACGCTATTCACGTAGCTGAAGTTGCGTATCTTAGATCGATTCCCCCCCCCTCCCCCCCAGTGTAGACCAGCCCTCAGTAGGCTATCACTTATATTTTTGAGTAAATGGAAAGAAAGAACAGATCTCTGTTTTGCTGGAGTGTCTCCAATGGTTGCCAACTTTCTAACCACACAAAACTGAACACCCTAGCCCCCCGCTCACAACATTCCCCCTCCCTCAGTGGCTTGCTGTCCCCCATCCTCACTCACTTTCACTGGGCTGGGGATGGGGTACAGGAGAGGGGAGGGCTCTAACTGGAGGTGCGGGCTTCGGGGTGGGGCCAGAAATGAGGGGTTCAGGGTGTGGGAGTGGGCTCCGGGCTGGGGCAGGGAGTTGGGATGCGGGAGGGGGTGAGGGCTCCAGCTGGGGGTGCAGGCTCTGGGGTGGGGCCAGGGATGAGGGTTTGGGGTGCAGGAGAGGATGCCAGGCTGGGGTGTGGGGTCGAGGGATTCGGAGTGTGGGAGGAGGCTGCGGGTTGAGGCAGGGGGTTGGGCTGTGGGAGGGACTAAAGGCTCTGGTCTGGGGATGCGGGCTCTGGGGTGGGGCTGGTGATGCAGGGTTTGGGGTGCAGGAGGGGGCTCCAGATTGGGCCGTGGGGCTCAGGGATTCGGAGTGCGGGAGGAGGCTGTGGGTTGAGGTAGGGGGTTGCGGTGCAGGAAGGTGTGAGGACGCTGGGGATGAGGGGTTCAGGGTGTGGGCTGGGGCTCTGGGCTGGGGCAGGGGATTGGAGTGCAGGGAGGTGAGGGCTCTGGGCTGGAGATGTGGGCTTTGGGGGGGGCCAGGGATGAGGGGTTTGGGATGCAGGAGGGGGCTCCGGGTTTGGGGGCAGGCAGAGCTGGGGAAGGAGGTTGGGGCGTGGGCTTACCTTGGGCGGCTCCCGGTCAGTGGCGCAGCTGGGGGGCTAAGGGAGGCTCCCTGCCTGTCCTGGCACCATGCTGCGACACAGAAGTGGCCAGCTGCATGTCCGGGTCCTAGGCGGGGGGCCAGGAAGCTCCATGTGCTGTTCTCATCCGCAGGCACTGCCCACCCCCCAGCTCCCATTGGCTGGTTCTTGGCCAATGGGAGTGCAGAGCCGATGCTCGGGGTGGGAGCAGCGCACGGTGCCCCGTGACTCCCCCCCCGCCTAGGAGCCAGACCTGCTGGCCGCTTCTGGGCCGCAGCATGGAGCCAGAACAGGTAGGGATTAGCCTGCCAGCACCACCGACCAGATTTTTTAGGGCCTGGTCGACTGTGCTGACTGGCGCAGCCAGGGTCCCTTTTCAACCAGTGTTCTGGTCGACAACCTGATCACCCAGTGTCTCCCTCAAGCAAATGTGGGTTTATAATGCTAAAGATCAGGTATTTTCTACTGAGGTCATGCAACACATGAAGTATATTTAATTATATGTCTTTTTAATGTGGCTTAATAGGAACGTGAGGAATTCCACTGCAAATTACCAATTACTTTCTTTTCTGTATTTGGGGACCTGTATTAGGTATGTGACTAGTCAGTATGAGTTAGTCATTTTTTAAATTTGCTGTGTAGGCCCTCCCCTATCACAAGGTTGGAAAACAAGCCACCAAGGTCTGGCATCAAAATTGTGTCTCCTTTATGATAGTGTAAAGCACTCGTGCTAGTCAACTGTGTGACAGCGTACGCCATAAGGCTTCATGGGGGGGTGTTTATAAATGTATGTATGATATAACTGGAATATGTTTTGTGCTGCCTGTACCATGTAACATATCTCCGTAAAGGTTATGGTCTACTATATCTATTCATCCTATTTGTACATATATATCATTTTCTACTTGAGGTTAAGAATATGGGCTGTATGCTTGCTTGGTTTCTAAGTAAGCTTTGTGAGGCATTTGGTCAGCTTCTTTAGGAAGGAATTCGACAGGTTAAGTACCTGATCAGGAAACACTTGGGGAACAATACATCTTGGAATGCTCCAATCCACATAAGAAGTCTTCCTGGAGACATGCAAGATGCCATGTGGACAATGGCTTCGGCCTGTAAAGACTGAGTCATGCAGGGGCATGTGACTTGCCCAGGTGACTCCAGAACTCCATCTTGGAGCTGGTCTTTGTATAGGAGGGAGGAGGGGGGTCTCCACCCACAAGAGAGTCTATTTAAACCCGTGGGAGACCCCTCCAGTTTGTCTTCATCTGGCTAAAGAAGGAGCCTCTCCACCCCTCCCAGGATACTTGAAGGAGACTGAAACAAAGGACAGTAACTACAGGGGGTGTGAGTGATTGCTGGACCCAGGCTAAAAGGAGATTAGCCTGTAAAAGGGAGTGTTCTGGAACTGGTGAGGAACTTATCTGTATTTAGTTTGATTAGACATAGATTTGCGCATTTTATTTTATTTTGCTTGGTGACTTACTTTGTTCTGTCTGTTACTACTTGGAACCACTTAAATCCTACTGTCTGTATTTAATAAAATCACTTTTTATTTAGTAATTTACTCAGAGTATGTATTAATACCTGGGGGAGCAAACAACTGTGCATATCTCTCTATCAGTGTTATAGAAGGCGAACAATTTATGAGTTTGCCCTGCATAAGCTTTATGCAGGGTAAAACGGATTTATTTGGGTTTAGACCCCATTGGGAGTTGGGCATCTGAGTGCTAAAGACAAGCACACTACTGTGAGCTGTTTTCAGGTAAACTTGCAGCTTTGGGACAAGTGGTTCAGACCCTGGGTCTGTGTCTGGAGCCAGACGGGAGTGTCTGGCTCAGCAAGACAGGGTGCTGGAGTCCTGAGCTGGCAGGGAAAACAGAAGCAGGGGTAGTCTTTGCACATCGGGTGGCAGCTCCCAAGGGGGTTTCTGTGATCCAACCCGTCACAAACTGCTCTTCCCCTTTCCTGATAGTTTTATTTTTAACCATATTTAGCTTAAAAGGAATATTCCTTACTTTAATCAACCCTTTCTTTCTTTGTTAGCGGACTGTTAGGCAGTGCTGTCTACTGATTGCAGCAAGACACTAGGAGTCAGGTTTCCTGTCTCTGCTACTCAGCCTCGGCATGTCTTTGGGCAAGTTATTTAAACCCTCTGTGCCTCATGTAACTGGTCTATAAAATGGATAATTATAATGCAGTCGCTAACGTAGCTGACAGAGGTGGTGTTAGGCTTATTTAATAAAGACGCTCCCCGACTTACGCAAGCGTTCCATTCCGGAACACCTTGTGTAAGTCAAATTTTGCGTAAGTTGGGGACGCATACCCGACAATGACGCGCAAAAAAAAAAAAAAAAGCTTACAGAACTTACGGAACTTTTTCCGTAAGTGCGGGTTTGCGTAAGTCGGGTTTGCGTAACCCGGAGAGCGTCTGTATTTGGAAGCACTTCTAGACTCTAGATAAAAGGTGCTGTTCATAGCCAAAGTAGTAGTAAAAGATGAGACACACATTTTTTGGAAACTGTTGTTGCTGTTGTATGGGCAGCCAGGATCAGGATCAGGATCTTGTGCTAGCTGCAGTATTCACAGAGATGAATACACTCTTTCCTGAAGAGCTTCATTTTGTTATAGCCAGAAGTTCAGTGAACAAAGTACATATATGCATTCTGAGCAGTGCTTTTAACCTTCAGGCAAATAAAAAGCATACCACATGGGTAGATTGGGTGGTGTTTTAGAAATCTCAGACAACTTGTAGTATCTATATTGTGGTGGTAGTTCTGTAGCTCTGGCCAGAATCTATGCAGTACCTAGTGCAATGTGTTCCTAGCGTAAACAAAAACACAAGCCCTGCCTCAAAGACCTTTTAAAGAAATGGACAAAAATAGAGTGGGAGAATGAATATAACAAATAAGTACAGTGGTGGGTGATGACAGTATGTGTCATTTTAGGGTTTTTTTACCTGTATAACTTTATATGATCACTTCCTGACTGTATTGTTTTCCTAGACTATATTTTTGTGCGTAGTTCTTTTAATCTTGCCTGTTTATTTTGCTGGTCACTTTAGCTCTTGTTCATTTTCTCCTTTTTTATTGTTTTATTTTAATTTAATTTGTTCCTCTTCCCTCTGCAAATATTGACCTTTGATACTTTATTGTTTTAGTAATTGTCAGAGGCTGGCTGGCCCTTTCAGTTGATCCTGCTCTGGGTTCAATTACAATTAATGATCCCAGCTGTGGAAGGGTCTGGAACAGGGTGGGCAAACTTTTTGTCCCAAGGGCCACATCTGGGTATGGAAATTGATGGCGTGTCATGAATGCTCATGAAATTGGGGGTTGGAGTGCGGGAGTGGTGAGAGCTCCAGCTGGGGGTGCGGGCTCTGTGGTGGGTCCAGAAATGAGGAGTTCAGTGTGCGGGAAGGGGATCTGGGCTGGGGCAGGAGGTTGGAGGGTGTGTGGGGGGGGTGCGGGCTGTGGAGTTGGGCTGAGGATCAGGGTTTGCGGTGCAGGAGGATGCTTTGGGCTGGGACCAAGGGGTTTGGAGGGCAGGAGGGGGGATCCAGGTCTGGGGTAGGAGGCTGGGGCATGAGAGGGGGTCGGGGCGCAGGCTCCGGGTAGCGCTTACCTCAAGTAGCTCCCAGAAGCAGCGGCTTGTCCCCCCTCTGGCTCCTACGTGGAGGCGCAGCCAGGCAGCTCTGCACGCTGCCCCGTCTGCAGGCGCCCCCCCTGCAGCTCCCATTGACTGTGGTTCCCGGCCAATGGGAGCTGTGTGGGTGGCGCTTGGGGCGCGGGCAGCGTGTGGAGCCCCTTGGCTGCCCCTACGTCTAGGAGCTGGCAGGGGGACATGCCCCTGCTTCCAGGAACTGCATGGAGCCAGGGTACATGTGGAGCGGGGCAAGCCCCTGACCCTGCTCCTCGGCAGAAGCTCGAGGGCCGGATAAAAATGTCTGAGGGCCTGATGTGGCCCCCGGGCCATAGTTTGCCTACCCCTGGTCTGGAAGAAGGACATTGAGAGGGAAGAGAACTCAGTGAAGGGGGAGATCCCTCTCTCTGCGTAGGCAGGCTGGAGAGAACCACGGGGAGCAGATTAAGCTACTGTGGAAGGCTCTGAGATAGAGCTGTAAGAAGCCAGGAGTCCCTGGGAGAAGCTTCCAGAGTCCTTGGGGAGGGGAGCTTGTGGGGAAGTCTTCTAGGAAGAAGGACCTCCAGGGAAAAAGTCATGCTCAGCCTCAGGCACTAAGGAGAGCTCTGCAATGCTCAGGAGTAGGAATAAAGAGCTTCAGTACAGCCTGAGAGGGGCAGAAGGCTCTTCTGTTTAGACGCTGATGTGGTGGATTCTTTAGTTGAACTTCTATCACCCTGCATGATAAGTGAGGGAATGAAATCATTAATGCTCCACATAAATTCAGTGAGTTGGTGCAGTTTTCTTTCTCTGGCTGATTTTTGTATTATATTTACTGATGCTATGCCCATATTTTCCCTTATCTATTACACGCTTTGAGGGTGAGCCAGTGTTGCCAACCCAAAATTTGCAAAAATCACGTGAGTGGTTTTTTTCTTTGCCTTTTGGTTTTTTGAGCCTTTAGGGCAGGGGCGGGCAAACTTTTTGGCCTGAGGGCTGCATCAGGTTTCAGAAATTGTATGAAGGGCAGGTTAGGGGAGGCTGTGCCTCCCCAAGCAGCCAGGTGTGGCCCAGCCCCTACCCCTTATCCCCCCCCCCTGCTTCTCACCCCCTGACGCCCTCCCCTGGACTCCTGCCCCATCCAACCCCCCTGTTCCCTGATGCCCCCCCCCCCAGGACCCCAACCCCATCCACAGCCCCCTGACTGCCTCCAGAACCCCCACCCCCATCCAATCCCCTCTCCTTCCTGACTGCCCCCCTAGACTCCTGCACCCATTCAAACTGCCCCCCGTTTCCCGCCCTCTGACCGCCCCGAGCCCTATCCACATCCCCGCCCTCAGTCCAACCCCTCCTGCTCCCTGTTCCCTTACCATGCTGCCTGGAGCACCAGTGGCTGGTGGCGCTACAGCCGCGCTGCCCGGCTGGAGTCAGCCATGCCACAGTGCAGCACAGAGCACCGGGTCAGGCCGGGCTCTGCAGCTGTGCTGCCCAGCTGCCCAGAGCATTGCGCCAGTGGCAGGGCGAGCTGAGGCTGCGCGGGAGGGGGAACAGCAGGAGAGGGGCCGCGGGCGAGCCTCCCGGGCCAGGAGGGTACACTCAAGGCATATTTTCTGCCACCACTGGGGGTAGAAACAGCTTTCCTTTATTTTTATTTTTTTAAAGTAAGATTCTTGCCAACTACAGGATTCCAGAAGATATTGCTTTAAGAAAAGGACACTAAATATTGTGAGACTTGTGATAACCATGAATTAGCAATATAAGTATCTGTTCCATATGAAGTGGTTTGTCTTCTACTATAGGTGGGGATAAGTATTGATTACCCTCCTTTTCCCAGGCTCTCCTTTGGCATCTGAGCCAATTCCAGGCCTATTTCTAGTTCTTTTCTTATAAACAAAGTGATTTTTAGGACCATGCTGTTTTAGAGATTGTATCTCTTTGCTTCCCACAATGTAAGTTACACAATTGATAGGCACACAACATTTGATCTCTTCTGTTGTATCTCAAAGCAACAGGAAAGAACTACTATCAATTTTTAGAAGATTTTTCCCTACCCATGTATTTTTCAATTGAAAAAGTCAGCTTTGAATATTGGACCTACAACTAATGTTAGACTCTGTACAGAACACTAAGCAGTTACTGGCAATCTAGTTATGTCCACTATCTGTTAAATGTTAATGTTACTTCTGCACTTTGTAATGCATAGCATGCCCACTTTCTTGGAAAATTTTCTACATTTTTTTTAATTAACACGGTTATAAGGAATGCAGAAAACCTGCAATTGTCCCCACTAACTCAGCTTTGTGAAATGGATTGCCAGCCAAATTCTTTGTGGTGTCCAATATCTGCTGGGTGCAATGGAGTGGGACAGGGGAACAGCTTGTGGCTTGCCAGTTCTGGGGCTGGTGGAACACTAGGCCTAGCGCACTTTAGAGCAGCCTAGGGGCTGCTTGGCAATAGAATATATCTGGAGTGCAGTAGTATTCCTGCCTGCTGCTGTGCTGGGGATGGTGATATATGAGCTGGTTGTATCAGCTGGTGCCTTCCCCAGGGGAGCTGGGGAGACATGGCAGCCCTGTGTCATTAGAGCAGTGCAAAGGGACCAAGTTGAACAAGAGAATCTGGCTGTATGTTTGCCAGAGGGTACTTACCCCTAACCCTTGAATATTAGGATGAAACATAGTTGAAAGTGAAACTTTTTTAGCCTTGTCTACATTTTGTTTTAAATCCTTCTCCAAATTTAGATCAAAATCTGATAATGAATACAAAGCAAAGTTTATTCTGACTCGGTGAAGTTGGAAAATGAGCTTTTACTCAGTGGTAAATTGACATTGTTACAGAGTTTGATTGTTCTACATGGTGGGTAATGGTTCTGGCTGTTTCTAGTGCTGGATTTATAACTCTACTTCCAACACTGATAAGAAAACATAAATTCCAAAGTAAGAAAAACTACTCATTTGATATACAGTGCCATCACACTTTGTTTAAGAATACAGAAATAATGTGAGAAAGTGCTTTGAGACTCATGTCAAAATTGACTCTTTGAGTTTTAGAGACCTAATAAATTGCATGCTTGGAATCTAGACTTGATGGAGATTCAACACTTCATAGAAACAACAATTATGGAAACATGAAAAGTTTCTTAACATGTTCACTTTCTTTGGAGGCAGGAGGGGAGATAAGAAGTGCCTTGTTTCAGCAGCCCCTTTTGACCAATTAAAAATGGCGTTAGTGGTTTTTTGACGAAAACCTCATCCACTTCATGATCAGATGGATTATACCCTTGATGTAGGAAAAACATTGAAGGAGGAAACAGAGGAATCCTCAGATTGCCAGCAAAATATTGAAGGACCCTGTAGTAATAAAATTACATGTCAGCTGAGAAAAGATCATTTAAAAGAGTTTTAGAGGGTATTATCTATGATAGTGACTAGCAGCATAATTTTAATTAGTGTATTGCCCATTACAAGCTGTTACCATCTTTTCCGTTTTAATCATGTTTATTGTAATAAATCAATATTACAGCATAAACTGATGCTGTAGTTACTTAATTTAATTGTAACGTTCAGTAACAATTTAAGTATTACCAAGATTGGTGTCTGATTGCTTTTCTGATCTATAGTGTTTTGAAGCTGCTGTAACCTTCTATGTTCTTTTTACCAAGATGAGCAAGTTCACTTCTTGTGCCAGCAGCATCTGTGGCATAAACAGTATTCCATTCTTTCATTTTAGTAATTAGCGTGACATTTATAAAGACATTGTTTCCACTTACATCTTCTAGTAAAGAGCTGCATGGTGTAGGCAACATGGGGAGGCAGTTAGCGGAGAGGAGACTAAGCTGGAAGTCAAACATGGGTTGTTCTCTTCCCAGGTCTGTGACTGACCTTGCCTTGGCTGTGTTTCCCCTCTCACCATTTGTCTGTCTAGACCTGTAAACTCTTTCAGGCTGGGACTGTATTTCAGCTTGCCACTTTCAGTTCACAGGAGAGTTGGTAACTTTGTGCATGTTACAATTCATATGGATTTGCACCACCTGAGTTTTGGGAAGGCAATTTGAACCCCAAAACTACGTGAATCATAGGGACTTTAACCAAAATCCAGACAAAAGTTGGTGAATTGACCTGGGTAATGCAGTATTTCAGATGAAAATAACTCTACCTGAAACTATTTGTCAAGGAAAGGGTTCCCTCAAAATTTATCCCAAATTCGTATAAGCTGGGGTTAAGTTGGCTTTCAAAGGGTTATTAGAGCCCTGCATGAATATCAAATTTGTATCCACGGATATAAAGCGGATATCTGCGGAGCCGCAGGGCTTTACCAGGAACCATGTTGGGCTGCTGCTTGCCCGGGCAGCTCTTCTGGCGTGGCTGTACCGTCCCTAGCCCTGCCCACTGGGGTGGGCATCAGGCTCACCAGCAGCTGTCCCTGGTTGTGCTAGTGTGTCCAAGCGGCTCGCATGCTCCCAGACAGGAGTCCCTTCCACACAGCGGTCTGCATCTCCTTTCGCCGCTACGGTTCAGGGTAGAGCCTTGCAGCTCTGTGTGTATCCACTTTATATCCATGGATATCTGCATCCGCGGGTACAAATTTTCTATCTACACAGGGCTCTACACATGGGATCATTTTTAGGCTTTAAGATATATATTTTTTTAGCTTCTAGCATTTGCTAAACAACAAAAACTTGATGGGGAAAAATTATCAGAAAACTGAATAAAAGTTAAAGTAAACCTAGTAAATATGGATATTGCAATCATATTTGCTGTTCAAAAAGTTTAAACTTCATTTGATACAGGTAAAAACCAAAACATCCTCTCAACATTAGTTGAAATCTTACAGATATAATGGTTGTCATTAAAATATTTACAAGAAATTAATGTAGTTTATTATTTGTATTTCTTTATGGCCTACAGCAGGGGTAGTCAATTATTTTTTGTCAAGGTCCAGATTTTTTGGTCAAGGTATAGTCAAAGTCTCTAGAGAAAATAATAATATTACTATTTTATTAAGTAAATAAAAAGATTTTGGGGTCCGTTCAAAAGCGTCTGGCAATCCAATTTGGCCCACAGTCTGCCTATTGACTACTCCGGCCAAGAGGCTCTAACAGAGATAAGGGCCGCATTGGGCTAGGCACTGTACAAACACATCATAGGACTGTCTTTTTTGTGTACTTAGATAGAAGAGCTCTTCAGGGCAGAGAGAAAGGGTGGGAGGGCAAACTGAGTCACAAAGATTTGAAGTGACTTGGCCAACAGCTCAGTGTAATAGGACCTAGGTCACCTGCCTCCCAGGCCAGTATCCATCTGTCATTTTGCAATATGTGTGGAGTTTCCATTGCTACAGAGATCTGCTATGCAACAGAACTGATGTAGTTCCACTGTGTGAGGGGAAAGCTGGACATAAGTAGCTGTGCAGGGTATGAGCACCTTCTGCATGGTTCAGAACATCTTGCATATAGGAAGCAGGGGATCCACTGCTCTGAATTCTCCCATTCTCCCTCATCCTGCAGAGGTCCACCTACATGCATTGGCTACTTCAGCCGTTGAACAAAAGCGACCTCCATGGATTACTCCTCATGTGTGGCATGACCAGTTGGACCTAGCACTCAGCCTGTTACTTCCAATGGACTCTAGGATCTTGATATTGGCTTATAGGAAGTGTGGGGGCAGCAAATGTAAAGATTTCAATAGCAGCCCCATATGTGAGTGCAGTCATCACTGTGCTTTGCTGCAGTGGGGAAAGGCACAATTCTTTCCATAAAAATGAAAGCAACGAAGAAGATGGATATTGTAATACAATAACTCCTCACTTAAAATTGTCCAGGTTAATGTTGTTTCCTTGTTACATTGCTGATCAATTAGAGAACATGCTCGTTTAAAGTTGCGCAATGCTCCCTTATAATGTTGTTTGACAGCTGCCTGGTTTGTCCACTGCTTGCAGAAAGAGCAGTCCGTTGGCGCTAGCTGGTGGGGGCTTGGAACCAGGGTGGACCAGCAACCCCTCTATCAGCTCTCCACTCCCCTAAGTTCCCTGTGTGGCAACTGCCCAGCAGGCTATCAACTGCTGGGCAGCTCAGCTGTCCCTCCCCCCACTGCTGTGTGCTGCTCCTGCCCTCTGCCTTGGAGCTGCTCCCGGGAGCCTCCTGCTTGCTGGGTCAGGGGGAGGGAGAGGAAGAGAGGTGCTAATGTCAGGGTGTCCCCCTCCCTCCGCTCCTGTACCCTTATCTCCATGGAGGGGATGACACTACAGGGCTCAGGACTGAGGGAGCTTGCTGGCAGCAGTGGCTGTCTCAAGTTGCTAATCTACTTAAAAAGGCAATGTACTTGGAGTGCGGTCAGCATACTTAAAGGGGCAATGTGCATCTCTCTCTCTCTCTCTCTCTCTCTCTCTCACACACACACACACACACACACACACACACACACACACACACACACACAGTGTGTGTGTGTCTCTGTCTCTCTCTCTCTGCCATGCTGTCTCCCCTCCCTCCATTCGTGCTGCCTCGTAGAGTGTGAGGCTACATTAACAACGATGTGTTAACCCTTGAGGGCTCAGCCAAGTGCTACATTTAGCAGTAATGCATTCCCTGGGAAATATCCCACCCTCTGACTTCACCACCTCAACCAAGCTTCACAATCATCATTGCTTTATTTGTTTGTTTAAAACTTATACTGTGTGTGTGTGTGTGTACATATATATATAGTCTTTTGTCTGGCGAAAAAAATTTCCCTGGAACCTAACCCCCCCATTTACATTAATTCTTATGGGGAAATCGGATTTGCTTAACATCGTTTCGCTTAAAGTAGCATTTTTCAGGAACATAACTACAACGTTAAGCAAGGAGTTACTGTACTCAGATTTTAAACGATGGGGCAAGAACTGCAGAACAGAAACACTGTTCTTATATTCCCATATAAAACAAGGCATAGATTAAACGGAGTTGTATTTGCAGAATAGAATATCACTACAAGGCAGATTGTTCTACTCTTACTCATGTTTAGTACATTACTTCTCCAATAATCCTATGGGTTTCAATATGACAGAGTAGGGTACCACTCAAAATTAAGAGTTGTATAATCTGACTCTAATGTAGCAATTTAAATTTGGGGATTCCCTTTAATTTCCAGGTCACTTTTTTTTTTTAAATGTGCTGGTTGCTTGGAGGATTAGAGTTAAACAGACCTACTACATCTATTTGGGACAGGTAGCTATCATGCCAGTTACTATATTTTCCCTCTATTCCTCCATCTGCTGACTGTATAGGCCAGTATCAACACACTTATTCTTTTGTAAACTTGGCATGTGGTTGAGAGGGTTCTTGTGGGAATAATGAACCCATTACCTCCTGATCCTAGCAGACTAAGCAGAATTACCTCTGTGCTCAATTCTCAGTTAATCCTAGTTCTGTAGGTACTCTGCATTAAGATCTCTCATGACCTATAGAATCAGGCCCACTGAATAATGTGCAAGAATGTAATGCTGCTTGGTATTTGGGGAAACAAATGACTGCAGAATCTAGCAGTGGAGTGTTTCGCGGACTGGTTATTACATTATGCTACTGCTAGCATGCCAGCAGAGACTAGCCCCTTGCTGTGTGATTTAATGAAAGCAGGTAGTGAGACTATAATCTACAAAAACTTGGGAGAACTTAGGCACAGAGATTTTAGATTTCTACGGTGCCACAAGTACTCCTGTTCTTTTTATAGATTTCTACACTAATGCCTAATGTTAGATGTAAATGCATCTGTAAGAAACCTTCGAGATATTTTGAACCAATAATGGAAGGAAACCAGACTATTCTGTATGTTCTAATCACAAGGCTGCAATAGCACAGGTGCCCCACTAACTTAAATAGGTGTAATTCTAATAGGAGTTCACATATACTCTTATACACATTCACACGTACTCATATACGTATACTCTTTCTTGAAAATCATTCATCGGTGTGTGTCTCTTGTACCAAAATGTCTCTGTTGCTGAGCATAGTAGTGGTTTGATAAATTTTACATGGCAAAGGACTAGTCTAACTTTTTTTTTGGAAGTGGATACTTTCAAATAATTTTAGAAATGACATTCTGAGGTTTTGTATTTATTCTCTCTTGGACATGCAAATCAAAGATTTTTTTTCTAACTGCTGCCACTCCAAATTCGGCCTGGAACTCTAAAGTAAAGTGGTGTATATTCTGCTTCTACATCATCACCTATACTTAAGATCCTGCATTCCGTGCTTAGCTGAAAACTTTGCTTATATGTAGCAGATTAGACTCTAGACCTCTCTGCTTGAACTGTTTCGGTTCTGCAGTTGTAACAGCAATAAAACTTGTTTGTCAGTGAAGGCAGCAGCTATGAATCTCATACATGCAGGGAATAATTCTAAACAGATACAATACTTTTACCTACTGTACCTACACTTACCGAAGATTCTAATAGTAGAATTGAACTGAAACTTGATTTGTCTGTGTCCGGTGTAAGACCTCTTGTATTTCCCTTTTCTACCACCCTAATCACTCTCTTTCCATTGAAGCAGTAGAAGGAACATGGTTGGGATACCAAACTTTATCTGCCTTGTGGTCTCCTAAAATATAAGGACATACTGATATTACCTTCAATATGATGGTTTTGCTGTTCACTGCTGTTGCCCCTCCTCTATCCTAGCTGGCCTACTATTTCAGAAATGACTAGATTGATTAAGGATAGAGTGGCACCTTTTCCTCTGAAGCATCTGCTCCCATAGAAATCAAACTTTTGCCACTAATTTGAGTGGTTTAGGATTTGAACCTCTAGTAAAAGCCAGAGACCACTACTGAAAGCAAGACACAGTCTGTGGATCAGAAACCTGACCTACTTATGGCAATTCCTCTCTCAATTTAAAAAAAAAATCACCTCCCTGAAAAATAAAATATTTGGGTCAGACTGTTTTTAAGCCTTAAGAAAATGGAACAGAAGTAGTAAATTGAATGGATTTTCAAGGACTTGTTTTTTTAAAACATTTACATTGCTTAAATAACCCTTTATGTGTGTCCCTTGCTCCAATATAAAGTTCAATGTTTTTAAAAAAAATCATTGAGGTGAAAGTCTAATGGGAAGGAGGTGGCTGTGTGGCTATTAATCATCTCAGAACTGTTTTTCTTCAAGTTCGGAGTTGGCTTGGGATTATTAATTGTTCTGTACAATTTAAAACTCTTAAAATCAGAATTCAGGAAACTGAAGCTGATTTTAGTTGCACTTCATGCATTTTTCATTTAGCTTGACGTAAGCTAAAAGGTGGCATAAGTTGGCTGTTGTACTAACATTACATGTGTCACTAATTCTAGCTAGAAGAATATAGAATAGCCATTGAGATGTATATCCTGCACTGAAAAATATGCAGTAGGATGAGCCACACTGGTATAATTTGTAATTGGAATCTGCTTGTTTGAGTGGTATTAACTTCCTCTGTCCTCTCAAAAATAATTACAAAAATACGCACAACATGGATAAAAAGTTATCTGACAATCTAGAAATCAAATAATTAGTTTCCAGCCGCATTGCTCCCTTAAGTCGATTCAAAATGCTGCTACCAGGTTTATCTTCCTGGCGCATTGCTCTGACTGGTTCACTCCCTGTTCATTCCACATCAAACACGAGCTCCCTGGGCCAGATTTTCAACGATATTTATTTGCCAAAAGCTACAGCTAAATATCTGGTGCAATTTTTGAAAGGGCCTAAGCAGGTTAGATGCCTAGTCCAGTTGAAATCGATGGAAGTTAGGTGCTTAACCTGCTTAGGAAATCTGTACATTAACACAAGGATTTGACGGCAAGGCCTAGTTAAAAATAGCAAGGGGCACAAGTAAACAGTGGAGGCATGGTGTGAATGGCTAGACAGAAGTTGTGGCAGATTGACTAGAGCAGGTCTTCCTCAGAAGCATTTGAGTCGTTCCTTGTAGAGGACTGGATAGAATTATGATGCCAATTAAATCAGATGATAATGAGATTAAACTAGCTAGTGACATAAAGGGTAACAAGAAAACATTCTACAAATACATTAGTATTACTCAATGACAGGGGGAGAAAAACAATAATAAAAAATGTGTGAATGGCATAAATGCAAAATGACTCTTTTGTTTCAGTTTTCATCAAAAAGTTTAGCGGCGATTGGATGTCTAATATAGTGAATGCCAGTGAAAATGAGGTAGGATTTGAGGCGAAAATAGGGGCAGAACAAGTTAAAAGTTACGTAAATGAGTTAGATGTTTTCAAATCAGCAGGGCCTGATGAAGTACAACCTAGAATACTCAAGGAGCTGACTGAGGAGATATCTGAGTCATTAGTGATTATCTTCAAAACCTCATGAAAGACGGGAGAGATACCAGAGGACTGGAAAGGGACAAATATAGTGCCCATTTATAAAAAGGGAAATAAGGACAAGCCGGGGAATTAAAGACCAGTCAGTTTAACTTGAGTACCTGGAAAGATAATAGAGCAAATAATTAAGCAATCAATTTGCAAACACCTAGAAGGTAATAAGGTGATAAGTAACAGCATGTATTTGTCAAGAATAAATTGTGTCAAACCAGCCTAATAGCTTTCTTTGACACGGTAACAAGCCTTATGAGTTGGGGGTGGGGGAACAGTAGATGTGTTATATCTTGACTTTAGTAAGGGGATGTCTACACTGGCAGTTACAGCACCGGCAGTTACAGTGCTGCTTAGAGAGCGCTGAAGGGAAACCGCTGTTGTGTGTTCACACTGACAACTGCCTACGCAATAGCGTGTTCGCACTTGCGGCATTTGCAGCCCTATTTGGAGCAGTGCACTCTGGGCAGCTATCCCACAGAGCATCTCTTTCTCTTTTGCCACTAAGACTTGTGGGAAGGCGGAGGGGGTCTCGGGGCATCCTGGGTCCAGTCCCAATGCCCCGTGAACCACTGCTTCGCATCCCAGCAATCCCTGTGCTTCCGTCCGCATTTGGCACCATCTTTCAATGGTATATGTACTGTGCGCCCTGCCTCTTTCAGGCTGCAGGAATGGATCCTGAACTGCTGACCAGTATGCTGCTTGCTCTGACCAACACGTCACGAGTGGCAGTGGAGTTATTCCTTAAACTACAAAGGCAAGAGGAGCGCAAAATTGATCTTGCTACGCGAAGTAGCTACGACATGAGATTGCTTGTGGCATCACGGAGGTGATGACCACAGTGGAATGCCACTTTTGGACTCGGGAAACAAGCACTGAGTGGTGGGATCACATCATGATGCACAACTGGGATGACAAGCTGTGGCTGCAGAACTTTTGCATGAGGAAAGCCACATTCATGGGACTTTGTGATGAGCTCGCCCCAGCCCTGCAGCGCAAGGACACGAGAATGAGAGCTGCCCTGTCGCTGGAGAAGCGTGTGGCGATTGCACTGTGGAAGCTAGCTACTCCAGACTGCTACCAGTTTGGAGTGGGAAAGTTGACCATTGGAGTCTTGTTGATGGAACTGTGCAGGGCCATTAATTGCATCCTGCTCCAAAAGACTGTGACTCTGGGCAACGTGTGTGACATTGTGGATGGCTTTGCACAAGTGGGCTTCCCTAACTGCGGAGGGGCGATAGATGGCACGCACATTCCAATTCTGGCCCCGGATCACTTAGCCACTGAGTACATTAATCGCAAGGGGTCTTTCTCAATGGTTCTCCAGGCGCTTGTGGATCACCATGGGTGTTTCACGGACATTAACGCAGGCTGGTCCAGAAAGGTGCATGACGCACGCATCTTTCGGAACACTGGCCTGTTCAAGAAGCTGCAAGCAGGGACTTTCTTCCCGGACCAGAAGATCACCGTAGGGGAAGTCGAAATGCCCATTGTGACCCTTAATGTCATGGCTTATGAAGTCATACATGGGGCAATTTGACAGCAGCAAGGAGCAGTTCAACAACAGGCTAAGCAAGTGTAGAATGACTGTTGAGTGTGCATTTGGCCGTTTAAAAGCCCACTGGCGATGCCTGTATGGGAAGCTGGACATGGCCGATGACAATATTCCTATGCTTATAGCCGTGTGCTGTAAGCTCCATAATAGTTGTGAAGGGAAGACTGAAAGCTTCACTTAGGGCTGGACCGCAGAGGCTCAGTGCCTGGAGACTGAGTTTGAACAGTCAGAGACCAGGGCTACGAGGAGCACAGCGCGGGACCATAAGGATCAGGGATGCCTTGAGGCAGCAATTTGAAGCTGAAAGCCACTAATATTTGCTGCTATACTTGGGATTGCAGTGCTTGTAATGCTAGGAGGCTACTGGTGCACATGATGCAATAAGGGGGTTTAACATAATTGCATGTTGCTTTGCAGTGCTCTTTTTTCTTTCACTTAATAGAATAAAGATTGCTTTCAAACCAACACAATTCTTTTATTAAAAGACAACAACCAGAGGAGAGAGTCAAATGACAAAAATACATCAGCAGGGAGAGAGATGGGGGAAGGGAAGGTCTCCAGAGGAGGAGGGGTCCCGGGACAGCTACAGATTTGTGTATGTCCAGGGATCATACCCAACCTTCTCCTTTGGAGTACAATGCAGCGGGTGCTGGACTTCAGCAGGGCCAAACTGCAGAGGGATGGATGTTGAGTGCAGTGGGTAGTGGGAGTCCACACGGGCTGTACTGTGAGGAGGGAGGAGTTGAATGCTGCGGGTAGAGAGTGGAGATAGGAGGTTGATAACAGTGAGTTGGCGGTGTGTGTGTGTGTGTGGGGGGGCGCATTGGAAAAAGTTTTGTGACAGCAGCTGCAGGGGAGGGCGGGCATGGAGCTGCTTGGTTTGAAGAGCTAGTATCACCTGGGGTGTGTCCACTTGGCGCTCCATAACGTTTAAGAGCTGCTCCATGACTTCTTTCTGGTATGCCACTTTCTCGCTGTCCCACCACTCCTTCAGTTCCTGTTTCTCAGTGGCAGAGTGCATCATAACCTCACGGAGAAAGTCCTGCTTAGGTCTTCGTGGCTACTTTCTAATTCTATGCAGCTGTTCTGCTGCCAATAAGGGAAGCTGGGCTCCCAAGGTCATCTCTGTGAAGTTTAAATGCAACATTTTACAGAAGCAGTATTGTTTGCATCACAGACAACACTGATTCAGTGCTTTAAAACACAGCCAGTATTCACAAACCTGTCAATAACTGGCTGACCCCAGGCAATCACACAGGAGCCACAAGACCCCCAAAATGGTGAGTAGCTGCAGGGGCAGGGTAAATCACTCTTCCCGAACCCTGCTGTACACTGGGCATGTGGCTCTTGGGGAGAGCCAACACTGTACGAGGGGCTTCATAATCATTCCTGTCCCTACACTTTCCACAGGATGTGATCATTATGGAAGATATCTCGCTGCTGAGGGTGAGCAGGGAATCAAGGGAGTATCTTCTTCAAGCCTGTGGCTTCCGCCCTGGCCCCTGTGCGGCTCACCTATGTACTGCAGTGGTTCCCCCTCCAACCCCTGTGATGACACAGTGGCATGGGAAAGTTACCGTTAATGGGGCAAGAAACAAAGCAGCTCTGTCGAGGAACCTAAGGCAGTGGATTGTCCAGTATCTCCATGAGAGTTTCCTGGAGATCTCTGAGGGAGATTCCTGTGAAGTTAGGGAGTCTATCAACAGCCTGTTCCACTGCTCAGACTAGGCATGCAGTGGGAGACAAGCCTGCTTTCTACAACCCTCCTGCCACCAACAAATTGCTTCAGCAATTCCCAAAATCAGATCCAGTTACCAAGGACCTCCTCTCCTGTTTGCGCTTCACCAAGATCCAACTGCTGTGACTGGCTAGGCTCCTCAGGGGTAGAAAAGAGCTCCTGGCTGCATGCATCTCTGGCCTCCTAACCATCCTCTGCCTCTGGGTCCCCCTTCCGCTCTTCGTCCAAGATTTCCTCCTCCTGGCTCGGTCCACTCTCGACTGGCATGAGAGCCAATGAAGTATCCACGGGGGCCTTCGCAGTGGAGGTGGGGTCACCACCGAGTATCGCGTCCAACTCTTTGTAGATCCGGCAGCTCGTGGGCGCAGCACCAGAGCGGCGGTTTGCCTCCCGTGCCTTCTGGTAGGCGTTCCGCAGCTCCTTCACTTTTACCCTACACTGCAATGTGTCCCGGTCATGGCCCCTTTCTATCATGTATCGTGAAATCTGTCCGTAGGTATCATAATTCCTGTGGCTGGAGTGCAGCTGTGACTGCACAGCCTCCTCTTCCCAAATGCCGATGAGGTCCAGCAGCTCGGCATTGCTCCAAGCAGGGGATTGCCTGGTGCGTGGAGCAGGCATGGCGACCTGGAATGATGTGCTGAGACCACTGCACACATCACTGTGCAAATAGGAAGAGGACTTTCAAATTTGCAAAGGAATGTACAGGGTGGGAATGATGGTTAGTCATCTGAGGGCAGGACAGTAGAGTTCAAACCGATGACTAGAGAGGTGAGAACAGGCATCGTGGGCCACCTCCCGGAGACCAGTCACAGTGCTGTAATTGCCACGGTGTCTACAGTGGCACCACAACGGTGTCTACAGTGGCACCGCAGCGCTGTTGCCCTGGTGCAGAAAGCTGTACGCCTCTTGTCGGGGTGGGTTTTTTTGAGCGATACAACTGCGCAGTTTCTGTGCACTAAGTGGCTTGGCAGTGTGTACACCTTGGGAGTTACAGCGTAGAAATCTGCTTTGCTGTACAGAAACTTGCAAGTGTAGATGGGGCCAAAGTGTTTTGATTCTGTCTCAGATGACCACCTCATGAACAAACTAGGGACATACAGCCTAGATGGAGCTACTATAATGTGGGTGCAAAACTGGTTGGAAAACATTCCCAGAGAGTAGTCATCAGTGGTTTGCAGTCAAGCTGGAAGAGTATATCGAGTAGCGTCCTGCAGAAATTGGTCCTGAGTCCGGCTTTGTTCAATATCTTCAGTGATTTAGATAAGGACATAGCGAATACACTTATAAAGTTTGTAGATGATACCAAGCTGGGAGGGACTGCAAGTGCTTTGGATTAAAATTCAAAATGATCTGGACAAACTGGAGAAATGGGTTGAAGTAAATAGGATGAAATTCAGTAAGGACAAATGCAAAGTACTCCGCTTAGGAAGGAACAATCAGTTGCACACATACAAAATGGGAAATAACTGCCTAGGAAGGAGTATTGCAAAAAGGGATCTGGGGGTCATAGAGGATCATAGCTAAATATGAGTCAACAGTGTAACACTGTTGCAAAAAAAAACCCCATCATTCTGGGATGCATTTACACCGGGGTCTCAAAGTCCCGGCCCATGGGCCATCTGTGGCCCAAGAACCTCCCCATGCTGCCGGATCTGTCTGCTGCAGGCACTGCCCCCACGCAGCTCCCATTGTCTGGGGGAGATGGGCAGAGATACCATAAGGAGTCACTGTGCAGAGTCAGCCATGGAGGCAGCATCATCATCAGTTGCCGGGCAGTCAGCCATGGAGGCAGCGTCACTTTTTTCCACAATGAATATAAACAAGTCAAAATACCAAACACAACTCTCTGATGCACACCTTGCTGCAATCCTGAAGGTTTCAACTGCTCAGTCACTGAGGCCAAACATCAACAAACTGACAGAACTGAAGTGTTGCCAGGTGTCTGGAAAACTCTAAAAACTCTCTGGCAGGCGAAGAATTGTATGGACAGTTTTATTATTTCTAAGAAATTCTAAATAAAAAATACAATATAAAAATTTTCTTTTCTGAACACCATCTTAAGTGACATTATTGGCCCGCTGGGAGGATTCGAGGACTGGCACTGGCCCTAAGGTAAATTGAGTTTGAGACCCCTGCATTAGCAGGAGTGTTGTAAGCAATTCTTCTGCTATACTCAGGCCTGAACTGAAGTATTGTATCCAGTGCTGGGCAAAACATTTCAGGAAAGATGTGGACAAATTGGAGAAAATGCAGAGAAGAGCAACAAAAATTATTAAAGGTCTAGAAAACATGACCTCTGAGGGAAGATTTTAAAAATTGGGTTTGTTCAGTTTGGAGAAGAGAAGACTGAGGGGGGACATAACAGTTTTCAAGTACATAAAAGGTTGTTACAAGGAGGAGAGAGAAAAGTTGTTCTCGTTAACCTCTGAGGATAGGACAAGAAGCAATGGGCTTACATTGCAACAAGAGTAGTTTAGGTTGGACATTAGGAAAAACTATCTAACTGTCAGGATAGTTAAGCATCGGAATAAATTGCCTAAGGATGTTGTGGAATCTCTGTCATTGGAGGTTCTAAAACCAGATTAGACAAACACCTTTTGGGTGGTCTAGATAATACTTAGTCCTTCCCTGAGTGCAGGGGAACTGGACTAGAAGACTTCTCAAGGTCCCTTCCCGTTCTACGATTCTATAATAAACAATTTGTAGTTTTACTTCCCTGCATTGTCAACAAAATCAATATTTTGTACCATTTTCCTCCCATCTTGTAGTTTGTTACAAGTATAGATTAGACTTTCTGCAAGATCTTTTCTCATACAGAACCACATCTTGGATCTCATGGTTACTGCATGTTTCTGGATCTCATAATCATGATTTAGAGTGTATTTCACATCACTAGGTGAATACCTGGAGTTCCAATCATTAGCAGTTTTTCTTTATATCCATTGAGCATCATGTGGCATTACAAACGTTATTGTTATTCTTGTTCCCTTTTTAAAGCTTCTTTGGATGCTTTAATTCAAATACTTTAAAAAAAATTATGTACAGAGTCAATTTCTTGCCATTCTAATTGTATGGTGGGGAGGGTAGTGGAGGAAGGTGAAGGGATCAAACATTAGTGAAGACCAAATAATTTGGCCACAAACCCAGCTCCTCCATCATCCTTCAGACATCAATAATAAATATTTTTTGGGTAACTAAGGTTTGGATTCTCAAAAGACTGTAAAAGAATTTGATGTCCAACCCTCAATGGAAGTCACTGGCAGCTGGGCATCTGAAATGCTCTCTGAATATTTGAAACTCTCCATTACAAAGCCAGGTTGAACAGAATTTTTGCAGGTTTGTTTTAGATTTCAGCACATAAAATACACCAGCTCTAAGCACCTGAAACTGCCATAAACTAACTCAGAGGCGGCATTAGTTAGTGGGCAGACCAAATGACACTCAATTTCTCTCATTTTCTCCAGTACCAGAGTGGGACACTCTCAGTTTTTGATATAATATGCTTCTGAATCTACTATAATTGGCAATTTAGGGCCAATATTATTAAGGATAGTTACTGGACATACTGTTACTGTTGAGTAATTATCTTGAGTCAGGTTTCAGAGTGGTAGCCGTGTTAGTCTGCATCAGCAAAAACAAAGAGGAGTCCTTGTGGCACCTTCGAGACTAACAAATTTATTTGGGCATAAGCTTTCGTGGGCTAGCACCCACTTCATCGGATGCATGAAAGGAAAAATACAGGAGCAGGTATAAATACATGAAAGTATGGGGGTTGCTTTACCAAGTGTGAGGTCAGTCTAACGAGATAAATCAATTAACAGCAGGATACCAAGGGAGGAAAAATAACTTTTGAAGTGGTAAGAGAGTGGCCCATTACAGACAGTTGACAAGAAGGTGTGAGTAACAGTAGGGAGAAATTAGTATTGGGGAAATTGTTTAGGTTTTGTAATGACCCAACAACTCCCAGTGTCTATTTAGGCTAATCTGATGGTATCCAGTTTGCAAATTAATTCCAGTTCTGCAGCTTTTTTGAAGTTTTTGTTGTTGAAGAATTGCCACTTTTAGGTCTGTTACTGAGTGACCAGAGAGATTGAAATGTTCTCCTACTGGTTTTTGAATGTTATGATTCCTGATATCAGATTTGTGCCATTTATTCTGTTGCGTAGAGACTGTCCAGTTTGGCCAATGTACATGATGGCATATATCACATTGGTAGATGTGCAGGTGAATGAGCCCTGGATGGTGTGGCTGATGTGGTTGGGTCCTATGATGGTGTCCCTTGAATAGATATGTGGACAGAGTTGGCACTGGGGTTTGTAGCAGGGTTTGGTTCCTGGATTGGTGTTTTTGTTGTGTGATGTGTAGTTGCTGGTGAGTATTTGCTTCAGGTTGGGGGGCTGTCTGTAGGCAAGGACTGGCCTGTCTCCCAAGGTCTGTGAAAGTGAGGAATCGTTCTTCAGGATTGGTTGTAGATCCTTCATGATGCACTGGAGAGGTTTTAGTTGGGGGCTGTAGGTGATGGCTAGTGGCGTCCTGTTACTTTCTTTGTTGGGCCTGTCTTGTATTAGGTGACTTCTCGGTACCCTTCTGGCTCTGACAATCTGTTTCTTCACTACACCAGGTGGGTATTGCAGTTTTAAGAACGCTTGATAGAGATTCTGTGGTGTTTATGTGACCACCGCTTATTAGCACTGTAGTGTCTAGGAAGTGGATCTCTTGTGTGGACTGATCCAGGCTGAGGTTGATGGTAGGGTGGAAATTGTTGAAATCTTGGTGGAATTCCTCAAGGGCCTCCTTCTCATGGGTCCAGATGATGAAGATGTCCTCAATGTAGCTCAAGTAGAGTAGCGGCGTTGGGGGACGAGAGCTGAGGAAGCGTTGTTCTAAGTCAGCCATAAAAAATGTTGGCATACTGAGGGGCCATGCGGGTACCAATAGCAGTCCCACTGACTTGAAGGTATAAATTGTCCCCAAATCTGAAATAGTTGTGGGTGAGGACAAATTCACAAAGTTCAGCCACCAGGTTTGCCATGATGGTATTGGGGATGCTATTCCTGATGGCTTGTAGGTGGAATGTTGGTGTAGAGGGCTTCTACATCCATAGTAGCTAAGATGGTGTTTTCTGGAGGATCACTAAAGGATTGTAGTTTCCTCAGGAAGTCAGTGGTGTCTCGAAGATAGCTGGGAGTGCTGGTAGCGTAGGGCCTGAGGAGAGAGTCTACATAGCCAGATAATCCTGCTGTCAGGGTGCCAATGCCTGAGATGATGGGGAGTCCAGGAGTCCCAGGTTTATGGATTTTTGGGTAGCAGGTAGACTATCCCTGGTTGGGGCTCTACAAAAAGAAGGATTCTGCGTGGACTCCTCCTGAAGGTCGAAATAACAGACTGGACTTCTACATAGAGTGCTTCCGTCGACGTGCACAGGCAGAAATTGTGGAAAATCAACATCACTTGCCTCAAAACCTCAACCATGCAACACAACGCCATCCACAGCCTCAGAAACAACTCTGGCATAATAAAAAAGGCTAACAAAGGACGTGCTGTAGTCAGCATGCATAGGTTGGAGTATGAACAAGAGGTTGCTAGACAACTCTCTGACACCACATTCTACAGGCCATTACCCTCTGACCCCATTGAGGATTACCAACAGAAACTACATCATCTGCTCAAGAAACTTCCTAAAGAAGCACAGGAACAAATCTACACTGATAAACCCCTAGAGTCCTGACCAGGGGTATTCTACCTGCTACCCAAAATCCATAAACCTGTGAATCCTGGATGCCTCATCATCTCAGGCATTGGCACCTTGACAGTTAGCTTTTCTGATAGTCAGGTCGCTGGAGTTCCTTTGGAAGAATCTTTCCTCTTCCTCCTCCTCCTCCTCCTTCTTCGTTCCCAGTCTCCACAGGGGATTACCTTCCTCAGGCTTCACTTCTGACTCTCAGCTGTGATACCGCTGTTTGGGCTAATGTTGCTTATTTAGTCTCCTTGGGTGTCAGGCAGCAACCACTTTAGGAAATACAGCACATGTCCGGGGCCTGTTTAATGTCCTTTCCCATCACTGGTGTCTCTCATTTTCCCCAGTCCCAGAACTGGACTCCATCCTTGCCCCAAGAAGAATTTGGCTGGCTATATAGTACCACTGGCCTCCAACCTGTGGATGTGCCAGGGCTCTGGATTTGGTACCTATAACATAAAATATGCTATGACTTGGGAATTTTTATGACACATGTTTGATAAGTCAGTTGAGGAATAGTCAGGAATGAATTATCATGCCTGCTTTCTTGCAGATATAAATGCTGTACATGACCTAAACAATAATATTTTTTAGATATATAGTGCCAGCTGTCTTCAGTATTTTTTTTCTGTGACACTTCTCATGTTTTGTAAGAATTTTCCATTCATGCAGCTGCTGTTTCTATGCAGTTGTCTTGTTGCTATGTGTGTGCACATGTGTGCTTATACAATTAGTTAACTAGACATGATCGTGTTGGTGACTGAAATATGTCTGTGGTAAAAGGCATAATTTCAGAAGTAGGTGTGATGAGCTAAATTAAATTAACTCTAAACAGGTGAAGATCAGCAAGGTTCACTTCACCTGATTTAATCAAGTCCATCAGTTTGAGACAACAATGAGGTCTGTAGTGGGAGTGAGGTGGGCAACAACAGAGAAATGCTTATGCTAAAAGAGGCCAGATATGAGAATGATGTAACGTAGCCAGAAACTTCAAGTTTAATAGTTTAACCCTGCTGCCATACACATCTAGTATTATCCACATTCATCTTGCCCTTATCAGATATGTCAAAATGATATGCAGCTTACGTAAACAAATTCTACAGTATGTTGTTGAAATCAGTATTTAGACAAGTAAAATATTTAGTTAAATGTGAACTGGCACTAGTGGAAGTAATTAATGTGTCTGTTTATAAATGTCTGATTCCCCCCCCCCCCCTTGTGTATAGGTTTAATTGTTTGAAAACAAATTTGTTGTCTTTCAACACTACTTGGATCCTGTTTGATACAAATTCAGGTGGTGGGTCTCAGTAAACACCAAATTATTTATATTGCTCTGGTTTTATGAAGATGCTTTAGTTTTTTTCTATGGGAAAAATGAAGCAGTGAGTTATGTTAATTAGTGCCTTCTCCCACTCCCAAATTAATGGACTCCTCCCCCCAGCTTCAATGGGAGCTCAGTCTGATCTTAAGTGAATACGGTATGCATTGAAGAAATGCCTAATTTATCTGTTGAAAAGATAATGCTAATTGCTTTATTGCTGAGGGTCATTCCATGACTCATTACTGGGAAAAGGATTTGAGAGAGGGAAACCCCATGTTTGAATCTTGGGATTAATTTTTAAGATTGATTTAAGCATTCCTGAGGCATATTCATCAACACAATATTGGAATATATTTAACACATAATTGTAGGGCTTTCTGTTGTCTCTTCCTTTCAATATCCAAGAGATTATTTTTAAAATGTTGGTTGCCTAATATTAACAATATTTTTAAAATACAAATGTGTATATGAATATAGCTTAAAACCCCTATAAACCTGTGTATCCCTCTTGCAAATACAATAGAATTCAATAAATATACAACTCAATTTCCTACATTACTCCTGGGGGAATTCTGTGCCTAAAATAAAAAATTCTGTGCACAATATTTTAAAATTATGCAAAATTCTGCATATTTTATTTGTCAAAATAACACAATATAATCACGCTAGTTTGAATTATTTTGGTAATTTATTTCAAAATACCTATCAGCATGTAACAATACAGACAACAAAAGATTCAGAAAATATTTTTTGACAAATAGATTCCTTACTAGGCATATTAATACAAACCTTGGAGTAATAATTCATTTAAACTACAATACAGAAACTTGTTTCCTGCAACCCTCAGAAGCAGTGCAAAGGCTTGGGGGAGTTAGGGAGGAGCTGAGGGAGAGGGAAGGAGCCTGGGAGTGAACCTGGTGGATTGTTGGGTGTGGGTGGAAGTAGTATGGAACAGTTTTTTGCAGGGGGAGGGATTGTTAGAGAGTTGGGGAGCCTCCCGCATGCAGACCCTGGCTGACCCCCTAGTCTCTCCCATTCAGTCAGGCACATCTGTCCCTATGTTTTCCTGCAGCCCCCTTCCTCCTGTCCCCATGTGGCCTGGCAGCCCCACTCTCATTCAGCCTTGGCTCAGTGTTGTCACCCCACTAGTTCTTGTGCCCATGCCCCACTCTGTTCCTCCCACTAACCCTTCTGAAACCCAGTTTGTGTAGCCCCCCCCAGCAACCCTGTATGCCCCAATCTGTCCGTCTCCCCCATATTTTGTGCCTCCTCACCTAGCCCTGCTGTGCGGTAGGCTGCCTCTAACCCCCAGCTGCCCTCTCTTCTGGTGCCACAGCAGCCCCTGGTGGACAAAACATACAATTGCAGCATCTCTCCAGCAGAATGTATGTTCTGCGGGGGACATGAATTGTGTTGAATGTATGTTCTGTGGGCAACAGTGCTACAGAATTCCCTGCAGAGTACCATATATAAATACTCTCACAGAACCCCCCTCCCCCCAAAAATACAAATGGTGTTGAAATTACTCATTATCTTCCACATAGGAAAGATACTGTACAGGAAAAGTCTAATACAGAGTTGCAGAATTACCTGTCTAGGTGAAGGTGTTACCTTCTTTTGAGTTTCATGACTTCTATAACTATTTTCATCACTGGTTTTCTCTTATTTTATGTTGTTACTGTTTATGTATATACTAATGGGCCAGATTCTGATCACTGTTACACCTGTGTGCATCCAGCACAACTCCTTGAGTTACCCTTTGATTACATTGAGTGTAGTTTTGTTGGTATAGTTTAGGAGAATGTTTTTTTTAAGGAGCTGTTTTATACCAAATTAAAAGTACCAGTTTCATTGTTTCCCATTAGCATCACTCTGATCCCTGCTGGTGATCTTTTTCTGAAAGTGTTTTTTTCCTCTTCCTTACAGTAATTGCTTAGAAATGATTGTCACCTAAGAAGTCGGCTATGGCAAACAGGAAACGTCAAAGCACTACAACCGGCATGCTGGATCACAGGGTGATACCTTGCCCTACTTCATCTCACCACAGGGAGCCTGAAAGTGAGGAAAATGACCTGCCTAGTGAAGATTACATAGCAAAGGAGGCAGAGCTAACAGCTGTCAGAGAAGGTAGCCCTACCCCTGTGGAACACGAGTGCAATGATAATAGTGGAGATGGCGATTCCAGCTCCGATTATGTGAATAATACCTCTGAAGAGGAGGACTATGATGAAGGCCTGCCAGAGGAAGAGGAAGGGATCACATACTATATTAGGTATTGTCCAGAGGATGACAGTTATCTGGAAGGAATGGACTGCAATGGGGAAGAATATGTGCCTCATGAAGAACACCAAGTTGAAACTGATGAATGTCAAGAAGCTGTGGAAGAAGAATGGACAGAAGCTAACATTCAGCACCATGATGAAAGTGAAGTGACTGAAGGGCAAGACTACCAAGATAACTGTGTTCAGATTTTGGAGGATGAAGTATCTTCTCTGGAGATTCAAGACCAAGAAGAAAACATACAATACTGTCAAAATGAAGAAAGCTATCAGGACTATTATCCACCAGAAGCTAATGGAAACAGTCATGGGATGTCGCCCTACCGTTCAAGGAAAGAAGATGCTGAGTTGGAAGAGCAGGAAGAAGACATTGACCAGATTGTAGCTGAGATTAAAATGAGCATGAGTATGAGCAGCATTAACAGCACAACAGAAATGAGCCCTGAGCATGGCGGGACTGAAAATGTGCAAAATGACTATAAAGAGACTTGTCCAAAAGGTGATGCTGGTCATGAAGGGAGGCCAAAATCATTGAATATTCCACCTGCTTCAAAGCATGTTGGAGATATGCCTAGAGGTTTTAAAACAAAGTCAAGAACTCCAGAAGACAGACAGAAATGGCCGCAAGAACAGGTATGAGGCTCTATTTTTTAATAAGAAAACTATTTATCATGTAGGTCAGAGGTTCTCAAACTGTGGTCCGCGAGATCCATTCAGGTGGTCCATGGATAGTTCCCTCTAAGGTTTGCACCTGAACGGCTGCACGTGAGAGAATGAAGGGCCACCAGCCTAATTAGTGGAGCTGCACAAGCATGGCTCCACTAATTAGGTTCCTGGACCCTGGAGAAGATGCACATGTAAGGTGAGATGGTGGCTTTGGGGGGAATAGGGGGTAGATGGGAGGGGCCAGTGGGGTGAGAAGAGGGGGTGGGGAGAATTTGGAACGTGCAGGGCTGAGGCGGCCATAGCCAGAGGCGACTTTCCCCAGCTCCAGGGGAGAGACGGCGCTCCTTTCCAGCCTCAGCTCTGTGGCTGCTGTGGCGGGGGAGATACCCCCCTCTCCTTCCTAGCCCCAGCTCAAGGGCTGCCGCGGCAGGGGAGAGAGGGAGAGACCTCCCTTGGTCCCATCCCCAGCTCGGGGGCTGCTGCGGCATGGGAGAGAGGGCGCATCCATCGCATTAGAAAGGTAAGACTACTGATATTAAAATACGAGTTGTGTGCTTTTATTTGTAGAACAAAAAAGCTTTAATTATTAAGGGTTTTTTTTATATAGCACTTTTATCCAAAGCGCTTTACAATAGTTAGCTAATGGTACAAACAACATTTGGAAAGATCATTAAGTGGTTCGCCAAGACCCTCAGCAATTTTCAAGTGGTCTACGAAAAAAAAAGTTTGAGAACCACTGCGATAGTAACTTCTTGGAGACATTATGCAAATGGCATGTCACTAAATTGTGTCTCTCAAAAATAGATGAAAGCAAAGTTAAAGCAATATTTGTTCTGCGTTACAGTCTTAACTCTACATCTACAGTATTCAATAAATTGAATTTTTTAGAAAATTGGTCTAGATAAAATCCATGTGGGTAAATTAGCAGTATTATTAGAAAACTGGGTTTTTTGTACAGTGACCAGACATCTTTGGAAAGATTATCATGTCTTCTTTAAATAAGTTACCAAACACATCAAGCAAAATAGTCTGGCAGTGATGTAGATACATCAAGCATTTTCATTATGATTTTTTCATATGTCAATGGCATGCAAGCAATGAGGTCAGAACTGAGGGCAGAACAGTGAAGAGGTTAATGACATTAGTTTTGGTGAAGGGCAGGTTAGTATGCTAATGACTGATTTTCAGTCTTTTGCTTTCTTGTCCCTGGAGCCTGAATGTGGGTAAAGGGAGGGTGAATTGTAGGTCATGTCATAATCAATCACAGGAGCTGGTACTATAGTCTCGTTCTTGGCTAACAGGCCTCCATGCACCAGGGTCACCATAACAATTTTTGTTTTGTGGAGGGGGACTAAAAATAATGTAAAAATTGGCCTTTAATGAACAAATGTACTGAAGCCTTCTGACTGGATTGCCCTGCCTTATGTTTAATGTTAGCCAAAAGCAAGTTACAGTTCTGTCTGGATGGGAAAACCTCATGCTGGAGCAGACAGTCTTCACATTAGCTCACTACACTAAAAAACAAACGCACAAATGTTTACTTTCTACTAACATTTGAGGATAACAGATACTGAAAACTATTAGGGTGGCCTTGCAAGCTTGTCCATTTGCCAGAGTTATTACCATATTTCAAAACTGTAAGATGTTGGAAATAAGAAAGTATCATTCCTATTTTTGGATTTACAAGTTGATTTTATTTTCAGAAAATTGTGACATAGGAATAAACCAGGTCTGTTGAATCAATGAATGAAGCCAGCTTAGTATACAGTATTCCTTTTACAATGAGCAATTCTGATGTGCCAATGAGATTTTCTTTTAAAAAGGTGTAAGGATAGTATATTCAAGAGGAAAAGTGAAATAGTTTCATTTTACAGTGAGAGAAATCCTTTCAAAAAACAAAATCCCACAAGTAGACGGGCATTAAGGACTAATTCTAGTGCAGTAATGCGGTCCCTTTTCTGTTCCTGTGTGGAGCATTGGACAGAAGAAGTGAGACTCAGGCTCAATACTTCAGAAGAACTGTGGTATTCAAAACAAAACAAAAAGAGATGTTGTTTGTTTTTCTTTAAGGGACTTAAAGGGACTTCTGATTCTTTTTAAAAAATAATTTGTATTATTTACTTAGAAGCTTACATTCTTTAATATTGTGTTTCTGCTTCTCTCTCTGTAGGAGCCAGAATCTGTAATTATAAAACCCTGAATATAAATATATAGCTAAGTATTTGTTTATGGTGAACAGAGAGCATGTATTTTGATGACCACCTAATATATATGCTTGAATAAGTTTTTTTTAAATAACAATTTTAATTAAAAATTCTTTATTAAACTTCAAAAGTATAAATGTTCTGTTTCCCCTCACTGAAGTGATCAGTATGGAAAATCATAATATTGAATTAAGTATTCTATGGTTAATTATTTAACTAAAAATAAATTAACATAAATGATTCCACTAAACACTGTGAAATTGTGCAACCATATTCATGTTCAGTGACACCTCTCACATAAACTCTGCTAACCAATATCACTAAGAGTTGCACAATCTGGTCATTAATGAGGGGGAGAATAATTACTGGACAAGATTTAAAATGTCTGATTAGATTATTTTGCAATCAAATGACAGAAAATTCATTTCACGTGGCCCAGTTCTTTCTTAGGCGATTCTTCCATTGCTGCCATTGAGAATATTGCCTGAGTAAGGACTGCATGATTGGGCCGAATAGTCTTTCAAAGCATGTTGTCACGAACTGCTCATGAATAAGAAAACTACTGAATTCCTGGTTTGAATATGAGATTGTGAGCCCCATTGTACACATATTAATCATGTCAGATTACTAACAAGTGGGAGTTTTGGAATGCCAGAAAATTGATATTATAATTGCCTCTGCTGTGAAAATACACAAAGAGGGGCTGCCTGTCTGAGCTTTAACTTAGTGCTATTTATATTCAAGATTGGGATCGATGCACTGAAACCTTCCCATGTAGTAATGGAGATTGCATTGTGGTTATTGATACCATGTCTCATGTAGCAGTAATACGTTGTGCACTGCTTTTCCAAATCACTTCTCAGACAAAACTATTGTCAAGAGAATGTACAGGGCATTAGCACTCACAGTATTTAATTGATGCTGTACCTTTCTGTTCAAATATTAGGCTATGTCTACACTACTCAGCTTTTAGTGACAGGGCTGTTGCCACAGCCATGCCGCTAAAAGTTGCGCAGTGTAGCTGCTGTTTGTTGGCTCTCCTGCTGACAAAAATCTTCTACCCCCAACGAGCAGCGTTTGCGTTGTCGGCAGGAGAGCGCTCCTGCCCACAATGCTCTGTTCACACTGGCACTTGTCGTGGTAAAATGTTTGTCTTTTAGGGGGGTCGGGGGAGGGTTAACTCCTCTGAAAGACAAACGTTTTGTCATTCAGTTGCCAGTGTAGACATAGCCTTAGCCAGGAGAAAGCAGATTAGGATTTCTGGCCAGATATACAGTGATAAAGGGGTCCACTTCAGCTAAGAATGAAGTGATAAATACCTGGGGAGTGACAGAGTCAAGGGATACTCTTTATTTGCAGCAGAAGAGGTAGTCATAGAGGCAAAGACATTTCTATTGAGGACAAAGCTGACGGGGTTTCACTGAGAACAGAGGGTATCAAGATCATTAGAGCAGAAATGTGTGGTGTAGCATTAATTATGCTAATACAAACCCTCACAGAAAGGAAAGCTGGGAGCAACACTTTCCAGGGACAAAAGGCAGGGTTAAAAATCAAATCAATGTATATTTGACTAAACAAAACTTGGTGTTCAGAATTTGAACATGTTTACCACTATAAACCTTTGGCCTGATCTTGCACCAATTGCACATGTTGATCACCTTCAATTCCAATTAAAGTCAAGGAGAAATAGGATCAGGCTTCCTGCAGGGGTGTGTGTGAGTATAAACGTTCTGAAGTGCTGCATTCGTATTGTCAGTTCTCAAGAGCCATTTTAGGACCCTGTCCTGCAAAGGGACCTGTGTGGGTGGGCCCTGAACACCGACAATGAGCCTCGGTGACTTAATTGGGGAATCAGACAGGCATAAGGACTTGGCCATGCATATTATTTTGCAGGCTCAGTTCTCTAAATATTTAATATAAATAAATATTTTAAATAATTGATGTTTAGTTTTATTTTTAAAATGGACCTGTGCCTTACTTGCTTATGAAAATGTCATGGCTATTATCATAATGACAGGGTATAATTCAAGGCATGCTGTCACATAGTAAAAGCTCCAAGTTGTCTTGCCATAAAAACTGTTTTAAATCATCAGGTGATATGTATTGCATGCTAAACGTGTATTTATTTATTTCTATTTTATTTATTTGTTTGATTTTTTTTGTATTATATCTTGCGTACTAAAAGTTTTTCAGTAATTAGGAAAAAGTTACCTTATGTTGCACAGTCCAAAAGTGTAACTACTGTGTTATAGAGGTCTAATAAGTGGATATGGAGTACCTTTCAGCCCCCTCATAATAGGTTCCAATTTTGTCAGGGTCAGTTTACCTGTATATCTTCTGGGTGCTTTTAAATGATACCTCAAACCAAGGTTTATGTAAACTTTGACGATCCCTTTTGATAATGACCAAACTGGAAATGACTAGTTAGTTCATAAATGTCACATAAATATTCTGCTATCTGTACAGTTTGTATGTTCAGTGAATGGTAATCCTGACGTGAAATTTCATATTACGCTTTCCAGTAACAACTTTAACACTGATCACAGCACATACTTACACATTCTTCAAAATGTACAGTACTAATTACACATATACTCTGCATAGTCCAAGATAAACATTAACAAGTCATATACATGTTTTGAGAGCTGGAAATGGAAATGGCAAAAGTGGTGAGAAAATAATTTTATTTTCAAGTTTTGAGTGGCTAAGTTTGTCCTCCGATAGATGCTTACAACTTCCACTGGCTTCAGTGGGATTTATGTATGCATGTCTGAGGGCACTAAACAATCAACGTCAAAAACAAACAAACCATAACAAAGTAGACGACACTGTTTCTTGTAATGGTGTAACTCAATGGGCTAACTACTGCTCGTAGAGATGCATGACACCCATTCAGGTCAGTGGGAGGTGTGAACAAGTCTGAGGTCAAAATATGGGCCTATCTCTGTTACATGCATTATGTACATCTGCCAAAAAAGCAGAAATTGGCTTGCATCAGGGAAACCTTCTCCTATGGGGAATCTTGACTGCATTTAAAACTTACTGGTTTTCATATGTATAGAGTCACTGTGTAGCAACTCCACTCCCCCCATATTATCAGTAGGAAGATCCTTATTTTGTATAATTTCAGAAACGCACGAAGACTATGGAAGTTTTTAACACTGAATATTTTAGTAATTCTATGACAGTTCTCTTAAACATGCCAACAACCTCCAGATCGTGAATGTTTTGCCACTTTCGACGTCTCTGAGATCATTAATTTAGCTGCCACATATAAAAGTTGCCACAGATCTAGATTTTCTTTCTTTTTGGTTTGTAATTTAATGTTCTATTTTATAAGAATCAACTTTACACACACATAAGTTGGAGGTGGTCAGAAACTCTGGTAACAACAGTGCACTCGGCTCCATTAGACACTTTTTGTGGGTGAATAATTATGACTTAAGTCAAGTATCTCTCATAAAGGAAAGCACTGGGGGAACTGAATGGCTTGTGGGACTGGTAATGTTAATATGCAGTTTGTCTGGAAAATTAAACTATTACATGACTTTTTGGAAAAAATACTTTGAATTATCTGACTGTAGCCTAGAGTTTGGAAGCCTCTTCAAATGAAATCAAACTGTAACCTGAAGCTGCAAAATCTGCAAACTCCAAAAGTTGCTAATATGGCTTAGCTATAAAATCTTTGCTGCTTGCTCTTGGAGCATTAATAAACAGCCCATTCAAACTGAAGCTTAGCCTCAGTCTTGTTTAATACTGCACTTACTGTAGGACCTGCCCTCTTCTTCTTGCAAGGCATTCCTTGAGTGGCTGACATCAGCTAGGCCCAGCCTGTTCCCTTCTGACCAGCAACTCAGTCTCTGCTCATAGTTAAGAGCTCTCTTAGGGCTTGTCTACACTGGCAATTTGCAGCGCTGCAACTTTCTCGCTCAGGAGGTGTGAAAAAACACCTCCTGAGCACAGCAAGTTGCAGCGCTGTAAAGTGCCAATGTAGACAGTGCACCAGCAATGGGAGCTGCGTTCCCAGCACTGGTAGCTACGCCCCTCGTGGAGGTGGGTTTTTTTAAGAGCGCTGGGCGAGCTCTCTCCCAGCGCTGCGCTGCGACCACGCAAGGCATGTTAAAGCGTTGCCAGTGTAGACTAGCTCTTAGTTTCTGATATCACCGCCTGCCTGTGCTTAAGTATACAGAGCACATCTGTGTAGAATGAGGGAGTTATGTTTATAATTTTTTATAAATACCATATGTACATCAGTTTAACTGTTTGATGTTGTTCTGCCTTCATGCATAAGGCTAGATCAAAGGATACTGTAAGGGGAGGAACTTGTCAAGAACCAAAACAATGGCAAAGATAAGGGACTGTAATAGAGAATGTGAAGGTACCTTAGGGAAACAATAGGAGAGGGACTATTAATTGAGGAATGTCACCAGACTGGTGTTCCCTACGGTGGCAAAGTTCACTCTTCCTAAGCTAAAACTGGGATCAAAGATACTAAAACCCAGGGTGGATTTGATTTAAATCGAATTGACTTAAATCATGATTTAAATCACTGGTCAGAAAGACTTGATTTAATCATGGATTTCTACATAAAAGTGCATTCTTTTTGGTTGTTATAACCTCAATACATATTCTTCACAACTCAGAGATAGATGTAGGTTTCATTTTTAGAAGGTACACACTATACATTTTTAAAATGATTTATTTTGAAAACTTTTCAGATTAGTTTTACAGCTATATCAGAAAATGAATGATTGTTTGGTTATTTCATTTACCAAAGGTAATTGAAGCAGATATTTATGAAGTCATTGGGAGGTGAGCTATCTCAAATTCAACAGGTTAATCATTAATATTTGGAGGATTTCTTGCCATGCTGTATTAGGATCACCAGACAGACATTTAAATTGTTTTATTTAACTAAAACAACAACTTTATGTATTCTGTAATTTTTTCTTCAACACCAAACATATTATATTTTAACAAAACAAGCATATGCATTTTTGAATTTGGTTAAACATTCAAGTTTTTTAAAATCATGTTTGTTAAAATTGTTTTAAACTAAAATAGTTAAATGAAATATATATATTTTTAAAAACAAAAATTAAATCCACTCTGTCAGCCAGGTCAACACCAGAAACTTAAAATATTGGCTTCTGCAGCTAACTCAGTCGTCTTCACCTTCATTTTCTTTTTTGTTCATAATCTGAAAAAGAAAACCAAGCTATCCTGCTTTTTCAGGTCCCAAACAATTTCTCAATTTGGAATGAATTAGTCCAAAGGAAGAAAATATTCTTCCTACACTGGCAGAAGAAGTTACTGCTGTTAAAAGTGAGATTATCACTTCAGCAGTCTCTGAATCCAAGTGTTTAAGTGACTTCCACCAATTCACTGGAGTGACTTTCTTTAAAACATCATCAGCAAACATATATTTCTTGAATGTGATATAAAATTATTCTACTTAACTGCCAGGGGGCAAATTTATCACGTACACATGGGAGAAAGAAGGACAAAATGCAGGGTCAGCTATAGGTAGTCAGGAAGTTCCTTCAAGAGGAAATGTAGCCAAACTCCAAACCTGGAGACAGTGGACCTTTCTGTGCCTGCGTCCTGTAGATAGCTAACCGCTTAGTTTGCAAAATAAGCAAGGAGGAGGGGGCAAATAGATGAACAATAAGGGGTCATAAGAGGGGCAGATACATGTAGCTTGCTAATTATGTATGGTAATGATAGCAAATTTTGGCCAATCATAGAGCAATAGATTATCATAAGCAACTGCATATAATGCTTTGGTGTAAGTGTTTTCTTTGTTCTTGCTGACTTATGAGCTCGTACCCAATTGCGATTGATTTAAACAGATCGCCCCTCCCGGGGCTCCTTGCTTGGCTAGCTGTGTCCGTCTCTCCTTATTCCTCAGATGGAACGGACAGAAATTTCTATGACAGTTTTGGCGACCACGAAGGGACTTCTCCAGCTCGGAACCGCTCTGGGGCCCCTCCCTTGAGAAGGACCAGCGCGTGCCGAGGTGAGTTTATCTTGGGTTGTATTGTCTTGGGAGTTGGCCCCCGGCGGGGACGATAAGGAGGACTCTGAGAGACGGACCACAAGCAACGAGACAGATCGCGTTGGAAGAGGCCTCATCAGGAGACGGGTAAATTGTCTCTGTTTTATTTTATGTGTAAACGGGGGTCTTAGACCCGACGGTTTCCTTGGGACAGCCTCAGTGAAATTACTGGGACATCCGTCTGGCAGTTAAACACTTTTAGAGTGCCAGCCCAGTATAAAAACAAATTTCGGATGACAGGAGATTACCCAGGCAGGAACAGAGGCTGACTGGATAGGCTGGGTGGTCTCCCTGGGATATAAAGGAAACCGTCACTGACTCCAGGGCTTTGTTCTCGGTAACACTGCGGATGGTGGAGAACTGAAGCAGGGAATTTAGGAGTCAGTTAGTCCTGACATGGGAAATTGTCAGGGGAAATTCGATACCGGCACACTTCTGGGATGTGTTCTCAGGAATTGGGGAAGACTTCGCCTCAAAACCTTGAGAACCATCCTGGAAGATTTAAGACCAGAACGAATGAATAATTTGTATTTGTTTTATAGCGCTGCTCCAATTTGCAAAGATAAAGAGTGCACTCTCATGTTACAACAAACTAAACCTCCTCCTTACCAGCAGTGTAGAGTAGAGGAAGATGATTATAGTCCTGTTCCCCCACCAGCTGCGTCCCCTCAACCCCTTCCCGTTCAGGTAAATCGGGTGTTCCCAGGGACCACTTCTGCACCGGTGTAAGATCTGCCTCTAACCCTATCCCGACCCCGAGCCACATTGTATCCTGATCTGCCAGTGGCCTATAATACCTGAAGCCACGTTCGCAGGCGAAGTCTGCCCGACTCCTCGACCGGCTCATGGAGTTAGTCTCCCGAGTGTGTTCCTGGAGACGTCAATTTCAAGTTAATTAAACAAGAAGGACAGGACCCTCCGGTATTCCAATTGCCCTTAAAACAATACCCTGTTCATACCGGAGAGGGTCAGGTTGTTAACCGCTATGTCCACACTCCTTTCTCTATCGGTAACCTATTGAATTGAAAGATTACCACCCCAAGGGTCAGGGACAACCCAGAATCTGTACATAGGACATTGAAAGAAAGGAAACAAGTGCTCAGTTGAGCTCAGGAGTCTATAAGTGATTTACCCCCACCGCCACCAGGACGGAATGCCCTGACCGCAGGAAATGTAACTGGGGGTGATCCTAACTGAGATTACAACAATGCTGGAGAACAATATAAATTAACCTCTTTAAAGACTGTAATTTTAAACGGAAATAAAGAAGGCTGGGCAGAGAACTACTAATTGGAGTAAAGTAACTTCTGTCCATCAAGGCCCAGATGAACACCCCTCAGACTATTATGAAAGACTGATAAAAGCTGCTAGGTTGTTTGGGGGTCTAGATCCTAAAGCAGAGGCAAATATGCCAGTGATAAGAGGATTGTTTAGAGACCAGGCTGCAGAAGATATCAGGTGGAGATTAAATGATGTGGAAGGATTTGCAGGGATGCCTCTCTCTCTGATAGTGGCTATTGCCACCAGAGTGTTTAATGGGTGAGAAGCCCGATGAAAGGCTGAGAGGGTGAAGGAAGAAAAAGGGAAATATAAGAATGTTGGTGGCTGTATTGAAGGGAGCAGAGCCTGGTGTCAGCAGAGGCCGAGGAAGAGGACAAGGGTTCTTTGGTAGAGTGGGACCCAGTAAAGGGGGGTCCAGAGGACTTTTAATTTGTTATTACTGTCATCAAGAAGGGCACATGAAGAGAGATTGTAAACTGAGAGCCCAGGGACAACTTAAACCTTCTCAAGGTTTTAATAAGGGCCAAGGTCCAGGTTGGACACTGCCTAATCAACCCTTCCGGGTGTAATGCAGAATGGGGGATTTTATGACTGATGGGATAAAGGGGGTTCCACGTTGTTATGTTGCCCAGTGTTTTCCTTATCCCGCAATGATACCCTAGTTCCTTTGATGATTGGAGGAAAACAGTATGATTGCTTATTAGACACAGGAGCCACCCTTTCTGATTTGGATCTTCCTAAGAGTGGCAAAATTGAACGTGTTATGGGAATGGAAGGAAATCCTTTTCGTTGTCAGATTTCCAAACCTTTAAGCATACACATAGAGCCCCTGTCTAAGGCACACACTTTCCTACTTACCCAAGGACCAACCAGTTTATTGGGACACGATTTGCTGTGCAAACTCCGGGCTATTATTCACTGCTCTGACCAAGGCAATCTTTTGAGCCTGCCAAATGACTCTGTCATTCCCTTGATGGCTCTAATGAATCCCGAAACTCCTTTAAATTTAGCAATGCTTCCCAAGGATTTGGAAAATGCTGTCCCACCTTGGGTATGGGGAACAAAAAACACTGACGTGGGATTACTAAAGTCAGCTGAGCCAGTTTGGATACGTGTAAGGACAGACATAGACCCCCCCTTGGATTCCCCAATACCCTCTCCCACAAGAGGCAATAGAGGGACTGACTCCTATAATTGAGTCATTTTTAGGGGGTCATCCCAGATATCATGGGGGCATCTCCCTCAGGGGTATGTGGAATCCCCCACTATATTTTCAGCTGTGTTGCATAAAGATTTACAAGATGTAATTCTCCCAGGACAGTCTATGTTGCTTTTGTATGTGGATGATCTTTTATTATGCTCAGAAACACAAGAGACTAATGAGCAGGACTCGATAGAGTTTTTATGTGCCTTAGCAATGAAAGGACACAAGGTGTCACCCTCAAAGATTCAATATTGCTCACAGGAGGTGAAATATTTAGGGCACATACTAAAACCAGGAAAAAGAAGCCTTGCTCAGGAAAGAATAAGTGCCATTTTAAATGTACCCCAGCCCAAGACAAAGAGACAGTTAAGGGGGTTCCTCAGCATGGCAGGATTCTGTAAGTCCTGGATTCCTGGGTATAGGGAAATGTCAAAACCACTAGTGCAGATGACCACTAAGGATGAACCTGACCCAGTGAAATGGACTAAAGATGCTACCAAATCCTTTGAGAGCATTAAGACAGCCCTTGCATCGGCACCTGCCTTGGGATTCCTGGATTATAGGAAACCTTTTACCTTATTTGTTCATGAAAGGGCGGGAGTGGCCTCTGGTGTTCTTATGCAAGCTTTAGGATCACAGCAATGCCTGTGGCCTATTTTTTCAGCACTACTGAATCCTGTTGCAAGAGAAGCAGTAGAATGTCTTAAAGCCCTAGTTGCTGCAGCTTTGTTAGTTGAGAAAGCTCAAGAATTGGTACAGGGACATCACCTAGTGGTAAAAATTCCACATGTTGTTACTCTCCTTCTAAATTAACGAAACACCCAACCTTTCACTAATGAAGGATTGTCTACAAGAAGTGTAGACCTTGCCTGGACTGAAACTTAAATTCACTCAAAAGGGAACCCCTAGATAAGGTCCCCAGAGCGGGAGCGGCACTTGTTGGCCGACCGGCAAGGCCAACCCGAAGTAGATGACTACAGGACAGCCAAGGCCCTAAACAACTGATATCAGTTTTCGATGGATATAGAAGATTGGACTGTATTATTTGGATTAGCGTTTATTTCTCTTTTTTCTTTTATTTGTTGGTATTTTAACCTATTGTGAAAATGTTTCCTCTGTTGATTTTGTTGTTTTTCCCTTCACTTTCTTATGGCCATAATAATTTCATTAAATTTAGCCATGTGGTTAGGAATAGAATCCTAGAATGAAGGAATGACTCATACTGGGTGTGCACCTTGGTGCCTCCTGATGCAGAATGAGAACTTTCTTTCCTTCCTATCCCTTTGATGGCTGCAGATATTACTCATTCATAGGTGTATGTTACTCCCCATCAGGCTACGACTCATACCTGGCAACAAGAAGGTATAAGCCCTAACTCCGGGTATTTGTTAACCTTCAAGGCGCAGGGTGAGTAGTGTCTCCTGGGAAATGGGCTAGGCCTGTTTTTAGGAAATAGTACTTGCAAATACTATGTGGGCCCAAATGGTGATGGAGAGGGGTCACTCCCCTTGTTTATTGTTTTGACACCACTGACGACATTAACCACAAGGGTGTCTGCGCCAATAGTGTCTGCTATGAAAGCTGCACTATGGTATGGGAAAATTCCAATGGACAATGTCTGTATGCAGGCAGAAATGTAGAGACGGAGACATCTCCTCGAAGCACGGGCCTATTGGGTTTATGGGACATTATACATCCCTGTTACAAAAACCTTATTCCTCAGCTGGAACAGACAGAAATTTCTATGACAAATGGTTCTTATTCCCAAACTGGGTCTGTTTTACGGCCTGCTGCCATTATAGGTTTTCCCTTCTAGTGAGAGAATGGTATGGTAGATCTCAAATCAATGAAGGCTACACTCAGAGAGACCTCAAGACTTCTGGAATATGCTGCTCAAACAGTTTCACTTTTGTTTCCCCTGCCTGTCCCTCCCTTCTCACATTTATTTCCAGATTTTTTCTCCTTGTCCAGATCTATTCTGTCCCCAACAATCTTCTATCCATTGAACTTTTTGAAACTTTGCACTTTTAGAGAGAGGTAAGGGATTGACTCTGTGTACACAAATTTGCAGAGGGACAATGGGGTTGAAGTCTGTTATTTCTCACCTCTATATATTATTTATTTATTTAAAAACATTTTTGCTGTTAACAATCATGTTATCTCTGGAGACACAAATCCACAGTTTGAGAACTGCAAAGCTAAACATCTCTGATGGTATTTTCTAGACTGTGCACTGAATCCCTTTGGTAGATAGAAAGATTAACCTAAATAATCTATACAGAAGCCCCTGGAGCCCTATAAGATTGGGTCCATAATCCATGAACTATTGGAACTCATTTACAAAACTTTTCTTAAACATTACATGAATATATAAGTCTTATACTATAGAATTAGAATTTATAATCCCTATTCCACGATGAGACAATATAGCTCAAAGATGTATCTTTATCTTTAGACAGGTTTTTTTCCTCAAAAAACATTTTATCAAAAAAATCTGATTTAAATAAAAAAATCTGATTTTTTTTAATTATTGATTTTTATCCACCCTGCTAAAACCTTAAAGATGCTAGTCTAGGCAGGAAAGGGAGGGGAATGACAGAGTAGTTAACCCACTGGCTGAAAGAGTCACAGGGAGCATGCTGCATCAGGACTGTCTGCTTGTCCCTGCCAGAGATGGGGGTTAGCTGGGCTAAGAGAGAACTTACAAATGTTTGCAAAGAAAGATTAGGTTGTAGGTTAGGAGAAGTCTACAAAAAAGGCATCTTACCTTTGTAACATTGGGTAAATGAATAATGTTTTATTTGGAAGAAGCTGTTTTTGTGTCACTTTAATCAGCCAATGTCACAGATTCTTGGAGGAAAAGAGTGCCAAACACAGCTGTTGTGTTAACACGATTGGGAAATGGGACCTGTTGCCTAGAGATCCAGTCCCAGAGTGGTTGAACTGTATCATTCACCTCTGTGAGAAAGGTGCAGGGAGCTAGGTCTATCACTTGAGAGTGCACTTGAATGGGACCAAAAATGATCTCAAGCACAGTGCGCCTGTAATTTAACCATGGGTTTGGGGGCTAAGGGGGAGATGCTGACTTTGACAGGGCAATTTGCAATTAACAAAAAAGAGCAATAAAAATATTACTAAAGATAAAGCAAGAGGGAAAGTGGTTTATAATTTTTTGGGTTGGGGAGCAGGGGAGAAGAAAAGGACAGGTAAGGAAAATGAGTTACAAACAGCTCCCTAAAAAGCAATTAGTGGACATGTGCAGAAAAACAGGAATTTACCCTAAACAGCTTTTACAAGTCTGAGGGAGTTGAGCTGTTGTATTCAGATGACCAGAGAAGGAATGATATCCCAGCAGCAGGGAAGGCCTTAAGGGAAGCCACCGGAATGTTGCACAGATGCCAGGGGTCAAGGGAGACAGTGATCAGTATAAAGCAGCAGGACCATAGAAGTCCAAAAAGGGTGAGTTCCCAGTGGCAGGTGTGGAGGAGGACAACCAACGTGTGTAGGAGTCAGAGCAGCCCCTGGACCCCATTCAGACCTGATTCCCTGGGTCAGGAACTGGCACGGCTAAAACTGTAGCTGGAAAGGGAGAAACTTCAGTTTGAAAGAAAGAAGCTTGCTGACTGGGACAGACAACACAGGCATGATCTGGAGATTGGACCTCTTGTACCTCAATTTCTCAGTGACCCACTAAGCAGGAACAGAACATGGAATGACAATTCCACAGGGGGCATAGATGGTAAATTGTTGCCCTGTTTTAAGGAGAAAGGGGCTATAGCAATGCTGATCTCACTTCCTTTGAGAAGGCTTGTGATTTGAGCCAGCTCTGCTCCTTAAATTGGACCTGATCCTTGAGGCCTATAGGAAAGATTTTTTTGGGGAGGAGGGTGCCAAAGCACAAAGGTGTAACCTATATGGAGGCAGCAAACCAGATGAAGGACTGATTACCTCTGCAAATAGGGCCTTATGCATTCCAGTCACTGCCACAGATGCAATGTATGACCTTGTCAGGTTAGAACAGATGGAGAGACATGAGGGTGCTCATCAGGGATGGGAAGTGAGCAAACTCAAGCCATGGGGAGTTAGAGCTCCAAGCTGACTCTCAAAGAAACGTCTCAAGCAACTGAGGTGTTATACCTGTCAGGGGATGGGGCACAAGTGGATAAGCTGTCAAGTGACCATGAATCAAGGAGCTGGCACTTAACCATGGCAGATTAACTTTCTGGCAGCCCAGCCAGAGGGAGGCTACGACACTATCCCGTCGGCACATCAGGCTAACTGTGAGTGCAGATACAGAGGGGATGTACAGTACATGTGTCTTGTACCCTGGAGAGCACCATACAGCCAGATCCCCAGTAGAATTGGGAGGTGAGAGTCAACAGGGAGATATTATTGAGCTGACAGGACACTAGTACATTTGACAGTTTATTCAAACTCCATTCAGACCCAATAAGTGCTGACAAACTGGTGTGGGTGAAGGGTGGGATTCCCTGTGGTGAACCCCACTGGCATGTTGATGGCCTGAGTTCTGATGCACACCAAAGAAGGTTCTGGGATCCTGACAGTGGTGTTTTTGGAGGATATTCCTTTTGATGTGGTATTGGCAAATAATGTAATGGGTTTGAGCCAAACAGGCTCAGAAGCAACCCCACTCAATCCAGATCCCATGACCAAGGGGGATCACTGCCTCTCTTACTAGGGAAGAGGCAGTGCTGAGCATGGTTGTGGCCACAGCTCTATCTGGAAGTGGGGAAATTGAGGCACAGCTGAAAAGTTCTGTAAGCCAAAACATCTCTGGGAGAAGGGGCATCGAGTCTGGTAAAGAATACTGGCAAACTATGGTACTTGCTCAAAGGTGGGAAAAGCTCCAGATAAGTGTAAAGCAACTGTCTGTAGGGATGTAGAGAAAGCAGTGGCTGAGAGGGTAGGGGAGCTCTCAGACCACTGTCAATATGTACATGACTCTGAGAGGCTAAGGGAGGAAATGCTGCTTGCGTACCCACAGCAGGTGGGAAGAAGGGAGCTTGGCTTTGGAGAAGATGGGGAGATTCTGTTCTCCCAAGGTATAGGATCTCTCATCTATCAGAGGCACTATGGGGCTAAGGTCCACTCCAAAGCCCAGAGATCCAACCTAAGAGTTGTGGGATCACTTGGTTCCACCAAGAGTAAGGTACAGGAAGTCAGGCCTGTCACCTTAGGGGTGCACTTGGGAGGGGCTGAAAGGGGTCAAAGTTACAGATCTTTGACTTCTCATCCCCACTGTTGTGCCTGGAAAGCTGAGGGCCTGAAGGAACGTAACAGTTGGAGTGCCAGATGGAGCTGTATGTTGTGTAATTCTCTCTGCCTCACCTCTTTTCATTAATTTGCAGTTTACAAATAACAAATGTACTCTCTCTCCCGATATCTAGAAATGAAAATATAACTGCTCGAATAACAAATAAAAGGCAAAACTTCTTCTAGTGTACTATATCCCCATCCCTCACCCCATGTTCTTTTGTAAAAACAATGCTATGCCCAGGCTTCCATTGACAAAACCAACCCTCAGTGGGATGAAATTCCTTCTCATTTCCATCTCAGCAAATCTTCTTACAGCTTTGTGCTCATACCAGGAGTATGCTGTTGTGCTGCACATACTATGGAAGTCTTTATTAGTCTGGCTAAAATATTTGCTGTTGCTTATTCACTTTGCTTGGCTTTAGTAAATTCCACACTGCTTCGCTACAGCAGACAATATGGCTGGTGGTGTCACACAGAATTGGAAGTCTGAATTTTTTTTTTCAATTGTGAGTTCTCTCCAACATTCTTAGGTGTGTACGTCATCATTTTTCACCTCTGCATACCTCCCCTCAGATGTTAGTTGGATATTTTAGAAGCCAACCATACCAATAATCTGAAATGCCATCAATTCAGAGTCTCAACACAGAAGCATGTTAGATGAGAACATGTTCATCAAAAATACGCTGGGGCAAGAGTACTAGTGGAGGATATTTTTTTAAATGAACCAAAATGGTTGTCCAGCTTCTGATTTCTGTCCGGATTGGGTAAATTCTACAATTTACTTTGGCCAGAGACATGTAGGGTAAAATTTCAAAAAAGGGGAGCATTCTTTCAATTCTTATGAAAATCATGAATGACCGGGTATTCCCATTTCCAAGGGTAATAGTTTACTTCTATGAAATAATACTGCTTCTTTGACATTTCCATCATACTCCCCCCTATAAACAGCACTTCTGGGTATACCGGCTGAGTTGTGGCTTTTCAGTAAGAACTGCCTGACAACAGAAAATAGAAAAATCAATGTCTTACCCAACTTAATAAAATACCTACAAAAACTGAGGTCATAAATAGCTGTCGACACAACATCAAAACCTGCCTATTTAATCCACGCTATTAATGGTAGTTCTTAGTTTTCTTTTTTAAGTAAGATGACATTTGCTTAGAGAAGGACTATTCAACAGAGACGTGGAAGTACTCAAAATGAATCAGGAAGCAAAAAGAGAGAGAAAGGAAACTATTTCAGTGAAATCACTACTCTTAAACATGGGTTTTTGCAATCACGTTTATCACTAGATTAACAGAAATGTAAACAAATTATACTTCAGGAAGTGTATATCTGTCTGTCTCTAACTAAGGGATAATAAGGATGGTAGCTACTCAAATTATTGCATTTGTAGGGATTGTTTGTGCAACCCTTACTCACAAGGTATGTCTAAACTGCAATGTAAGCCCAGGCATGAGCCTGGGCTCAAGCCTAACCCCCCTTGCATCCACACACCAATCGTGTTAACCTAGGGCTCAGATCCAGGGTCCCAGGACCCTCCAGGGCTGGATGGTCCGAGCCCGTGTTAAGCTGGGACCTAGGGTCCAAGCCCTATTGCTTTCCTGTGTGTATGTGGCCCCAGCTTGATTTTGGTCCCAGAAATCATCCAGATGTATACCAGAGTTCCTTGGGGCAACTTTCTTAGTCCTCTCTATGCTGATGATCTGTGGTGCAGTCTATTGCACTCTGTTGCAAACAGAAGCCACACCTCCTTTTGCAAACGGCAGCAGCTCAGATCAGTGTTAACCCATTGTCTGCTGAACAACAGTCTGCAGAAAGCATGCTGTCAGAAAGTCTGTAGTGTTTTCAATGGAGACTGAGCAGAAGAAGGGGGGTGCTGGGAGCAAGGGACAGAGATCAAAGCGGAGACCAATCAGCTGCCCTGCAGGGTGGGGGAGCAACACAGCTCCCGGCTCACAATGGCTGGGAGAGGGATCGCCCCCAACACCTTGACGGTTCCCCCTCCCTACAGGGCAGCCGCTTGGTCCCCACTCCGCTCTCTGCCCCCCCTTCCCTGGGCTGCATGTGCAGGGGTGTCCGGTCAGTGTGCACTGTCAGAGTAGCAAGTGGGAGCCAGCCCCAAAACCCCTCGGCTGCCTCCTGTGGCTATTGCTTCTCCTTGCTGCTGCACAGAGCTTGCCCGGAGAAGGGAGCAAAACTGACAGGCAGGAAGCGGCTCCTGGCTGTCAGGATGTCTGGGTTCAGCCATCCCCGGCCATGCTGAGTTGGGAGCTGCCGCAGCCCCTCCCTGCAGGGCAGCACTTGGTCCCACTCCGCTCTCTGTCCCTTGCTCCCAGCCCCCCATGACTGATTCACATGGGTGGAATGATGGGAAAGGTTTGTACTGCTCCTGCCTGTGTCATATTTCCTTTGCAAATAAAGAGGACTTTAGTTTACCAATCCCAGTAACTTTCATAAATATTAATCACTTAGTGTTTTTAACATCTAAATTTTAAAATAAAGACCATTTGCATACACACGACAGTTGCTTAATTAACCATTGGTGCAGTGGAGTAGAAAAGTCCATATTTTTCCTAAAACCAGAAGCCTTTTGTTACTTTAATTCTCGTTTTCCTTAACTTTATATTCTCAGATTTCTCCCATTTGGTAACTCTCTTCTGCTCGAGAGCTTGAAAATTATACTTGGCAGGTGTCTGAGTGATGACACTGTAAGTCCTGAGCATGACTGACCCTTCCCCTTCAAACGTGGAAGGTAGGGTTGCCAACCCTCCAGGGTTTTCCTGGAGTCTACGGGAATTAAAGATTAGTCTTTAATTAAAGATTATGTCGTGATGAAACCTCCAGGAATACATCCAACAAAAATTGGCAACCCTAAGGTGAGATTCTGTGTTGTGCAATACAGAACTCATAGTCAGGAGTAGTGGGGACTAAGGTGGGACCTTTTCACCATCCCAATCTTGGGCTGCTCTGAAGGCAGGAGAACCCCTAGTGGAACTTAGATGACCGTTAGGTAGGGTTACCATACGTCCGGATTTTCCCGGACATGTCCGGCTTTTTGGTCCTCAAATCCCAGTCTGGGGGGAATTGCCAGAAAGCCAAACATGTCCGGGGAAAATGCTTTGCTGGCATCCCTGTCCCCTGCTTACCTTAGAGTGGCTCCGGTGGCGGCGACAGCTGCTGCTGCTCCCCCCAGACACCTCAGCTCTGTGTAGCTGAAGAGCGGAGCTGCCCGAGAGCTACCGGCTTCATGGTTTGCTGGGCAGCCCCCAGACCTCCAGACCCTGCGCCCCCGGCCAGGCGCTTTCCCTCCCGGGCTCCGGCTGCGCTGGGGAAGTGCCCGGCCGGGGGCACAGGGTCTGGAGGTCTGGGGGCTGCCCGGCAAACCGTGAAGCCGGTAGTGCTCGGGCAGCTGTTTTGCGTGGCTGGGAGGAAGGAGGAGGGGGAATGCGGGGCGTTCAGGGGAAGGGGCAGAGTTGAGGTGGGGCCGGGGAAGGGGCAGATTTGGGGCGGGGAAGGGGGTGTGGCCGGGGCCCTGTAGAATGTCCTCTTTTTAAAATGTTTTAATATGGTAACCCTACGTTATGGCTGTCTGAAATCTCCACAGTGCTAGGTACTGTGGTACGGTCTCTGACAGAGCAGGGCATAGAGTGGGGGAGGGGTAGTATGAGGGGTCATGCTGTGGGAGAGGAAGAGGGGCTTCTTTCTCCTGCTGTGCCTGCCCCCTGACATGTTCGGCCCCTGTCCCTGGAATCTAGGCCTGGGTAGGAAGCGGAGGGGTGGGACCAGCCACTTTTCATGCTGGCTGCTCCGGGTCGCTGCTCTGTGCAGCGCAGTAGCTGCCTGAGAGCGAGCCTGGTTGGGGCGGTGGACCCCTGCCCAGGTCTGTCTGCCAGGGGTCAGGGGCTGAGTGAGCCAGAAACGTGCCAGAGGGGAGGTACAGCAGGAGAAGGACAGGGCAACTCCCCCTAGGTAATTCTGGTGGGGCAGGGAGAGCGCGGAGGCCCCTGGCTGGGTGCAGGGCAGGGAGATTGCTGGGCAGAGGAGACATGTAGGGTGGTCACATGTTCTCCAGTTTAGATTTTGCCCCTCCAGTATGAAGAGGCACAAGTCATCTATGGAGCAAGGATTATAATAGCTGTCTTCCACAGTTCATGCATGGGGGGAATCATTATCTTTACAGATACAGAGCTTTTAAGGCCATTTATGCCACTCCAGCCCTTCTGGGTGGCATAAAGGGCCCAGAATGGGGGGGGGGGGGTGAGGATCTCAGCTGGAAAGTCTCATCTGTCACAGTCAAAATGGAGTAACAATAATAAAAAGATTAGGAAACTTACTGTAAAACTTTAATACTCTACTAAAGAAGAAATGTTCAATGCTCAAAATTCATCCATCCCACTATTTTAAAGATTTTATTTGTGGAAGTGCCATTTGATGAGTCAGCCAGAGATGAACACATATAGAGATAAACAGTACCTTCTCCAAGAGGCTACAGTTAGCCTCTTTGATTAGCACTTTAGCACATTAGCACTTTCATTTCCTCATCGGTTTAGTAGTGGTTACCTTAGCTTGATGAATCCTTCCTCCCCACCCCCATATAGATCATAACTCTGTCCCCTGGATCCCAGCTCATACCAATTAAAACAAAAAGAAAAATGTACAGTGAGGGCTAAACAAAGTTTAGAAGGTGTCAATATATCCTTTTGATTAGGTATTGATCTTATAATGTAATCTTAGATGCTAAATCAGCCGTATGGCCTTGTTTGATATTTATTATGCCATTTATGACTGGCAGACATATTGTCAGAATAATCTTTAGTGTCTCTCAGAAGTTTATTTAGATTATCTCCTGGGATGATGCCATGTTTTCAAATTCTCATTAGTCAAAGTATTCTTTTTTTCCATCCAGGTTTATATTTTGGTAATAACTTTAAAGATGTATTTGACCTCATTTAAAAATCGTTCTGACAAGTGAAATCTTTATCAGATTTAGCCCTTTGGACTTCAAAGACAGTCATAGCAATTTTTACTTTCTTATAAAACAAACCAAACACATTGGGTCCTAGAGGAAGACCTATCTGCCATGTAAAATATTTAATCATCCCATTGTATTTTTTGTCTTTGTGAGCTTTGATTTCTCATTCACCTTGCCTCCCTAATGAGTGAATTTATTAAAAGGGTCCTTTTCAAGGGAGGATTTTCTCTCTCCTTTCTGACAAACACTGTGCCCCATTTGAGATGGATGTAACCTGCTTGCTGTGGCACTCTGTCCCCCTCTAGTGGCAGCTAGACCAGCTAGAGCAGTGGTCTCCAAACTTTTTACATCCAAGATCACTTTTTGAATTTAAGGGCAACCCAGAATCTACCCCTTCCTGTCCCTGAGGCCCCGCCCCTACCCCAAAGCACTGCCCCACTAGCTCCATCCCCCTCCTTTCTCTCTGTCCCTCTCCCTCCCAGTGCAGCAGCCACTGTGGGAAAAAAAACAATTGGGGGTGTCTCTTTTTGGCCCCCCCCCAAATCTTGGCGCCCTAGGCAACCGCCAACGGCCTCTGGAGGGGGGCAGGCAGCAGGTGGCTCTGTGCACTGCCCCTCTCTGCAAGCACCGCCCCTGCAACTCCCATTGGCCACAGCTCCCATTCCCGGCCAATGGGAGCTGCAGGGGTGGTGCTTACAGGCAGGAGCAGTGTGCAGAGGGAGACCCCTGCCCCCTTCCCCTCCCCCCTGACAACGGGGCCGCACTAGCCACTTCTGGGAGCGGCATGGGGCCGGGGCAGGCAGGGAGCCTGTCTTAGCGGCAGCCCCGCAGCACAGCCGGAGATTGTGATCGACTGGGAGATCCTCCAGGATTGATCAGTTGATCGCAATCGACTGGTTCGTGACCACTGAACTAAAGATTGATGAGCCTGTAATAGCCATGGATTAATTGACTCAAATGTATAAAGTCCAGTTTCTTCAGAGGATCTTCTGTACTTCATCAAAGAACTAGAAGAGCTACCCCATACCTTGTGCAGCTTTTGAGAAGCTTGTCCCACAGTGGTTTTGCATGTTTCCTTTAAAAGAGAAATTCAACAAGGAGACCATCCTCAACTTTTTCAGTCTTTCATAGAGTAGGGCATAATTTAGATCTGAAAAGCATGCAGATTTATTGTCTCTTGGTGTGCTTAATCATAGATTTCTGAACATAGTCTCAACTGGTAACCACTTTTGTACCCAGGGATCTGAGGAGAAATAATTCTATTTTACCCATTGTAATCTAACAGAAATCCTTGAGAGTTTTTTTCACTTTCCGTATGGGCTCTTATTTGGCCTATCTTTGGCATATTGAGAATGTATAAAGCTGATACTTTGTTGTAATTAACCTAAAATGTTTATAAACACATAGCACATTCTCACTAATTTTAGGATTTGAAGGTATTCTCCAAACTGCTCCTTGTGCCTCAACAAGTTTGAAACACACATGGAAGGAAGCAATACAAATGTCTTTCATACACATCCTTAATTAGGAAATGGGAATAGGTTTGAAGAGAGAGGTTCAAATCTGTAAGGCCAAATTCCTTACAGATGCCAGTAAGGAATAAATATAAAGACAGCTGGATCTGGCTTGCGATGTTTCTTCTTTACATAAAGTGTGGAGCAAAGATACGCTTGATTATCTCACTCTAACCTGATAGTTACCCTACTGTGAAACTTCTTGGATCATCTGCAAAAAAAGCAAACTTGATTCTGAGATGTATTAACAGGTGTGTTGTGAGCAAGACAGGAGAAGTCATTCTTCCGCTCTACTCTGCTCTGGTTAGGCCTCAGCTGGAGTATTGTGTCCAGTTCTGGGCACCGCATTTTAAAAAAGATGTGGAGAAATTGGAAAGGGTCCAGAGAAGACCAACAAGAATGATTAAAGGTCTTGAGAACATGACCTATGAAGGAAGGCTGAAAGAATTGGGTTTGTTTAGTTTGGAAAAGAGAAGACTGAGAGGGGACATGATAGCAGTTTTCAGGTATTTAAAAGGGTGTCATAAGGAGGAGGGAGAAAACTTTTTCACCTTAGCCTCTAAGGATAGAACAAGAAGCAATGGGTTTAAACTGCAGCAAGGGAGGTCTAGGTTGGACATTAGGAAAAAGTTCCTAACTGTCAGGGTGGTTAAACACTGGAATAAATTGCCTAGGGAGGTTGTGGAATCTCCATCTCTGGAGATATTTAAGAGTAGGTTAGATAAATGTCTATCAAGGATGGTCTAGACAGTATTTGGTCCTGCCATGTGGGCAGGGGACTGGACTCGATGACCTCTCGAGGTTCCTTCCAGTCCTAGAATCTATGAATCTATGAATCTGAATCTGTGGAATGGGGCTTGATTCAACCAACATTAAAATTAGTTAAATTATTTTTAAACAACTGCCCGGTCCAGATGTTAGAACCACAGAGTTATCGGAAGACAGCTATGCTTTCTGCCTTTCAAGAGAGGAGCCAGATATACAGTCTTCAGTGAAGCACATTGGAGTGCTAATGAGCCTTGTTTGACTGACAATCCTTTTCTCCTCAGGAAAGAGGAGGCTCTTTAATCTGTGAAGATTCCCTGACTTGCAGAGATGGAGACTTCAAACCAAGTGTGTTTTGGGAATAGAGTTTTTTCTTTAAACAGTCAGCAGCAATATACTGTAGAAGATTATTCAGTGTAGGCAGATTTTTCAAGGTTTTAGTTTTCAGATCAAATCTAAAACAGCTGCTTAGATGCATTGCTAGGGGGAGAAAACCTTTCAGTTTTACTAGATATCAGGAGGGAATGGTGTGTATTGTTTTTAACAAAGAGATTTACCACATTTTTAAATCCTGACTTGACCTAAATGAGAACAATCCCTGATATCTTCTGTGAAACTACATGAATTCTGGGTTAACAAACTTTGCTATGCATGGGTTTCAAGACCATCTGAGGTAAAATTTCAGTACATGCCGCCCCCCAGCCCAGAGAACCTGTATTGTGGAGTGGAGGGGTGGCAGATGTAGCACTGACCAGCAGAGCTGGAGGATCCCTTTCTCCTGGGACTTGTGGTGGGAGGTGCTGGCAAGGGGCTGTGGGCAGAGGGCTCTGGTTCAGGAGTCAGGGGAGTGCGGGACTCGGGGTCTTCCTGCAGAGCGGGAATGGAGTGGAGGAAGAGCAGATCATAGGGTGAGGTGGGTTTCACGCTGTCTGGAGTGGTTCATGACCATGAGTGTCAACTGGTTGTATGTTCTGTAATTAGATTTCACCAACCCAGTAACAAATAGGAACTCCTGAAGCACTATCATGGTCTTACCATGGAGTTACAGACAGTCCCCTTGTACACTCCAGTCTATCTTGCCACCCAGGCAACCTGGACTGAGTTGTAGTTGGTTGCCATATACCAAAGATCACAAAAGATTCCAGTTTCAAGTCAGTTTGTACCTCAGGGTATGGCTACACTTGCAGCTCTACAGCGCTGTGAGTTAAACCTGTCTTCGTACAGCTGAGTAGGGAAAGCGCTGCAGTCTGTCCACACTGACAGCTGCCAGCACACTATCTTGGCCACATTTGCAGTGGCATTGGGAGCGCTGCATTCTGAGCAGCTATCCCAGCGTTCAAGTGGCTACAATGTGCTTTTCAAAAGGGGCAGGTGGGGTGGAGTGTGACAGGGAGCGTAGGGGAAGAGAGAGTGGGTTTTTGGAGTGCCGACACTGTCAGCACCCTGCCTTGCAAGTTCCGACCCCCCTCCCTCCTCCACCCCTCTCTCACTCACTGAAAGCAAACAGCAGCTATTTGTTTTTTTTCTCATAGACCAGATAAGCAGCCACTGGCCGAAAGGGGCCTCCCTCCTTCCCCCCCACCCCGTGCACCGCCTCTCTCTTCAAGCAAACATTAGCTGTGGGCGGTCCAAAGGGAGCCCCCCTGCCTGCCTCTACTCATTCACAGCAAACAGTAGCTGTGTTTGTTTTTTCGATAAGCAGCTCCCTGAGCGTCCCAGTTCACAACAAAACAAAGAGAGGCATCACAACAAAACAAGGAGAGGAACCTTCACTTAAAAGGATTATGGGGAGTTTCCGGAGGTCAATCACTGCGTAGTAAGGTTACTCCCCGTTTACACTGGAGCACCAGCGTCTCAGCCACTCCACAACAGCTGTTATTCCTCTCGGGGAGGTGGAGTACCTGCAGCGCTGTAGCCACGGAGATACAGCGCTGTAAGTGCCCTGCCAGTGTGGACGGGGAGTGAGTTACTGCGCTGGGGGAGGCTTTATTGCGCTGTAACTCTCAAGTGTAGCCAAGGCCTCAGATCTCACACTAAAGACAATGCTTGTAGTCAATCCTATAGTTAACTAAGAATTTATTAACTAGGAACAAGAAACGAGCTATTTACAGGTTAAAGCAGGCAACATATACACACAAATGAAGTAGTCTATTATTCCAAAAGGTGACAGAGTTGTAGTAATCTGTCAGCATTGAATGTCTTTTAGGGCTAACCCAGGTTGACCCTTGGGATCTCTGCTTCTCTTTCCTAGCTCCAGCCCTGAGAGAGCCCAAAGCGATGAGTAATTTTCATGTCAGCTACCTGTATTTCCTTCTTCCAGAATTCACACCGATGGGATGAGCTTCCTTGCATGTCGCACCTTCATAGAGCTGAGGGGGCCATTTAACCCAGTCTTTGCATCATGATGTTTCACAATGACCCACTTAGTTTTGATAATCCTTTGTGATGGGCTGGGGAACACCCCTCCCTGGGTTCACAAGTTCAGAGCGGGCATTTTTACTGTTATGAAGCAAAACGTACGCATTACATTATAGCATGGGATACAGACATTACAAATAAGATTAATGCATGCAGCAACTTACAAGCATTTTATCGAGTCTAAACTCATATTTACAATTCTAACACCTATTGTGAACAATACTAACATACAGGTGAGCTGGTTTGGTTTCCAGCTATGAATTTGTCAGTGCTTTGCTGACGCCTATAGCCCTGGCAAGAGCTGGCATCTGGTCTACCAGTGTCACAGTGGAGCTTCGGTCTGTTTTGTGGCTGAGGTTGCTTGTGGGGGCTCCCCTGAGTCACTGAGGTCCAGAGACTGTGAAAGGGAGGGGGATTGGGGAAGCAGACCTCTCTATCTCTCTCTGACATACTCGTGTGCACACACACACCATACACATGCCCACCCCCACCACAGGAGAGGGATAGACCAGCTAGCTAAATTTAGAGATGTTGGGGAGAACAGTGGCAGTGGGTGTCTGGGAAGGTGCAGGGGATTTGGGGATAGAGTCTGCAAGGGAGTTTATGTGAGAGGTATGGGGGGATGCTGGGTACCTGCAGGAGGTGAGGAGGCAGGGGCACCCCAGTGCTCTTCCCCCCCCATCCCCACACCTCTCTCACCCTGCCAGACTCCCTACCTCTTGCTGGCCAAGTCCAATGAGATGGGAGGCTCCACTGTAACTGAAGAGGAAGAATTGAGAAGGAATATATCAAGACAGTTAATTTTTAAAACTACTCCAATTTAATTATATTAATCGTAGTTGAAAACTTAAGGCCAACATTTTCCAATCAGGGTGTCTAATGTTATATTGCAGAATCTAGGTAGAAATGGTTTGATTTTTAGAGGTGTCAGTCCCCATCTTGCAATGGGAGGCACAGATGAAAATTGGGCCACTCTTAGGGCTTGTCTACACACGCGCTGGTGCAGCTGAACTGATGTAGCTGTGCCTCTGTAGCGCTTAGTGAAGACGCTACCTAAGCTGACTGGAGAGCTTCTCTTGGGCTAGGGTGATTTAGGGAGCTGAGACAGGGTATTTTGGAGGGAAAAGCTAGGACCAGCCCAGTTCTGTCAGAAAGTGTAGGCTGAAGTTTATATTGTAGTGGTGTTTCTATAGCCAAAGCCCAGAAATGGAGGGGATTTGGACTGACTAGTCCATGTGTTCTGTTGAGGACAAGGTAGAGACTTCATTCATGGGAGATTCAGTTTAGGCGCCGGAGTTAGACTGTTGTGGGCACTGTATTCAAATTAAAAATTTAAAATGAATGGCCGGCAATTTCAAAGGGCAGTTACTAGAGTGAGTTATAGTGCATGAACAGTCGTGCCACTTCCCCACAGTGTTCTGCCAGTGTATTACAGATCCACACTGTTTCACTCCAGCTCCTCATGTCCTGGATCTCTGCTGCTCTAGTCTAGTTGTGTGGAGGATTTGTGGTATCAACAAATATTCACTAGGGAAGATGAAAAGATTACAGACTTACTTCCACATCTGACCATATCAAAATTTGAACCTATGTCTCCAGAATGCAGGGAAACCACTCTGTCATTTACCTCATGAATAAATTTAATTTTGTGATTTGCTGAAGAGTGCACATTCAGTACTGGCATCCAACAGAATAAGCTGCTTTTTTGTAATTATTTGTGTTTGTTTCCCCTTTGTTGTAGACATGCACAGTATAATTAGAATTGATTAATACTATCACTGCACTCCTATAGCATTTCATAAACTAAAGCAGCTCTGGGTATTTGTATTTCATAAAGAAAAGCACCAGCGAGTATCCTTTGGAATAGTCTCAAGCTTTGTTTCGGTAGCTCGTTTATTCAAGCAAGTTCTAATAAAAACATGCACGACTGACTGAAATGAGCTATGCCTGATCGTTCATTCAAAAGCTCTCTTCCAACAAGTCTAAAGTAGGAGGCAGTAAGTGCACTGCAGTGTGTCTGCATTTGACATGTTTTTTTTAGCACAGAGTTGGTACCCATAATGCCTATTTGTATCCAGCCTGACAGTTACTTTGACAGCTCCAAAGATGCTCATTTAACTTCTACCAGGACCAGTTGTTTCAGGTTTGACTACATGAGAACAAAAATTCAGTCTTTAGGATGATTAGATTACTCAGTTGGTTACTGCTTTCCTGTTGAGCAGAGCTGGGTGAAGAATGGTAAATCTATTTTCTGCGGAGGATTTCGAGATTTTTGAAATTCGCTTTCATTCTGATTCAGAATGAAAACCAAAAAGGTTGAAATTCTCTGTGAAACAACTGCACAAAGCCAAGCAGGGCACCAGGTGGAGAGCCTGCCCAGCATTCTGCCAAGGAACTGCAAGCCTGGGAGCTGTAACTTCCTGGCTCCCTGTTTGTCCAGCAATCAGGCTACTGAAGAACTGGAAGCCCTGGGTCCCTGGGAGTCCAGCAAGCTCACAAGAAACCATGAGAACCTTGCCTCGTGTTTTGGAAGAATGTTGTTGAAATTGACATGGTCCTTTGGAATGTTTCTATTTTGGTAAATCTGGTGGAAAAAATGCTAAATGTTAATTTTTTTGACCAGCTCCACTCTTAACCACATGTAACATCAGGTAATACCATCACTCCAAACCCTAATCCCTCATTTTAGTTGCTCCTCTTTGGAACTACAGAAATATTTCTTTCCATTTTTTTCTGTCACTTCTGAAATGTGCTGCTACTTCTTAGAAATTGCTATATAACTAATGGAAACAGTGACAGCAGTTGAAGTTGCTTGATGGCTGGCCATTATTCCACGATAAAAAAAAATGTCAACAGTCAGAAACAATCTTCTTCAAAAGTCTGTGCTTAAATGTATCTTGGTAGATCAGATTACATTTGTCTGATTGACTGAGTTGCATAACATGGCTGAAATGGTCGCTTAGTGTAGTCTAAATGCGGCATCTCACTAATGGTGTGTTGAGCAGTTCTCATTCAATATCACCAGCATCCATTAGAGGAAATGATTAAGTCAATTTTAGGGCTTATGAAAGGTGCCAGATAGGATTTCGGCTTGCAGTTCAGTCAGTCTCTGAGACAGATGCCATAGTGGCAGTGGATGCTTCCCTACACTTTCCTGGCCTATCAGATTCACACCTGTCCTGGAAAGAGCACACATGTGGGTGAAAGGTTAATTAGATCCATGAGCTCATTCATGTCTTACTGTGTCTGCTGGGGTTTCCAGCAAGGGTGCTAACTGGAACCAACTATAGCCTATTTCTGTCCCATTGTGTAGCTTAGATAAGAGGCTGGGTATTGTCTAAACTTAGGTTTCAAAATTTTAAATATATAATTTTTTAAAAATTCTTTGATCTAATTTTTAAACAGCACTGCATGAAGAGATTGTCAGGTGTGTATTATAAACCAAATTATTCAGGTGTGTGTCTTAAAACCTGACTCTGGCTTTGAACCTGGTGTGTATGATCTGTATGTTTGTGCACACTCTGTGTGTCAACCCTTTACCACAATTAGTGGTAATGGAAGGCTAATCATATTTCACTTGCCTATCAAAACAAATTCCTCTCCCAAATAAATTCTGAAAGGCAGCCAGACCTCCTGGCTTTCACTAGAACTAATTTTTCAATCAGAGGAGCATCACAGAGTTCAGCAGGGCAAGGATGGTATTCAGGATAGTGAAGTTGCAACTGAGATCCTCTGGGAGGGCTGTATGGTTAAGTTGCGCTTTGTGAATGGTCCATGCTAACTACCTTGTACTGTGTTAAGTAACCATAGGGAAAGCTCTCTGAACAAACTTCTGTATGGGCTAAGATAACACTCTCTTGCAAGAAGTGCCTTGGGAACTTTAGTGACCACAAGTGGGTAGGACTTTGATTTTACTTCTTATCCCCCCAACAGCACCTTCAGCTGTCTAGTGTGTGTTCTAACACTGTGCTGGACACTGATTCATTACTGGCTCAGAGGATTAACCACCAACACCACCTCCTTTGGTACTCTGGAAGTTCCTCAGATGCCTCCTATGAAGTCAGGCACAATCCTGCATAGACTGGGAGAGCTGGAAAAGAGTACGGCCTACTGGGGCATGGCTGCAGGCCATCACGTACAAGATTAGCCAGATCTCCCTTAACTGACAAGTACAGTAACTCCTCACTTAAAGTCGTCCCGGTTAACGTTGTTTCGTTGTTACGTTGCTGATCAATTAGGGAACATGCTCGTTTAAAGTTGTGCAATGCTCCCTTCTAACGTCGTTTGGCAGCTGCCTGCCTTTTCCACTGTTTGCAGGAAGAGCAGCCCGGTGGAGCTAGCTGGTGGGTGGTTGGAACCAGGGTGGACCGGCAGCCCCCTATCAGCTCCCCGCTCCCTTAAGTTCCCTGTGCAGCAGCTGCCCAGCAGGCTAGCAATTGCAGCTGTCCCTCCTCCCACTGCCATGTGCTGTTCCTGCCCACTGCCTTGGAGCTGCTCCCTGAGACTCCTGCTTGCTGGGGGGATAGGGGGAAAGAAGAGGGGGGCTAATGTCCGGGTGTCCCCCTCCCCCCTGCTCCTGCACCCTGCTTACCCCATCTTCCATAGAGCAGGGGGGACACACGACAGGGAGCTTCCAGGCAGCAGCAGCTGCTGTCCGGTCTCAGCTTGCTGATCTAATTAACAAGGCAGTGTACTTCTGACCTCACTCTTCATACTTAAAGGGGAAATGCGCATCTCTCTCTCTCTCTCTCTCACACACACACACACACACACACACACACACACACACACACACACACAGTGTGTCTCTGTCTGCCCTCCCTCCTTTCCTGCTGCCTTGTAGAGTGTGAGAGTTAACCCTTGAGGGCTCAGCCAATTGCTAGTTCATCATTTAGCAGTAAGGCATTCCCTGGAAAATATCCTACCCTCTGACTCCTCCACCTCAACCAAGCTTCACAATCATCATCACTGTGTACCAGTATTAAATTGTTTGTTTAAAACGTATAGAGTGTGTGTGTGTGTGTATATACATACATATATAGTCTTTTGTCTGGTGAAAAAAATTTCCCTGGAACCTAACCCCCTCATTTACATTAATTCTTATGGGGAAATTGGATTCACTTAACATCGTTTCGCTTAAAGTCGCATTTTTCAGGAACATAACTACAACATTAAGTGAGGAGTTACTGTATCATGGCATATTTTGAATGTTTAGGATAAAGATAACCATATCCATTTCCATATGCAGAGGAACTAGAGGCAGGGAGAGGAGAGAAAAATTGCAGGTAGGAATTGGAATACTTAGGACCAAATTTTCAGAGCCCTTCAACCTGGCCAATGAAATTTCCCACAGAGGTTTTTTGCACTATTTGCCCAGCTACCCAATTGTGCATGCAAAATATTCATTTATATATGCAAATGCATGTGGCAGTGCTCGCAATTCTGGCATCCATGACTAAAAAGGTGACCTGAAAACAGGCCCAGCTTTCAGTCAGAAATTGCTTACCTTGTGTGCGTATGTGTTGGTGCACAAATCTGGGGTTCTTATGCACACTATCTAGGTGGTAAAATGAGAGGGTCACACGTGGTCCATCTCAGAGAAGATGCTTGGAAAAAAATGTTCTACTGGAGAAGGCCCTACTGTCCAGCTTGTCAGTTGTGTGCATTTTTACAATACAATACAATAATATGTTAATGGAGAGGAAGTAGGGGGGGAGCATGAAATTGCACAGCCCTTCATCACGAAAGCATTTGGTTATTTGTTATTAAAAAAGCCTCCCAAATTAATGTGACAGTATGGTTAATAGGAAATTTGCTAAAAATAATGTTCTGCCTATGTTATCTGCTGAATAATACATGGAGATATCCATCTCCTAGAACTGGAAGGGACCTTGAAAGGTCATAGAGTACAGCCCCCTGCCTTCACTAGCAGGACCAAGTACTGATTTTTTTGCCCCAGATCCTTTAAGCGGCCCCCTCAAGGATTGAACTCACAACCCTGGGTTTAGCAGGCCAATGCTCAAACCACTGAGCTATCCTTCCCCCTATATAAGAAAGAGTTGATTAAGCGGGAAAAGAGCTTTTTTAGCCTGTGTGTACAAATAGCAGCAGTTTGTAGCAAAAGACATTGATTAAATATTAAGGGCTCTATCCAGCGGAAAATATCCACCACTTTCCAGGCTACATCAGGCTGCAAATGTTCCAAATGTTGGCTTCACCTCAGGATTGGCAGTGCTGGAGACTAGTCAGCTGCTCTGTAAAGCTTGCAAGTTTGTTGTGAAGAAGGGGTATTGTTGAACTGCTAGGGTTGGAAGATAGTTAATGTGATAAATTCCCTATTCTCAGTAGGTCTACCACACCTTTCACAAATTATTACCCTAAAGATGGACACAGCTCTATTGCCTCATTATGGGGGAATAAGAATATTTAAGCTGTCAGAGCTGCCTTCCTTGAAGTTGGGAGTTTCTTCAGTTCTGCAAATCCTAACCCACGGCTGGTGGTTTTGTTTTGTTTTTGTTTGGTGTGAGGAATCTTAATTCTAATGAACTCCCTTCTGCTCTTTGGCTGACAGCTCAGCCTGGAAGGGATCTAGTTATGTGGTCCCTTTGGTATTTTCCCATTTACCTACAGGTAAAACCCTGCCTCCTCACATCATTTAACTACTTGCAGCTAGTGTTTTGATATTTGGTCTGTCTGGGGTTCATTAAAGAGTGGGAGAGACTCCGTTTACCTGACAGAGGAGACTTGCTCATCATAACTGTACAAAGCCATTTGAAGGGGTCGGATTTTGGGATAAACCCTGTATTTTATACCTTTCATTTTTCTATAATCACACCAATCGTGTTGCACAGCATGGCATTATGCTATTATGATGCTGTCATTTTAAAAATGTTTTGAATAGACTCTTTCATATGTAGCAAGTTCAGTAGAAGAGGGCTAAAAATAGTCAGTCTGATCGTAAGAGAGTATATTGGTGTCTTCTGTTTTGAGGAGGAGAAAAAGGGTATTCCTGCTGTCTTTCTGGTAAGTGCTTTTCAGGTATGCCTTTGAGGTTGGGGAACAGAAAGGGAAAAAAAGCTTGAGAGAGGTCTATATAAACAAGCTCATAATTCATTTATACTTTAAATCACTTTTAAATATAAATATTTATAGTCATATAGCCTTCTTCTGGATTGTTGTATGTGCCGTACAACAATTTGTTAATGGGGATTAACTGAACTCCAGGAGAACAATTCTTAAATGAGGATATCTGAACAGGATGTCCAAATCCTGTTTTTGCTTAAACATATTGTCACTTTAGTACATGAATGGGCATCTTACATGTCTAAATCCTGATTTGAGTGTCCGGATGGGGGGCTGGGATATCTTAAGACACCTATGTAAGAAGAGTAAGTCCCCAGTCTTTACTTGGTAGAACTTGTTCTCTTTAAATCAGACTCTCTCTGACAAGTCTGTAGCATTGTAATCCAGTTATTAGATGAGTTATGATCATAATAGACCCCAGATTTCCAGTTTGGCTGTTGGTCCTGTCATGTTACATTAATAACTCCCATTCAGGTGGATAATGCTTTATAATATTCTTCAGTTGTGGGTAGTTTCCTCAAATTTCATTTTCTAAGTATTATAGCTTTAGCTGTCTGTCACTTACTTCCACTATCAATGCAAACTTGAAATTCTGTAAATTAACATTAATAAATTAATGTTAAAATAAATTAAGAAAACATGTGTCCAGTAATGTATGTGTTAGTAGTGGAATTGAAGGCCTTTCAGCCCTGGTCTACACTGGGGGAGGGGCGGGGGAGGGTCGACCTAAGATATGCAACTTCAGCTACACAAATAACGTAGCTGAAGTCGGCGTATCTTATGTCGACTTACCTGGCCCTGAGGACAGCAGCGAGTCGACCACTGCCGCTCCCCCGTCGACTCCGCTTCCGCCTCTCGTGAGCTGGAGTTCCGGAGTCGACGGGGAGCATGTTCAGGGATCGATTTATCCACGTCTAGACGAGACGCGATAAGTCGATCCCTGAAAGATTGATCTCTATCTGCCAATCCGGTGGGTAGTGAAGATCTGCCCTTAGACTCTTTTATGGAGTCCCCCTGGAAAATCTAAATTCTAATATTGCTTTAGCATCTGTCTGCAGTTGACTCAAAGTCTCAACTGCTTTGCATTGGTCAACTCCCTTATCTCCTTCCATATAAGTAAGATTACTTGGTTTCCAGCTCTAGCTATGTATGAAATATGTGGGCAACTCAGCCTAACTTGCACTTTCTACACAGGCTTGTCCTGTGACATCTAAATCAAAGGCTAAATGTTTTGCCCCTTTGAGGAGAAGGAGGGCCTGGAGTTGTGGCAGCTCTTCTTCCCCGCTCCTCCTGGAGAGGAGTACCTTTAGAGACCACCCCTTAGTATCAATGCTATAGCTGCTGCTGCTCATCCTACTTGCAGGAAGAGCGTGAGGCCTAGAAACTCCTCAAACTCCTCCTCCTCTTTTCACTTCAGATTCCTCTGCCTGGTGAGTCCTCAATTCATCAGCCAATGAAGAGGCATGGGAGAGCACTGCTCCCCTAGGCCAAGAGGTAAGAAGAGGATAGAGTGGTCTCCTGTTCTTTAGCTGGATTGCTTCCCCCTGCTCCCACTGTCCCCTTTGCACCTGTATGTAAGCCCAAACTCCGAAAATTGATCAGACATGGAACATGACAGTTAATCAAACTGAATCATTTGCACCCAACATCCTGTGTAAATAAAACTGTGGAGTGGGACTCATAATTATTTAAAGGAGTCACTGGAAAAACTGTAGTCTTCATGCATAGAGGCTAAGTAGTAAATAAAGACACATTTATGAGTGCAGGTAATATATTGAATAGAGAGGTGGCATAAAGGATCTCTGCAGGTTATGGATTCTGCATAATGGGGTTCTGATCTCAGTCATAGCCTCTACAAACTAACATATAACATACACAATAAATATGTGACCGCAAACATTAAAGGAATGAAGTAAACCCAAGGTCCCTTCTGAAAACAGCAATTTCAGTAAATGACTACTATAAATAATTTAAAAATGAAAGTCTCATCTAAATGATGAAATAGTTAGATCTAACATTAGGATAGTATAGAATTGCATATGAAATTGAGCATAACTACCATCAAAGGGGATTTTTGTATAAAAGCCACATCTGACTAACTAATGTCCAGCTGTCTCTTTTTATATTAGGCTTTATTTCTTGGAGTATATAGCCATCTCAAATCTAATTTACTATACTGAGTATATGCTCACCAAACCAATTCAGTGTTATTCTAACCCAGTTCATTTGTTACATGCTGATGCATTTTTCAGTTCAGCCAAGTGTGCAGTAATCAGAACTGACAGTCTTTTTAAAATAAATAAATTAAAAAATTTAAATGCTCTTTCACATACTTGAACCAATATATTTACTGTCATTCTTTTTTACAAATTGATATATTTCCATTACAGTCATATCATTACCTCTGCTTAAAGCATTTCTGATCTAATCCCAGTATTTTAAAAATGATTTGGCTTTGATAGTTGTGATGTTCTAACTCTGTGGATATTTGTTCACCCATATTAACGTATTTCACTACACATCAGCACATATTGTACCATATTAGTTTAACCATCCAACATAATAAAATTTGTCTGGTCTCAAACAGAAAAGCATTTATAGACATTAAGAGAATGTAGTAAGCTTCTTGACTATCATAGCTATGTACAGTATCTAGCTAACGTCGTCCGTGGAGCTTTATGAAGCTCCCCCCAGAACTCTTGATAGTGTGGGCAGTTCAGACATTTGTTTCCTGAGACTATCATGTTTTCTTGGAAGGAGTCTTGGACTATACCCTACCGAGTTGCCATATCTGAAAATCAAGCTAATAAGAGTGAGTTTAAAGGAACTTGTGTCCCCTACAGTAGTACTACAGAGTCAAGTTTTTGCCCTGCTGACTGACTATTATCCGTCCAGGGAAAAAGTTGTCCCTGACTCAAAGATACAAACTCTTTCTAGCCTACAACTACATTTTGGTATGGAGGCAGTCAGTGAGAGGGGCTAAGCAGTTCAGAAATCACCTTTCACACTGCCACCTGGAAATAATAACAAACTGGCAATATTTTGCAATCCAAAGATCTCAAAACAGTTTACAAACCTTAATATGAAGCCTCACAACACCACTTTGAGGCATGCAAGTATTCCCTTTATACATATGGGAAATCGAGACACAGAAATTAAGTGACTTGCTAAAAATTATACAGAGGATCTGTGGCAAAGTCAGAAATACAATTTAGTTTTCTAGATTTCTAAGAATAGAACCTGAATCTGAGTCGTGTTGCATAGCCCTGCAACAATCCTTGCCTGGCAACCGAGGAAGAGGGTTGTCCCTTGTACCAGCAGACTGTCAGGGCTCCACAGCATATATCAGAAGTGGGGGAAGGGTTCTGCTCCTGAGAAAAATGGGATTACGAAGGGAATGATCTGAAATGCTTTGCAGTTCCTTGATGTGGATTTTCTCTTGGAGTTGCCATGGCAGGCCGGTAGCCCTGCTGCCACTATGCCAGCATTCTCCTTAGGACTTGTGTGGCTTAAAAGGATGACGGGAGGGAATCTGTCAAAGTTATGGTTCCCTTTCTCAGATCTGAAATATCCATTTCTGTGAGGCCGCTCACCACTCTATTGATTTTTGCATGCCATTGAGTGCCCCCAACTCCCACTGTGGTCAAAGGGTGTTGAGGCCACTCAGCAACTTGTAGGAGACACCCTTCATGTTCAAGCGTCAGGCCGACGAGAGCCCTACAAAATCAGAATAAGGTGATACTAAAAATAGAATCAAGCCCTCTTTCTTATTTCTATAACACTCAAATTAAACTGCTTTTGTGACCTGGAGCTGGGATTTTAGCTTTCGTTTATGCATATTGTATGAAATTCACCACTGTGCATAGGGCCATGATGAGTACAGCCCTGCAAATCCGCAGGTATCCGCTTCATCTTGGATGTGGATATCCAGGGACCATTTTTGCGGATAGTGGATCGGATGCAGATACAACTGCGCAGGACTCTACTCACCCACTCGCCGCTCCGCTTCCTGTTGAGCAGCTTGGGCCCTTCGGGCAGCACCAGCATCCCCACCCTTGCCCGGCCCAGCAGCACTGGTTGCACTCCCAGTCCCGGGCCTGGGCTGCTGGCAACTGGGCAGCAGGGCCCACCCCCGGCCATGGGAATTGGAGCAGGCAGGGCCCTGGCACCCCACCTCTCCACCCCACTGTGATGCAACACACACTGCTGCTTCCATGTGCACTTCAGCAAAGAGATGCATCAGTTCTTTGTAAAGTATATATCCCTTTTGGTGAAGCAGGTAGAGGGGACCAGAACACCTTAAAGAGAAACTGTGCTGAAATCAGCTCATTAGATGGGATCACAAATCTAAAATCTGGTGTCTTTGTGGAATTTTTGCCTATTGTTCTTACTCACTCAGTAGTTTAGAACTGCACCCACTGTAATTGATTCTTGAGATACTAGGTAAATGACTTGACCCACTGTGGAACTGGTCATGCAGTTTCTTTGATGAGTAGACTCCTACAGATTTGGTTGAGGTTCCTTCTAATTTTTTAGAGGGTACTGTCAAGATATGTTCAATTATTTTAAAAAAATTCTCTCGCCAGTACACTGAGATAAATTCTGCTTTGGGTCACATTGATGAGGTCTTTGTGATTTATTTAGGAGAGGGTTGAAAAGAAATGAAAGTGTTTCTCTGATTCCTTACAGGTGTGCAATGGTTTAGAACAGCCAAGGAAACAACAACGTTCTGACCTAAATGGACCAATTGACAACAATAATGCACCAGAGGTAAGCACCTTAGGCCCGTATTCTCCCTCCTGCCCCAAAATTTCTCCCCTCCATGGGCAGCAAATATTTCATTAAATGAGAGAGAGATTAGGATGACCTAATCTCTCTCTCGCTCTCTCTCAAGTAATAGCAGCTTCCATGACTGCATGTTTCTTGCGGCTCACAAAGCTTCCATGAACCAGTAGCGGCAGCAGTCACTTTTTATAACAGCCCATTTTATAAACACAGTCCTAAAATGTTCAGGTGATATAAGGAGACTTCAGAAATTCTTGTTTTGGGGGCCATTGGAAAGTAAGGGCAGCATCAGAATGTGGCTGGTTTCCTCTCCATCTCTTTCTTGTGTGAAATTGCTGCATTTGGTGTCAAAGGATTACTAAAATTCCTGTAGGAATAATATCTCTGTGAATAAACCCTACCAACTGATCCACACATCACATTGTTCACAGCTGAAGGCCCAACTGATTCACAACCTTACAAGTAGCCTCTGTGGTGAGCTGTGAACCTGCTCAGTCAGCTGTGAAAAAGATGCTGTGATAGACATCAGAGATGGGCTAGTGGCACTGAATAATAGAGCAAAGGAGGAGTCTAAGAATGCAGCGAGGATGTGCTTGGGGCCAGACATGATGACTTAAAATCTGAGGGGTCTGTTATCGCAAAAGTGCACAAGGGAGTTATGGTAGTAGTAGCCTGTAATGTAAATGAAGACTTGCCCATACAAAAAGCCCTCTTCCATCATTGGGGAAATTAACCCCTATATTGGAGACCTTAATGCTCAAACTGGTATAACATTGCCAACAAGGGAGTCTATGAACTGAACTTCGATTGAGTAGTATTAAAGTAGCATCTAGGACCCCCAACTAAGATAAGAGATTATGCTAGGCACTGTACCAATACAGAGAGGGTTCCAATATAGACCATGACTCTAGTTTTGTTTAGTATACCTCTACCCTGATATAACGCAACCTGATATAACACGAATTTGGATATAACGCGGTAAAGCAGTGCTCCAGGGGGGCAGGGCTGCGCACTCCGGTGGATCAAAGCAAGTTTGATATAACGCGGTAAGATTTTTTGGCTCCCAAGGACAGCGTTATATCGAGGTAGAGGTGTATTTTATTTTTTTAATTACAGACCCATGAAATTAATTAATGATATTTAAAAACATTGTACTGTCTAAATAGCAGCCATGTAAAACCATAAAGAGAAAATTAAATATTTTTTTAAGAATTCAGTCTAAAAATGGATCTTTCATTATATTAAATATAATAGAAGTTATCCTTTATGGTCTGAACTTGATTTTGCTGTTTTGATAGTTATACAGTGCATTATTTTTACTTCCCAACAGACAAAGAAAGTGTCTTCGTTTCCAAGTTTTGTTGATGGTAAGTAAATTTGACTGTATTCTAAGGTTACAGTAATATAAAACAAAATACTAAAAAACCCACAAAAAATCCAAGATTTTGCAACTGTAAAATTTGAGTAAGAAATAAGTATAATATATTATGCACAACATATACCTTACGTATAAGCCGGTAAAGTTCTCACCATGTTCTCAACAGAGCATATATGCAGTGAATAATGTTCAAACCTATCCCTTCTTTAGGTTCGGCTTAACCGAGCTATCCGTAAAAAACACAATGTAAACTTCAGCCTAAACTTTGATCCCAAACTTGGCTGGTCCTTCAATTTTCTCTGCAGAACAAGTCAGTCTCAGACTGTAATTCACTCTTCTTCTCACAAAGAGTCTATCTGTTCTCATATCTTGGTTGGAGCTTATTGAATCCATGTGAGTTTGAATCAGAAGTAATGAAACTGCTTCCATGCATGTTCAGACAGCTGATACAGGAAGGCTCAACACAGGAGGCTGCTATCTTTAAATATGCTGGTCAATTTAGTTTCATTATTCACATTGTTCCCATTAAATGAGGGAAAATGTCTAGCCTGATTCAGTAAAATATTTGTACATATGCCTAACTTTAAGCACATAACTTCAGTCTGACTACTCAAAGTTAGGCCTAAAGTTAGGCACATCAGGCTTAAGCACTTTGCTGAATGAAGGCTTTAGGTATCACTTTCATAACCAGCTTAAACACTGGCAAACGACGTTAATAGACTTTAAAACCAAAAGGGACTATAATGATGATCTAGTCTGACCTCATGTATAACACAGAATGTCAAGTGATTCCTGCATCCAACCCTGATGTCTGGTTGAGCTAGAACATCTCCCTTAGAATGAATGTCATCTACACAATCACTTTCTTGCATATCAATCATATTTTGATCACAGTGGGTACAAGGTTCACTTAGTTGCATCCTTTCTGTTTATCCTGATCTTTTCCAGACTGACAACCTTGATGATTTCTTTATTAAAAGATTATCTTTTACTGGAAAGAAAAAAAAACAATCAATACTCCTCCTCTTGTGAGTTTTGAATTACAGAAGTAATAAATATATGATACTCACCTTTGCAGAAGACAAAAGGGAACTACAGTTTTCAACTGAAAAAATACCCACTTGTCAGAACAAACATGCATATTAAGACCTGGTCCTAAAGGGTTGGATGCCCTGTTTAAATGCTGAAAGATGAGCTCTTCAGGTTTTTATGTTGTTTAGATTAATTTCCCTGCAGATAGCTGAAATATCATCTCAAGCATGACTTCAGAGGATTTTACTTGTTAATTCTATTATGCTGACACATACAGTTCTCTTCCCCCGTAGATCATAGATCTTAAAGAATTCAATTTTTAAGACCAGTCCTTCCCCAAGAACAATGTATTTTCATTTAGAAATATACACTTCTTGGGCAGACTTTTCCCAACTTCCTGATCTCACTGGCTTGAGCAGCAGCTTCTGTTTTCAGTAGCCTCCTTGAGAGACTGTGCAAATGGCAAGTTCCAAGGCTACCCGTGATGGTTCGCAGGATTATCCAGGGCTGTGAGGTACCTCTCTAGCACCAGCTGTTCCCTTGAGGAAGCCTTGTCTGTGCTTGCCAGAGGTCAGCTTCCTGACACCCACAGCAATAGGCAGCACAAGTGCTCCCCTCTCAGCCCATGCAAGCTCTACTGTTCCTCTGCAAGTAGTGATAGGCACACCCTAACTCCCGAGCGTCCCTCTGTAATGTCCAGCCCCTGATCCTCTGGACACTCACAGAAGTATTAGACTCACGTTTGCAAAGGAACAGTATGCTGCAGTTTACCGGTTACACCTTGGACCGCTGTGCCACTTAACATGCAGCACTTAGAAATACATGTGGAGGTGCATTCTCTAACAAAGAACAGAGATTCAAATGATAGCAAGCAGAAATATTGAAAACAAAGTGTTACCTGTAAAATAAAATCCTAGTAGAGCCGAAGCTTCCATTGTGAAGTACACAATACTAAATGTGCCTCTAACCCAACAGACATGTCAGTTTCTCTTGCCAATATGAAAGGAACATGTTTGTCACCTTCTGGTGACCTGCTTCAACTTACAGACCTTAAGAACATAATTTCCAGTAAAGGTACATAACTCCTTTAAATATGCAGCTTACATACATTTCATAATGGTTTAGATGACCAATGTGTTACTGGCTCTCAGGAGACCCCCTCACATGCCACCCGTTAGTGAATTATTGTGCATATAACTGATCTAGGGGTTCTCTGTGCATCCCTTGTGCCCTCTGCCAGTTGGCATCAAGAGGTTCCTGAGTTATGCTACTGCCCCTGCTGAAGGAACTTACATTTAACTCTTGGCATTTACTGGCTAACAAGCCCTAAATTGAGGTAAATTAAACACTTTCCCTTCAGGCAGAAGAATCAAGAAGGAATGTTGGCATTGGAAATAAACACTAACAGAATTGTGCAGTGGACAAGGGGAAAGGAGGAGAGGGCAGAGAGACTGTAGAAATTAGATGCTAGAAAGCTAAAATAAAACTTTACAGTGCTTCCATATGTAGTTAAAAACCATTTTTTTTGGTATAGTGAACATTTTGTTTTTTCTTTCAGTTTTAAAAGTTCACTGCTCTAGTGTTGAAAATGGGATCCATACAGCTTTTAGGATAGCATGAAACACATTTTTTTAAGTTTTAGTAAAATTTGTTTCCTCTGATTTTTTTTTCTTTAGTAGCATAGCAAGAGAGGATGAACTGTCTATTGGGTTTTCACTGTCGTGTAGGTATGGTACCATCACAAAAGTACATGGTACAGAAGGAGTTCATGTTGGCTAATCAGATCGCTCTCTGAATCCAAAGCCAAAATGCCCTGTGTTTTATTACTGCTATTCATTTGTATTGCATTGGGCCCCCGAGACAAGGCACAGGACCCCATTGTGCTGGGCATAGTACTCACACATAATGAAAAGACAGTCCCTGCCATTAACCACTGAACATTTTCCTGTTTCTGCAGTGACCTCTGACAGAGGTACCACATTAGTGCACTAGCCTGCATCCAATTAACTATTTAGGGACACATTTTCAGCAGCACTCCTTAACTGGGGTAGCAGCCAGTATTTGCAGTTATATACGGTTGCATATGCAAAGTGTCTGCACATGCAGTTACCTGTCTTGTGGGTGCAAACATACTTTTTTGCAAGCACAATTAAAGGAGCCTGTTGAATATTTGGTCTGCTATTATTAGATTTGCATCGGTAACAGATTCCTTCTCTTGAATTCAGCTGATTTTTCATGGAATAACTCATGCCTCCAAGTGCAGTATTGTTGTGTTTTGAGGTTTTTTTAAATATGTTTATGTTTATTGCTAGAAGAGTCTCATTCTATATGACACTTGCACCCTATAGCAAAGAAATAGTATTGTTAAATGTTACATTGCCAAAATAAAAACCCAGGACATCAAATGCCTTTTTTAAAGAGATACTGTATGCACTTAAAATCATATATATTTTTAAAGAAATTATTGTTTTATCAGTAACATCACAAGGCAGCATAAAATTCAAACCTATTTTCAAACTAAATTTGTCTTTCTCCAGTTTTGAGGTGTATTCTTTTCCCATTCCTTGCCTTCACTGTCATAGGGGTATGTCTACACTGGCAAGTTTCTGCGCAACAAGTTATACCACTTTTATTAAAGCACTGGAATTAAACCACTGTTGCGTGTCCACACTGTGCTCCTTGTGACGCTCCTTGTGAGGAGAGACAATGTGTTTTCGGGGACAGAGAGTGTGTCAGCACGCTGTCTTGTAAGTTCAGACAGGGGTAGGAAGCAACCAGTCCTGAGGCAGGGGGAGCGGGAGCGGGAAACCCTGACATCAGCCCCCGCCTCCCTCCCCCGGCCCCAGCTCTCTGCACAGCAATCTCACAGACACACAGACACACACACACACCAGCCTCTGTGTTCAACAGCACGAGCATTCCACATTAATGGTTTGCTTTATGGGACACTTCCGGAGGCCAATTGATTGCTTTCTGTGCAGTAATGTGTTTACACTGCCAATACAGCGCTGGACCCTCTGCACTGTAAGGCTTACAACTCTCATCAAGGTGGTTGTTTTGCAACGCTGCAACTGAGGAGTTTCTATGCACTAAGTGGCTTGGCAGTGTGTACACCTCGGGAGTTACACTGCAGAAAGCTGCTTTACTGTGCAGTAACTTGCCAGTGTAGACAAGACATAGGACTTATATACTTGCTTAGTGTCAAGGACATGCTTATGTGCCTTGCCGAATTGGGACCTTAGCCAAGTATATATGTGAACTGTTACGTTTTCAAAAGCTATAATTGATCTAGAAAAGACCACTCAGGTTAACCAGTTTGACACCTTGCAATTTGCAGTAATGCTCCCTACATCACTTGCACAGATGTGTTATCTCATCGGAAGGATATCTCCATTTCCTTCTTGATGGAAAACTGTTGGAAGATTTATCCACATAGCATGCTTCCCCTTACCCACTGCCCCTTTGTATAAGCTCTTGATATATAAGATGTTAAAAATGTTGCTGAGGTTGTAATAACCACCATCTGTTGATAGCATAGTGATCTTGCCAATGTCATCCACTAAAGTTTCTCTTTTGAAAAGATGAAGGAGATTTATTAAGGTGAATCAAAATCCTTAAAATAAAACCTTATAAATAAAGCTATTTTAAGACACACTTTGCTGCCCCTACTGAAGCATTAATAAAATTATTTAAGGGGCTTTTTAAGTAATAATTTACTTCTACAATAAATATGTTTTAAAACAAACTAGCTGAAAGTCATGTTCACTGCCACTAAGCTGCTGGGAACACATGACATGAATTCATGGCTCTTTTTTCTTTTACAACAGTCAGTAATTCCATAGACACCTAAAGTAGGGCAGGGATTATAGCTCCATGCTCCACTTGAGGTGTTAGTGATGTCTTTAAATATAGCAGAGGAAATGCAGAACTGTAGGCTGATGTCTGTGAAGGTAAAGTGCCTTTCAAGTAGTCTCCCAGTACTTTGGAACAGAAATGGAGACAAAAATCTATTCCTGGAGAGACTTACAAAGCATTTGATATTGCCAAGGATAAACCAAACCCTGCACCTTAGACGCCCTTGAATTCAGTAGATGGCATGTGTGAATAAAACAGGGTAGTGGGCCTATATTTGTAGATAAGTGAAACTTCCTTTTCTAAAATATTTTGTTGCAAATCCTGCAGCATTATGGATCAGACTTCTCGTCATTGTTTGACTTGCCAAGGATTGTATAGGAGAGGATTTGTAAGTATTATGCCAATATGTTTAGTTGTGTGCTGTAGAAGAGACAACGATACATGAGACAAAAAGCTAGGCCTGAAAAGGCATTATATGCACTTCAGCAAAGAGATGCATCAGTTCTTTGTAAAGTATATATCCCTTTTGGTGAAGCAGGTAGAGGGGACCAGAACACCTTAAAGAGAAACTGTGCTGAAATCAGCTCATTAGATGGGATCACAAATCTAAAATCTGGTGTCTTTGTGGAATTTTTGCCTATTGTTCTTACTCACTCAGTAGTTTAGAACTGCACCCACTGTAATTGATTCTTGAGATACTAGGTAAATGACTTGACCCACTGTGGAACTGGTCATGCAGTTTCTTTGATGAGTAGACTCCTACAGATTTGGTTGAGGTTCCTTCTAATTTTTTAGAGGGTACTGTCAAGATATGTTCAATTATTTTAAAAAAATTCTCTCGCCAGTACACTGAGATAAATTCTGCTTTGGGTCACATTGATGAAGATCCAGAATAATTTAATTGAGGTTAGTGGATTAGCACTAGATTTACACTAGTTTAGTCTATAGCAAAATCTGGCCCATTGTTGTAAATAATTACCCTTTGGAAGTTTGAAACTGCAGTCTTCCCTAACCGAACAAATTGCTCCATTTTGTGTTAATGTTGGTTAGTTAATGTTAGATCTCTGGAGACTGTGGGGCTGTTAGTATTGATTTTTTTTAAATGTACTGTGATTACCGAATTACAAAGACTGTTTTGTTTCTGCAGCAGGCTGACATTAGAGCAGTCAGATGTTTGGTCTGTATAGAAGTGTAAGAGGCAGCAGCATTTTCTGATGAAGAAATTGAAGGGATTAATCACACTCAATTTGTGTTTGATGATTTTTTTTAAAATTAGAATTTAGGACAATGTGGAATTAGAAGTATCCACTAATTAAAGTAGATGCGAGTAGCTACATCTGTGCATTCTATCAAAGTAGCATGGTATTTATTTTTCCTGTTCAAGGGCTCGCCCATGCATGCATCAGACAAGTTCAGTTGGTTATATATGTAAGCAAGATCACTTTACCAGAAAATTGTTGTTGAATTTTTTTTTTTTTTTAAATTAAATTAGCATCTCCATTCAATGTCCCTTTTCCCCAGTCACACAATTAATTTGTTTACTTGGGAGAGATGGTTTAGCAGCTTGGCATGTTGATATGGCTCATAGCAAGTTCCCGTTGTAGAGCTGTTGGAGAACACAGAGTATTTACAGTCAAGGGATTGGTGCCAAAATTGTGGAGTGACTGCCTCTTTAGTGTTGATGTAATCAGGCTGAAAATAAGACTTAACCATTGAATAAAGGAGACGAGCATAACACAAGTACAGTATAAATACCATCCTTTATTTCTCTCTCCGTCCCGCCTCCTCTCCTTTTTCCATCCCTGGAAAATTATCCTGGCAGTTGCTAAAGCAGTTTGTAAAATGGTAGTTAATTTGAGAATCTCACTGAAGTCAGTGAGTCTATCTATTAAGCTAAACATGTGCATATGTGCTTTGCTGGATTGGGGCTTAAATTTGAGTAATATTCATCAAAAATAAGTTCCAAATTTCCTTATTTTCTCTTCATTTTTGACTCCAGGTTTTTTTTTTAATCTGTCCACTTTTTCCTCCTCTTCAGCTGCCATCTGGCATCTTCCCTTCTTTCAGATGGATGGGGTGATTGATGTGCTGTGCAGCTCTACCCTTAGTGTTAATCCTTGGCAGGCTATTTGGACTTCTTTATTCCCCCAGTTATTAGTGTATACCATCTGTACGAGTCTGGAAGCTGTCTGTCTGAATCAGTTCCTGAACTCAGGTCCATCATATGGCCAGAGAGCATAAAGACAGCTTCTTTTCTGTTGTGGGTAGCATTGTCCCCAGACTTTGAAGTTCAGTAGTGGTCCTCTCTTGAAGCAAAGTACACAAATGTCCTCCAAATCTTCTGTTTCTGACTACTATTTTTGCCCGACTTACAGCCCTATGAAGGGTTGCTGATCTCTTTACTGTTTCATGGCCCAGTGAAGACAGCCTTCTCTGTGAAACATGATCTTTTCTGCTAAATGTGTGCTTCGAATATCTGTTGAGTCCTTCCTACCTCTGCCAAATAAGTGTGTAGCAGGACATGCCTGTCGGTGTGCCCACAGTGTTACTTAGTGTTTGAATTTTTTTCTTTCCTTATGTTAGGCAGTTTACTAAATTCGATATACTCAGCATAAGAGCTTTCAGGGGGGTGTTAACATAGATGATGATTGGTAAAATAGATGTTAAGTGCTCATTTGTATCACCATCCTCCTAATTCCTTTGTGTATTTTTGCATACAGAATTACTTTTGTAACTTTAGAGAGTTATGGCGTGCATAAGAAATATATTATTTTAAAATGGAAACATCAGTGACACAGACACAAAGAGTCTCCTTGCAGCTTTTGTTCCTTTTTAAAGTTCTTGGGTGTATGAAATGAAGTGCTGTTTTGATTGTGCATTTTTGCGTTAACATCATCTACCACAGCAAAGAAATACCTCTGTCTCAGACCTGCCAGATATTGTACATTGGATGTGATGCTCAGATATTTGACCCCCTACATCACACCTACCTGTATCAACCCTAGAATGTGATTCGTGAAGTGTTTTTGTTTTTCCTTACTTGCTGATTCACAACATGCAGTTGTTGCCCATGGGTATCTGTCATTAGTGTGAGCTAACAAGATTCTACTGTAGTTGGCAAAGAGTTTGGCGATCTGTGCACTTTTTTCATTCCCATTGACAAATATGGGTACCAAGAAACCCAAATAGAAGAACAGAATTTGGCCCAAAGATAAGAACACTCAATACATGTAACATATTATGAATGTTACATTAATATCAATTGGAAGGAAGCTTGTGCATGCATTTGAGAGCAGTATTTGGCCTACTATAGTGAAGAGCTCTGTTGTGCTTTTCCCAAGGCAGCATGCTACAATGAACTACTCTCTAATTCCAAGATCAAAACATTATGCAGATTTTTAAATACTACACATTTGCTTTTTAGGTGTCTGAGACAACATTTTGGGAAATAAGTCTGCTGTTTAATGTGTGTTGGACTTTTCAATGCTTCTTTTAATTAGACTGTTGTAATGAAAGAAATGTATTAAGGAAAACTTGTGCAAGTATTAATACCCTTCATTAAGTTTTTTGTTGCCCTACCCCCTTTTGGAAGGTAATAATTGTATACCTGTCTGTAGTTCCAGGACCCTGTGAACCTGAAGATCTCATTGATGGAATCATCTTTGCAGCCAATTACTTGGGTTCTACACAGCTGCTCTCAGAACGTAACCCTTCCAAAAATATAAGAATGATGCAAGCTCAAGAGGCAGTGAGCCGTGTCAAGGTAGGTGATTTTTATGGTCTGTAGAATAGACTCCCTTGATAACTGGACTCTGAATAGTGTGAAATGTCTGAAGCTTCAAACCTACTGAGAGGTGCACTCAAGTGAATACATATCTGCTGATGTGAAAATCCTCACTGTTTCCAGTGTCTAGCATTGTAAAACTGACAAATCCTCTGAAGAACAAAATATAAATTATTACAGAGGCTATTCCAAATTGCACAGTATAAGTACTGAAGGTAAAATCCAGACTGTAATAAGAAAACATTCCAACTGTAAAGCATAGAAGACTGGTTTATGACTGATTTCTTCCTGCCCCCATTTTAGATCCTGTAAAAGGTTATGTAAGCAGTTGAAAGCATTTCAAAAACATCAAAATATTATTTTCTTAAAGCATGAAGGTTCATTACCAGATCTGTGTTTGTGTCACTTAAAACCATGGATTTGCATGGAAATATTTTAACACACAGTGCTTTCTGTGGTCAATTAAATAAATGCATTTTATTTGAATATATAATCCAGATAGAAGAATTTTTTTAACCATGCTTTGAAGAATTGATTTATTTAGATTTGTACCATTATATCAAATCTACATATAGATAAGGACATGATCTGAAATGTGTAGATTGAAGTGTTAATCAGAAAAAAATACACATTTCATTTAAAATAATTTAATCAGTAGAATCGGCATATGTTTGGAGACATCCAGTTTAGGTCAAATAATCTGCTCAGCAAGACACACATCTTTATTGATTCTTGATTTGGGCTTTAGAAAGGCTTGGAAGGCGTTAAAGGTAGTTATTCTGCTGCTACAGATTCTTGAGCATTCCAAACCTTGGAATTTCTGCTCATGAGATTCTTGAGAAGTCACAAGCACCACATGAGCGTTGACTGTGATTTAACATCAAGAAACAGTTTTGTTAATTAATTCTGCTGCTAAACTGTCAGGTGTAAGGCAGTCCTGGAAGAAGCTTTCAGCTTCATATTTTGTATGGCAGTCTGATGTATGCACATGATTAATGTGGCTATAATTTTTATAGATAACACAGAGAAAGGAAGAGAAGTGAGGACTTGGCGAGATTTGAAGTGCTACAGCAGCACAGCTGCAACAGCCCATCAGTGTAGACACTCACTACAGAAACGGGAGGGATTCTCCCATCAGCCTAATTAATCCACCTCACCGAGAGGTGGTAGCTAGGTCAACCTGTTGACCTAGCACTGTCTATACTGGGGGTTAGGTCTGCTTAACTACGTCGTGGAGGGGTGTGGGTTTTTCACACCCCTGAGCATAGGTTGACTTAATTTTTGACCTGGCCTGACTTACAAGAGTGGCTGGCTTTATTATTCATAAAATTGTAACCTTTTTTTGCCTTTTGTAAATATACTTTGTAAAAACATTGGTGACATTTGAAGTGGACTTGAAGTGAAGGGCAAAGCAGCCCCAATGTAGCTGAAGTAAGAGATGTCATTATCATGTATTGTCTCCATGTGCTTGAAATAGGAGGTATAGTAACTTGGCGGTACTTCAACCTAATGTATTTGATAGATGTACTTGAAAAATGGTGTCCCTGAGGTATCTGAAGTTTGAGGCAGAGCTGAAAGTAACACTACAGTTATAAGAAAATTATGGTATCCAAAAGTGGCATTCAGTGGTTTTCAGTGTTAATAAAGATGTAAAGATCTGCAGAAGTGAATTCTTATCTTAATTTCGCTATAGCACATTTTTAATGGCTTGATTCACAAAATCTTTGGCAGTACATACCAAGTTTATGAACTAATCAGTTTTATCTGAATATTTGATACTTGTAGATAGTGCAACTACTGTACCACACAAGTACTGCCAGCAGGTCTCAAAGGTGTTTCTCAGATCATTGTTTTTCTGTCCTAGGGCAGGGCTATTTATGCACTGCAAACTTTTTTAAATAACCTCACTTCAAAATCTGCCTTTCACCAGGAGAGTCATTTTGGAGACTTCTTGTACAATGAGCAAAAAACCAGACACATAGTGCTTTTCAGCATTGCTTTTCCAAGCTCACTTTGTCTCATGGGGCATGGAAGTGGTGGCTCTCTCTGGCAGAGAAGCACCATTTCAGAATTAATTTACTGGAAATTCCTCTTTAATGGGTGCTTTTAGCTCAGTAAGAGTACCTCTACACTATGCGCCGGATCGGCGGGTAGCGATCTATCTATCAGGGATCGATTTATTGCGTGTAGTGTAGACGTGATAAATTGATCCCCGATCACTCGCCCGTCAACTGCTGAACTCCAGCAGTGCAAGAGGCAGGAGCAAAGTCGACGGAAGAGCCACGGCCGTCGATCCAGCGCTGCGAGGACGCGAAGTAAGTCATTTTAATTTGATCTAAGATATGTCGACTTCAGCTACGCTATTCTCTTAGCTGAAGTTGTGTATCTTAGATTGATTCTCTCCCCTGCCCCACCCCCCCAGTGTAGACCAGGCCCAGATGTGGTAGTGTTATGCTAAGGAGTTGCAGTTGCTTCATCATCATGTAAATAGGTTTCCTGAAAAATATGGTGGAGAGGTTGGTTGGGAGAGGAAAAATCTGTAGAAGGCATCCCTGGTGGGAGGAGAATTGTGAGTTCCTGTTCTGGTATTTCCTCTGAATTCTACTTTTTTTTGGTTTGCATTCCCACAGAGAAAGAAAGGGGTCTGGACTCAGTTGTGACGGCAGTGTCAGTATCTGCCAGACCACAAGGCTGTGTGTGGGGAGGACCTGTGTCTCCTCAAGTCTCCCGGGGCCCCGACCCCTCCCCAACTTTCAAACAACAGTGCTTCAGTTCAGCTTTTTAAGTGGAGGGGAATTCCTCAGTATGGAGGCCCCCTGTGCCAAAGCTAATACATCTTCTGCGTGGATTCACTGAATAGTTTGTATGGTTTCTCACACCCTTCCATAAGGGCCAGGGAAGTCTCTGTACACAGATGACAGTTCCCTCACCATTCTTCATAGGGCAGTGATAAGGCTCATATTTTAAGAAGACTGGGAGCCACAATAAATGAGTATTCCTATAGGTGTCATTAACTAAGAGCGAATTTGAACACAGATAATGTGAAAGCTATTATATATGGACCTGGATAACTGCCAAGGCTGCATCAAATATTCTGATTAGAGGCCGGGTCCAACTCCCATTAAAGTTGATGGGCATCTTTCCATTAACTTTACTTGGAGTTGGATTGCCCCCCCTAAAAGGGTGCAGCATTAGAGAGGTGTGATATCACTGGTGGCAAAAGCTGCGTACTAGATTACTGAATTGGAATCCATTGGCTTTTACCAAATGGGCAGAGTACAATGGATTCTTTGTAGGGTCTAGAAGAGAATACACACAGTGTCATACCTAAGTGTAATGTGCATTGCTGTGTCACATACACTCCTGCCCTTTGTGTTAACTATCACACTGTAGATCCTATTTCTTCCTTAACTCTCATAAGGGAAGTTTCAGAGTAGCAGCCGTGTTAGTCTGTATCCGCAAAAAGAACAGGAGTACTTGTGGCACCTTAGAGACTAACAAATTTATTAGAGCATAAGCTTTCGTGGACTACAGCCCACTTCTTCGGATGCATATAGAGTGGAATAAATATTGAGGAGATATATATACACACATACAGAGAGCATAAACAGGTGGGAGTTGTCTTACCAACTCTGAGAGGCCAATTAAGTAAGAGAAAAAAAACTTTTGAAAGTGATAATCAAGATAGCCCAGTACAGACAGTTTGATAAGAAGTGTGAGAATACTTACAAGGGGAGATAGATTCAATGTTTGTAATGGCTCAGCCATTCCCAGTCCTTATTCAATCCTGAGTTGATTGTGTCTAGTTTGCATATCAATTCCAGCTCAGCAGTCTCTCGTTGGAGTCTGTTTTTGAAGTTTTTCTGTTGTAATATAGCCATCCGCAGGTCTGACATTGAATGACCAGACAGGTTAAAGTGTTCTCCCACTGGTTTTTGAGTATTATGATTCCTGATGTCAGATTTGTGTCCATTAATTCTTTTGCGTAGAGACTGTCCGGTTTGGCCAGTGTACATGGCAGAGGGGCATTGCTGGCACATGATGGCATATATCACATTGGTAGATGTGCAGGTGAACGAGCCCCTGATGGTGTGGCTGATGTGATTAGGTCCTATGATGATGTCACTTGAATAGATATGTGGACAGAGTTGGCATCGGGCTTTGTTACAAGGATAGGTTCCTGGGTCAGTGTTTTTGTTCAGTGATGTGTGGATGCTGGTGAGTATTTGCTTTAGGTTGGGGGGTTGTCTGTAAGCGAGGACAGGTCTGTCTCCCAAGATCTGTGAGAGTAAAGGATCATCTTTCAGGATAGGTTGTAGATATCTGATGATGCGCTGGAGAGGTTTTAGTTGGGGGCTGAAGGTGACAGCTAGTGGTGTTCGGTTATTTTCTTTGTTGGGCCTGTCTTGTAGGAGGTGACTTCTGGGTACTCATCTGGCTCTGTCAATCTGTTTTTTCACTTCAGCAGGTGGGTATTGTAGTTTTAAGAATGCTTGATAGAGATCTTGTAGGTGCTTGTCTCTATCTGAGGGATTGGAGCAAATGCGGTTATATCTTAGAGCTTGGCTGTAGACAATGGATCGTGTGGTGTGTCCTGGATGGAAGCTGGAGGCATGTAGGTAAGTGTAGCAGTCAGAAGGTTTCCAGTATAGGGTGGTATTTATGTGACCATCGCTAATTAGCACAGTAGTGTCCAGGAAATGGAAATGGATCTAGGCTGAGGTTGATGGTGGGATGGAAATTATTGAAATCATGGTGAAATTCCTCAAGGGCTTCTTTTCCATGGGTCCAGATGATGAAGATGTCATCAATGTAGCGCAAGTAGAGTAGGGGCGTTAGGGGACGAGAGCTAAGGAAGCGTTGTTCTAAGTCAGCCATAAAAATGTTGGCATATTGTGGGGCCATGCGGGTACCCATAGCAGTGCCGCTGACTTGAAGGTATATATTGTCCCCAAATGTGAAATAGTTGTGGGTGAGGACAAAGTCACAAAGTTCAGCCACCAGGTTAGCTGTGACATTATCGGGGATACTGTTCCTGATAGCTTGTAGTCCATCTTTGTGTGGAATATTGGTATAGAGGGCTTCTACGTCCATAGTGGCCAGGATGGTGTTTTCTGGAAGATCACCGATGGATTGTAGTTTCCTCAGGAAGTCAGTGGTGTCTCGAAGATAGCTGGTAGTGCTGGTAGTGTAGGGTCTGAGGAGAGAGTCCACATAACCAGACAAGCCTGATGTTACGGTGCCAATGCCTGAGATGATGGGGTGTCCAGGAATTTCAGGTTTATGGATCTTGGGTAGCAAATAGAATACCCCTGGTCGGGGTTCTAGGCATGTGTCTGTACAGATTTGTTCCTGTGCTTTGTCAGGGAGTTTTTTTAGCAGATGGTGTAGTTTCTTTAGGTAATCCTCAGTGGGATCAGAGGATAATGGCCTGTAGAATGTGATGTTAGAGAGCTGTCTAGCAGCCTCTTGGTCATATTCCAATTTATTCATGATGACGACAGCACCTCCTTTGTCAGCCTTTTTGATTATGATATCGGTTGTTTCTGAGGCTGTAGATGGCGTTGTGTTCAGCATGGCTGAGGTTATGGGGCAAGTGATGTTGCTTTTCCACAATTTCAGCCTTTGCACGTTGACGGAAGCAATCTATGTAGCAATCCAGTCTGTTGTTTCGACCGTCCGGAGGAGTCCACGCAGAATCTTTTTTTTTTTAGTGCTGGTAGGGGGGATTCTGTGGGTTGGTATGCTGTTCAGAGGTATGTTGGAAATATTCTTTGAGTCGGAGACGTCAAAACTAGGATTCTAGGTCACCGCAGAACTGTATCATATTCATGGGTCTGGATGTTACCATGGACATATATGACATATATTTCTTTCATATGCTTGATTCCCCACAAATGTTAACACACTCATACAGAAATTAGGTGGACCTTTCATTCACATTCGCATCTATACAGTGAACATAACTGAGTGGTATTTTGCAGCTTGTTAGGGCAATGACCACAGGTAAAATAAGTAGCCTTTTGGTGAGTGACAGAAGTTTGACTCTCCTCCAACACCTTTTGCAATCTCTCTTCTGAAGAGTTGTCCAGGCTCTACCCACAGATTGTTCTGTACTGTATCTGATCTCTGCACGTGTCCATTTCAGAAGCATCCAATAAAACTTGATCCTGATCCAGTGCTTATTTTGTGCCAGGGCTGAGCCCTGGCACCTCTAGCTTGGCAATTCATAGTCCTGGCACCTCTGGGTTTGCTGCATCATTTATGAAAGTAACAAAAATTGCTCGAGCCCCAGCACCTCTTTCATTACAGATTAAGCACTGTCCTGATCTAAAAGTTATGAGAGACAAAGTGTTCCTTAAATCCTTTTGTTCAGGAAACGGTATCCTTATATTTAAGGGGAATTACCCGCCTTTCATATTTTGATGCATGAAACTCTTCATTTAGAATAGTTGTAGGAGCTACCATATTATAAACATAGCCTGATGTTGAAATGTTAGTGCCTTAATAGTACTTCTGGGACTAATACGACTTTTGTATGTACAAATATATCTCTTTGAATGAATAAAATGGGATTTGGACACCCTGAAAGTGCACATGTAAGTACCTGGTATGCAATTTTAGGTAATGGTGTATCCAGCAGGAAAAAAATGTAATGAGCAGTTGTTAACAGACAACACTCTACAGTATTTCTGTAATCAGTTGACAGTATGCATAACCTCATTTGACAATGTCCGTTATCTCATTAAAGCCAATATGCTTCAAACCTGTATAGCTTGTAAACCAATCTCTCCTTTTATTTGCAAAAAAAAAAAAAAAAAAAAAAAAATTTAAGAGGCTGGAATCATAATCAAAAGGTTTCCCTGACTTCACGCACTGTCTTTTCTCTTTTTTTGTGTGCATCTGTCTGCTTTCTTTTTTATGCTGTTCCTCAGAGGATGCAAAAGGCGGCTAAAATCAAGAAAAAAGCGGTGTGTAAACTGTTTTTCTTGAATGCTAATGTTTGTTTACACTTTTGTTGTCCTTGCTCCCTGTGGAGTGTTGTGTTTTTCATTACAGATCCTCATGAAGTTGTAGTTTTGGTTTTACTTGTTTAATAGTAGGCCACTGGATGGAACAAGAAACACTTGTTTATTTCTTTCATCTTCCACTTGCTGGAGTGCCTGTCTGTTGCTGCTCTTCTGTTTAATGTCACAATGTCCTGTGGTTTGTTCAGTCCAAATAAACAGCCAATTTTATGATGGGGAGAATTTTTAAAAATCTAATGCTTATGCTTGTTTTAACAGGAGAAGCAATTAATGCTGATGATGTTATTTGATATGACTGTGACTTATTGTGTTTGTATTAATTAAATTATTCTGAATATTTAAGCGCACACAAAGTTTAATTTTCCAACTCAAGATGGTAACTACCACAATTTGCTGATGAGATATTTCACCCAATTACACAAAATATACATCAGTAGGGACGGGCTAAATGTAATTGTCAAAACAGTCATTAGAGCGAATCTCACTATTTGTGATCGTCTTGATTGTAAGTGATGCAGTTAATTCTTTGCCAAAGTGTAATGTGGCTTTCACTCTTTGCATGTTGTTTGACCCACCTGGAATATAATTAACAAAACAAAAAATGCATTATTTTTATTTTTTTGTGACTGAATTCAGTGCTGGTGAGTGGTCCTGGATTGATACCCCTTGGAGAACAAAGTCTTCTCTTTTTCCACAAGTACAGGTAGAGTGCAGGCAGCAATAGAGCATGCTTCCCTATGCTGCTTCATCAGTGATCCAAGCCTCAGCTGGAAGGAACACCTCTTCTGATGAAGGTGTAGTTCAGGCTCTATGGCCATTCAGTCCTTGGTTTCTGCTGAGACTGCCAACAAGGGTGCTACTCTGTGTCCATTGTGATGGTAGACATTGTGATGTGGGCACTTCTCCACTGAGAACTAGATTAGTAATGGGATGTAGAATCTTTTACCTCAAGGCCTCTGATCCTAATTCAACACAACTCAGAAGAGACCAGATATTTTCCTTAGAGTGCTTGTCGATATGCACATTCCACTGATGGTGCACATGCACCTCATATGCGTGCTAGAGATCAGAATCTTTGTGGCCAGCAGTACCCATAGAGTGTACATACTGACTTCAATCCTCATGCTCTGCTGTGAGGGCATATAAGGGTGAGGCACAAAGACTGCCATTCAGTTCATTACAGCTTGGAGTCAGAGCCCAACTGTCCAAAAGACTGCCAAGCTTTCCCTTAGATTTTTTAGCAGTATTTTTTACAGTTTAGTTTATAGTGTTGGCTTTTATGGTTTTTAATTTTATTCATTTGGTTGATTGTTGCAACCTTTAGTTGTTAGAATCACTTTTTGTCAGTGGTATGGCATCATCCAGTTCTCCTGTATTCAAATGCAGGCCTTCATGGGAGGGAGCTATCCCAGCTTCAAATGGAAGCTCAAAGTGCCGCTATTGTGTGAGATAATCACACATCACTGTAAATGTATGATTTGCAAGTCTTTCAGCTCCTGAGAGAAGGACAGAGGCCTGCCTTCAGGTTTCCCTAATGATTAAATCCATGAGATCTGCTTCTGAACCACCCCCTCCTGTAATTGTTCTTTCCCTATTTTAGCCTCTGATCCTATCTCATTTTCACTGGCATTCATTATGTTAGCTGTCCAATCTCTACTAAACTTTTTGGTGAAAACTGAAACAAAAAGGTCATTTAGCACTTCTGCCATTTCCACCTCTCACAAGGCAGTTAAAATATCAGGCGCCTCCTAAAGTCATGGAATTCTTTTACACACCCCCTACTGGATTCTCACAACAATTAGCTCTGATTTGCATCCTTATTAGTAATTCCAGTACCAATGGCAAGGACTGAATAGGTATGGAGAATAGACTACTCTCTGATGTCTATTGGTGGTGCCTCAAGAACAGGGATGAGGCATGCAGATGAGACAGTGTGGGAAAGTATCCATGCCATTTCTCCAGTTATGTCAATAAATAGAGGACGTCAATTCAGCACCATCCATGAGCTCTGAAAGTTCATACTCACCCACAAAATAAAAACATCTCTTCCTCGGCAGTAAATGTCCTCTAATACTAAATTTGCATGTATATGGAAACACCTTTGAATAGCTGTCTTTGTAGTAGCTCAGCAATGTAATTGTTCAACATTACATTTTGCTTGAAGTGATCAGTGGAGATGTCACTTTAAATAGAAAATTAAAATTCCCTTTGTTACAATGCGACTGTCTTTTAGACTTCTGAGGGAGATTCCCAGGCCTTGACTGAAGTGGATCTGTTCATCTCCACACAGAGGATTAAAGTTCTGAATGCAGATACACAGGTATGTTTAATCATAATGCTTAAAAAATATTGCTGATTTTACACAATGGCTCTCACTTTAGAATAACATGTTCTCACATGTTGAGAAAGAATTGTCTTTACTGGATATGTGGTTAAACACACCACTGAAATGGATACTAGCATTTGGAAAGGATACACCATATGGGCATTTGTCAATATTTGTCAAATATTTGTCAAAGTTGCCATTTCTCAGTATTTTATTTTTATGCTGAGGGTTTGGGGTTTTTTCATTATTATTATTACTATTATTATTATTTTATTTTGCTGTGTTTTCTTTTTTTGGGAAGAAACCTGCATATTATCAAGGTGTAAAACCAGTTAGGTTAAAATCCTGAAGCCTTTCAAGATTCATGTGTGGTTGTCCACCTGCTCCATTTCAGCTTTGTTATGTCTTAAGAGCTATCCTGAGTTTCAGATCTGGTTCTTTGTTCCACTCTCTTTTGTCTAAAAAGGTCATTTGCCACTTTAACCAAGCCCTTCATTTCTCTCCATTTAACTTCCCGATTTTCAAGAAACTGTATCTGAATTGTCATCCTTCCTCCCCAAGGTCTATTATTTATTACAATATTACGGTAGTGTCTAGAGGCTATGACCGAGATTGGGGCCTTGTTGTGCTTGATGTGTGTTGTACCTACACATAGTAAAAGATTGTCTTTGTCCTGAAGAACTTACAATCTAATGAAATTTAATTTAGTAAATAGAATCTAAATTTTAAGTAGGATAAAAATCTCTTACACTGTGGGGAGATCAGGAAAAAGGGTGGAAAATACCCACCAACAAAATTAGAAGCCATATATAGCAGCAAGGAATGTACTATAATAGTTTCATTCAGTGGGCTCAGGACAAACTTTCATACCCAAATTGTCGGCTTATTGTGCTCATTTTTACAACCAGCATTATGATTATCATAAAACTTGGTTTTGAAGCCACCTGCACTGGAATGTTATGTACCTGGTACATTAGCAAGACTATTGCAGAAATGGCAACTGCTGAATTAACAACTATAGCTATGTTACAGGCCACCTCGTAAGGTTGTTCAGTGATGACGGACTTAATGCTTTCCATTATTCTCTAATGAATATATGGAGTGGCTGTCTTGTCTTGACTGACTGTAATCATACATCCTGAGAATAACTCCCTAATACTCGAGAACATGTCAAGAGTAGATGAATAGCTAGAGCTCTTAGAGGCTGGAGATTTACCAGGTGGTATGGAAGTATTTCCTCCCCCCCCCCCCAATTGTTTTGTTTTGTTTTTATTCTATAGGTACAATCTGGGTAGTTCTAGTACTTGTTAAAGTAAGGAATTAACACTACTGGCTGAAGCCAGTGTACTTTTCTTTTAATGTGGACATACTATAAACTTTCCATATTTGCACAGCCGAAGAGTAGAATATACCATGTAATGTGGCAGCTGCATTGCAATCTACCATACCCAGCTCTGCCAATGCACTTCAGTGCTGACCAGCAGTAGCCGTACTGATTCAGGCCTATATTTTTTCCCGCTTGATGGTAAAAATGCTTTGTCTTGTACAATGCAGAGCATGTTATCAATGCTTATAGCATTGATAGCAAAATCTGTCTTCATTGTTACGACATACATTTAACATGTCTATTGTATGCAGACAATCAAGTCAGGTCAAGGGTTAAAAAAGCCAATTATTGGTGAATGAGCAGACACATTCAGTAGCTAGATGTATGGGATGAAGATGATACATGGATTTGGTTTGTTATTCCAGTTGGTTTAATGAAGGCTCCTCTCAATGGACTTCGCTCTCTCCTTTCCTTAAATATTTCAATATGAGCAGTTACACTGAATGGGCTTTACACAGAAAGGAAAAGCAAAAGCACCCTGAGGCAGATTCTGATACCCTTACTCAAGGTGAGTATTACCTTATTCCACAAGTGCTATTCACTATGAGTGAGGGTACCAGAGTCTGGCCCTGTATATTGAACAAAAATAAAAATCTGATATTGGAATTGATTATGTTAAAGGATTTTACTAAAGCCTACTTCGAATGTGGCTGATTTTTCTGTGTACAGCAGGTCTCAAAGTAGCCGGAGGCTTTGCTTCCCCTGTCTTTTAGTACTCACTGTCGATGAGTATTTGCATTTTTAGCTTGACTGTGTTTTTACCAGTGCTAGAGAGATTTCTTGACTGGCTTCATTACTGTGGCTCTATATCAACTGGTGTAGCAGCTGGCACAGGCAGTGTGCAGTTTTATATCTGTCAATTATATAAAACCACTTTCTGCAATCATTAATTCAGTGTTCTAACCCTTATGTAATTTTATTGTATGTCATGCATGGAAGCATCTGGTGGTACTAACTGGTTTAAAAGAATTATAATTTCACTAAAAAATTGTCACAAGACATCTAACTTGATTTATGCTGGGGTTTGAACTGGGTCAGTAGTGGCAGTAAGGCATATTGTCACCTTGGACCCGTGGTTCTAGTGAGTTTGTTGCCATAGGCAAAACTAGCAAATGGTTGCCCCTACCAGCCTGAAGTCACTCACACGTGATATTTTCAGCTCTGTGTGACCACCTGTTCAACTCATGTGTTAGAAATAACCCCGCTTTTGACAGAGTGCCATACTTCTGATCTCTAGCTGCTCTGCTCTGTGGGCTGGGCTTGCAGTCCGGGAGTGAAATTGGCACAAGTGCCACAGCAACCATCTCCTGCTTCTCATATTCACAATGTGGAAAAGCTGGGATAGTGAAGCAGCAGGAGAGGTGAGGAACAACATGAGGTTGGCAAATCTACATGCCCTGACTCCACAACCCAGTCACTGGTAAAGCTGATGTTCAATGGGATACCATTTTTCAGAGTGTTCTGCTCTGCCCCCACTGATGTGATCTCACACACACCGTGTGTGTGGGGTCACGCAGGCGGGGGCGTGTCCACGCCATTCCAGAAGTACCGGAGCGTCTAGTATTCTGAGTCAGTGTCCACCTTAGGGAGTGGTCCTATGAAGGTCTCTGAGTTGTCTAGCTCTCTGACTCGTGCTCCCACAGTGCAGCCACAGGAACTGTACAGGTAAAGGCTCCCAGCTCCTATTTAGTTCCTGGCAGCCATCAGCCACCAGGAGGGCTGTGGGAGAACATGCAGCCCCTCTGCCCCTGCCCCCGCCCCCAACCCTCCTTTGAGATCTGCTTCAGATTTAATCAACTGACCCTCAGAGTAGCCACAGTCCTTTTTCCCCTTTTTACCAGGGAGAGGAGGGAGCCACCAAAGAAGAAGGAAAAACGGAACATATGAAAGGGAGAATGAAGAAATCAGGGAACCAGGATATGGGAAACAAATCCATGAGGAGTAGCAACAGGGACTTCTAGGAGAGCAACACATATAGAGGCAAGGAGATTTGGATGAAGGGGAACCCAGATGGCCATTTGGGAGAAGGAGAACCAGGTCTGGGGGTGGGGGGAAGGATATATTTGGTTTTCCAAGGAAAGAGATATGGGTGAGAGGTTTGGGATAGGGAGACTTGGGATAGGGAAGAGGGAAAGATTAAGGATCCAGATAGGAAGGGATGGAGAGATTAGGGGAGAGAAGACAAATGGGGGATTTAGGGACAGGGAGATAGGGAGAGAAACAAGGAGAGAAGGGGGAAAGTAATGGGAGGGGATACTGAGGCCTGGTCTACACTGGGTGGGGGGGGGGGGAATCGATCTAAGTTACGCAACTTCAGCTATGTGAATAACGTAGGTGAAGTCGACATACTTTGACTTACCATGGTGTCTTCACTGCGATAAATTGACTACTACCATTCCCCCGTCAACTCTGCCTGCGCCACTCACTGAGCTAGAGTAAGGAGTTGACGGGAGAGCGCACGGGGGTCGATTTGTTGCGTCTAGACTAGACACGAGAAATCGACCCCCGCTGGATCGATTGCTGCCCACCGATCCGACGGGTAGTGTAGACATACCCTGAGAGCAGAGAAAAGAGCAATGATGCAGAGAGAAAAGGAGAAAAAATATGGAGATGGAGGAAGAGAAAGAAAGGTGGACAAGTGCAGTTAATACAGTTTAGTTCCACATTTAGTTGTAGTAAACAATGGAAAGGTGTGGGGGGAAGCAGGAGAGAATCTACTTTTAGGATTGGGAGGGAAAAAATCTGACCTGCTCGTGGGTGGTGGACATGGGGGACAGAAACTCTAAATGCATAGATGTATTTATTTCCCCACCTCCATTCTTTCTTGTGAACCTTGTGTGTATGATTTGGATACTTGGAACAGTCTCCTGAAAAACAACTCTCCCTGCAGAGTTCCCATCGCCTGCTGGGAGATGTCCATTATAATACATTTTCCCCTCCACTGAGAGAAGCTTTATAGATGCTGCTGGACCCTGCAGATTTTCACAGAAACCCCCAAGCCCTTCTGTGGTCATCATCACATTTCATCTATCGCAATTTAGGGATAAACACAGAATGTTTTATTTCAGACTGAAAAGAATTATTAAAAGCATTTTAAGAATAGTGTCTGGAAAAAAGAGATTAGAAAAATCTATAGACCAGGTCGTTCCGATAAGTTATCAGTGTTGGTATTTTTCTAGCTCTGTCAAGTTACACTGTATTATGGTTCTTAAAACAATTGTTCTTCCTGACCTGAAAAACTCTTCTGTTCTCTCAGGCCTGGGAGAGAAGCATTGTAATTTGATAGATAAATACCCAGATATGTGGCTCCTTACCTCCATAAGGACAAGAATTAACTAATGAATAGCTAGAGAAGGGGTGGAAGGATCAAATCATTCTTTGGAGTGGATCAAATTGCATTTTAAAATTATGGGTTGTGGTCCAGGACATACATTTTCCACTATATATGACCTTCAATCCACAGCAGAGTTCCCACTGCTGCCACTGTGACAATTACACAAGGGTCAGGGGCAGAATATGGCCTTATGTAATCACTAAACTTTTTTAGCTATATGTCACATTCAGCATTGCATAGTGGAAAACAATCTCACTTGTAGGACCACTGCTGTTTCCACCCTTTTATTTCTTCCTCACTTATCCACCGTTCTCTGTTTCTTTCTTTCACCTGTTCTTGTATGTCTCTTCCTTTTTTCCCTTCTGCATTTCCTTCCCTGCAGTATCTCCCAATTTGACCCCCTGGACTTCACTCCCACCCCATTTGAAAAAATGGTAAGCAGTGGTATAATTGATGACATACAAAATATCATAATTGGCCTTGAGTTTACATCCCACTGAGGGTCATGGACACTAGTGGTGTTCACACCTCACAGGGACAGTGCATCAAGCTACCTGCAGACTCAGAAAGAGAACACTAAGGTTATGCTTGTTTCACATCTCAGGATTATCTCCATAACCTTGAAGACTAGAAACATATTTTTAACAGAAACTGAGATTTTGCGGGGTCTTACTATGCCATGTGGGCATCAACATAGAACATCTAAGTTCTAATATGGCCCCTGCCATGCTGGATGATAAACACGTTGCAGAATTCTAAAGTGTATGCAAGAGCATCTCTTTCTCCTTCCTGCAGCCAGAAGGGACTGGTGCTATTATTGTGGTGCTATTTAGGGAAAGCAAGGACAAAAGCAGGCTTTACGTTTTGCTCTGGAGTTGCTGATATCTGGGTCTACTCTGAAAGATTTCCTTGATATCAAGATATCTCTTTTGATTATAACAGTTTTCCATGCACTTTTGAGTCACACAGGTCCCAGAAAGCCATATGTAGTGGCTCTGCAGAAGGTCAGGAGGCAGGTCATCCTGCTGAACAAGGCCAAAGGCAAAGCCCCAATATGTTATATGCGTTAGGTTGCTGAGGAGGGGCCAAGGAGGAAAGCTAAATCACAGGAGCCCCCTCAAGATGGTTGACTGCATAGCCTCACTCAGTCAGCACTGACCCATTGGGTATTTGTTTGTTAATGTTTCTACATGACATGTCAGACTGCTGTAGGGTGGAAAAAGTTCTTTGACTGTTTCCGTTCACAACAATCTGCTCTGTGCCATCACTTCACTCTCATTAGCCCAATTGCTACATATCTCAATTGGGCTGGATTAAATCTGACATCACATATGTAACATCACACTGCATGTCCACCACCAATGGAAAAGCACCCTTCTGGGAACAGGGAGCAGCCCCCCGCAGCTGCAAAGCCAGGAATTATAGCTTCAGACCTTACATGGGCCACAAGCTGCAGAGGCCCCCTTCTCTCCTGGACAAGGGCCCGAAATGTTTAAAAGGGAAACAATAAAACAATATATTGATTTCAGACTAAATACCTGCGGCACGGGGAAGATTCAGAAAGCACTGATTCAAGAACAAGTGCTTGTATTCCAGTTCAAGCAGAAGATTTGATGGATGTTTTATCTCTTCAGGCGAAATAACAATCAAATATTTCAAGAGTGCTGCTTAAAACCTGTATAAATTTACAATTACCTAGAATATCAGTACAAAAAACTATTTGGCTTTACAATTCTAAATGTTTAAAGTTCTTTCAGAACTGTAATAGCGTTATTTAGCTGCAGAACACCTCATAAATGAGGAATCTTGTAAGGTAGCTGGTGGGCCACATTCATTTATTCATATTCAGTGCAAGTTCACTAATAATAAAACTTACTGCAAGTTTATACCCAGTGGTGCAAAGGAGACATGATTAAAAATGAGATCACTGCTTTTTGATTGAACAAACAAATGACAGAAGTATAAACTAGAAATCAATAACACAAAGATTTAGATCATTGCAAAAGACAAATACATAGTAATATCCGGGATAAAACAAGTTCAGTGACCAAAAAAAAAATTCTTCCGTGATTGCAAACATTCGCTGACTTCATGTTTGCCCAAGGATAACTTTATTAGTTCCATAATGATACATTCCTGGGAGAAAGCATCTGGAGATGGTAAGCTGAGATTTCCCTGGTAATGTCACAAAGTTTAAAAAGAGAAATAAATTAAAAGGCAGAAGTAATCCACCAAGAGGATGCAGTACTAAAAGATGTGAGATAGAGGTAGAAATTTTTGAAGAGTGTTTAAAAACTGCTCCAGAGTTATTTTTTCACCTTTTGGAGCAATAGCGTGCTCTTACATAAGATACCTTTCTCAGATCATAGTTTGGGCAGGTTTTCATTGTTTCCTAAAATCAAGGAGCAAAAGGCTTTTCTCAGCTAACATCCAGGGGTCAAAGCTTGTCCAGTGTAACTGAGTTGGCAGCCTGACAACCCTAATTTGACTCGGCTGAGGAAGATTTTGACTAGTTATGCTAGCTAAGGCACATTAGCTTTTATTATGCTCGTGTTGCTGAGAGGAGAATTTGCCCAGAGCTTTCTGATCTCCCCTATTGTGCAACATATTGTGTACCAGTTATCCACCTGCCTACAGATGGCTGAACTTCAGTAGTCCTGTACAGATACTGCAAATGGAAACCAACATTTGCCAACAGACATCCATAGAGGGCCAAATTCAGAGGTGATATGAACTCAGACTAGGACCTAATTCAGCAAAGGTACTAAAGCATGTGCCTCACTTTAAGCATGCAAATAGTGCCATTGACTTCAGTAGAGTACGGGTGCATTGAGTACCTTTCTGAATCCAGACTCTAGGCTGACCTCCCTTTCAGATATCTGTGTCCTAGCTGGTGTGACTTACATGGTGAGGAGGAAGGAGGCAGAATATCTATGTTAAAATTTGCCCCTCGTAATGAGAAGAAGGCAACACAACATTTACAATCCATTATGAGGAAAGAAAATGTTAACTTTGTATTTCGGAAAATGTTACCTTATGGTTTGTTGAATCCTTCTTTATCTTGTCTGACATAGCAGTAATGCTCATGATCTTGTTATAAACAGCTTCTGTCACTGCTTTATTTTGGAGTTTAATTGTTTGCAAAAGCCATGTATTTTCAAACATGATGAAATTATTTCTAAAATATTGGAACATATTTTCTTTTTACTTGAGGCCTGATGCTTTTTAACTTTTTGTAATAGGGTCTGTGTGCCAAATATCTGCAGTTGTTATTCAGACAAGATTTCCATTGAAGCCCAGGGCTTTTCAGTAACTCAGGCTATGACTTCAATGGCAGTTTTGTTTGAGAAATTGGCTGAATAAAGGCTGCAGGATCTGGCCCCATATAAACTGCACAAAGAGATGCAAGCTTAGCTGTCTGTTGTCACGCTCGAGAAATTAGACAATATGGGAGAGGGGAAAAGTGACATTTCTGGAGTAATATTGTGCATGTGGAACATTTTTGTTTATCTTTTGTTTTGTGTAGGAAACTATGATGGATCATGCGTTGCGCACAATCTCATACATTGCTGATATTGGTAACATCGTTGTTTTAATGGCAAGACGCCGGATGCCAAGGTCTGCTTCTCAAGACTGTATAGAGACGACACCTGGTGCCCAAGAAGGAAAGAAACAGTACAAAATGATATGTCATGTCTTTGAATCTGAGGATGTAAGTAAACTTAAATTTTTTTTTAAATACAATATGTCACTTAAGGGATCTCAGAAATCTAATAGTATCTATCGCATGAATGCATTTTTGTTACCAAGAATTGCTTTTCTGATTGGCTGATCCTTTCAAAGGTTTACAGGCTAACTTTTATAATAGTTGTTACTGTTCTATCCCAAACTGTTCTCACTTTATTTTTTTTCACCTATACCTTTAAATCACTCGCATTTCCTTCTTCAACTCCCAGAATCTTCCTCCACTATCTCAGAATTGTTGGTGCTCATTCAACCTACACTCCCCTCTGGATATTGTAATACATAATCATTTGGATGCTTTTTTAAAGTTCATTTTACCATATATGGCCAAAGTAGATATTTACATTCAGTGGCTACAAAACTGATCATCTTGAATCAGATTCTTTGGTCTGGCTGAGTTATGCTGAATGACATGTCTATGCTCCCTCAACCCCGAGGCTAACCAGGGACCTGTCTGGTCCTTGTCTTAAGAGCTGCTCTAACTTATGGCCAGTCACTGACAGCCCCAAAAGGACTATTTCAGCAGCCAGAGATTGGCCAGGTCAAAGGGTGCCCTGGCCAGATCCCCTTTTGCTTGCTGTCTACCTACTGGGGAGGAGAAATCCTTATGGACAGATCTGCTGATTTTACGTATGCGCAAAGTGCTCTCAACAGACCTGGGAATCAGGCCCCTTATATTTAAAAACATCAAAACGCCTTCATTTATATGTTCTGCATTGAAAATGTTATAAATTGCACTTTCCCCTACTGCTGTATGGTCAGAGCAGCAGCTGTTGGAAGGTTTTCTTTGTAACTAGAAGGGCTAAACCAATACTTTTTAAATAAAAGCTTTGATTATACAGAAAATACTTTGACCCCTCACTCAAAAAAGCATCTGCACAATAAAGATGGTGATTATAGTCATTATGTTTCTGTATACTCTGTGCCATAGTGCATTCACAAAAGGTGGCAGATTCTTAGCTTTAGAGCACTCTTGGGTAAAGTTAGTCTAGACCAGGGGTCGGCAACGTTTGGCACGCGGCTCGCCAGAGTAAGCACCCTGGCGGGCAGGGCCAGTTTTATTTACCTGCTGACGTGGCAGGTTTGGCCGATCGCGGCCCCCACTGGCTGCGGTTCACCGTCCCGGGCCAGTGGGGGCGGCGAGAAGCGGTGCGGGCGAGCGAACGTTGCCAACCCCGGTCTATATATTATATAACTAAACTAGTGTTGTATTGTAAAATAAACAAGGTTTTCAAAATGTTTAAGAAGCTTCATTTAAAATGAAATTAAAATGTTGATCTTACGCCACCAGCCCGCTGCTGGTCTGGGGTTCTGTTCACCTCGGCCGGCAGCGGGCTGAGTGAGGCCTGCGGCCAGGAACCCGGCTGGCAAGGGTCCAGCAGCCAGAACCCCAGACCAGCAGCGGGCTGTGTGGGGCCGGCGGCCAGGACCCCTGACTGGCAGTGGACTGAGTGGCTCAGCTCACTGTCGCTCAGGGGTTCCATCCGCCGGCTCCTGCCAGCCGGGATCCTGGCTGCTGGATCCACTCAGCCCGCTGCCAGTCTGGGGTCCCGGCCCTCCCCACATACAGTGGGTACCTACTTTCTCCCTCATTCTGGCCATTCTCTTCCTCTCTCTCCACTGAGCTGAGGGTGGCAGTGCACTGAGCACAGGGCTGGGGGTGAAGGGTCGGGCCAGGAGCTAAAATGAGGGAGGGGGCTCAGGGTTGGGGCAGGAGGTTCGGGTGTGCTGCATTTACCTGGGCAGCTCCCATTTGATGCGAGGTGTGCAGATGGGAATGTGGGGGGGGGGTGCAGGAGCTCCCCTTTGGTGCTCCAGGTGGGGGTGGGGATGTGGCGGGTGCATAGGGTGTGGGGGGGCTGGGGATGTGGGGTGGTGCAGGGTCAGCGCAGAGGGGGGGGCTGGGGATGTGTGGGGGTGCCAGAGTCAGGGCTAGGGTTGTGGGGGTGGGATGAAGGAGTCAAGCAGAGGGCTGGGTGTGTATGAGGGAGGTACAGGGCAGGGGTCTGGGGTATGTGCGGGGCTCAGGGCAGAGGGCAAGGTGTGTATGGGGGGGGGTCAGGGCTCAGGAGAGAGGGCTGGGTGACTGCCCCCCTAAGAACTCCCAACCCCCCAGCTCCTTGTCCCCTGACTCCTCCCTCCAGAGACCCCCCACCCTAACTGCCCCCCCAGGACTCTCCTTGCTCCCTGTCCCCTGACTGCCCTGACCCCTATCCACCCCCCGCCCCCTGACAGACCCCGGGACTCCCATGCCCCATCCAACCCCCCATGCTCCCTGACTGCCCCCTCCAGAGACCCCCCCCATCCAACCCACCTTGTCCCGTGACTGCCCCCACGCCCACCCCTTATCCAACTCCCCCGGGCCTGGACCCCTTACCATGAGGCTCCACGCAGAGCCTGATAAGCTGCCCCGCGGGAGCGCGCGGCCTCGGCCCCCAGAGCTCTGCGCGCGCGGCGGCAGGGCTCTGGGTGAGCGGGGAGCGTCTTTCCCTCCCCGCAGAGCCAAAGACTGCCCCGCAGGAGCGCGCAGTCCCTACCCCCAGAGCGCTGCGCGCGCGGCGGCAGAGCTCCAGGGGAGGGGAGAAGGCTTGGGAGGGGCTGGCAGCTTGCTGCGCTCCGGCCCAGGAGCGCGGCCCCCACGGCTTGCCGTGCCGGGAGAGTGGGGTCATTTGCCTACCCCGTGCGCACGGCTATGCTTCTGCTCCCTGCCCCCGCGGGGGGAGCGGAGGGCAGAGGAGAGCGGGCTGGGCTGGGCAGGATTTTTAATGGAGTCCTGGCAGGCTCCAGCGTGCCATTAAAAATCGGCACGCGTGCCGAGCCCTGGTCTAGATATTATGCTTTGATAAGACTGGATGGGAAAATACAAAACAAAGGAAATTAGAGAACTGGAAATATTAGTACATAAGCTAAATTATGACTTAGTTGGCATCACAGAGACTTGGTGGGATAAGTCTCATGACTGGAATATTGATATAGGCTATAGCTTTGTTCAGGAAGGACAGGTGGGGTAAAAGAAAATATCAAGAATATATACCCTTGCTCTGAAGTCCAGAAGGAGGTGGGAGTCACTGGTTAATGATAAAAGGGGTATCCTGATAGTAGTCTACTATAAACTACCAATCAGGAAGAGGAGGTGGATGAGGCATTTCTAGAACAACAATAATACCCAAAACACAAGACCTGGTATAATGGGGGACTTTAACTACCCAGACATCTGCTGGAAAAGTAATACCAAAAACCACAAAATTTCCAGTAAGTTCTTGGAATATATTTGGGACAACTTTTTGTGTGGGAAGTAGCCAAGATGGCAGCCATTTTAGACTTGATTCTGGTCGACAGGGAAGAATTGGTAGTGAATCTGAAGATGGAAGGCAATTTGAGTGAAAGTGATCATGAAATGATAGATTTCATGATTCAAAGGAAATTTGTAAGCACCTGGAGGATGATAGGGTTATAAGGAATAGCCAGCATGATTTTGTCAAACAAAAATCATGCTAAACCAACTTAATTTCCTTCTTTGACAGGGTTACTGGCCTAGTGAATGGGGGAAGCAGTAGATGTTATATTTCTTGATTTAGTAAGGCTTTTGATACAGTCCCACATGATATTCTCATAAGCACACTAGGGAAATGTGGTCTTGGTGAAATTACTATCAGGTGGATGCACAATTAGTTGAAAGACCATACTCAGAGTAGTTATCAATGATTCACTGTCAAACTGGGAGTGTGTATCTAGTGGGGTTCCACGGGGTTCAGCCCTGGATCCAATACTATTCAATATTTTCATTAATGATTTGGATAATGGAGAGTATATTTATAAAATTTGCAGATGATACCAAGCTGGGAGGGGTTGCAAGAACTTTGGAGTACAGAATTAGAATTTAAAACCACTATGACAAATTGGGCAATTGGTCTGAAATCAGCAAAATGAAATTCAGTAAAGATAAGGACAACGCATTTCACTTAGGAAAGAAAAATCAAACACACAACTACAAAATGAAGAATAACTGTCCAGGTGGTAGTACTGCTGAAAAGGATTTGTGGGTTATAGATTGAAATTGAATGAGTCAACAATGTGATGCAGCTGTGATAAAGGCTAATATTGTGGAGTGTAATACAGGAGTAAGTCACAGGAGGAAATTGTCCCACTCTACTTGGCACTGGTGAGGCTTCTGTTGGCATAGTGTGTCCAATTCTGGGGGCCATACTTGAGGAAAGATTTGGACAAATTGGAGAGAGTCCAGAGGTGAGCAACAAAAATGATAAAAGGTTTAGAAAATCTGACCTATTAGGAAAGGTTAAAAAAAACTGGGCATGTTTAGTCTTGAGAAAAGAAGACCAAGGGGAAACCTGATAATAGTCTTCAAATATGTTAAGGGCTGTTATAAAGAGGACAGGAATCAATAGATCTCCATGTCCACTGAAGGTAGGACAAGAAGTAAGTGGCTTAATTTGAAGCAAGGGAGATTTAGATTAGATACAGATGCTCCCCTTGCGTAACTCGAATTTTGCGTAAGTCGGAAACGTATCTCTGACCATTATGCAAAAAAAAAAAAAACAAACACCACCCCTCCTATTTCTAGCTTATGGATCTTTTTCCATAAGCTCGGATTTGTGTACACCGGGTTTATGTAACTCTGAGAGCATCTGTATTAGGAAAAACTTTCTAACTATAAGGGTAGTTAAGCTCTGGAATAGGCTTCCAAGGGAGGTGTGGAATCCTCATCATTGGAGGTTTTTAAGAACAAGTTGGTCAAACATTGTCAGGCATGGTTTAGGTTTAATTGATCCTGCCACGGTGCAGGGGGATGGACTTGATGACTTCTTGAGTCCCTTCCAGCCGTACATGATTCCATAGGAATGCTCTGCATTTTATTATTTAAAAGGAAAAGGAGTGACCACATCACAATTCTGGCCCTTTGCACTCATCGTAGAAAGGCCAAAGAATGAATGGGAGACACTCTCACCTCTCCAGGCTGGGGTGGGCAAGTGCTTTAATTTTTCTTTTTTAAAAAAAGTGTCAAGTTAGTAAAAATTAAAAGCAGGAAAAGTATTAATTTTTTTTCTGACTTACAAAGATATTTTGAAGTACTAGTGCCAGTAACAGGAAGAAGTGATCATTTAAATCCACCAGTTTAATGGTCAGTTTTAAAATCTATTTCTTAACATGTTATTTTGAAAATAAAGCTAGCCCATTGCCTGATACAATTTTAGCTCCAGATTGCATATTTTGCAAGGCAGAAAATCTTTGAGTTTAATGTTTGAATTGGGAGGCAGTGTTGCCTAGTGGATAGAATAGCGGTCTGGGGCTCAGGAGATCTGGGTTCTGTTCCCAGCTCTGCCACTGCCTGCTGGGTGACCTTGGCAAAGTCACTTTGCCTCCTTGTGCCTCCATTTCCCCATCTGTAAAATAGGAATAATGATACTTACCTCCTTTGTAAAGCTCTTTGACATGTACTGATGTCAAGCATTAAATGAGAGCAAAGTATCATTAAAAACAATAATTGATTCTAAGCCTGAATCTGACTTAGGTCTCTTTCTGAGCTGTTGGTGGATTTGAAAAGCAGAGGGGAGAGAAATGGACTGAACACCCAAAAACTGATACCAGTGGAGACAGAAAACACAATTAAGCAGCGGGAAGGAGAGATAGATGACAAACCATGATAAGATGGGTTATAAAAATCTTTATTGATTACTGCTCCATTGTTGACATTCACATGTCTTGGGGCATATTGATTTGTATTGTTGTTCATAGTGTGATGGGTCACCTAGTTGAAAAGAAGTTCCAGAATATACAGTAATGCAACATGACTAGTTTAGCTGATCATTTCTCAGGATTTTCTAAATCTGTTTTCAAATGGTAGAATATCGACCTCTGTCTGTCTTTAAACAATGGAGTTTATTGCAACATGTTATTGTAAAGCACAAATTAAACAAGAACGCCACCTCTGTTTAACACTTGAAATAAACCATTTAGCATCTGATTTTGGGAATAAAGAGTTATAGATGTTATAACGTTGCCTACCATGTGTAGAGATAGTGTGGATATCCCTGACTGTATTTAGGTTGTGCCAGTTCTCTGACAAAGAGCACTGCATTTTCAGAACAAAAACACTGTCAAAACTCAGGTTGTCAGACTGAATATACTGCTTCCTTATCTATGATATGTGATCCATATCTGATCACTAGTATTTTGAGGGACCCTACACTGCAGGATACAAGCAACTCCTATTTAAGTCAGTAGGAGTTGTTCATATCCTGTGGTGGAAGAACAGGGCTCCTGGAAACCATGTTGACCTAGCAAATCTAATCTAGCATTCTCTTGTGATCTGCAGTAGATCCATATAGGAGAAATAAAAATTTCAGGTAAGAATACTAATTTTGCATATAAATACCTCCTGCTTTTTCCTACCTCTGTCTCTCACTGCTGCAGTGACATCTAGTGGAACTAAAAAGCAAAGTTTGCTACAAAGTTCTATGATTCTGTCTCAGTTAATTATTTAACATTTGTACAGTGCCTTGAATGTGTGAAGTGCTAAGTATTATTATTATCATCTGTCTTTTCATTTCTAATGTGTCTATTGCCCTAGGCTTCCAGACATTAGTCTGGAATTCAACTCTTGCAATTCAACTCTCCTACAGTTAACTTTGATGGGTAGTCATCTCATATTGCAGAGATTGCATAGTCAGAGGAGCTCTCCAGAAACACACCAGAGACATGGCGAATGACTTAACAATTGGAGTCCAGCAGAGTTTCCTAAATGTGGCTAGGATATACCCAGCAGTGTTTGGCCAGTGTGCACCATAGGCGTTGACTTCCCCTCTTTGCTCTGGGCCCTTGAACCCCCCACCCCACTCCACCCCTTCCATGAGGCCCAGCCCCACCCCGCATCTTCCCACCCCTTCTCTGCCCCCATTCCCTGTCACAAAACCATACTATGCAAGAAGGCACAGACAAATTATTAAACATTGTTGATGCTGGCAGGCAGTGCAGGCACTGTTCTGGGTTAAATAAGGCAATCAGCAAGTGGGTGGGGGAAAAGGGGATAGGGTTTGCTGAAGCTATGGGACAGGTACAATGGCCGCAAAGTGAGAGCAGATGGATTTGCAGAAGTGGAACATGCACTGGTATAAGATCCAGGAGTATTGAAGATTCTGATGATGGAGCAGTCCAAGCTAACCATGCATCCATTTGGTCCAGTGTGAGGGTGGGCTTAATAATCACAAACAGAGGAACTCTATTCTGGTCACACATGCAAGCACAGACCCTCCTCTCTGCTGCACAGGGGACTGCAGTTGTGGTCAGAACGTACTGAGTGTCCAGACCATGTGACAATCTCTCTCTTAAGATATGGTCCACGCTGTGAAAAAGTCTGAGAACTCCTGATCTACAATATACTACTTAAGTGCTTATAGAAACAGATGCATAAGTAGCATATTACTAGCAATTGCAGCTTCTTGGTGAAAGGAGCTGATAAGAATGGCCATAGTGAGTCAGACCAATGGTCCATCTAGCCCAGTATCCTGTTTTCTGACAGTGGCCAATGCCAGATACTTTGGAGGGAATGAACAGCACAGGCAATCATCAAGTGATCCATCCCCTGTCGTCCACTCCCAGCTTCTGGCAGTCAGAGGCTAGGGACAGCCAGAACCTGGGGTTGCATCCCTGACCATCTTGGGTAATAGCTATTGATGGACCTATCCTCCATGAATTGAATTCTTTTTTGTTATAGCTTTGGCATTCACAGCATCCCCTGGCAATGAGTTCCATAGGTTGACTGTACCTTGTGTGAAGAAGTAGTTTCTGTTGTTTGTTTTAAACCTGCGGCTATTCATTTCATTGGGTGACCCTAGTTCTTGTGTAATCTGAAGGAGTAAATAACACTTGCTTATTCATTTTCTCTACACGAGTCATGATTTTATAGACCTCCATCATATTCCCTTAGTCATCTCTTTTTTCCAAGCTGAAAAGTCGCATTCTTTTAATCTGTCCTCATACGGAACCTGTTCCATACCCTTAATCATTTTTGTTGCCCTTCTCTGTACCTTTTCCACTTCTAAAATGCCTTTTTTTAGATGGCGTGACCAGAAGTGTCAAGAGGTGAAGAGTTTGCCGTATTGAGTTTGCTGAAGAGAGATTTATATTATCGTTGCATTCTATATCATTTTGGGTGAATCTTTTAAGCAAATTAGCTCTGTTCATAGTTACTGAGTGGTGTTCCTCCTTTTCAGCTGCATCTTATTTTATTTTACAGGCACAGCTGATAGCTCAATCAATTGGTCAGGCTTTCAGCGTGGCCTACCAGGAGTTTCTGAGAGCCAACGGAATTAATCCAGAGGATCTCAGTCAGAAAGAATATAGTGACATAATCAATACCCAGGAGATGTATAATGATGATCTTATACACTTCTCCAATTCAGAGAACTGCAAGGAGGTAAATTCTTTTTTTTTTAAATTTTTATTTCATATTGTTAATCCAGTTTTCTTATTTTTAATATTGATGCACACACTGAGCACTCAATTGGCATTTTAAGAATACATTTGCATAGGAAATACATGGTTTTATTAGTATTCAGCCTTAGGAGCTTTTTATTTTTCCTACCCACTTTACTTTCAAGGTCCTTCTGCCTCCATCATAATAGTAATTACATTTACATTTCATATAAACGGGAAACAATAATACCTTTACATCATGCTTCAGGTGTCAATTACTTGCGTTCTATAATGAGGTGTAGATATAATAAGGGAGTTGATAATCAGGTTTTAATAACCTTGAAAATTTACATTTTAATAGATTTTATATCTGCTGTTTGGCACTAAGCGTCTCTGTAAATGAGCTGACATTTCTGATCTCAGTAAGATATCTTTGGTGTATCTTCTGTATTAAGACTGTGTGTTTTAATGCTCATTCTAGAATAAAATCATATCTGGTTAATTTAAATGTTGGAGGTGCATATAGAAGAGAGGCCTGATTCCAAAATATTACCTGCAAAGCTGAGGGTGGAGAAGCATTCATCTGACATAGAAGTAATGGTTTTTAATTAAGTTAGACAAAAATCACGGGACAGGATCCAAACACAGACAATATGACCTTAAAGGTCAGATTGTTCTTGGGTCTTGTGGGTGTTTGAGGGCAATGGGTGGAACAGTGAGCTGTCTGCCATCTCGGTGCTCCCCATGCAGGAATAGGGACCAAGTGCTTGGGGAGAACAGGGACTGCTCTTGGGCACCCCCACGATACAATCCCCCCGAGGAGCAAGTGGGATCATGGCAAAGGGTAGGCGCAATGTGTGCACTCCCACTGTACTTGGGGAAGTTGCTAGGGGAGGGAAGGGATTTTGTCTCCTGAAGAGATTGCAAAACTCTTCTAGGGCTTAAGGGGCTTCTGTCCATCACCAGTACTGCTTGGTGGTTGAATACCATAGACTGGCCCTAATATAGCATTGTTTTTAGTCCATGAAAGAAGGGTTTTATGGAGTTCTGGCTCTGCGTGGGACAAGCATGGTTGTCTCTTATGCTTCTGTTATATCATAGCTCTTCCAAATCCCATTCATCTTATACTCCACACACTCCTGACTATCAAAGATAAAGTGGACTTCTGCTCGGAAAGGTGACTACGTAAAATAAAAATAGCACTTTTAAAGCTGCATCTTCTCCCTCTGTGTCTGACAAGTTGTACTACTACCAATGAAGTGGGTCCAGTAGAGCTGTGGCATTGAGCAGCCTGGTTTCTGTCCTCTTGTCCTGCCTTTCTCCCCTCAACCCCCCACAAATAACAGCAGCAAAATTGCCATCTGAAACCTGTTTACAGAATCTTCATTGTTGGTAATATATGAAGTGGAGAGAACTTCCCTTAAGTCAATACCAGGCTTAGCATGGCATGTCAGCATAATGACTTGCATTGATAATAATGGTGTACATTTCATATTTTACCTTTCATGCAGGAAGGTCTCTAAGCACCTCAAAAACAGAATGAGACACATGGGGCCAAATCCTGTTTCCATTGAAGTAATGACAAAACTCTCCTTGGTTTCAGTGTGATGAATATTTGGCCTGTGTTCTAATGGTCTGAGTGCAGAAAGCACAATTTCTGCATTTTAAAATGGTCTCATTTTGTGACCTTGGGCAAATCATTTAATCTTTCTGTCGCAGTTTTCTCATCTGTGAAATAATAGGTGTAGTAGCACTTCTCTGCCTCATAGGGGTATTGGGAGGATTAATTAATTGAACTTTATAAAACATTTAGAAGATGAAAAGCGCTACATGCTAAATGTTATTTCCAAGCGACGAGTCATGTGATTTCACTGGGGGTTTTGCCTAAATAAGGGATGCAGATTTTGGACCTATACGTAGGAAATGCCGTCATTTCTGGGTTAATCATGGTGACTGGAAGTGAAGGTGAAAATCCATATTCAACTGAAAACCAATCCAGGTATACGTAAATTGTAATTTATAGAGTTACAGATAGAAAAGATAAAGAAATGGATGTGTGGTTTATACAGGTACAGTCGTTGGACTTGACAAGGTATTGTTTATGTACACATAACAACTGGAAAATATTTCAAATTGGTCACACAAGGGAAAACAAACTTAATTAGAAAATCTTGTTTTTACTTGTAATCGGAACTGATTGGATATAAATATGTGTAACACCAAGATGCCAGATTTATAATCACTTCTCTGAGCTTAAGCATGCTTCAGAGGTGGCTACCCTTCCTGCTGCCCATTGCTCCTTGGTTCCCAGTTCTTCTAAATGAGCATGTTTACAAGTAATGATGGATTGTCTGATCATGCTGAAGCTGTTGCACTCTGGCTGCATTTCAGTCAACCCAGGGATAACCTCTGCAGAACCCAGTGAGCCTTCCTGGTTTTTACAAACAAGAAATCTCCTTCTGGGTCTCTTTTTAATTTAGAAGGCTGACCTAACTGTAGTGATGCAACTGAGCCTCCAGTGGTAAATAGGCCTTGCTTATTACAAGTAGCGCAGCCACCGCATTATTTGTTTGGGGGGAAATGTTCTTATCCAGTATTTTATTAAAGAAGACGCTCAACTTGAAAATCACACTTCTGGTTAGAAACATTACACATCCTGTAATCACAAGTAACCCCCAAGATTACTATATCTGAGAGAAGATAATGTCATTGTATTAGAGTAGCACCTTGAGGGACTAACAGAGATTAGGGCCCCCATTGTGCTAGGTGCTGTACAAACAGGTAAGATGCACAGATAAATTAAGTGAATTGGTGAAGGTCACACTTGAAGTCTTTGGCAGAGCTGGAAATTGAACCTAGAACTCTTAAATGCCAATGCCTTAGCTGCAAAGTCTTAAGATCTCCCCTGGCAGCTGTTTTCCAGTGAGGAAAATTATTTCTATTTATTTAATGAAGCACATCATATATAGTCAGTTCCACTGTTTCCCATGTAGAGTCAGTAGTTTTTTAGTTTTTCCCTTGTTATAAAGACCTGTATGAATTACAACAGGTGAGCAGAAGATCCTCTATAAAAATTATTTTAAAGGAATTAGAAAAAAAATCAGAGCATCCTATTTAACGGGTGCTAGAAACTGGAATATGTGACAGGTACTCATTTTAAAAACAATTAAATTGACTCTCTCTTTTGAAGTAACTTCTCGTGATTAATAGGAAAGTGATTTAGTTTTCTTTGTAAATGGTTAATTTTAATTAATTGACCACTGAAATAGTAGTGTTTGAAATTCAGAGGAAATGTAATTAAAACAAAACAGTGATTTGTATAAATTTTCATTGCAGCTGCAGCTAGAAAAGCAGAAGGGAGAAATTCTCGGGGTGGTGATTGTGGAATCAGGATGGGGATCCATCCTACCCACAGTTATCCTGGCTAACATGATGAATGGAGGCCCTGCAGCTCGTTCAGGGAAACTAAGCATTGGAGACCAGATTATGTCTATTAATGGAACCAGTTTAGTTGGTCTTCCTCTTGCAACATGCCAAGGGATTATAAAGGTACCCAACACTTATATCTGTATACATGCATGTTCGTAGAGTGTGACCCTGCAGGGCTGAGATTGTGTCTTTGTAAAGTGCCTGGCAAATGTCTGACACTTATATGTGTAATAACAATAATTCCAGTTTTACTGGTGCAAGATAGACTCTGACATTCCAGGCCATTCCTTTGAGCAGATTTTAATAGGGACAAGTGAGTGAAGATTATGTAAGGAAGAAGAGCTGCAAGAGTATTTCACAAGACTAAATAGAGCCAGACCACGCTGCACATATCTCCTAGAGAGGATCACATGTGGACCTCCACACTTACCAGTGTGAGGGAAACTCAGCTGTATCCACAGCACTATCTATCCTATGAACTGCGGAAGCCTTTCATTTGGACTCCAAATGAAAGGCTTCCGCAGTTCATAGGATGGATAGTGCAAGTGGAAGGGGTGGTGGACTGGAGGAAAGAGTTGGCAGGTCGGGAGATGAATCAAGTAGATGCAGTCTATCTTCCCTGTAACCCCATGAAGGTTCCCCAGAGAAGATACAATCCCAGGTTGTATTATTTTTGGCCACTGGTGCTAGTACAGATTTATATCCACCAGGGTTAGTAGCAGCTGCCAGCTATTGATGACAGCTTGCAGTGTGCCATGTAATTCTGACCAGAGCAAGTCGAATTGACCTGGTGCTTAAAACTCTCATAGACTTTAAGGCCAGAAGGGGCCACCATGACCATCTAGTCTGACCTCCTTCACCCTGCAGGCCACAGAACTTCACCTGCCCACTCCTGTAATTTGCCCATAATCTGTCTGAATTACTGAAATCCTCAAATCTTGATTTTAATAATCCACCATTTATTCTACTTCATATCAGCAAGTGACCCATGTCCCAAGCTGAAGAGGAAGACAAAAAAAACCCTAGGGTCTCTGCCAATGTGACCTGGGGGAAAATTCCTTCCTGGCTCCAAATATGGCAGGGGTTAGACCCTGTAAAACCCTGAGCAAGTGGGTGAGACCCACCAGCCAGATACCTGGGAAAGAATACTCTGTAGTAACTCAGAGCCTTCCCCATCTAGTGTCCCATCACTGGCTATTGGAGATATTTACTAATAGCAGTTGCAGATGGGCCACGTGCTATAGTAGGCAATCTCATTGTACAGTCCCCTCCATAATCTTAGCAAGATCAGTCTTGAAACAAGTTAACTTTTTTGTTCCCACTATTCCTCTTGGAAGGCTATTCCAGAACTTTACTCCTCTGATAGTTAGAAACTTTCGTCTAATTTCAAGCCTAAACTTATTGATGATCTGTTTATATCCATTTGTTCTTATGCCAGCGTTGGCCCTTAATTTAAATAATTCCTCTCCCTCCCTGATGTTTATCCCTCTGATGTATTTATAGAGAGCAGTCGTATTTCCTCTCAGCCTTCCTTTTGTTAGGCTAAATAAGCCAAGCTCCTGAAGTGTCCTCTGGTAAGGTAGGTTCTCTATTTCTCTCATCATCTTAGTAGCTTTTCTCTGCACCTGTTTCCAGTTTGAATTAATCTTTCTTAAACATGGGAGACCAGAATTGCACACAGAATTCCAGATGAGGTCTCAGCAGTGTGTTGTATAATAGAGTTGGCAATTTCCTGGGAAAAACTAGTTTAGGACAGGGCGCTGGTAAATATCAGATTAAACTCAGTTTAAACTGGGAAAAATAATTGCATCTGCATCCAGCAAGTTCAGCAAGCATAGAACAAATCTTTTCAGACTTTGGATTCTTCAAAACTGAGGAATAGGCTTGGTCTGTCCACAACATCAGAGTTGGTCTTCTGCTACAGAATAGTGCATGACCAAATGGACCTGGACTGATAGTCTGTAACTTTGCATGCTTCTGATTGCTTAATGCTCCGAACCTACAACTCTGCATATTGTTGTTTTCATAAATCAAATGTGTTTGAAGTTTGTTTATATAATATTGAAAACTGAAATATGAGTCATGACATGTGTAACTTCCTTGAGAAAATACCAAACCAAAATGTACACAAACATTCTGATGTTCAGTATTATTTATTTAGTATTACTCCCACTGTAGTTTTACTTTGTATTTGCACAATCCAAAATTAATCTATCAATCTCGTCTGATGTAACCATAATTTGAATATGTAACTAAAACTAAGTGCAATGTGGTGTGCGTTAATGAAACAGTTTTTAAAATAGAAAATACTTTAAATTGGGGCTAATTGGTTTTTCCTGCGGTGTTTAAAAAACATGATTTACCTGGTAAAAACTACTTCTGGTAAATACTGCCATCCCCATTGTATAATGGTAATAAATCTTCACTTTCTCTGCCGGAAATATCTCACCTGATGCATCCTAGAATTATACACCTCTATCCCGATATAACGCGACTCGATATAACACGAATTCGGATATAACGCGGTGAAGCAGCGCTCCGGGGGGGGCGGGGCTGTGCACTCTGGTGGATCAAAGCAAGTTCGATAGAACGCGGTTTCACCTATAACGCGGTAAAATTTTTTGGCTCACGAGGACAGCGTTATATTGGGGTAGAGGTGTATTAGCCTTTTTTACAGCCGTATCACATCGGTGGCTCATAGTCATCTGTGATCAGCCAATAGACCCAGGGCTTTTTCCTCTGCTGTCGCTTCCAACTGGTAAGTCCCCAGCTTATAACAAAAATTCTTATTGTTAGTCCGTAAGTGCCTGATTTGCACTATTAAATTTCATGCCATTCTTATTACTTCAGTTTTCAAGGTCATCCAAACCTTCCCATATGATATTCTGGTCCTCCTCCGTATTTCTTTGTGTCATCCCATCTTTGTGTCATCTGCAAATTTTATTAGCACACTCCTGTTTTTTGTGGTAAGGTCTCTAATGAAGATGTTAAATAAGAGTAGTCCCAAGAATGATCCCTGAGGAACTCCACTAGATACCTTCCTTCAGCCTGACAATTCACTCACTGGAGTCTCCACTTACCCACCTTTTGATTTTCATATTAATCCCCAATTTCTCCAATTTAACTAATAATTTCCCATGGGGAACTGTATCAAATGATATACTGAAGTTCAGGTAGATGAGATCTACTGTATTTCCTTTGTCTAGACAATCGGTTATCTTCTCAAAGAAAGAGATCAGGTTGGCCTGGCATGATCTATCTTTTGTAACCACATGTTGTATTTTATCCCAATAATCATTACCTCTGTCCTTAACTACTCTCTGTTTCAAATTTGTTCGAAGACCTTGCATACAATTGAGGTCAAACTCACGGGCCTGTAGTTTCCCAGATCACTTTTGCTTCTTTTGTTAAAGATAGGTACTGTGTTTGCAATCTCTAGCTATACAATACACCCCCTGAGTTTACAGATTATTTAAAAATCCTTGCTATAGGGCTTGCAATTTCATGTGCAAGTTCCTTTCATATTTATGGATAGATATTATCTGGGCCCCCTGATGTGGTCCCATTTAGCAGTTTAAATTTGGCTTCCACCTCAGATGTGGTAATTTCTATTTCCATATCCTCATTCCCATTAGCTACCCTGCCATTGTCCCCAAACTCCTCATTACTCTCATTAAAAACTGAGGTGAAGTAGTCATTTAGGTATTCATTTAATCCCCATCATCAGTTCTTAGAGGTCCCACTTCTTTCCTTGTTTTCTTTTTATTTATATGGCTAAAGAACCTTTTAACATTGGCTTTAATTTTCTTTGCAAGGTCCAACTCTGCCTGGCTTTTAGCAATTCTCACTTTTCCTCTATACTTTCTGACCTATGTGAGTTAGTTTTCCTCACTGATCCCTCCCATCTTCCATTCCTTGTAGACTTTATGCTTTCTCTTAATAACCAGTTTGAGGTGCTTGTTCATCCAGTTTGGTCTGACAGCCTTCCCTATGAATTTTTCCCCGTGCTTGGGATGCAGGCTTCAGATAGTTTCTGCAACTTCGACTTAAAGTAATTCCAAGCCTCCTCCACATTCAGATCCTTGAGTTCTTCAGTCGACATCCCTAACTAATTTTCTCAATTTTTTTCAAGTTTGCCCTTTTGAAATCAGGGGCCCTAGTTGCAGACCTATTGTTGTTTATCTTTCCATTTAGTTTAAACTGAATTAACTCCTCATCACTCAATCTAAGGCTGTCCTCTACAGCCAGCTCTTCTATGAGGTCCTTTCTACTTATCAACACTAAATCTAAAATGGCACCTCTTCTTGTTGGTTCAGTGACTGTTTAGTGAAGAAATCTGTCAGCTGACCCATCCAGGACTATCTGGGCTCTACCATTATTAGTATCACTTCTCCTCCAATGTATATCTGGGAAATTAACATGAGAGTTGTCCATATAGCCTAGTGTCCTGTCTTCTGACAAGGGCCAGTGCCAGATGTTTCAGACATAATGAACAGAATAGGGAAATTTATCAAGTGATCTACCACCAGTCATCCAGTCCCAGTTTCTGGCAGTTAAAAGTTTAGGGACACCCAGAGCATGGGGTTGTGTCCCTGTCCATCTTGGCTACTAGCCATTGATAGTCTTATCCTCCATGAACTTACCTAATTCAGTTATATCCAGTTTTACTTTTGGCCTTCACAGCATCCCCAGCAGTGAATTCCACAGGTTGGCTGTGCACTGTGTGAAAAAGTTCTTTTTTATGTTTGTTATTGGGTGACCCCTGGTTGTTGTGTTAAGTGAAAGGGTAAATAACACTTCCTGTTCACTTTCTCCACACCATTCATGATTTGATAGACATATATCATATCGACCCGTAGTTATCTCTTTTCTAAGATGAACAGTCCCCGTTTTTTTAATCTCTCCTCATATGAAAGCTATTCCACACCCTTATAATTTTTGCTGCCCTTCTCTGTACTTTTTCCAATTCTAATATATCTTTTTTGAGATGGGGCTACCAGAACTGCATGTAGTATTCAGGGTGTGGGCATATCAGGGATTGGTATCATAGCATTATGATATTTACTGTCTTATCTATCGCTCTCCTAATGGTTTCTAACAGTGTTAGCTTTTTTGAGTGCTGCTGCACATTGAGCTGATGTTTTCAGAGAACTATCCACAATGACTCCAAGATCTCTTTCTTGAGTGGTAACAGCTAATTTAGACCTCATCATTTTGTATGTATAGTTGGGATTATGTTTTCCAATGTGCCTTACCTTGCATTTATCAACACTGCATTTCATCTGCCATTTTGTTCTTAATCACGTAGTTTTGTGAGATCCATTTGTAACTCTTCACAGTCAGCTTTGGACTTAACTATCTTAAGTCATTTTTTATTGTCTGCAGAGTTTGCCACCTCACTGTTTACCCCTTTTTCCAGATCTTTTATGAATATGTTGAACAGCACTGGTCCCGGTACAGATCCCTGGGGGACACTGTTGTTCACCTCTCTCCACTGTGAAAACTGACCGTTTATTCCTACCCTTTCTTTCCTATCTTTTAACCAGTTACTGATCCATGAGAGGACCTTCCCTTTTATTCCATGACTGCCTACTTTGCCTAGGAGCCTTTGGTTTTGGACCTTGTCAGAGGCCAAGTACACTTTTGAAAATCCAAGTACACTATATCCACCGGATCACCCTTGTCCATATGCTTGTTGACACCCTCAGAGAATTCTAATAGATTGGTGAGGCATGATTTCCCTTTACAAAAGCCGTGTTAACTTTTCCCCAACATATGATTAATCTGTGTTTCTGATAATTCTGTTCTTTACTTATAATTTCAACCAATTTGCCTGGTACTGAAGTTAGGCTTACTGGCCTGTAGTTGTCAGGATCACCTCTGGAGGCTTTTTAAAAAAAATCAGTGTTTTCGTTGTTGTGTGCTTTCTTTCTTGCTGTGTACCTGCTTGATTGAAGTTTATAGTGTGATCTATTTGAGGGGCTGTGTCCTGAGCCTAGTGGCCTGCAAGGCTGAGAGCTTCCACATGAGGTTCTAGCCTGCCATTCTTTGATCCCTAATCCTTTTCGGATCCCTTGTTCATAAACAACCAGAGGAGCTAGCAAACAGGAGCAGGAAACTTTCAGAGGGGCTTTAGAGACTGAGCATGACAGCCAGTTACACCTAATAAACATTCTCTAAATTTAGGCCAACCCCTCCTTTCCCTTCCCCGCCCCCCTCCGCCCCCCAAAAAGGTGGGGGAAAGAAAACACACACACACAACCCTGCAAGAGTAAAAATCATGCCGGCAGAAGTCCAGCAGCAGAATGGGGGCTAGCCATTTTATTGCACTGAATGCAGCATGTCTAATTACCTGCTTTATGCTCAGGTGGTGTATGTGTGCATTTGGTGCAAGCAGCTCAGAGACCGTGTATGGGCTCTTGAGACCAGAGTTGCTGAACTGGAGGAGCGAAGGGAGATTGAGATATACGTAGAAGAGACTTTCCGGGACACAATAGAGCGGTCCCATCTCTCATCTGACAGCCTCTGTGCTGTTGAGGAGGTTGAAAGTCTGGGAAAGAGAACATCAAGCTGGAGTGGAGGGAAACAATACTGGAGGAGTGAAGGGAGATTGAGAGATACGTAGAAGAGACTTTCCGGGACACAATAGAGCGGTCCCATCCCCCATCTGACCGCCTCTGTGCTGTTGAGGAGACTGAAAGTCTGGGAAAGAGAACATCAAGCTGGAGTGGAGGGAAACAATCCATAGTTGGGACCCTCCTTCTGGATGATGCCATGGTACCCTCTCACACTGAGTATACCTCTCTGCAGGAGGGGACCGCTGTTACTATGAAGAGAGAGGTACACCTCTACCCCGATAGAACGCAACCCGATATAACACGAATTCGGATATAATGCGGTAAAGCAGCGGGGAGCCCCGGGCCCTTTAAAGCGCCACCCGAGTCCCGCTGCTTTACCGCGTTATATCTGAATTCGTGTGGCGCCCAGGGCCCTTTAAATCCCCACCCGAGCCCCACAGCCAGAGCTCTGGCGGTGATTTAAAAGGCCTGGGGCTCCTCACAGCAGCTGGAGCACTGGGCCCTTTAAATCCCCGTTGGGGCTCTGGCAGCCGGGCTTAGGTGGTGATTTAAAGGGCCAGAGGCTCCAGCCGCTGCAGGGAGTTCCGAGCCCTTTAAATCCCCATCCGAGCACCGCTGCCAGAGCTCCGGCGGTGATTTAAAGGGCCCGGGGCTCCCCGCAGCGGCTGGAGCACCAGGCCCTTTAAATCACAGCCGCGGAAGCCGGTCCAGTCCGGCACGGCGTACTGGCTCTTGCGGTACGCCATACTGGACCGAACCCTATATAATGGGGTCTCACCTATAAGGCGGTGAGATTTTTTGGCTCCTGAGGACCACGTTATATCGGGGTAGAAGTGTAATACTAATGGGGGAATTGATTACTAGAGATATAGTTGGTTAGTAAGTGACTGGGAGAACAGCATGGTGAATTGCCTGCTGGGTGCAAAGGTTGAGGTCCTCTCAAGACAGCAAGACAGACTTAGTTGCAGTGCTTCGGAGGAGCCAGTGGTCATGGTATATGTAGGTATGCATGACATAGGGAAATGTAGGAGAGAAAGATCCTGGAGGCCAAATTTAGGCTGCTACATAAGAGATTAAAGTCTAAGAACTCCACGGTAGCATTCTCTGAAACGCTTCCAGTTCTATGCACAGGGCCAGTTAGATGGGTAGAACTGCAGGGTCTCAATGTGTGGATGAGATGTTTGGAGGAGGGATTTAGGTTTGTTAGGAACTGGGGTACCTTTTTGGAAAGGAGGTGCCTATACAGGAAGGATGGGCAATGCCTAAACCAAAATGGAACCAGGTTACTGGAATGTAAACTTAAAAGCTCATAGAGGAGTTTTTAAATTAAGGGCTGGGGAAAAGCCAACAGAGGTAGGAGAAGCCTATGGTTCAGACAGACACATCCCTTAGAGGGAGGATTTATTAAAGTGGATATTTTATATCCTAGTAAAGAGGAGAAGAGAGAAGTTGATAAAGTACAGGTAGGAAATGAATAGAAAAAGTTCAACGAAAGAGAGTCCTATTCAATTACATCACATGAGGGCAGACAATTAAATATTGACAAATTTTATAAGTGCTTGTTTACAAGTGCTAGAAGTCTTAAGTACTGAGATGGGTGAAATTGAGTGCCTGGTATTACATGAGGATATTGGTAATTAGTTTCCCATAATCACAAAATTCCCAGTTGTAGTATTTAATTAAAAATACTGAAAAGGTCTCTATCTACACATCAGATCCCAGGGGATTTGTAGCAGACTCTAAGCACTATCCCAGTGGAACCTCTGTTATGTTTCTTCCCTAAAGTGATTTTGACCCAAACAGATGCCATTTTACCCATTCCATCACTTCTAATTTCTTTACAGTCTACCTTGCCATTAATGTACAATGCTGCTCCACCACCTTTTCCTTTACTTCTGTCTTTCCTGAACAGGACATAACTTCCATACCTGTATTCCGGTCATGACTACTATTTTACCATATTTTTGTTCTCCCTATATCCAGCACCAGTAGTTCTAGTTCCTTCATTTTGTTACCCAGGCTCCTTGCATTGATATACAGACATCTTATTTGTTTTTGCTTGGCTTCACCCAGATTCTTCGCCTGATTAGGTATAGTCGTTTTACTGCCAGTATTGCCTACCTCACTGTTACTGTCAGTGATGTTGGCACTGCCTTTCCTCTTGTTGTCTATTCTCCTACACTCTGTTGTTCCTTTATCCATTGCTGTATCCTCTTTTACTTGATTTTCCTCCTGGTTAATGTGTGAAGATTACATGAGTCTCTCCCAACCATCTCCCTCGAATTCTTAGTTTAAAGTTCTTCTAATGAGACGTGCCAACCTCCATCCCAGAAGTCTATTTCCCTCCCTACTCAGGTGGAGTCCATCCCATGAGAACAGTCCCTGTGAATGCCTCCCAGTGATTGACCATCCCAAAGCCTTCCTCATAGCACCACTGCCTGAGCTGTCTGTTGATCATCATAATCTTGTTTCACCTTCACTCTCCTTCTCTACAGACAGGTGGAATCCCAACCATAGAATCATAGAAGATTAGGGTTGGAAGAGACCTCAGGAGGTCATCTAGTCCAACCCCCTGCTCAAAGCAGGACCAATCCCAGTGTAGATCATCTGAGTCTCCCTTTCTTTAAGCGTCTTCCCCAGCCTGGCATAGTCTTCCTTGATGTTTCCAAGTGAGAATCTAGCAGTACCATTTGTTCCCACGTGAAGGACAATTAGTGGATCCTTTCCTGCTCCCATTAGGATCCTCTACAGCCTCATGTCCACATCCTCTATCTTAGCTCCCAGCAGACAGAACACTCATCTGTGCTTGGGATCAGCCCTGGTGACAGGTGGTCCGTTTTTCTTAATAGGGAGTCCCAGTCACATAGATCTGCCTCTTTCTGGAGTTGGTGCAATTCTCTGGCATTCCCCCTTTTGTTCTTTTTGGCTACAAATTGTCTTGTCTTCTGTTCCCCCTTGCAACCTTCTGAGGGCTCCTGGGGCTCTGAACTCTAGCTATCTCCATTGTCTCTTCCCCTCTTCTTGTAGACTAGTAGCTCTTCTCTTCTTCCTTGTTCTCCCAGCCTGCCTCTCCCTTTCATTTTCCAACTCAGCAAACCTGAGCCTCAGCTCTATTTCTCATTTACTAGCCTGTTTTTTCCTCAGCCTTGTTCTTATAATCATATGCTTCCACTGCCACTTTCCTTATCCAGCAATCTATCCTTACAGTTCTCTGATCCAGACTTGCAAGTCCTGAGGTTCCCCTTTAGCCTCCTCTTTCCTTTCCTCTGTTAGCCACTCAAATCCCCTTTGAAACTCAACCATAGTTTCTAGATGCATCTCCAAACTTTGGATCTTCTCTTCCAGTGGCCCTACCAGGTGGCATGTCATAAAAATGAAACATCTTTCAGGTACCCCCTCCATAATAATGTACATCCTACAGTTTCCACTTCCAGTCATCTTCATTGGGAACCAATCAGCACTACGACCCACAGTATTGCTAATGCTGTTGGAGGTGGTTCGGTGTTAATGATGGTTGGAAAATTTGAGATAATTTGTTAGAGCAAAGAAGGCCTTGGCCTCACTATCCCCTTTTGTAAAATGGAGATTACAGTATCTTATTATGAGACATGTTGAAGCTGCATCCTTTAATGATTATGAAGGGCTGTGAGATCCTTGCGTTGAAGGTACTATTTATATAAGAGTGAATTGTTATTGTTGGTAAGGTTTTGGGATGGCCAGCTGGACTAATAGTTTGGAAAGAGTCCCTGGCTTCTTTCCTCAGGATCAATAGGATAATTTTCATTTAGAGTGGCAGAATGTTCCTTCATAGGGGCAGTCCTATGTTAGTTGCAGCTGCAGGGGGAGAGGAATACAGGGTTTCACGCTCAGCAACGTCACATACTTCCAGTGAGCACCAGTTAGAACCACTTCAGAAAATGCTAACATTTGGGATATTTTTCAGGGTCTTAAGAACCAGACGCAGGTGAAACTGAACATTGTCAGCTGTCCTCCTGTTACAACCGTCCTCATAAAACGACCAGACCTGAAATACCAGCTGGGCTTCAGTGTACAGAATGGAATCGTAAGTTTGTACTTTAATTGTTTATGGCTTTTATGCGTGGAAACATGTTAAAAAGCTAAATAACTGGAATATTAAAAAAAACAAAAACATATTATGTACTTTTTATGCACTTTGAACCATTTGAGCTTCCTGGTTTATCAAGTAGCCTTGCAAGCAGTATATTTCAGAGGCAGATTGTTACATCTGTATGTTGTGGAGATAAGTGTGTGTGTGTAATGTTGTTTGTTGTAGCATGTACCCAAACACAAAGTAAACATTTGATTTTTAGGAGATTGGATGTCCTAGCATCTGTCTAGCAGAAGGAACAGATGGGAGGGTGAGAGAAGTAAAGTAGCAGTCAAGGATGTGACAGGCTGCTGATGTGGGGCATGCAGTGCAGTTAGGCTGTGCCAGTTGTTGAGGTCAGTGAGACCTAAAGTCACAAGCGTAAGTCCCATCCCTGAAGTATTCATTGCTGCTGATAGGCTTGAAGAGAAGGGGCTGTTCATAGCCAGTGAAAATTTGTGTAGAGCTTGTATGTGAGCTTGAGTCATAATCACTAAGACCATCATGCCATCAGGATATCTGTTTTCTGAGAATTCAGTTTGTCTGATCTGTACCCATATTCCACAAACACAGGACCTCTATTTTTCCATTTTGATCCCTTGATTTATCAAACCTTCTTATTAAATCTACTGTACGTCGACATCCTTAAATCTACTACCCCTTTGTCTGTGCTTCCTCTGATCTACTATATACGATGTGGTGCTATGCCCGGTAAAACCTTTTAATTAGTAATATAACTTTAAATGTTGTTTGTAACATCTGTGGTGCTTCCCTATTCTGGGAATAAAGAATATTGTAAATACACTGTAAATAAAAGTAGAAGCATTGAATGGCAAGTTTTAAAGATTGTGCCCAATGCACATGCAGTGGAACTTACTTACATTGGAGCCTGTGGAGAAAAGGGTTCATTTTCAGAGGAGTTTCACAATAAATAGAGCATCCACTATTTAAAAAAGGGAGCTAGGAATAAGCCTGCTTCTCATCTTCCACTACCCTGCCAGTATGATATCTTTTTGCCTACAACTGGCTCTTTTACTCTGTTGTTTAGCTCTGGTAGTGGGTTGGTTTTTTTTTTTTTTTGATCCTCTTACTTTTTTTATTTAGGGTATACATTTAATTTGAAAGGTTTCAGAGTAGCAGCCGTGTTAGTCTGTATCCGCAAAAAGAAGAACAGGAGGACTTGTGGCACCTTAGAGACTAACAAATTTATTAGAGCATAAGCTTTCGTGGACTACAGCCCACTTCTTCGGATGCATCCGAAGAAGTGGGCTGTAGTCCACGAAAGCTTATGCTCTAATAAATTTGTTAGTCTCTAAGGTGCCACAAGTCCTCCTGTTCTTCCATTTAATTTGAGCCTCTATTGTGGTGTTTTTAAATAGTTTCCATGCAGCTTGCAGGCATTTGTGTCTTGTGACTGTTTTTTTAAATTTCTGTTTAACTAGCCTCCTCATTTTTGTGTAGATCCCCCTTTTGAAGTTAAATGCTACTTGTGGTGGGTTTCTTTGGTATTTTCTCCCCTACGGGGATGTTACATTTAAATTACATTATGGTCACTGTTACTGGGTGGTTCAGCTATCTTCACCTCTTGGAGCAGATCATGTGATGAATTTAGGATCAAGTCAGGAAATGCCTCTCCCCTTGTGGGTCTAGGACTAGCTGCTTCAAGAAGCACACATTAATGTACTCAGTCTATCTGGAGATAGTTCAAATCCCCCATTATTATTGGGTTTTTGTTTTTGTAGCCTTTCTAATCTACCTGAGCATTTCACATGTCAGGGAGATCCTGGCCAGGTGGTCAGTAATATATTCCTATTGCTATACTCTGACTAGTCAAGCATAGAATTTCTGTCTGTAGAGATTCTTTGGTACAGTTTGATTCATTTAAGATTTTTTATTAAATTTGACTCTATGCTTTCTTTCACATATAGGGCCACTCCTGCACCAATGTGACCGCCTGTATATTTTGTACCGTTATTACTGTGTCCCATTGATAAGAGTTGTGCCACCAAGTTTCTGTAATACCTATTATATCAATGTTCTCATTGAATACCAGGCACTCAAGTTCACCCATCTTAGTATTTAGCCTTCTAGAATTGTATACAAGCACTTATAAAACTTGTCAATATTTAGTTGTCTGCTTTCATGTGATGTAACTGAATGAGAATCTCTTTCATTGGACTGTTTCTCTTCAGTTCCTACCTGTACTTCATCAACTTCTATCCTCTCCTCTTTACTAGGATATAGAGTATCCCCTTTAATAAATCCTCCCTTAAGGGATGTGTCTGTCTGAACCGTTTGCTTCTCCACACCTGTCAACTTTCACAGTTCCCCTCTGAATCCCTCCGAAGCAGTTCTGGAGTGAGCTTGGGCAGAATGGGGGAGTAATGGGCACAGATGGGAGCATGTGAAACATTTCTCCCAACTACAGTCAGAGAAGCTAATACAGACTGAGGCACAGTCTGTATTTCTCTCCCCCTCGCCACTTCCTCACCTCCTTCATCTCCACACACTTACCACCCTAACTGAATTGTCAGTGTCACAGCTGTTTCAGTCCATGGTGGTTTGGCTCCACCTAGTGGACATTTACCATGTTCACCATTTGGTGTATGGTCATAATTCAGTTTGAGTTAGTCTCAACATTCACAATTACCAAATTCACGAAACAAGTCTCCGCATTTATAGTAAGCAGTGAAGAATAAGAAGGCCCTGCAATGCAATTCAGTTATGAAAAGTCACAATTTGGATGTGAAGGCCAAGAACAACTGGCACACGTACTCTAAGTTTGATTTATATTTTAAAATATGTGCCTTTAATAATGTAACTCTCTTATCATTTGACTCTTTGCATTTTAAAAAGTAGAATTTTCTAATTACTAGATATGTGATTATAAAGGATCACTGGGCTCAAAAAAACAACAACAAAAAACACAAAACACAGGCACTTTTTCCTCTTGATTCAGCATTAGCTTAGAGAAGGGATAACTTGCCTGAATGGCTGTAATTAAATGTCCTCCACTTCAGTGCCATTATCTTGTTATGCATGCATCTGCTAGTTATTTACATGCCTCATCAGAACACAGGCTTGCTGTATTTGCTTTCATTCTGCTTATCTCCTTTGTGCAGGATGTAAAGCCATTACATTCCTGAATGGTCTGTAAACAACCTGAATGTATTTAAAAAAAAAAAAAAAAAGCTTTTTAGGCTGGGTTTTGTTCCCATAGCACATCAGACAGACGTGTACGGTTGGGAAGGATGAAAAGCAGGCAACTGCAGCGCTTCCCTATCTCTGTAGGATTTAATTTCCTTGCTCAATGCAGAGCTGTGCTCTGGGAGACACTTTCTGGTGCTCTGCAAACAGTTGGCTGGTCAGGTTGTGCTAGCTTCCCTGGTTTCCAGCTGAGGGAACTGGAGCAAATGGAAGGAGATGAAAGGAGCAGAAGTAGAAAGTGTAGAACAAAAGCAAACCGTTCTTGCTCCAAAGTCAGCTAAAAATGCATATGTGATGGAAGACGTGGCTGTAGTTGCCACAGAGATGCTGTGTCATCATGAATGGGGAGGGAGGTGAACATGAGACAATCTCTCTCAAGATGTGGTTCACCATTTGTGCAAAAGCTTGGGAGCAACTTGCTTAGAAATGATGAAGGCATTTAAATGTAATAATTCCCCTCTAAAGGGGCATTATGTTTGTGGTTCATGGGTTATATCAGGTTGGTGTGTGTCCAGTCCTATCTTTACTATTGATATTTATCACTTTTCATCTATAATTTCAAAGCTCTTTACAAAAGAGGGGTTCTGTTTTAAAAGTGCAGTAAAATGGCTGTAATTTAGCAAGTGATTAATATTTTATTTTTTCCTTCATCTTACGCTTATATGTAGGGAATTCCCCCTTTCATGTATATTTAAGATATACACTTAACAAAATGTGTGCTGCAGGATTTAAATACATGCAGTACCTAACATTCAAAATTATTTCAGTGAAAAAATAAATGCTGTATCAGGGTTTAGCCATTTGCTCTGAATAAATGGTTGAAGAGCAAAGAATTTAACTGGCAGAGTTTTACTCTTAATATATTCCTGTCCAGTACACAGTGGGAAAACTGGAATAAAATTAGTTATTTATGTAAGTGCTAAGGTTTTCCCTGTATTACAGCTTGTCACTTAACACAGTGGAAAATCTGTAACAGATGAAAAAAAACATACAGATTTAGTTCTATCTTTGTTCTGCTACTCCCCCCCACCCCCATTCCTCCAGAAAATAGGATATAGGCCAGAGGTGAGTAAACTACGGCCCGCAGGCCACATTGGGTCCGTGGGACCCTCCTGCCCGGCCCCTGAGCTCCTGGCCCTGGAGGCTAGCCCCCGGCCCCTCCCCCGCTGCTCCCCCTCCCTCGCAGCCTCAGCTCACTGTGCCGCCAGCGCAATGCTCTGGGTGGCGGGGCTGCGAGCTCCTGGGGCAGCACAGCTGCAGAGCCCGGCCTGACCCAGTGCTCTGTGCTGCACGGTGGTGTGGCTGGCTCCCGTGGCTGCCTGTCCTGGCGCTCTGGGCGGCGCAGCTGTAGCGCCACCAGTCACCGGTGCTCCAGGCAGCGCGGTAAGGGGGTAGGGGAGTTCGGGGTGGTAGTGGTCAGGGGGTGGGGTTGTGGCTAGTGGTTGGGGCGGTCAGAGGGCGGGGAACAGGGGGGTTGAATGGGGGTAGGGATCCCCAGGGGGCAGTCAGGAAGGAGGGGGTTTGGATGGGGCAGTGGGGGGCAGTCAGGGGCAGGGGTTCCGCAGGCAGTCAGGGGATAGGGAACAGGGGTGTGTGTGGATGGGGCAGAGGTCCCGGGGGGCGAGAAGCAGGGGGAGTTGGATAGGGGTTGGGGGCCAGGCAATACAATTTCGGAAACCCAATACGGCCCTCAGGCCAAAAAGTTTGCCCGCCCCTGATATAGGCTCTTGATCACAAGAATTAGATCCAGATCAATCATGCTTTATTTAATCATCTCTGGGGCTGTCACCATGTTCAACAAATACAGCAAACTATAAACATCCTGGCTCAGTACACCTTTGCCTGAACTTACTTAATGGTAGTACCCCTTTTCTGAACTTGTCAATTGAATCTGGTACTGTGGCCACATGGACTACATGGGGTATGCTGCCATGTATCTTGAATTCTGATGGAAGCTTAACAAGTTAGAATGCTAAATTTTCTGGTTTTGGTTGTATTCATTCTGGAGATGGATTCAGATCAATATGACTTTATTAGCTATTTTTGGGGAAGGGAGGGGTGATTTTGGGGTAGCATATTTTAGCCCAGGATGCTTATGCTCTCTACAGTATGAATCTAGTCTCCTTGTCAGCATGTTTTTTAGTTGTAGTTTGTTGTTCTTGTCCTTTTTTTCACTCACATTGATGCAATGGACAAAGAGTTGCAGAACGAGGGAACAAATCAGCATATTGTTGTTCTAGATCCATTCCCGTTTTTGTCCATTGTATTAATACTTATACTATACAATGAAAACAAATGGTCTTTCTGATACAATTACCTATATTTAAATGGCCCTTTTGGCTTATTGTGTCCTGATAATAAGCATTGGAAAGATGCTGCTGTTGTCATGATAAACCATAACAGATTACATATTGCTATCTACAATAAATTATTGCTTTAACAGCATTCTCTCTGGCTGCTTTGCAGAATATGCCCCTTAATAAAGATGATTAGCTGTTTAAAGTAGATCGTTATTTTTAGATTTCAGTTCTGTCTGGTGTTCGTGTAGGCCCTAAATGGTACATAGGCTTTGTGTTGGCTTTATACATGGGGTGAATTGCACCTGTTGCTATCTAAGTCCATTGTGCCAGTCAGTGCTGGATTTTCCTGGGCCATCTGGGAAGAAGTATGTCATTCTCCACCCAGCTCCCTTCCCACATATAAAGAGGTCACCCCTCACCTCCATGTGCCCATGGTGCCCCATTTGCCCGAAACCCTCACCCACTCACCTGTTTGTGAGGCTGCACGGCCTCTGCTGGACCAACGCCTGGCCTGGATTAGGAAGCCAGGAGGTGGAGCCAAAGCACAACTTTCTAAGCAGTGTGCGGGATAAGGCAGTTAGGCCATTCATTCTTTCCCCACTGGTGCGGGATTAGATGCAATGAAGAATTGAAGTGATCCTCTGAGCAGCATCTGTCTGTTTGTGTGGTGTGGGGGCCCTATTACACACATGCCTAATGCTGCCACTGTCTTTAATTCATGAGACACAGGTTCACACTCTACAATCAGGCTCACCCCATTGTCACTGTATGGTTTCCTCTGAGGAACTAATGTTGCTTAACTTCCTAGTTACCAGAGAGTGTTCATTACAGTGGTGCATTCAGCATTTCCCCCCACTGAGACTGAGTGCTTCTCCTCTGCAATGGGCCCTGCCTCCAATAGCCAGAGACTGAGGAGCCCAAAAGGCTGTCTTGCAAATACAGGAGCAGCGGCATGGGCCAGTGCTTAAAGCACAGAACTTGAGATAGAAAGATCTGTGCCTATAGTTATGGTTCTGTTGACACTGACCAAGTGCAAGGCATGGTCCTTGTCCTGGTTAGATCAGATTCTAAAATGAGGGTAAAATATTACTGCTTTCCCTCACTGCTTTCCTATTGTGAAGGCTTTTAATTCTCTGATGTTTGTAAAGCTCTATCAGAGCATCAGATGGAACATGCCACAGAAATGCAGACTTATCATTGCCTTTGTGCTTCAGGGCTGACCGTTCACCTTTCCGTTTGCTTCTGAAGCGTGTACTGTAAGTGGACCTGTTGTCTGCAGTTTTTTATAGTGAGGAAAATGTATTTACAGGGTTCTTTGGGCACATGATGGCTTTTTCCTGTCTGATTATTATGTACAAATCCCCCATGGCAGGTAATAAACTTCTAATTTTATTGAAAAATCTTTTTTTTGATAAGAGAGCTGGACTAAATGGATGTACTGCAGTCTGGAGGATTTTGTCATCTGTATGATTAGAAGGTAAAAACTGTCTGTAAAATGATATGTTCTGTGGGAGTGAAATCAAGGTTGCAATTCTGTGGATGGCTCTGCTGGCTCCTTTAACCATGAAAGGGTCGCTGAAGTGATTTATGAACCACAGCAGAACCCTGAGATCTAATTACAGCCCATGCGTTCGATGGCACCACTCACACTGTTATTTACAATACAGACGAAAATACCTTTCAAAAGGCTGAAGGAGGCTGCTTTCACAAACAAGGAGCAATGGCTAGAGAGGCATTTTCTCTCCCTTATATTGCGTGAGCTTTGACAGAATAGGAAAGGATTCCATTGTTTGTGGCATTGTATTTAGAGAGAGAGGGTTCTAAGGAAATTGTCAATATTGTGAGGCTATTTTTCATCCACAAAAAGCCTTTCAACTCAGGCACTTCCACTGCTTCCAGCTTGCCCCATTGCCAGTGTATCGTGACTGTATCTGAATTAGACTGCAAAGTCCTTGGGGCACATACCATGTTTTATTATGCTTATATTTAGCACTGAACAAAATGCTCAGAGCTCAACAAATAAATAATAATAATGCTTGACATGTGGTTATAATAAGGATAGTGACTGCAAAAATTGCCATCATGGGATTCTATACAATATTGATTCTTTCTCTGCTAGGATCACCTTTTTTTCTCAATTTATAAATCAAAAGACAATTTTACTATTTTCTCAGTTTACAAAAGATAAACCCGTTCAGTTTTTAAAATCTCAACTCTGCTAACTGCGCCTCCGATATACAAAATCAAGCCGTGCCCTTCCTGCCTCTTACCAGGAGACAGAATAGACCCCAGCACAGTCTTCTGCACAGTGTTGACTATGAAAAAAGACAAAATGTACTACATTTCCTACCCGACTGTAGCTGATATACCGCTGTTACTTGGCTGTTAGAATTAGAGAGGGGTGAGTGTGGTATCTCAGGGCTTGTCTACACTACCGCGCAGGGTCGATCTAAGATACACAACTTCAGCTACATGAATAGCGTAGCTGAAGTCGACGTACTTAGAGCTAATTACCGCGGTGTCTTCACTGTAGTAAGTCGACAGCTGACACTCTCCCGTCGACTCCGCTTGCGCTTCTCGTTCTCGTGGAGTATTGGAGTCGATGGGAGAGTGCTCAGCGGTCGATTTATCATGTCTATATAGACGTGATAAATTGACCCCTGCTGGATTGATCGCTGCCCGCCGATCCGGCGGGTAGTGTAGACAAGACCTCATATACTGCTGTTTGGGAACTGCTTGTAAATGTTTTTGTAGTGGTGATCACTGTTGCTGTCTTGGCTCTGCACTGCTTTGTTTAGAGCAGTAGAGTAAGGAGATATGTCAGTCACATGAAAGGAAAACTATTGACTTGGTGCCATTGTGATGTATTTATTTTTCTGTCCATCTCTAAGAATTTCTGTCTTAATGTAAAATCTGTGTCTTTGTTCCTGTTCCAAATATGCATTGTATTTTTTTCTTGGACTATGAAGGGCCAAATTTTTGGCCTCCCTTCATGTGCATGCAATATAAGTGTACCTGATTAAATAAAATAGTTATGCAGTATAGAGAATTGCACTCCATTCCAAGCAGGGCATAGGGATTTTGCACTTCTTTGGAATTTTATTCATCTGAAAAGGGGCATATTGTAAGCAAGAGTAATCTAGATTTATCTGAGTGAGCTGAATATTCATGTATGCAGCTAGACTTTGGGGTTAGGATCACAAGTCTCCAACTGGGGCAGGCCTGCCTTGAGAGCAAAGTATTAGCTAGCTAAGTCTCCATTGGGGTGGGGTAGATGAAATGCAGGTGGGGTAATTAATTAATAGATCCATGGTGGTGTAGTATAGTAGGTATTACTAGAGCTAGTTCAGAGCTTCTGGTACAGAAGGAGAGCTACTGCTTTGAAGGTCAGCCTCCACTCTGTTCTTATTCCCGGTGCGATCTGTGAAGTAGGACTGCCGGCTGGATATGTGGTGTGGACCATGTGGCAATGGGCTGATGTGACTCACCCGGACCAGGACACAAAACACAAGGGATTCTGATTTTACAGGTGAAAGGCAATGATTGGGGTAGAGAGATGTCCTTTCTGGAGCTTCAGAGGCGCTTAAGGCTGGGGCAGGTCCATGTGCACAGAAGCCAGGAACAAGACTGATTGATTTAGTGCTCAAAGCAGATTTGTTTTTAGATAGGGGAATTCCATATTTAGACCATAGCCCATTCTGGCAAATTGTCAAAATTCTCTTTTGGGGGCATGTGCATGACATAATCCCTTCCAGGTCTATTAATTGTAATTTAGCTGAGTTGTGTGTGCGTGAATAAGAGCACGCTAGTGGCCTAATAGCAGTTCTCTCCATCTCCCTGAAAAGTGGGCTGATGCCAGTTAGTTTTGGTCCGGTGCTTTCTAGTTTCAGGTTCGTTACTCTTAGAAGGTGTAGCTAAAACTATTTCCCTTTCCCATCTCCAACATCTTTTAAGATTTTTTTCCCTCCCTGAAGTAGTATATGTAAATCAAAATTTCTTCCTGGAAAAATATGATGTGCTATAAGGGACAAATGGTCTGTTAGTGTGTGTTTATATCATCAGACTTTTTATTAATTTTAGAACCGCTTGGGCAAACATTAATGGGTTGCACAAATGAGACTACTGGAGGTCTAAGCTTTGCAGGATGCAGCAGAGATAATTGGAGCACCTGGACTTCCTAGGATAGGCCTAGTCTAGACTAGGGTTCCTGATCCTGTGCTGAGTGCCTCCAATGCCAATCTAGACACTCCACAAAAGTCTATTCCATGATACAAATGATTATAGTTTCCCCTATGCTGAGTCCTAACTATATTGAGAACTAAGCTGAGCCCTAGGGTAAACTACAAACCTGTGATTATCTTGTCTGACCTCCCCAGTGACCTTTTCCTCCCTGCCAGACTGCCAGCTGCTCCTTTTGAATCAGACACATAGGACATGTTAAAAAGCCTTTTCTTCTTGACTTTAATGAAACTTGAAACTTCAGCACTGGTGTAACATCCGACCGTACAAGTTGCTTTTAAATTCCTTTGCTGCAGGGGAGTCTTGATGAGTGACCATTCTAATCGAAACTAAAAATAAAAATGGGAGAGAGATGAAGTAGGAAGCTGTTCTTTTCAGTATATTTCAGAACAAATATTTTCTGACAGCTGACAGACGTGCCATTTTTTCTCTCTCTCATGTTTTGTATTGTATTTTTCACAAGATTGTTAAGGTAGACAATCAGCTGAAAAAAAAGTAAATTTAAACAAAGTTCCTCTAAATGTAAATCTGTTGAAGGACTCCACCTATCATACCATTTCCAATCTCTTTACTAATCCCTATTGTACTATACTCCCCATCCCCCCTTCCCACTCCCAGCCCGGAATTGAAACTGTGAAAGGGATTTTGTTCAGTATTTTTACAATCACATACTTCGTAAGGGACCTCCACTCTGAATTAATGATTCTTTTTACAGCCTGTCTCAGTCCTCTTCTTGTAGTAACTGGACCCAGGCTGGGTCCCACAGGCTTCTAAGTCAAGTGGGTCAGAGTGAGTCTACTCACTGGTCATAGCTCTGGGTCTCTAAGGTGCACTCCCTAGCTCAGATCTCTTGCGTGAGCCATTCCCTGAGACATGGGACGCCACAGTCTGACTAACTCAGATCCTGGAATTACTGCCTCAAATAGGGTGACCAGATGTCCTGATTTTATAGGGACAGTCCTGATTTTTTTTTTGGGGGGGGGGGGGGGGAAGGTTCTTATGTAGGCTTCTATTACCCCCCACCCTCTGTCCCAATTTTTCACATTTGCTGTCTGGTCACCCTAGCTTCAAACCTCCTGAACACCTTAGTTGTTTATACATGTTCCTCCAGAATTTCACCAGTTTAAACCCATGACAGGGAGGCAAGGGACACAGCCTTAGCAAAGTAATTTCTTAACCACAGTCACATCATTTAAAAAAAAACAACACCACAGAGTTACAGATCTTTGTACAATAATAGAAGTCCCAAGATGCAGCCTCCCACCGCCTTTAATCTTACCCCTTGTGTGAATCAGGTCTTGCCAACATTTCAGGCTAAGCAGAGTCCCCCCTGTCTTCTCCCTCTCCAGCTTGGTCTTCATTGTGGCAATGGATGGTCCCCCCTCAGAGAAGCACCCCTCCTTAAATTCAGTCTCTGTCCCTTTTTGCCAGGTGTTCCATAGGCTTGCTTGTGTCCTGTCCCTCTCCAGGCGCCTGTGTAGAGTCCATTGTTCCATGGGCATGGTCCGGCAGTTGAGAGAGAATCTGACTCAAATGGCCCTAGTATATTGTCTTGATGGCCTCTTAGAGATTGTCCTTCACCAAGGCATCGAGCACCTTTCCTGGTCAGAGTAGCTGACTGCAATATATCATAGTAACATTGCTTTGGGCAAAGTTAGACAGGAGTTCAGCACATAACATAAAATGGATGTGCTAATTCAAAATGGGGGATTCAGTACAAATAGAAATCACAATAGGACTCAGACCTGAATATCCCACTCTGCCACAATCATCATTTCACCACTTAAACAGGGCCTCCAGAACCACATATTGGCAAAAATCTCCTCCATTCAAATGGTTCCTATGGGTGCTCTTTAGCAGATTTGCTGCATTCAGCACTGAGTGACTTTCTATCTTTATGTGGCAATGGAAATGTAGTCTGATTAAGGACTGCAGCATTTAAATAATTATTATTTCTTGTGGTCTGTTTATTTCTTTTTGTGACCTTTTAAATCTGTTCTGTTTTTGTTGGTTAAAGATTTCATTTTAGATTTAAAGGGATGCTGGCAGCTTAAATACATATTAAAAGCAAAAACGTTTTCACATACGTCACCAAATTGTCACCAAAATAATAGATGCAGTGACAGAACTTACACTTGGTCATTAGGTTTCCTGCAGATTACTTAGGACAGATTTTTAAAAAGTCGCCACTATTGGTTCTGAAGACAGGAAGAAAGATAACTGAATACAGTCATATGGGGGCTCAATCTAAAAGTAGCTTTTTAAAATTTTGAAACTTGAAAAGCTTTGACCAACTCTATAAAATAGTCAACATTTCTTCTTCCATCAGAGGCCTGTGTAAATGAGAACATAGTCCCAGGTCAATTCTTATGGCCAGGTATACACATCACCCAAAAAATTCCTCCTGTACCTGCCAGCCTTGGGGAGTCTAATGATGGAATCTGTCAGGATGCCAAGCTATCCTCTTGTCATTAGCAGTGATCTAGGACATTGGCTCTCAACCTTTCCAGATTACTGTACCCCTTTCAAGAGTCTGATTTGTCTTGCGTACCCCCAAGTTTCACCTCACTTAAAAACTACCTGTGTACAAAATCAGACAAAAGTGTCCCAGCCCACTAGTACTGAAAAATTGCTTAATTTCTCATTTTTACCATATAATTCTAAAATAAATCAAACAAGTCATTTTCTGTATGAAATTTTAGTTTGTACTACTTCACTAGTGCTTTTTATGTAGCCTGTTGTAAAACTAGGCAAATATCTAGATGAGTTGATGTACCTCCTGGAAGATCTCTGCGTACCTCCTGGGTGAGAACCACTAAGGTAGGAAGAACAGTGCTAAAGTATGTTCATAGGCACCGACTTCCCCTCTTCGCGGTGGGTGCTCGACCTGGCCCTGCCCCTGCACCACCCTCAACTCGCTCCCATTCCACCCCTTCCCCCAAGTCCCCATCCCTTCTCCGCCTCCTCCCCTGAGCGCACCACATCCCTGCTCCTCCCCCCACCCTGGGTAAGTCCTAAGCGCCGCCAAACAGCTGTTAGGCGGCGGGGGCGGAGGGACGGGAAGTGCTTGGAGAGAGGGTGAGGAGCAGGGACGCGGTGTGCTTGGGAGGGGGGAGGAGGCGAGCTGGGGGGAGGGTGGGTGCCGAGCACCCGCTATTTTTTCCCCATGGATGTTCCAGCCCCGGAGCACCCACGAAGTCAGTGTCTATGAGTATGTTCACTGGACTACGCCCTGGCTGTACCTGTTCCTGTTGTGAAAGATGCCAGGTGGCCTCCCTGGAGCCTTCTATTTAAACTGAATCTCACTCCCTGATCTTGGACTACATGGAGAAAAGCACATTTTAATATAATCTGGTCTGATTTGTGTATAAAGTCATATACCATTGATTTAGGGAATCTTCCTCCTGGAGATGGAGCTGATGCGGCGCTATGTAGTAGTTTTAAAGATGCAATGTACCCAGAGAGAAATTCCCACGGCAACCCTTGCATCATATGTTACAAGTGGCACCTCAGCAATAGGAGGGGCTCTCACAGGAAACACACCCAACAAAATGTTATTTCAACTTATCATGTTGCTTGGATGTTTTAGCAGTTAACATTTTCTCATTCATTACTTAGCTACTTCTATAGATACAGTTAAATACCATGTAATTTTGGAAGGATTAACTTGTGGTATAAACAAAAATCTAGGTTAAGGTTTAATTTGGAGTGTGCATATGTGTGGACAAAAGGAACATACATTCTTTTGTTTTTTTCCCCCTCCCTGTTTGTCCTGCTTTGAGACATCCGCTATTGAACTATTGTTCATAAGGTTCCAATCCTCCCCTGCCTTTTTTATTTATGTCTTTATTTATTTTTTTGCACAGGCCTGAAATTTCATTTCCATGGTGATAGTGCAACTATTTTATATTTCATTGGGTGATCTGTACACAGTCATAGATCCCAAAGCCATCTAGACTGACCTCCTGTGTATTCCAACTCCTTAGGAATAAGGGCAAAATTGTGACACTGTTTGCAAAAATAAAAAAAAAGAAAAAAGAAAACAACAACCCTAAAAGCCTAAAATTAGACGCATAATTTTATTTTTCTAGTCACATCTTTTGGAGTCATCACAAAACACCTCTTAAGTACAGGTAGATGGACATGAGCTAACATGCTGAAAATAGTGTGGCTGTAGTGGCACCGGAATACAATCCTGCCCAACCCCTTAGGTACGTACTTAGGAGGCTAGCCAGATCCACCACAGCCACACTGCTCTCTTTAGTGCGCCAGCTCAGGCAGAGCTAACCTGTCTGTCTACCCAGTTCCGAGTGACCTGCTACAGCTTCACAACTGTTAACTCTAATTAAACTCTGACTTTGCCTGCCAGATTTGCAGCTTGATGCGAGGTGGAATAGCGGAACGGGGAGGGGTCCGAGTAGGACATCGCATTATTGAGATCAATGGGCAAAGTGTTGTGGCCACTGCTCACGAGAAGATAGTACAAGCCTTGTCTAACTCAGTGGGAGAGGTAAGAATCGTCTGAATTTATAATATTTTATCAAAATATTGAAACAGGTGAGTGAGAATCTCTCACTACATACTTGGGCAAAACAATCTGGTGCTAACACTCTATTACGCCCTCCATCAAACCATAAAAGTAAAGCAGTTGTGGCTACATTATCTGCATTTTACCATTGGTTTTCAAGAAAGATTTCCCTGACTGATTCTGACATTTGAAACTGCAGTCAGACATCAACCATTCAGGTAGGCGAAGAAATATCAGTCAAGCATTGTATAGCCAAGAGCTATGAAAAATGTCTCCATCTCTGTTTTAGATTTTCCAGTCATAAAATGAATTGATAGCCAGAGAGGCGAGAGATTAAGACTGACTAATATTTTAATCCTTTTGTTTTTGCTGAGATTCTCTGACTCTGATTAGGGAATGGGGTAGGAGAGTAAAACATATCTCTGTTCCTCACCATGTTTAGCGAAACTAGTGACTGATAAACAAGATGTGTGTTGGTGACATACCTTCTCGTCCCTTTTGAATTTCAGATAGCATCACTATGCTCATGCCATGGAAATACTGATGAGCATGTTAGCACAACTCTCCCTTCACAAATCCTTAGTTAAACACAATAAGGATGGGGAGATGGAATTCACACACCACACAGCCCTGTGGACTGCAATAGTGGCCCCTGCATCCACATTACTGCAGAGCCAGTAGCCAGTGCTCCTTCCACCCTCTGGTTAGGGTGAGCTAGTACAGAGAACTCCCTACCAAGACCTAACTAAAGGGGTAAAGCAGTGTTTAAGCACTGGGTGGTGAGGGCTGTATGTGGCAGTTTACCTCTTATGAATTGGCATAGCCCTACTTCTAGTGGTGAAATGATTATCACTAATTCCGAGTAGTGGGCCTTTATTATTTATTTTCTTATTTATTTTTCATTGTGAAAAATTCATTTATTTTAATGTGAAAAAAAATCTGTGTATATAAAAACCTTTACATGGAAGGCTATAGCAGTTAAAAACATAGCCCAGGTAATTTATGATTTTTGGACTAATGCAGCTAGAGTTTGAGCTGTCCTAAGTAATTGTACATTTATAAAAGGCTTTGGTCTGACTGTGCAGTGTCTGATTTTTTTAAAATAGTCTGACAAGTGCAGATTATCATTATTTTAAAATGATCACTGCTATCTAAAATCATACTTGGTTCCTTGCAGCTTGTATTGTAGCAATACGTCTCCTGGTGTAAAATCCAAAGTGGCAGCTCCATCTGTGCTTATTTTGCTACAGTTGATGGGTTGGTTGTTTCTAATACCTGCAAAAAAGTTTGTTATAGTTTGTTCATACAATGCCATGTCCTTTAACAATGTTTAATGAAATCTCTGCTTACCTCCCACTCTTCCTACTGAGTATTTACCAGGGTTACTGCCAGATGCTTCCTTTGATTATTTGACACCTTTACTCCTATCAGAGTCCAAACACCCTTGCTAACAGGCTTGAAAATGATACTTCTTGTAAATTGCTCATTTTGTAGGAATGGGGGTGGGGGAACTTGCTTTACCTAAATTTGAATGCATTTGAACATTGTGGGTGGTGAAGTTTAAACTGAAAGTTCACATTCCATGTTAGAGATACTGTGTTGGATGGGCAGACAGAGGAAAATCAGTGCCAGTCAATATTTGAGTAGGCCGGGTGAATTTTCATGTACATGAGATTTTCTTCCTGGCTAATTTCCTTAGCTTGGACAGTGGTGGTTGGATGAAATCGGTAATAGCAGCTGGTTTTTCAATTGCTTTTGCTATTCTGATATTATGTCATTTGAAAACAACCCCCCACCCCCAAAGCTCTAGATAGAAACCAGGAAAACCTCCCCTGAAGTCAATGAATGCTGTTAGTGATATGTGCATCAGGCCCCTAGTGATTCTCAACTGATAATTCTGTTACTATATTTTATGTAAATCAATTGACAGATTCATATGAAGACTATGCCAGCTGCAATGTTCAGGCTTCTAACTGGCCAAGAGACACCCCTGTACATCTAGCACATGAGGCTGTCTCTCTCAACAAAAGAACTAAATGATTCCATCAAAGTTGAAGTCTACACAGAAGAAGGAAGAATTTTGTATTTTGTATGAATGAAAGGCTTTGAAACAGGACCTGAAGATTTCACAAACTGAATGGCCAAGAGTCTCTCCCTTGCCAAAAAGTGATGACCATCTTTATCAAGAACAATAATCACTGACACAAAATCTTTGTAAGACATAGTATTTTGCAACATCTTCTAAACTCTTTTCTCATTGAAACTTATACATATTTATTTGTAATCTTCATGTGGCATGGTGTACATCTGTCTGTCATGTTTGATAATATGAGAATGAATCGGCAGAACATTTACTGCAAAGATAAGCAACTGAACAGCAGCCTCAAGTTAAAAAAAAAAATCCAAGTCCCATGTAATGGTCCCTCCACAGCGTATTGCGTAATTTGAAAGCTGATCTAGGGCAGATGGCATTTTAAAATTTCAGTGATTAGGAATGTGTGCTATTAGATTCTAATGTAAAGTGAAACCGTTGTAGTTCTTGGTATAGTTACATGTTACATTTGTCATAATGGTAAGTATGGCAAGGTGTGATATAAGTGTATAACAAAAGAACAGGCAAGTGTTTCTGATGCTAAATAAAGAATAAATGCCACAAAACTAAATTTTTTATTTACATTTATTTTTAATTTTCATGGTTTAACAGAACTGCTTTTCTGATACTTAAATGTGTTCCATGGTTTGTGTAATATTTTCTATTACCCTTTGATTGACATTAGCTCACAATGGGAGAGCCATCCTTAGTCTTTTATAAAAACATTCTTGTTCCTGAGGCATTGTTCTGGTGAACGAGGAGGAAGTAGCACCAACAGCAGTATTAGAATGTGTATAGATAAAATAAGTAGTAGTAAAGTTGTATTCATTATGAGAAATTGTTCATTAATGTAACTTTGTCTTGATTTGTGGGGGGGCGGAGGGGGAGGGAGAGGGACAAGGCCTTGAAGAAAATACACTGTGACTTTAGAAGCCTTATCATGCAGTAAATAAAGCTTTAGGATTTCAAGGAGTAACATATACGTTGCATGCAACTGACCTTAGGAAAGAATTAACCCTAGTATCACTAATAAATCTGGAGTAATAAAGACAACTTGCTTATCTTGTTTATTCTGTTAGTAAGTTTACTGAATTCAAAAATCTTCCTAGAAATAGCCCCATTAATTCTTCATCTAAATGCAGTTGCAAAGAATCAGGTAGCTGGAATCCATCTGCTGCCTTGAAGTCAGAATTATAGTAGGTGGTATATCTGCAGAATTCACAGTGAATGGATGCTTGCAATTACCCTACCTTGTTGCCACTGGATGTCACTGTAGCTTCATGCGAATGTAGTTGAAGCAGCATCAATTTAAAATATAGCGATATTGATGATTGACAAACACACATTGTGAACTGAAGCTACCCATCTCCAGCTACACACCCTTGTGACCTTTTCACAGATTGTCTGCCAAGTTCAGAGTGACACAAATGAAAACAGCCAAGCAATTAAACCCCATAGATGTGTTTACAAAAGTTAAAATTGTGCACATTAGACTGGATTCCTTATGAGAACACGGATCATGCCCTTTCCTATCTCTGCTGAGTTGTAGCTTGCATTGGTTTGTTCTTAACAAAGACCTGGCAGGCACCATCTGCTGTTAGTATTGGCATTAGTTGAGTTTTTTAGACCAATTTTTAATGCAAAAGACCTACTAGAAGAAAATTATCCATGCTAACAAATGGAATAAACCAAATCAGAGCAAGATGAGGGCCCAATGGGATGCCAAAGATGTATCAAGATTCAGGGTTTTAAAGAGGTTTTTCAGGGCCCAGGGCAAAATCTGAAACTGAGCCCCCTTCCCTTCCAAAATTAGTGTGAAGATGAAAGAGTTTAAGATGGTAGGGAATGGGGAGCAGGGTTAGCAAGGGTCCAGGCCAGTGGGGTGGCTGCCTTCCTCAAAGGGAGAGAGGAGCTCTGGCCCCTCTGCTGGTGGGGATGGTATCCACAACTCTACTCCTAGCTCTGGGTGGCTTCAGACCCGCCAGATGATGACGACAGTTGTGGCAATGATAGGATCTGAGCCTGGCCAGGATGGGGGAGTCACTTCCCATACTGCCCAGGCCACTTAAATTTGGCTCAGCTGCCCCCCCTCATTTGGGGGGCCCTCTCAAACAAGGCGGGAGGGCAAACTGCCCTTTTTGTGCTCCCCCAGGTAGCCCTGTGTGGATTGTCCATGAAAGGTTATGGAAGTCAGCTTTTAGGCAATTCCAGCAGTGCAATGGCTTTGTCCATAGTGCACCTGCTGGACATAATTTGTAGTGAATTTAGACCTCAATATATAATGGCATCTCCCAAACCATCAAACTCATGAGCATTCAGAAGAAAGTAAAAAAGGAACCACTTTGCAGCCTTTACTAGAATTTAAAAGGGCAAGGGGCATTTGAGAAACAAAACAGCTCTAGCAGAAGATAACAATTAGCTTAGCGTCATGAAACCTATGTACACTTAGAAATGGAAAGAAAGGGAAAGCAGCTATGCTCTATAATAAGAGTGAATCTTTGTATTTCTAACCAAATCAGTTTTTGCAGAAGCAAAGTCCAGAAATACTTTTTATTAAAACACTGATGATAATTAAAACCCATTGAGGTACATTAAATAAATGCAACTTATAAGTTGTACAAAAAGTCTCTTGGTGATGGTTTTCAGGAAATGCTGCATGGCAGCAGCATCTCCATCAATATGTTCAAATCAATGCATGTCTGTTTGGGAAAACATTTGTTACAAGTTTAATAATAACCCTTTAAATTTTGCAAAATGCAGGGCTTAAAAATTTACATTCAGAAAAAGAGTGATGTTCTTCTACTATTAAGTAGAAAGTGGAATTCCAAAAGGAAGACACTTTTTTTTCCTTTCTAAGCCATCCATTATTTGCATTTCTCTGTGTGCTGGACTCTTCTCTTTGCTGGAATCAGCTTTTCTGCATACCTGTAAACTGTTGTCAAAGGATTGTCTCCCGGCAAACTCCAATCAAACTGTGTGGCCTGTCCCGCTCTAAACTGCGAGTGATGTGGGACCTGCGTAAGAAGGCAACTGGAGAACTTAGAGCACCACAACTCTGAAGGTGAAGATCTTCTTGAAGTCGTTTTCTAGAGGTATTCACATTCTGCTGGGAACTTGTAATTACCTGATAAAGGGGGGAGCATGGAGGGAGGAGGAGGAAAAGGAGACAGGATACTTAAAAGTGGCAATTCTTCAACAAAAACTTCAAAAACAGTCTCCCAACGAGAAACTGCAGAACTGGAATTAATTTGCAAACTGGACACCATCAAATTAGGTCTGAATGAAGACTGGGAGTGCATGGGTCACTCCAAAACTAATTTCCCCCTGCTGATACACACACCTTTTGTCAACTGTTTGAAATGGGCCACCTTGATTACATTGAACTCATTAGCACAACAAAAGTGATTTTTCCTCCCTTCTTGTCAACTGTTGAGAATAGCCCACTTCCACCTTAATTGAATTGGCTCCTTAGCACTGACCCCCTCAGTAAGGCAACTCCCATCTTTTCATATGCTGTGTATTTATATCCTACTGTATTTTCCACTCCATGCACCTGATGAAGTGGGTTTTAGCCCACGAAAGCTTATGCCCAAATAAATTTGTTAGTCTCTAAGGGGCCACAAGGACTCCTCATTGTTTTTGAGGATAAGAGCTGTTTGTTTCACTGCAAAGATTCAGTCACTTCTGTTACAGTAACAGTTTTCTGCTCAGTCTCTTTTATTGAATTTTACCTAATATGGTTAGGCCACAGAAGGTAAAATCCTAATACTACCACCAGCCAATGGCCTTTATGTCAAGTGGGAGGGGCTGTGCTTTTGGTGCTGAAATCTCAGCTTCATTCCTCACTGACAATTCATGAAGCAGCATCATGTAGCTGCTGCCGGGACAAAGAATGCAGAAACCACCGTCCTCCTTCAAAAAAATCTTGGTTTAAATTAAAGAAAATATGTTCCCCCTTCTCATATGGGAACAAACTGGTAATTGAGGGCCTCTGAAATGGTCAGACCTGGGTACAGCTAGACAGGAAGCCTGAGTTAAGCTGCAGTGACCTCGGGCTCTTGCTCTTTATGCTGCTTCAGACAGACTTTTAGAGATAGAGGGGAGACAGAGCACTGCTGTGGTTGGCCTCAGCTGATCAGAGAGTAAGTGATGGAATTGTGACTCCTGCTGAGGCGTGAAGGAGGGGAATTAGATAGAGAGGAAGGTGTTTTCTTAGAACACAGCTTTACCTTTTAGTCCTCAGGTATAAGTTTGGGACAATGAACTCCATCCATTTGCTTAGAGGGGGGAGGGAAAGAGCGATTGATTTTTCCCGTCCATTAACTAAAATTTGTGTTCTTTCTCACCATCACTTAAAGAGCAACTCTTTTGTGAAGTAGCTTGTCACTTCCATTTACACCTCTAACTCTGAATTACATAATGGTTATTGAAAAGGCTCTGAGCTTCAAGAGCAGATTGATGGAGCTGCTTGGACTTTGTTAATGTTTGCTGACTGGAAAAATAACTTTACTAGGATTGCTCCCTTTGTTTGAAGCAGCCATGTGTCTCCTCAGATCTCAAAAACTACACTTGATAAAAATCACATGCGTGGTTTCCATTTTTACTATCTGTCTAAAACACTCAGTCTATAAGTCTATAAAAAAAGGTATTTTTCTTTTTGAGAAGTTATGGCTTTCCATTATAACCCTAATATACTGTTTCCAGCTTTCTAACCTTTGGGAGTTAATGACCTATAATGATTTCAAAGCAATAAAAATGTTAACGACATAAGGTCACTGTGGAATTCTTAAGTATCTCAGGATATTACTGTTTTTCCACTGCTGTAACTAGATATAGTAAGGTTAGTATTTCAATATGTTCTACTTACCAGCTAGCAAAAGGCTAATGCTAATTATCTTATGACCATGCCTTGGTCAATGGTGGACACTTCGTACAGCACTTAAGTTTCTCTCACAATGCTATTTAATGACCACTATATCACATATTTAAAGACATAGGAAGTTTTCATACTGCTGAGGAAAAGAGTGGACAAGCAGGCAAATGCGACAGAGACAATGATCTCTAGGATATGGGGTTGCTCCCATTTATATATCCTCAATTTTCCACCCAGAATCTTATGGTAGTGGGCTAGCATCAGTGTTCCCTCTAATTTTTCCCACACGTGCGGAATAAATTTTGTTATGTGTGACACATCATCCTCATATTGGTGCACATAACAAAATTCATGTGGTGGTGGTGGGGCCGAGGGGTTCAGAGTATGGGAGGGGACTCAGGGCTGGGACAGAGGGTTGGAGTGCAGGGGTGTGAGGGCTCCAGTTGGGGGTGTGGGCTCTGGGGTGGGGTTGAGGGTTGGGGGGGGGTGAGTTCTCTGGGGTGGGGCCGGGAATGAGGGGCTCAGGGCTGGGACAGAAGGTTGGGTGTGTGTGTGAGGGGTGAGGGCTCCGTCTGGAAGTGCAGGCCAGGGATGAGGGGCTCAGGGCTGGGGCAGAGGGTTGAGGAGCAGGGAGTGAGGGCTCTGGCTGGGGATGCAGCAGGGATGAGAGGCTTGAGGTGCAGGAGGGTGATCTGGGGCTACGGCGGGGAGAGAGGACTCCCCCCAGCTCTCTCTCCCTGGAGCAGCACCTGGGCTATGGGGGAGAGGTGCTTCTCCCCTGGCCGCAGCAGGTTGGGGCCTGGGGCAGGGGGTTCCCTGAGCGCTTGCCCAGCCATGCAGCTTACAGGCAACTTAGGGTAGCATGTCTCTCAGACAGCCTCCCGAACCACTGGGAGAAGGGAACTCCATTTCTACAGCTGATATTTTTGTTACAAAATGAATAAGAGGTCAATCCTGCAGTCGTATTCAAATTTGGCCAATAGGCATTAGAAAATCAGATGGCCCAAAAGGGTTTATTTTGAATCATGCTTTAGATTACAAAACATATTAAGCTTCATGCATTGTTCAATGCTTTGTGTTTTCATGGTCTCTTCCAAGCAAGTGAACCCAATTTATTCCTCAGTCAAAGGTGTGGGGATCCTCTGTTCCTTAATTCTGAGAATTAGAATTTGCCAGCTTCTTAAAAAATAACCAAACCCAGTGTTCATCTTCTAGCCAGAAGCATGGGTGAGCACTGTCCTCCTTCAGAACAGATGCCAACACCACTTGCTTATCTACCCATTCTTGGGCAGTTGGTAGACTCCATCCCTCCCTTCTGCCATCCAAATGTATCTGCTCCACAATGCAGCTGAGCTTCACTAGTTCAAGAAGCAAAAGCTCCAAGTCAGTTTCCAAACCTTTGTATCCTATGTCCTCAAATACGTTTTCCACCCCTGCCTTACAGTTGGGGAGAAGAGAGTAAGCTTAAAAATAAGGTGAGAGTTCCCTATAAATCTTCAAGGACAGCATCAGTATAAATTCCTGCTCTGTGGAGTTTAGTGCTAAAGCCCATCTTTAAAATCATGTCTTGTTCAGTTCAAAATATGTCATTGCTTGACAGAATTAATACTCTAAAGCCAACCCAGGACACAAGCATGTTAGAACCTGTTCCCTGCTTATTATAAACACCATAATGGTCCTACCTGGTCTATAATGTTGGCACTGAAGATGGCTTCTTCCATGTGTCTTTCATCTGATTTGATTACAGATCTTATGCTGTTCACAACGTGACGCACTTCTGGAGGGAGATTACAATTTGAATGTTCCAAAAATTTAGCCACCAAAATTTTTGTGTCTTTATAGGCCTTAAGGTCTACTAAAGAGTGCGGTCGCTCTTTGGAGATTGTGTTGAAGGCCTTTGGCTTTAACTGTAGGTCAATTTTCCTTGTCTCTCTTTGTTTTCCAGTGGGTGGGAAACGGCTTACAGAGTCCTGGCAAGCAGAGGCAGCCACATGAGAACTACAAACGGGAACTAAAAATAAAGGGGGGGGAAATGAAACTTTTAAAAAAAGGCTAGAATAAGAAAGGTGTCAAATCAAACATCCTCATAGGGGAATATTATAACGTTCAGCCTACAACCTATAACTCCTAGTAGGTTCACAGTGCAACAAAAGTATAAAACAAAGGAAACATTTAAAAATAGTTATTTTAAAGACTTCTAATAAGGGAATTGAATGCTGGTGAAACACTTCACATTGGCATTCCTTGAAAAGTTCTCCCTTTACCCCCCAAAAGGGTACAGCACTGAGAGTGGCAGGGCAACATTCCTCCCCAGGACTAGGAGGGACCACATGGGAGAGTGGATAGTTAAAAATCTTCATGTTCATTGATCCTTCTGCTAATACTGCTATCATGAATGCCAGTGGATACTAATTGTGTTAGGGGAAATTTTTCCACTACAGACTGGGCTGAGACAAACATTAATTATATACAAGTCACTGCCCCTATGCTATAAACACAGCTGTAGACTCAAGTTTCCAGGACAACTAGTCAGACCAAGAAAAGTTTAGGATTGGTCTGGTGGCCTCAGTCATTTTATTCTGAAGTGAATAATGCATCAAACCATTGTGAAAAATAGAGCAAAAGCCCATGCTGAAATAAAAGATCCAGGTCTCCACTGATTTTCTCCTGAAGGCTGCTTCCCAAAATATGTGGATGTGCCCTATTATAATCTGTCACAAAACTCTGCCCCCACACCTACTTCAGTGGTTCCAATATGTTTTACTAAGGCAACCTTCCAACTGCATTGAGTCTTTTTTGGGAACCACCATTACATATACGTATCCTGCGCCCTGGCACTGCAACCCTAACTGTGGCTTGGTGGACAGGTGATGGAGGGGCAGCAGGGCCCAACTTAAGAGGTGGTGTAAACCCAAGTGCAGGACAGGAGCCACTGCTGCAGGGTGAGCATCGGGTGGACTCACTCTGCACCAAGCCGTGAGAAGTGTACATGGGCCTAAGTCCCTGTGACCCAGAATGGGATGGTTTGGGAATCAGCTCTTTTAACTGGGAAACTGTAATGAAGCACTAGAGTAAAAGAAAAGAAGTTCAGAGGCCCCAGGCTCAGCACTAGAACGAGTGATAACATCTGGATCTAGGCATCATGTGCATGGAAAATGGTGTTATCCCATACTGAACATAATTTATGTATATTATTATTATGACTATTATTGTTTGGGGGAAAAGATTCCCAATTACTTGATTTTATTTTTCAGTCTGTAGCTTGGTATAGTTATTGATAGGGGAAAAAAAACTATAATCCAATTTTAGGAAATTGACTCCTCTCCTGTTTCTAATGCAGCCTGAAATAATCCTGTTTCCTAATGTTGGCTACATGTAGGAGCGCAGGCAAATTATCACCTGTTAAGAAATGTTTCAAGGGTTATGATGCATTTTCCTCTTTCTTGTATATTTATCAAAGGTGCTTATATTTAATGTTATAGGCCTAATCTTGAAAGCCAATTGACATCAATGATGTGCAGTGAGGACTCAGCTCCTCTTGGGAACAGGCCCTATTGTAATTCCTCAAGAGACCCAATTAACCATAGAGGTATCTAGGATGTACTAGAAACAAGCAGGATGAATTCCTCTTGCCTCTATGTCTAAAGGAGCAGGAGTTCCATTTAATAATTTCATTCCCCGTTACAGATTCATTCTGTTGCAGAGCAAGTGTCCTGCACCACTAATTTTAGTTAATGTACACATTCTGGAGAATACCTTGCCACCTTTTCCTGAGCTCCATCCTATCGTTCAGTTGCCAAAGCATCAATGAACTGCAGAGGGGCTAGCAAAGCATCTGCAAACAGCTCCAGAGGTATTTTGCTCTCTACTAAGAGGGTACCTGAGAGGCCAGCACAATGATCAATGATCATGTGATGATGCCACATAGTAATTACCACCACCGTCTTTTTGACCTCAGGCTTCTGACAGTCAAAAAAGATTAAATCCGCCCATTTGTGGTAAGCCTGTTTATTACTCTTTCCAACACTGAAAACTATTTTGAACTTCTAGGTATATTAGAGGATGTTTTTCTTCTGCATCTTCAAGGCAAAGCAGATAATGAAAAACAGGTCTAATCCTTCCTGGCAGAGTGTATAATTAAATCAGGAAAAACCAATATTAAAAGAACACTGAGTCTCACAAACTCAAAGCCATAATGAAATTAAGAGGGCTGGCTGCTTTTGTCCTTAACTTGCCTTGATGTACCTAGGTACTGCAATACATGATGGTGTATGGCTCTCCAGTTAAGAGATGACATTTCAATAGGTTTAAGTGGAATTTGTCTTGGCAGCCTTTACCACACTCCTGGTGCTTAACATACCTGGGGCATAGAGCAAAATGAAACACTAGACATTGTTATCTGCCACACTAGTCACTATAGAGAATGCCAACAATGGATGGGGTTACTCTGGGCTAGTGTGCACAGCTATATTGGCAAACCCTCCCAGTGTAGATGCAGTTTATACTAGCATCACTAATTGTTTTAGTCCTCCTTTGTTATGGCAATAGCTTATTCAAAAAGAATACAAACAATTCATTTATAAATACTTTTAAAATTGAGAACCCCTTTCTTATTGAGATTGTATGTGAACCTACCACAGTCACAAAATGCAGGGATTACTGACCATGAGAGTCTATTACATCAAAGATATTTTTTATGTTCTTGTATCTGAAACAGCAGATTCCCCTGCTTTAAACAAACAAACAAACAAACAAACAAACAAACAAGAAATCTGATTCCCAACATCAAGAGGTAAGTGGATGGATTATTGACCAAAGAGACCAGAATGGGTCTATCATGTCAAGTCTTACTTGGGGGCACATTAATCTGAGGATTATTGACAAAAAAATCCATAAAGTCTTAATCCTGCTTGGAAACAAACACTTTAATTCCTGGATTATTAATACATTAGGCGTAATGGCTCTTGTGTTACTGTAGGTACTGCACAAGTGCAATAATTCTGCTCCAATATTTTATGCTGAAGCTAGTTGCTGTGCAATGGCCGTAGCATGCGTAATCCAATCTGGCAGAGACTCTCCACATCAATGTGTAGCGTTACATTTATAAATCACTAAAAATCAGGATTTATATAGTGGAAATATGGCAGGCACCTAAGAAAAGTTAATTGGTGGCGCCTAGGAGTGGAAACTGAGTTCTAATTAACATTGTCCTACAACTTCTCCATCAGGAGACACATACCTTGGTCTTCCCCCATGAAAGATGGCCCCCACACAAATCTACCGCTGTAAACTTGTGCAAATCACTTTATTTTCTGTGCATAAATTCCCCATCTATACAATGGGAATAGCAAACAATTTCTCTCCCCCACCCTTTCTCTTTTGTCTTTTTAGACTAATCTTTTTGGGGTAGGGACTCTCTTTTCACTATATATTTGCACAGCACTAGCAGGATTAGTCTCATTTGAGGCCTCTAGATGCTACCATAACACAAATTATAATAAAAAGACAGAAAGCTAAACTGTAAATTACTGGCAACAACCAGCTTTTCCTCTGGGTTTTGGATGGAGCCCAGCTAGTTCCCAGCATCCCACCTCTTGTCCTCAAACTCTGTGGATCCCCAGTTCCATTTCTACAAGGTCACATCTACCCCCAGTGCAAACCCTCAGGCACAGCTCCCTCCCTGCGCGGAAGTAGAAACAAGCACAAAGGAGAGTGGGTGTGTCCATTTCCTGTATCTCTGCATTCCTCTGGAGAACATTTGTTTGGTCTGGCTTGTGATCAGGATGCTCATGTTTCCTTTCCCTTCCCTTACTTTTCTCCTCTATGGAAAGCAGGGACCTGTGTGTGCTTTAAGGTCAAAAGGCTTTCTTCCTACTTCTGCCAACAAATTCTAACACAATACGGAGCCATTGGGGCCCTTCTCACTGGGCTGAATCCACCTCACTGCAACATGCCCACCTAGCTGGACTTGGCGCAAAGGAGCTGCATGGGTAGATGGGAAATAGAATCCTCCTTCCCAGGCATGGAAGATCAGTAGAGTTCTGTGCAAGATACTGCAGCAACCATGCTGAATGCTGTTCCCCCATTCTGCAAGGAGCATCCCCACTCCTTACCTGGCCACTCTCACCTTGTTCCCATGCCCCAGTGCATGGTGGTGTGCCCAGGAGTGTGGACCCCCTTGAATGGGCTGCAGATCTTCTGCCTGTCCTGCGCTGAAACTACCCCAATTCCACTGTGCCTCAGGCTTCACTGCTGCACAGGAGTTTTTCCACTGAATGAACAATGTACAGCCTAAAGCAATTACCAGATTGCAATTTGCAGCATCTAAACATTCCATGTTAAACTCTACAACTTCATAGCCCAGGGGTCGGCAACCTTTCAGAAGTGGTGTGCCAAGGCTTCATTTATTCACTCTAATTTAAGGTTTCGCGTGCCAGTAATACATTTTAACATTTTTAGAAGGTCTCTTTCTATAAGTCTATAATACATAACTAAACTATTGTTGTATGTAAAGTAAATAAGGATTTTAAAATGTTTAAGAAGCTTTATTTAAAATTAAATTAAAATGCAGAGCCCCCCGGACCGGTGGCCAGGACCCGGGAAGTGTGAGTGCCACTGAAAATCAGCTCGCATACCACCTTTGGCACGCATGCCATAGGTTGCCTACCCCTGTCATAGCCCATCCCTGAAGTATCCAGATCAAATGCTTAGGCAGAGATAGCCAAAGATAAGCAACTCCAGCTGTTTGTCACAAGAGATGACGCTGAAGGGGCTGATACAAACAGCTGCTACATGTCATTGGAAATACACTTCTTGTAATATTTATGTAATTTCCAAATAATGTTCAACAAACTCTTCACCTGAGCAGGGAGGAAAGCAAGCAGATGTTATGACTAGGGTTGAGGAACTCCATGGAGCTGGAGATTTTCTGAATCTCTCAAACTGTTTATGAAGTTTACAAAATGGTTTGAATTTGCAAAGTTCTCTTTCTTTTCACTTAAACTCATTCATTTCTTCAAAGGGATTTAATTTTAAAGAACAAACAATTTGGTGATGAAGCTAGATCAGCACAAGTAAGCTTCCTATACGTTACATTCACACAGGTGCATATTGGTGTTGTCTTTAGATCGTTGTCTGCCACTTTATTTACAGTCTCTCCTAAGCAAAACAACAAACCTAGTGTTTGAGTCCAACTTTCCAATGCATGAAGTTAAGTGGGTGAGAAATTAAACAAAATGAGTTCCCATATCTCTAGTTTTAACCCACACAGCTGCTTCTTACCAGATACGCAGCATTACAATAACATACACATAAGAAATCCAACATATACTATTTTTATATTAAGGATGCACATTTCTTGGGTGGCAATTTGAAGCCAGGTTTCTAGATTTAAAATGCCAGTGCATTAACTCGCTGTCACAGGGAGCTCACAGAACTACATGTTAATGTCTCTGAAATTCACAGAATCACAGAAATTAAAGATGCAAAAGTCCTAGTAGATTGCCTAGCCCATCATTCTGCTGGTGCAGGGGAATTCTACATACGATTTTCTTCTCATGTTTTGTCTGCTTCTGTTTTAAATTAGCCAAGCAATGACTCTTCCACCAGTTCCCTTGGAAAATTATTCAACAGTCCAACTGCTATCACTGGTAGGACAACTTTTCTTCCTTTTACTTTAAATCTATTTCTCCGCTTTACTCCTTTGAACATCCCTGAACAATTTACTTCCTTTTGTGATGTCGATCCCTTTTCAGGAGTTATAGACTGTTATATCATCTCTGCTATCATTTGGCCAAGTTATTCTACTGTAACAAATACTTTCTCTTTCACAGTCATAAACTGATTTTTCATGAAGAGTTGGCAGCTGCTAAGTAAGACCTCTCCCTTTCTCTCCTTCCATTACTGAGGGGGGTTTTATAGCAGAAGAGACTGCTGCAGGAAAGCCAGACACTACCACCTTGTTATTCTCATCACCATCCTTCTGAAAATGACCCACCATCTTGTCACTACACTGTCATACTGGACCTGCTGCCTCTAGAGACTGTGCTAATAGTGTATTGCTTGCTGATCCTATCAAAGACAGCGCCACCTCAGGGAGGAAAGCCAGAAGCTAGGCCTGCTGCACTACAAGTATGTCTGCTTGGCCACTCCCCTTTCCTGAATGATACCCCAGCTTCCACTCAACTCTTTAGTCTTGGTGTTCAGTGTGACAGTGGCAGACTAGCAGAAGCACCTGTTCTTCATACGCTGCCCAAGGTGTAGTTTTTTGACTCAGTGGAGAAAGGTCAATACAATTAAGAACTGCAATTATTAATTTCACACTTGTAAATTTTTTTCCACATTCATTCTGCCTATAACTTTTAAACATGGGAAATGTACAAGGAGCTAAATTCTACATGTGTAAATCATGCTGCAAAACTTGATATAACTTCCAATAATACTAGCTGCAGGATAAATCAACTGTGCTTGATTTGTTCCATACTACATTGCCTTAGTGGCCCACACTTACCTTCTGTGCTGGATGAACATGATACAGGGTCACTAGTAGACCGGACTATGTTTGGAATGCCGTATTTTCTAATGCAATGCTGCTGGGCAGTTCTCTCAGGGCAGCCATAGTGTGATGAAGTACTTGCAGGCACAGAACAGGGAGAGGGCTGAGGGTGTACAGCAGCAGGCTGGTTAAAGACCCCACAACATATTTTCACTTGTTTCAAGGGTGGCGTGGCTTTGTTTTCTCTAACAGAGCTCTGGGATTCTCTTTCTGATGGGCTGAAATTCTCTGAGGAGCAGTCTGAGGCTCTGCCATGAACATAGTTCTCATATTCCTGGCCTTGAGACCTGTCCATAGAGGCTCTGCTGCGGGAACTCCCATCCTCATCAGGGGAACATTGAGAGTTAGTCCTGTGAAACCCAGAGCGAATGCTGTGATCCAAACTGGTGCAGCTCCTGTTTGTGGTGCCTTTGTGGGTTGTACTGTACGGAGAAAAGTCTGTGGAACGAAGAGACCCCTGAACTTCCAGAGAATAAAGATCCTCTGAAGAGTAACTATGATCTGGGATATCAGCAACCTCAGAGACCATAAGAGAGGTACTGTCAACAGACACTGAAAAACAAGGCATTTGGAGTATTATCATATTGCAGTCATGTATATCATTATTAGTATTCATTCTGTTTTTAAGCCAGCTATGTGCCAGTGCTGTACAAGACACAACATGAAGAAAGTCCTTGTCCTAAAAAGATAATGCTCTAATGGTTCAACTCATGGGTTTAAACCAATATATTAAAATAATTTAAATATTTTAAATGACAAAATGCCAGGATAGTAAAGACTGAAGTCATCCTCCTGCTTTTAGTCTTTTTTAAGCAAAATGCTTTGAGCTATTCTCATCTATTTTCTTTCACTGATAAAGCTCATACCAAAGTATATTCTCCCACTACAGTTAGAGTGGGGTGAAGTCCTGCCTTTGGTTTATTTGATAAACATTTCTTTTAATGCTGTAAGGATTGTGTGTGGTAGGAACAATACACTTTACACAGATACTCAGTAACCAAGGCATTTATCAAAGTTTTATACCTACCAGTATTATCAATGCTAGTTTTGTATCTAACACCTTGTAACCAGGCATCACACATGTCTCAAATACACATCAAAGAGCTTCTCGAAAAAGAATCCACCCTTGTACCATCTCTTTAGCATACAAAATGTATAGCGTATCAGAGATTTCTTTGTCTCTATGTGGCAGATGAAAGCTCAACATTCTCTGCAGATATACACCACCGTGGACGCCCTATGTATTAGAAGTTGAGATTTTTATCTCTTCTTCCAAGAGGCTCACACATTTATGTATAAACGAAAATGTGTCGGTGTGTTACGTAAAGCTGTATTTTTCTCCTCTTTGTTGCCAGAAATGATTTTCTAAGAGAATAAAGAACCACACCTACATCCTGGACTATACATTCTTTTTTACCCAACTTCAGAATACAACCAATTACTTTTTTATAGTGGACTAGAATTGATGAGGAGTTACCAGGTGTCATCCCCAATTATATACAGAATATACATAACTTAAAATAAATTGTTCCATTCAGCTCAGCAATCTCGGATGCCCCTTTTCATGTAATAGCTGTTGCTAGCAATGTTGGTAAGGTAAACAGGTTCTCATATTTTTTGTTGAGGGATGGGACAATAGGATCTGTTAGCAGGTTTACAAATGTTTGGTAAAGTGCCTCTGTGCACCTGGGGTCTGGCTAGCAGGAAGCGATGGAAGTGCTGAAATGAAAGAAAACCTCTTAGTGCTGTATTCCTGGCCTGGCAGGAAATATTGTAAACTTCAAAAGGGAGCTGTGGTATTTTGGGGGCTTACCCTGGCACTCCAAAGATAAGATGGAGAAGGAGCCATCACTGTATATGATGTCAGATATCCGAAAGGCTAGATTTTATGAAGGACTTTTCATCCCCACTCAAAATTGCTAAGTGAGACCTAGTATTTTCTTCTGGGCATGTGGGAAACAAACTCATATTTGCCAGGCAACTTAAATTTGCCAAAGGACACATTAGTAAATTATGTAAATATCTATTTAGACGTGTTAAAATGCATATTATTTACTGCTCAAAGTGTATTAGATACACTGAAACTTAAGTTTGCTGATGTAAATACTTATTTAGACATTTTTAAATAGCATGTTTGTTAAATATACCAGAATGTCCCAAAAGCTTCTTACTTGGGTAGTTAAGATGAATCTTTGTAACATATCACATTAAGTCATGATCTGAAATCTTTAGAATATTAAGACAGATGCATGAATGGTCAAATCCGTATCCCATCCTCAGAGCAGAGACCTTGAAGTAGTGTCCAAACCCACCATGGAACCTCTGTTCCCGGATTTGGTTTTATTGATACTCAGAAACAATCAGATAGTATAAACCTTCCAAACAGACACTCCCACTCTCTCTCTATCCTGGTTGGAGTTGTTTGGACCCATTGGTCAGCCTGACTTAAGGGCCTTATTTACACTTTCTCATGATTGCTACACTCCACTGTTGCAGTTCCCCTAGTGGTACCAACAGAGGAAGCTGTAGTAGAGGCTGGTCAACATCAGTTTGACTACCATTATCGTTTAACCCTGCTCAGAGCAGGTCTATCTGCATAATGACTGCTTTACCATGGCACTCACAACAGTGGCAAGGTTATTTCGGGGTAGTTTTGTAAGGGCGGGCGTTGGGGGAACCTAGGGTAGATACAGACATAGCATGTTAATGCATAATATACTTAAGCAAAATGTATGCAGTGTTGTTGTAGCCGTGTTGGTCACAGGATATTAGAGAGACAAGGTGGGTAAGGTAATATCTTTTATGGGACCAACTTCTCCTGGTGAGAGAGAAAAGTTTTCATGCTAACGCAGAGTTTCTGAAGGAGAGCTCTGTGTAAGCTCAAAAGCTTCTTCTCTCACCAACAGCAGCTGGTCCAATAAAAGATATCACTTCACCCACCTTGTCTCTTTCTCAGTATGTAAAGGAATACATTCCTGTGGTTGGAGGCAGAACCTCTTTTGAAATGAGAATATACATGAAAATGTTGGATTTATATTCACTGTATGTATTCTGTCATGTTAGTAATACCAACATTTAATAAAAATGTAACCAAGAGTTACATTTTAAAAGATGCACATATACTTTTACATCCCCCATTATGTGTCAAAGAAAGAGTATGCATTTTTAAAATGTCTACATAATAAATACATATGCACAGAGCTACAAAATGTTTATGACTGAATCCCTGATTCTTAACTCATCTACAGCATCACATATTATTTCAATACAAAGCAGAAAGGAGACACATTCTGCTCATCATAGTGATCCAATAAATTCAGTTTTGATAAAACAAATTAAATATCTGCTATGAGTATATAAGAAAACTCTTTGTAAACAACACCTCCTTAATAATAAAAATGGGTCACCTTGAACTGTTAACATCACACTTCACTGCACAAAGATGTCAAATGTTTTTTTTTAAGAATATTTAGTGCTAGTGAAAAGTGAGGAATTGACCACTCTGGAGACTGAAGCCTTCTAGTCATCCACAAAACAGACACATCATGGGAAGTACCCGATTCCCAACACTGATTTGTCAGCATACACTGACACTATTTTGGAAGATAATAGAAAATAGTTCAGTCCTCAGACCTGTTAAAACTTTAGCTTCTCTTCTGAGATTGTCAGCAAGGGTGCCAAGAGGTAATACCTACCGGGTGTTAATGTTGGCTATGATATGGACACGTATCTGCTGGGGATTAGACTGAGACCATCACCTCATTTCATATACATCACTGAACAGCCATCAGGTAGTAACCCGTTCTGGTCATTGAGCTGAATTTAAGACATTGACCTAGAGGTGAATGCCTCTCAATGTCAATCAGACTTGTTACCGAAAGGCTGTCCTGATAAACTTGGTTAAAAGAATGAGCTGGCCCTGTGCTGCTGCTGCTCAGGATCCCTATTCAAGAGATCTGCCTTCAGAAGAAAGAGCTCAGGTTCATTCCTGGTCTTCTGGAGACTATGTACATTACACAGCTTAACACACTGCAGAGCAGCAGTAGGGAAGAGCGATCTGAGTGTACCTCTCCAACAGCAGACACTGTTGCTTATTAATATTATTTATAGAGTGCCACAGGAATGCATGGTGCTTTAAAGACAACTAAAAGCCTCAAGAAAGCTTCCAATCAAAGTAAGCTCTCCACAGAGCTTTGGAGACAGCTTTGGGGAAGAAAACTGGCTTTCTTCTGTGCCTGTTTTACCATTCTAGCAATATTGGTTTGTGAAGAAGGAAAGTAGTGAGTGACTGGGACAAAAGTGTTTCTTATTATGATCAAGATGGGACCAAATCCCTCCTCTTCAAGGTAGAAAAGAACGAATAAGAGGAAACAGCCCACTTTAATGCCTGGTCTACACTTAAAAGTTAGGTTGACATAGCTACATGCTCAAGGGTGTGAAAAATTCACACTCCTGAATGACATAGTTAAGCCAACCTAACCCCCAGTGTAGACATGGTTAGACTGAGGGAAGAATTCCATCGACCTAGCTACCGCCGCTCAGGGAGATGGATTACACACATGGATGGACAAACTCCTCTCACTCTAGGCCCTATGTCAGTATAGCTGCAGCAATGTAGCTGTGCCACCGTAGCACCCATAGGATAGACATGGCCTTAGTGACAACTGCATGCTCCCAAAATAAACAAACAGTAAAATCACCTTGTGTGCTAAAGCCGGCTGTCATGTTTCTCTCACCCAAACTGGATTCAGTCACTTGCTGAGCTGTACCGGTGATCTGTACAGAAAGTGTATAATAAATAGTGTGTTAGCCTGCAGATAGCATTACCCAGAAATACAGGGCTGAAACATACTGTCATGGATCTAAAGGATATGACCGGTAATGTGAAAAAGCTATCCTACAAGTTGCTACTCAAATCAAAACGTATTCATAGACATAGTAATTTACTATATCTTTGGATCAGCAGCAGATGCAGAGCAAATGAACATGCCTAAAGCAATTGCTGGATTTTCCAGAATCTATAAAATAAATTATCTTGGGTTCAGAGGCATTTAGGGCTTCAGGCTAACGTTACAAAGCATAATGACTGCAGTGCTTAAAATTAATGCTCCTATCTTCTTAGCGTATGTGCAACATGCCTCAGGTGGCACATGACCAGGACTCATCTCTGAATTTGATCCGCTAGTTGGATCCTTAGCTTCCCTGCCCAGTGCTGACGGGGAGTGCAATGTGAACTGATCCATACCCCCGCAATGCTCCTATTACCAACAGTCTTTCTGTAGTGGTCTATATATCACTCTATTCCAGAGGTGGGCAAACTACGGCCTGCGGGACCATCCTGCCCGGCCCTTGAGCTCCTGGTCATGGAGACTGGCCCCCGGCCACTCCCCGGCTATGCCCCCGCAGCCACGCAGCCGCACGGGCAGACCTCTGAGCAGCAGAGCTGCGCGCTCCTGCTGAGCAGAGTGGCAGAGTGTCTAGCTCCGGCCAGGCGGCGCGGCTGCCAGACATGCTGCTCTGAGCGGCATGGTAAGGGGGCCGGGGGGTTGGATAAGGGATGTGGGATCCCAGGGGACAGTCAGGGGATAGGGAACGGGGGGGGTTGGATAAGTGTGGGAATCCTGGGGGGCTTGTCAGGGGTTGCGGGGGTATGGATAGGGGTCGGGCAGTCAGAGGACTGGAGCAGGGGGGGTTGGATGGGGGGGTGGGGTCCCGGGGCAGTTGGGGCGGGGGGGTCCCGGGAGGGGGCGGTTAGGGGACAAGGAGCAAGGGGGATTGGATGGGTCAGGGGTTATGAGGGGGCAGTCAGAGGGCGGGAAGTGGGAGGGGACGGATAGGGGGCGGGGACCAGGCTGTTTGGGGAGGCACTGCCTTCCCTACCCGGCACTCCATACAGTTTTGAAACCCCAATGTGGCCTTTGGGCCAAAAAGTTTGCCCCCCCTGCTCTATTCCCATCACGTGGCCATGGGGAAAAAGTGCACTGTGGAACCAGTAGAGACTACAGCTGGTAGAAGCAGGTGCAGAAACAGCCAAAGTGCACACAGAGAACTTTCTGCTGTTTTGACTGGACTTCCTCTGCCCCCTGCTGATTGGCTGCTTGCTCCAACCCTCTTCTACCATCCTCACAGTCTCTTCACCTCAGCTTCACGCCACACGTTCTCCACATACCCTCTTTCCCCCTGCCCTGTTATCCTCACCCTTCTTCCCTTCAGCAGGCACTCCTTTCACTTTTCTTTCCATGTACCTTATCCTCTCCTAACTAATCATGGAACTATCATGCTATATGCTTCCATCACATTGTTCATGCTGCTTTCCCCCACCCTCTATCTGTCTTTTTTAGACTGTGAGCTCTTTGGGGCAGTCACGGCCTGATACTCTGAGTTTGTACAGAACCCAGCACAATGGGGCCCTGTTCTTGGTTGGCCCCTAGGCTCTTCCATAATAAACATTAATAATATTCTTCAATTTCGGTCCTTGAACAACTAGAGCAGAACAGCTTTTGGGTTTACTTTGCAGAAGTACCTACATTTAAGTATTGAATGTAGTAATCTCTAAAATGCTAAAGGGTTCTTGTAGACGGATAGTGCTCTATAAGAGTAGGGCATTATTATTATTTATAGAAGTAGACTCATTACAGTTGCCAACAATTTGCAAGGGTGGATTATTATTAGCAAATGGTTCCTTCTGCCGGAAGGAAATTCAAGGATGATTCACCCCCACCCCAAATTATTCACTGATGCAGCACAGTTTGTGGTTTTGAAAAGTTCTTCAAAGCCTTTCCCCCATCATTTTAAAACATCTTAATATATTTTTTCTCCTTGAAATGCAGTTACAAATTTCACTTTATATATAGATGATAAAAATCAGCTGATGGGTTTCTGTAAATCACAAAGCCTCCTAAGGAATGATAAAATATTTTTTTTTCTGAAAAAAATAGAGATGGGTGTGTAGGGGAGGAGAGTTTGCAAACCAAAATACAGATAAATGCCTGATTTATTTCTCATGAAGCGAGGAGAGTTAGCATTAAAAAGCTATCAACTTGATTAAGGTTAGATACAACATTCATAACTCCAGATTCATGTGAATTCCTGTTGGCGATTTCTCTGCAAAATCACTAAGAGGGAGCAGCGCTCAAAGACAGCATGCTAAAGGGGAAGAATTTAAAAAAATCTAGACAAGTCTTTAAGAACTTGATTCAAACACTACTGAAGTAAATGGGCTTTAGACCAGGCCCTTAACCTTGTTTTTAATCCCTCCCATCAGATTTTTAGCAGTTCTTTGGGAACCTGCTATTGGAAAAGAATACGTGGTAATTATAAATAAAACAAGAGTACCAAACTATACCCTAAGACCAGGTCAGTATAGCATGAGAAGTTATGTCATCTTTAGCAGAACATATCACGTCTGCTTCTGTATGGCCACATTTAACTAGCAGACGTTCATTGCAATAGATGACAGAGCCTAGAAATAATCATCAATCACCTCTATGCAAGCTCTGGTGTCGAGGGCTGAATTTGTATTTGGCTGTCTATAAAATTGAATGTAACATTACTACACTAAAGCCATTAAGAAAATAGCTCTAAGTGTTTGTGAATGTGACTATCTACATAAAAAATGGTATCAGAAATATTCCCCGTGCAGATACAGCTTCTGTGATGCAGTACTGCAGAGCAGGCCAATATTTAAAGTAATAGGGTCTTGTTGTGAAATGATTTACTGACAAATTTTTATCCTTAAAGAATCTTTCTTCACTATATGTGAAAAAGCCTGGTTACTTAACTTGTACAGTAGCTGGAGTTCTTTGAGATATGTATTCCTCAAGGTGCATATGCGCTCTATGCACCTGAGACGGGATGATTTTTTGTTAGCAATGTCCTTTGGTCCGCACCTACACCCTTCTCCTCCTCATGCTCCAAACCAAAGATATGAGGGGGTGGGAGATGGACTAACTGTCTCTGTAGTTCCTTCTCTACCATGAATACCTTGTATAGTAACAAGCTAAATAACCAGACTTTCAGTGAGGGTCCATCTGCGTATTCCATTTGAGGTGACTCACAATCAGTGTTCATCGAGGATGATGGTGTGAGGAGCTCTGCTGTATCACAGACCAAAGGACTATTCTTCTGAAGGATGTGTCTGTTCTAGAAGCTTGTACCAGGATGTAACTTTTCATAGAGGTATGAACAGAGCCCCACGCTGCCACTCTATAGGAACATCTCAAAGTGAAGGTATCTCTGAGAGGAGATTGCTTCTCCTCTCATACATTTGGCAAAAGAGACAAATACTTAAGAACATTTCCTAAAAGGTTTTGTTCTCTGTAGGTAAAAGGCCAAGGCTTGTCCAACATCCAAAGAGTGGAGCTTCCCATCCTCTCTGGTAGCATGGGTATTCTGGTGGAAGACAGGTAAAATGAATGACCTGGGTCAGATGGAATTCCAAGATTACTTTCGGAATGAATTTAGGATGTAACCTCAAGGATGTAACTTTATCCTAACAGATGACCATATAGGGAGGGACTGCCATAAGGGCGCCAGCTCATCTGCTCTTCTGGTTGAGATGATTGCAACCAGAAAGGCAACGTTCATGGATAGATGAGCAAAGAAACATGGAAGCTAAAGGTTTGAAGGGGGAATTTGTTAGTGTGGCTAAGACTAGCTCAAGGTTCGATATTGGATAGGTTTCATTACTGGAGGAAAGGTCCTGATAAGTCCCTTTGAAAACCTTACTGTAATCAGATAGGCGAAGATTGTATGGTTGTCCATTGAAAGGGAAAAGGCTCTAATAACTGCCAAGTGTACTCACAAGGAGGTGAGACAACTGTGACATTTTCAGAGACAGGAGTTAGTTCAGAATATTAGGGATCTCTGAATACTCTAGGGCTAGCTGATGATGTTGACACCATGCAAAGAACCTCTCCCATCTTGCTGTATAGCCTTTTCTTGTGGAGTCTTTTCTGCTATTGCTAATGATGGATTGTACAGCCTCCAGGCATGATCTTTTTAAGTTTGGCATCCATCCAAATATGAAGCTGCTAGATGGAGAGATGCTGGTTTGCAATGGAGGATCTTGCCCCTGTCTTGGGTTAACATGTCTGGCAGGAGCTGAATGTAGATGCAAGGAGAATGCTAGTGAACTAAAACTGCCTTGGCCACATGGGGGCCACTAGGATCACCAACACTTTGTCCTGTTTGATCTTCCTCTGGACTCAAGGCAAGAGGGGAATGGATGGAAATGCATAAGTTAGTGGTTCTGAATGTTGTACTAGAAATGCTTCCCATCTGGAGCTGTGTCCTCATACCGTTTAAGGAGGCTGGACATTTCCTGTTTTTGTGAGATGCAAAGAGATCCCATGATGGGAATTCCTGTTGTTGAAAGATGTTCTATACCACCAAGTCATTAAGTTCCCATTTGTGGTCTTTGGAGAAGTGTCCTCTGACGCGGTCTGCCAGAGTATTTTGCACCCCTGGAAGATGCACTGCTCAAAGGGTGATATGGTGGCAGAGATATGGCAGAAATTATTTGCAAGCCTCATGCATTGTATTCAATTTTGAATTCCTGATAGGTCCAGATAGCTCCCGAACCTCACAGGGAGGAGTCTGTAATTAGTTTTTTCATGGGTCAGGGTGTGCGTGCAAAGGGAACTCCAACACACTGACTTCAAGTTTTCCTACCAGGTGAGTGACATCAGGACCCCATGGGGGACCGAAACTGACTTGCCAAGAGTAAGCTTTCATGGCACATAGATTGTGTATAACTATGCTTGTAGACTGGGATTCTCAAACTTCATTGCATCACGACCCTTCAAATTGAGAGCTGGAAAAGAGTTGCCTTTGTTTAGTGAGGGGATTAGAGAGACCAGGGCGATCATTCTGAAGCATAAGAGGCAGATTAAGTCATTCAGCTGTCAGATATAGTATGAACCTCCAGCTTCCTTTCTTCTTGTGGATGAGGAAATATCTTAAGTAAATTCCTCTTCCTGTGTACTGGGGTGTTACCAGCTCTATGGCTCCCAGATGGAGCAGAGAGTCTATTTCCTGGGTGAACATCCTCTCGTGAGGATGCTGGAAAAAAAGTAAGCTACGCAGCTAATAAAAAACTAATACCAAGCTCAGGTGGCCTTGGTAGGAGGACTCAAAGGTCCCATCAAAAGTCATCAGTTAGTAATGACTCTCAGTTATTACTGGACTGGCTGGATTCACGCTAGTGACTGTAATGTACATTCTGTGGCTGCTTGATTTGGACTTTGCCTTTAACAGACCTTGTGTGGTGGCAGTATGCAGCACACGTTCCATTCCTCAATCTGTAAACTAAAGAGCCAGGGAGCTACAGGTGTTGTATGCTCTCAGCAGTTTCTGTGTTTTCAGTGAACTAACGTTTCTTTAGCACTATAGTGACCTTGAGGGGAAAGGGTCCATTATCCCCTCACCTATCTCCTACACCACAGCTCCTACTTATTTTTAAGCTAAATTTCAGGCTTAAAGAAACATAAAAAACCCCTATTTTGACAGTAAAATAAAAGAGCTGACCAAAACCTACTTTTCATTCACTCGATTCCTTTTTCTGAAAGGAGACAGCACCAACACAAACACAGGGCCTATTCTGGAAACCCTGTATGAATATGATTAAGGGTACATCTACACCAGGTTTCCCCAAACTTTTTACCTTGCGTCCCCATCCCGCCCCAACTGTGGTTGGGAGCTGGACCCAATGTGGAGCTGGAGTTGCAGCCAGGCTGAGAGCCAGGGGCTGAGGCCGGGACCACAGCTGGAGGCAGGAATGTGGCCAGGAATGGGGCCAGAACTGGAAGCAGAGCCGTGCTGGGGCAGGACTGGAGCTGCAGCTGGGCTGGGAGCCAGGGGCTGAGACTCGGGCTGTAGCTTGGGGTGGGGCCAGGAGTTGGGGCCAGAGCAGAGCTGAGGGCAGAGCAGGGCTGGTTGGTGCTCCCTGGCCCCCTTGGGGGCTGGCCCAGTCCCCACTGCGCCTCCATGCCCCCCTAGGGGGGGCATGCCCGACAGTTTGGGGATCACTGGTCTACACTTAAAACGCTACAGCTGCAAACCTGTGCCGGTGTAGCTCTTCAGTGTAGACACCATCTATGCTGATGGGAGGGTCCCTTCCATCAGCGTAGTTAATCCACCTTGCCGAGAGGTGGTAGTTAGTTCAACAGAAGAATTCCTCCACTGACCTAACACTGCCTACATCAGAGGTTAGGTTTGCTTACCTACCACACTCAGGGGTGCGGACTTTTCACACCTGAGTGACGTAGTTAAGCCAACTTAATTTTCCAGTGTAGACCAATCAATCAAGCTAACTATCTTCTTGCCTGCTGAATCAGACGTAAGATATTTCCTACCAATGCTCATCTCCAGTAATGCCAGACATATCTTGTACATTGTGGCATTTAGTCTGAATGGAACATACCGAGAACACAGCCTGGAATCCTCAAATTTTTCAGTAATGGCAAGAAGGTGAAATGTTTTCACCTGTGCAGTGGCTCAGTTGCTAACACTGAGACACTACCACCTCCTCCAGGGAGTGGATTATGCAGGGAGAATTTGGAGGTAACACTCTTTCTCCAGGGTAAGGGTGAAGATTACATCATTCGTTCTCAACCCTTTAGCGTTTATTCTGGGGGTACAAGATCAACTTCAAAGTGAGTCACTTGCTTTCTCAGACTTAGAAGCACCACATGGACCAAGAGCTCCTTTAGCACATTCCTAAGAAATGGGGCTGAGGGAATAAGATAGTGTGCTTGGAAACATAGGGCTCTTTCACTGAAAATTGGTAAGAAAAGGTTCCTGTTATAAATGAAAAGACAAGACCTCTCAGCTTAACCTCTGGGCTCCTGGCTGTAATGTGCAGACTCTTTACATTGGTGTATAGCTTTCTTTAAATGTAATATTTGGCCTTCCTAGTGGCGGTACTTTGCTGGCAGACTGGAAATCAAATTGAGGAATAGATAGGGCATTTTTCCACTTTACACATGGGTTTTACAACATCCCTTCTCTTAATACCAACAAAGTACCCTGAGCATCCTCTCTATTTACACAAAAGATGGCAATATCTTTAATCTCTACATAAAAATATCAACTGCCTGAGGCTTCAGCTGCTCAGTGGCATCCAAAAACGTGGAAAGATGCATGGAGAGCTTTTAATCACTTGAGGAAGCCTAGATATATATATAGAGAGTTAAAATCACTTAGAGTTCTCAGATTTTCTCTCATGGAGCACCTTTTCAACATTCAGACTCCATTTTACTAGAATTAAATCCATTTAAGTCTGTCTGGTCAGCGTATTCACAATTTGCATTTCCTTCACCCTCTCTTTCTCCATTTATCAGAATAATTGCTGAAATGTAATTTATATGCAGTTTACACTAATAAGTGGAATTGATTAACCTTCTGTTTGCTTGGGGGAAGGGAAGCCATGTTTTAACAGTAACAATCCCTTAATGTTTAGTCAGGTCAAAGCTCTTGCTCACCAGTGGGAAGGAGTGCAGGTGGTACTGGCACAGATTCTGTTATCCACCCTGCACCCCGGTAATAGATTTCATGAATATTAATACCCTCAGGAACACTGGTTGCATTAAAAGATAGTCACTAAGCTATTAGGATTCAAAGAATAGCTAAACCAGGGCTTAAATTCAGCTGGAGCTGTCCAGAGCAGAGCTCTGGTAAATATTTTCAAAGCCCCGAGCCCCTGTGCGCCCCATGGGGCTGAAGCTCCTAGCCTCGGGGCTCTGGGAAATACTATATGAGAATTTAAGCCCTGAGCAAAACCATGCTTTCCGCAACCCTGCACAGCCTACAAATAAGTAAAGCTTACAAGACATTTACTGGTATAATTCATCCAGAGACTGGGTCTTTCTATTCTTGTCTTTTGCCATACCCTAGCAGATATCACCCCTGGAAAAGTAGTGCGAAAAGCACTGTTTTCAAGGCAGTACAACAAGTTGCAGTATGGACGACAACTGCAAATTGTATTTAGAAGCAACCACTGCTACTAGCACGGACATTTTCTGTTCCTATCCAGGAAATAGCTATGTGTTCCTATCCAGGAAATAGCTATGTCTAATTTGATATAATTTGATAAAATTCTAAAGACCTTAAGCCACATAAAAACAAACCAAAAAAAAGATGCCTGATGCTCAGTAAGAGGCTTAATAATTATTATTGCTTAATGGCTCCCAGCAGCACTTCTGTAGCTAAAGCTCTGCCATTATTTCCGTTGGAAAGTCTGACTTTGAGGAGTTTATAAATCTGGTCAATTCAATTCATACTTTCAGAAGTGGTGTGCCGAGTCTTCATTTATTCACTCTAATTTAAGGTTTCGCGTGCCGGTAATACATGTTAACATTTTTTAGAAGGTCTCTCTCTATAAGTCTATATATAATATAACTAAATTACTGTTGTATGTAAAGTAAACAAGGTTTTCAAAATGTTTAAGAAGCGTCATTTAAAATTAAATTAAAATGCTGATCTTAAGCCACCGGCCTGCTCAGCCCGCTGTGGGGGTTCCATTCACCTAGGCCGGCAGCGGGCTGAGTGGGGCCTGCGGCCGGAACACTGGCTAGCAAGGGGCCGACAGCCAGAAGCCCAGGTTGGCAGTGGGCTGAGCGGGGCCGGCAGCTGGGACCCCAGCTGGCAAGGGGCCGGCAGCCAGAACCCCGGGCTGGCAGCCAGAACCCCAGACTGGCAGTGGGCTGAGCGGGGCCAGAGGCCGGGACCCCAGACCGGCGGCGGGCTGAGCGGGGCCGGCACCCCAGACCATCGGCAGGCTGAGCGGCTCAGCCCGCTGCCGGTCTGGAGTTCCGTATGCTGGCTCCTCCAGCCAGGGTCCCAGCTGCCGGCCCCGCTCAGTCCGCTGCCGGTCTGGGGTTCTGGCTGCCGGCCCCTTGCCAGCTGGGGTCCCAGCCACCAGCCCCACTCAGCCCGCTGCCAACCTGCTGCTCAGGATGGGAATGTGGGGGGTGCAAGAGTCAGGGCATGGGGTGTGGGGGGGCTGGGTATGTGTGGAGGGTGCAGGAGTCAGGGCAGAGGGCTGGGGGCATGTGAGGGGTTGCAGGAGTCAGGGCATGGGATGTGGGAGGGCTGGGTATGTGTGGAGGGTGCAGGAATCAGGGATGGGGTCATGGGGGGGATGCAGGGAGCTGGGGTGCAAGGAGGGTGCAGGGGTCAGGGCAGACGGCTGCGGGCATGTGAGGGGGTGCAGGAGTCAGGGCATGGGGTGTGAGGGGGCTGGGTATGTGTGGAGGGTGCAGGAATCAGGGATGGGGTCATGGGGGGGGGATGCAGAGGGCTGGGGTGCACGGGGATTGCAGGGGTCAGGGCAGAGGCTGGGGGGTGGGCTGGGATCAGGGGGGTGCTCTCAGCCCCCTGCCCTGAGCGGCTCACGGCAGGGGGCTGGAGGGATACACCCCACTCCTACCCCCCCTTCCCCAAGGCCCCGCTCCTATCCCCCATCCCCGCCTCCTTACTGGTCTGAGCAGCGAGGGCGCTGGGGCTGCTCTTCTCCCCTCCCTTGCAAGGGCCATTGGCGGCAGGGAGGGAGAGGAGGCGGGGCTCCACACAGCACGCTGGGGGGAAGAGGCGGGGGAGGGGGAAGCTTGGCTGCCGGCGGAGCCTGCTGTACAGCAGCAGCCGGCAGGAGCAAGCTTGCTTCTGCCCCCTGTCCCTGCCAGAGAGAGCGGTAGGCAGGGGCGGAGAAGAGCAGGCTGGGTTGGGCAGGATTTTTAATGGCACGCTGCTGCCTGCCGGGGTCCAGCTCAGCCTGCTGCCGGAGTTCGGCAGTGGGCTGAGCGGGACCCCGACAGGCAGCAGCGTGCCATTAAAAATCAGCTTGCGTGCCGTCTTTGGCAGGCGTGCCATAGGTTGTCAATCCTGGTGTAGCATGTATGTAAGAATTTGAGACTCCATTCTATATTCCTTGCAGATCTAAATTTGTCACTGACTTTAAGGTTGTGTTCTTCAGTTTTTAAATTTCTTGGGACTTCTGGTCCACAATGAATGTAGGTTTGGGCCTTTGGTGTTAATGAAAGTGTCAAGAACATAAGTTGTTCTGCAACCTCTACTTCATTCCTCACCTTCCACACCTCTTGCCATTCTACTCTTAGAGCTTTCCTGGCTAGAAACTGCCAGACATACAGTGGGGTGTTGTGGATTAACACCCAATAAGAGCTTTATAATCATGATCACATAATAATTAAAAATCCACCACTCATTTTCACTTGAGACCAGAACCAACACTGGGACCCAGGTGCCCAGAGAGGAAGGGATGATGCACTGACACTGACCCATCTGTCAGAGATTTATGGGCAATGCATCTGCTTAGGAGGGCTTTTGGGGAGGCCTGACATAATAGGGTGGAGTATGATTTTGCTGCTTTAGATTACTGGCTCGTTAAGTTAATTATTTTTGTTGTCCATGAGTGCCATGTGCTGGCGGGGTGACTGTTCCTGTGTAAATTTTGATCCTGACTAATAGACAGAGCACCCAGAATGGTGGACAGGTATATTTTTGTATTTAAATATAAATAAATAAATAGCCATTTATATAACCTTCTAGCATACCACATACAAATTCTCACCTGAAATATGTTTTTTTTAACCAGATAGGATTTTAATTGCTTTTGCCTTTTTTTAAATTTAGAGATAAGACACAAATATAAAAACATTACAAACACGCTAAGGCTTTCAGATTCCTTTACAATCAATGTTGTAAAGAAAACACGGCAGAATTTCAGTAAATAACATTTTAGAAATGAGGGGGAAATAATTGGGACTCTAAAATTTTGCTGTTCAGTAGCAAGTTTCATTGACTCATTTCTATTACTGAAGAATAAATCCAAGAGACAAGGGGGCAAGTACCTTTGATTGGACCAACTTCTGTTGGCGAGAGAGACAAGTTTCGAGTTTACACAGGTCAGAGGCAAACAATGTTTGGCCTGTTGCTACCTTCTGCCAGGTATAAGTAGACTAAAAGTGAGAAAAATAAAGACTTAGCAGAATCTACTTTGTGAGTTAAGAAGGGTGGAATGTCTGATGTGTCTCATTAAGCCTAACTGCACATCTCTTGAGCATTCACCATTGCTGCTTTCTTTGGACACTTTGTAAATTGTCAGCAATTTTCCCACTGTGGCGGTGGGTCATGTATTTATATTTTAATCTAATGTTTCTTAATATGTTGCTTTTCCTGGGGCAGAGCTACCACAAGCTATTTCTTGTATATTCTGAGTGAATGTGAAGGACTCTAGTAACACATAGTATAGATAGGTGCTATGTTAACCAGCTATATGCACCTAGCTCTGCAAATGTTTACCTCAACCTTGACAAGCAGTAGCTAGTATGTTAAATTCCTCAGACTTCCTTGAGTTTCTACTGAAATTTGAAGAAAATCAAAGATCCCAGAAGCAAGTAAAAAAAAGAAATTGAGACTGTTATATAGGGTGGCAGTTTATCAGCATGATCACCAAGCACCCTTCACATATCACTGCTTAATTTGGCATTAACTGTGTCCCCCATGTGCACCATAATTCTGTAACTGATTGTCTGAATGGATTTTGAGTCATATGGTAGAAAAAATGTAGAAAAAAACAACTGAAAAATATAAATGAGATATACTGGACCTTTTGTTAAAGCTCATAATGGAGTTAAGGGGCTTGCAGAATACTGTTATTGATACAATACTGCAAGTAATAGCATCAAAAAGTATAAGCAACAGCAAAATTACAAACAAATGTAGATTCTGCTCATTGCTTTGTTACAGAAACACGTCCCTATTTCTTATAGTTCAATATATAGCTGTGTATGGTTCCTTATCACTTAATGTAATCACTAGATGCAGGTCAGTTCCCAGTATTCTGGGGCCAGCTTGGTTTCTGTTCCTGGAAGGCTATATGTTAGAACTGGTAGAGAGTAAATTCTGACACAGGGCATAAGCCTTTCTGTCAAGATTTGGGCACGTCATTATAAGAAAATCTATGCCAGCTCTTTTCCAGAAGATAATTTGAGATCCAATGCCAACTGCAAAGCACTTTTTTTAATTCATCTAGGTTAATATATAGTCTTTTGCAGGAATTTCTCCTAACTGTTAATGGAATTTTATATAGAAATTTGTATTAATTTAAGCTCAGACCACAGGACATGTTAAAATTATATGTCCCATGAGCTGCATTTCTAATACACGCACAGATGGTATCATCACATTTTGTACCATACAAAATTACCTTCTTGGTTATCAAATCTCCTACCTATGCACAGTAAATTAAAGAAAAGTAAGGTAATCCCCCTGTTGTAGGCACTAGACTACTTTGAATAAAGGAAAACTGCTTCCTACTTGAGGATTCTTCTTCCCAAAAGGGCCCAAGAGCCCAATCTCACTTCAGAACGTCATTCTCCATCCACACCTAAAAAAAAAGATTTCTTGCTTCAATGGCTCAAATCTCTTCTCCTAGGTTTTCTTCAGTGATGGTCCAATGTTCTGTGACTATTTTTGTGATTTTTTTATAATGAATGACCTCAACTGAAATGCTATGTTTTATATAAACATTTGTCCAAGCATGCACCCAGAATTTAGGAGGATGCAGACTTATAGGTGAAGGTCACAAGCTACTACTGGGAAAGGAAAACACCCATTTAAGTTAAAGACAATGGACCGGAAATGATCAGTTTAGAGAATGCAAAAGTCCTCACAATGCAAACATCACTGTGTCCTTCAGGTACTCTTAACTCCTAAATTCTTTAGTAAGTAAGAGAATGGCCAAGGAGAATTCATCCCTATTTCCTTTGACCTTTTCTTACCTGACTAGCAGGGGTCTGTCCAATAACAGCTTCATAAGGAGGGGGCAGCTCCGTTGGATATAGCATTCCTGGGCTGTTAATGGTGACCTCATATAAAGCACTGAAGGGGGAATGAGGAAAGTCCAAATGGAGACCTCTGTTAAAGAAAATAAATGTTTAATTATCATTTCACTGCACTGGATTTACCTGGATTTACCTGGAGAACTAATGTCATCTTCTACCATGATGTAGTTAGCAGATGCATGCCTCTGAATTTGTGACCGAACCCATCACAAAGCAGTCCATGCAAATGCTTGCTCTCACTTTCAGGTGACATTTTAAATAAGAAGTAGGCAACAGCATCTCCCGTAAATGTATACAAACTTGTCTGATTTAGCGATTGGCTGAACAAGAAGTGGGACTGAGTGGACTTGTAGGCTCTAAAATTTTACATAGTTTTGCTTTGAGTGCAGTTATTGTAACAAAAAAATCTACATTTGTAAGTTACACTTTCACAATAAAGAGATTGCACTACAGTACTTGTAGGAGGTGAACTGAAAAATACTATTTCTTTTGTTTATCATTTTTACAGTGGAAATATTTGTAATAAAAATAATAATATAAAGTGAACACTGTACACTTTGTATTCTGTGTTGTAATAGAAATTAATATATTTGAAAATGTAGAAAAACAGCCACAGTATTTAATAAATTTAAATTGGTATTCTATTGTTTAACAGTGCAATTAATTTTTTAATTTTTCCAATTGGCCTGGAGCAGCGAACCAGTGGATATAATTCATTTCCCCCTGAAGTAGTCTCAATCTGTGGCCCAAAGCTATGAAGGAATAACGTTAATTTTCAGGAACAAAGAATTACCTCTGTGCTTCCATCACAGGTGCGCAGGTATATTCAGGTGGGTAATAGGGTGGTGGTGGTATTGGAGGTATGAACTCATCAAAGTCCAGGGTCTGATGCAGAATAGTTCCATGGGGAGTCATACAGTCCGGGTTGGTGGAATGTGACCTCTGTGGCAGAAACTGAAAATAAATAAAGAAGGTAAGGTTTCTTCCGATGGTAATAGTAGAAATGACAAAAATAATGAGAACACAGATTCTGCCATTCTTATTCTCACTGAGTTGTACCTTATTCCACAAGTAGCATTACTGCAATCAATTGGTCTGCTTCAGGGAGTAGAGTACTACTCAGTATGAGTGAGGGCAGTAGAATCTGGCCCAAAATTAGGATGAGGGAATTCATAGAATCATAGAATATTAGAGTTGGAAGAGACCTCAGGAGGTCATCTAGTCCAATCCCCTGCTCAAAGCAGGACCAACACCAATTAAATCATCCCAGCCAAGACTTTGTCAAGTCAGGCCTTAAAAACCTCTAAGGATGGAGATTCCACCACCTCCCTATGTAACCCATTCCAGTGCTTCACCACCCTCCTAGTGAAATAGTGTTTCCCAATATCCAACCTAGACCTCCCCCACTGCAACTTGAAAACATTGCTTCTTGTTCTGTCATCTGCCACCACTGAGAATAGCCTAGCTCCAGCCTCTTTGGAACCCCCCTTCAGGTAGTTGAAGGCTTCTATCAAATCCCCCCTCACTCTTCTCTTGTAAAGTAATTTTCTTTGCTAAATCATTAAATGATTAATGGTATAACCTGTTCAAAAATAATGAACACTTGGATATACGTATTAAAATAACTATTTGCACATTCTCACTGCCAATTTGGAATGCATCATATTAAAAATCAGGTGCTACATGCTAAATATGTATTTTTAAAAAAAGAAAAAGAAATGACAAGTGTCCCACAAACCCATGTTTCATTACATGAGAATTCAACCTAATTTGTATTTGTTTTTATAAAATAAATGTTCTCAATATTAATATATTTTTATAGTTGTTGTGGTATAGAAATTGCTATGTTTTAATATGGTATACAGTTTTAAAATACTGTAATCCTGTGAATAAAAAGAAAAGAAAAAGGATTCTCCCCTACACATACACATTCCCACACCTAAAAAGTAGGGGTGTCAAGCAATTTAAAAAATTTCAAATATATTGATTTCAATTACAACACAGATACAAAGTGTACAGTGCTCACTTTATTTTTTATTACAAGTATTTGCACTGTAAAAAAACAAAAGAAATAATATTTTTCAATTCACTTACTACAAGTACTGTAGTGCAATCTCTTTATCATGAAAGTTGAACTTAAAAATGTAGAATTATGTACAGAAAATAACTGCACTGAAAAATAAAACTTTAGAGCATGCAAGTCCACTCTTACTTCTTGTTCAGCCAATCACTCAGACAAACAAGTTTGTTTACATTTGCAGGAGATAATGCTGCCCGCTTCTTGTTTACAGTGTCACCTGAAAATGAGAACAGGCATTCTCATGGGACTGTTGTAGATGGTGTCACTAGATATTTACATGCCGGATGCGCTAAAGATATATGGCAGAATGTGGGTAAAACAGAGCAGGGGACATACAATTCTCCCCCAAGGAGTTCAGTCACATATTTAATTAACACATTATTTTTTTAACGAGCATCATCAGCATGGAAGCATGTCCTCTGGAATGGTGGCCAAAGCATGAAGGGGCAAGGAACGTTTAGCATATCTGGCACGTAAATACCTTGCAATGCCGGCTACAAAAGTGCCATGCAAATACCTGTTCTCACTTTCTGGTGACACTGTAAATAAGAGGAGGGTAGCATTATCACCCTCCTATAAGTGTAAACAAAACTTGTTTGTCTAAGCAATTGGCTGAACAAGAAATAGGACAGAGTGGACCTGTCAGCTCTGAAGTTTTACATTGTTTTGTTTTTGAGTGCAGTTATGTAACAAAAAAAATCTACATTTGTAAATTGCGCTTTCACGACAAAGACATTGCACTACAGTACTTGTAGGAGATTAACTGAAAAATACTATTTCTTTTGTTTATCATTTTTACAGTGCACATATTTGTAATAAAAACAATACACACCGTGATTTCAATTACAACAGAGAATACAATATATATGAAAATGTAGAAAAATGTCCAAAATATGTAATCAATTTTAATTAGTATTCTATTGTTTAACAGTGCAATTAAAACTGCCACTAAATCGACAGCCCTACTAAAAACAAAAAATACAAGTGTACCAAACCCTAAACAGTAACAGTGCCTGAGACGTACAAATCAAGGCCTGAAGCTGATCAGCCTCTAACACAGCACTAGTATCAAAAAGCAACTCAGTGATATAGAAAAACAGTAGCCTAATGAGCCTGTTAGCAGGTTTAAATGACAGTGTGATCCTATGGGGACTGTTCTGAAGATCAAATGACACCTGGCCTTTGTGACCCTGTTTTATATGTGCTGCATGGGGAGAAGCACCACAATAGCCAATCAAAACACACAGAGGCATTCTTTCACCTTCTGTTGAGTCTCTGCTGTCATTATTTTTGTAGGATTGGTAGACGATTGGGTCTTTAGCTCACCTTTTGAAACAATTGAGCTAAGAAAATTTGCTGAAGGCACACTTCTGCTTTATACTGGAACAAGTGAATACATCTGTTTGTACTGTTGTCTCATTGCATTATTATGATTTTTATAAAATTTCCATGGACACAGATTAAAGAAGCAGTCATATAATAGGAAAACAAAAATGTTTATGTTTAGAAGACCTAGCAAATGACTTTCATTTTTAGCTTGGCAGGGGTTCTAACTTTCTGGGAAAAACTCATCTCAGATGTAAATCTGATTTAACATTACACCAGCAATTATTTTGGCTCCTTGTGTCAGGTTAAAGTAATCAATGTTCCATGAAACACTCTATGTATAAGATGTCTCAAAGGTCACAGTCTCAATGATGTAATACAATGGAGGGTCAGGGAGCCAGGTCTCCTTTGTTTGTGGAAAACTAACAATTAGAGGCTTACTAATTAGCTGTCAAGTTATACTTTCCAAGATGTCTACTAAGTAATTAGCCTCCCATGCTCCAGATTCTGCTACCACCCGTCAATCTACTCCTTTCAGTCAGTGTGTTCTACTGATGCTACTAGAACAAGAGGAGCACTCTCATAGTTACATATTACCTCTGGCCTGATGCCCACTAGCTCTTCCCAGGTTGAACCTAGGAACAAAACGTATACTAAAACCTTAACGATGCTAGCCTAGGCAAGAAGTGGGGGGTTGAGTGGGGTGTCAGTAGTCGTCCAGGTGTAGTCTCTGACAGATGTACAGGGAGAAATTGTCACAGGGAGCACACTGCAGCAGGACAATCTGTCTCTCTCAGACAGACATGGAGTTAACTGGGCTGAGAGGAGTTTGCAAGAAAAGATTAAGGTATAGGTAAGGGGAAATATACATCTAGCCCTGTTATATTATATGCTTGCTCTTATTCATAGATTTATAGTTTCCAAGGCCAAAAGGACCATTGTGATCATCTTCTAGTCTGACCTCCCGTATAACACAGACCACATAATGCCACCAAAATAATTCTTCTCTTATCAATTTTGTACAGTTAATCATTATCCCCCTTCTTCTATTTGTTATAATATATTTTAATGATAAATAAAAATTATTCCAAATAATATATACATAAATATTGGAATATATAATTAAAATAATTATATTTAATTATAAATAATACATAATTATTTGGAATTCCTCCTGGTATTCTTCTCTCTGCTGACCACAGCCTGCCTATCGTAGTCTGTCTCCAGCCATTAAGAAAGCTTCTTGTCTGTTCCTCTCTCTCCAATTCCTTGGTGGCCAGTTTCATTCTTCCATGAACCTAAGGTACGGATGTTTCCTGAACCTGGCTATCTAGGTATGCCTCAGCTTCTCTGATTCTCAATAGCATCTCTCCTTCCCTTTCCAATCCAATAATTTTTTCTTCCAGCACAGCTACCAACTTGTACTTCATACATAAGAAGTCCCTTCCAGCTTCAGGCGGGGTGGGGGGTGGGGAGGGGGAAGGGACACAGCCATTGCAAGTCACAACCACGATTCCATTGCTGTCCATCTGGAATCAAACACAGAGCTGGACCTGGAAGAAAAGCCTCTCACACTCCCTCTCTGAATTCCCTCCAAAATTCTCCTGTTAGCTGCCTCTGTTCACGACTCTGAGTGCATAAGGCTTTTGGGTGAATGAATAAATAATACTTTGTTTTCGTCACTTTAATCAGCCAACATCACAGGCTCACAGAGTAAAAGAGCTCACTGTCATCAAACCCAGTTAACACAGCTGGTAACGAGGGGGGCTACACTCCAGAGATCCTGTCTAAAAATGTTTGGACTGCATGGTTCCACCCAGAGAGAGGTGCAGGAAGCCAGGCCTCTGAGAGGTGCACTCGAGAGGGACTAACAAGGGTCCAAACCACAGATTGCCTGGTTACTGTGACAGTCAGCAGATGAACTAGTACTCAGCAGTTTAGTGGAAAGTGCAGACAGGGCAAGCTGCATTCAGCACCATTTCAGAAACTCTGAAGCAGCTTCCTAAGAAACCCTTTTGAGGTTTGAACCAATGCTGAGAGCAGGTATCAGCAATGGATAAAGGTGAACAGTTGTAGGCAAGGACAAACTGCGATCAGCACCATTTCAGCAAGCGTGGTTGAAATCTTACACAATCTTATAGCTGAAGTCAATGTTAACGGCAAATACTCTGAATTTATTGGCCTCGAGAGAAACATGACATGGCTGCTTATGTCACTGCTCTTATTTGTAATAGTGATTGAAACTTTATCACAATAAAAGAGAAGAAAATACAATTCCTTAGTAATAAATGCAGGCAGCCCAGAGAACCAAGTTGTTTAGCATATGGGCAATCCCTTGGTGATGTTTGTTTATTCCCTTACCTTTGTGCTTCATATTATGAAAGACATGAAACTCAGAGAAGTTTCAAAGTTTACAGGAATTGTGCTCCTAAGTCAACTAGAAGTTTTTGAAAATCCCATCCAATTTATCCCTAATCCAAAGTATTAGATTTCATTGGGCAAAAAACTCATCAAGACAGTTTGAGGCCAATATTACCTCTCATCTGGGAAAAATATATAATACACATTATGCATCTCTGTTGAAAAGCCTTGAAAGAGATACATAAAATTGGATAAGCCTTCTCTCCAAGATTATCTTCTTTTTTCAAATTCTTGGAATAGAAATCCCTACAAAATTATTAGAAGAGTTAATCTCCTCCATTTTATATTTTATTTGGAGTAATAAAATCACTCATTAAAAAAAGTATACAGGTCAGTATTTCAAAGAGGGCTAGTGGTACAAACCTAAGGGGGTATTATTGGGCACCAGAACTCTGGGCCTTGATAGCCTGATATGATGGGTATAGCAATAATTATTGGAGAACACAGAGCAGGAAATATTTGCTATCATATTTGGGTCAACATTTTCATTTCCAAAACACCCAAGACCTCCCATTTAGTGATTTCCCTGAAAACTTTGGAGCAAAGTAGAAGTGAAAAACGGCCCAGCCTCTTCCCCTCTAACAACAAAATAGATACAATCCAACCTTCCCTCCAGGAGACATTGATCCCACTTTTTTAAAAATGGGAAAAAGTGAGCCTGCAAAGAGTAGGGTAGTTAATTAAAGGGGAAAAAATGATAGACCCAGAGACATTACAAGGAACTTTTACTATAACTAAGATACCAATATTTAATTAAATACAGTTAAAATATATTTCAAGCCTCCCAAGAAATGGCAGGTTCTAGAAATGACTTACGGATATTGAAATGATAATGAACTCTAGCAGATCTAAAATCAATTTCAAAACTATATAGTGAACTTATTATACTTGAAATGGATGGCAAATGTAATTACAGGAAGAAATGGGAAAGGTTCTAGATGAAGAAATTCCCTTAGAGCATTGGTCCTTTATTTGGGGTAAAGTACCTCCCTTTTCCAGATATCTAACAGTAAAAGAAAATCAGTATATTTTGCTAATTCAGTGGTATCTCACACCCTCTCATTTAAAGAGAATCTACAATGATGCACCAAACAGTTGGAGTGTGTCCGGAATGAAAGGTACCTTTATGAATATTTGATGGGAACGTCTCAAAGTCCAGGAATATTTGTCAAGTATTTGCAACCTCATAATGAATCTCAGAGTTCACAGATAAAAAGCCTTGTCCTATCACATAATTGTGCTCACACCATCTAACAGCATGGTGTAATGCAGAATTTTGGAAGAAGAGTGAGCTAGCATATTCTAATAAACTAGCAGGGTATAGGATAGTCTGATAACGGAAATGTTTATAGATGATGTGAGACAAAGGCATAGTTGTTTCTTAAATGCCTGGCTACCGTGTCTAGAATATGTAAAAGAGAAAACAAAAGAAATCAAAACACCTGAGGAACAGAGAAATGTTTGTTTTAACAGTAAAACATCCATAGTCTTTAGCCTCTGTTCTGGTAATTTATTGAATTGATGAATATTAAACTTCTGCTCCTGTGTCAGCTTTTACTCCAAAAATTGTCATTGTTGTAATGTAATTTGAAGCAGAGCTGTTTTTCTTTGAATCCACTCAAAGTCTGTCAAATCTAAATAACCCCTTTCCCCAAACCATCACTGCAATGACCAATTTTTGAAAGAAATTGATGGAAGAATAAGGAGATTAGGAGTGTCAATAAGAAACAAACTTTAAAGGAAAATGAGTTTTGCAGCCTGATTGTTATCCTCTTAACATTGTCCCTGTAGTTCTAGAGGACTGAAAATGAAAAGTAAAAAGTATCCATTAATCCCACAAAGAGCCATGCTCTGCACTGGAAAATGACAACATAATGCCTATTGCTGCAGGTCGTAAATTTGCAAAGGTCTTCGCTGGTTTCTAATGTTTGGACATTGGAAATGTACATTTCTCATCCTTCACGGCAAACGGACTCTGAACACATTTGCACTTTTAGAAAATCTTAACATCTTTTGCCCTGCTGGTGAAAGGGAGCACTTACAATGTTAGTTTATCTAATTCCACAACTGGTGACATCTGCTAATGATGCCATAGCTAATCCCAGTGAATTTGTGTGCTCACTTCATAACTACAACAGATGTTTCTGCATTTTGGGCAGCAGCAACATATTGTCATACTTAATTCTTTCCTCTTGAGTGGAATGCTGACAAACCAGTAATAAGAAAAGTGATCATCCATATCAGAAGAAAAGCTGAAGCCTACCAAAATTATAGGCCCTCATTTTCAAAATTAGGGCTGCACAATAATGTGGCACAAAAATGTGCATTCAGTTGTTTTACTAACTAGCACGTGAAAGTATTATTTGTTGTTTATTTATGGGAGTGCTCACTGTGTGTTAGGCACTTGCCAAACCCTCAAGGATGGCTCATACTAGAAAGAGCTTATAAACTAAGAAACTATGTGTGTGCAAAATAGTCAATGAATGTGAATTGCCAGATGTGTAATCTGACATCTGGCTCCAAATTTCCTAAAATAGGACCATCAAATCCTAAATCCTAGATCCTAAATCCATATTCAGGCACCACTCCCACTGGTCAATAGGAACTGCTGAGTGCTCAGCATTTTCTGAAGTCAGAAGGTGCATAAAGATGATTACTATTTATATTACGGTAGCACAGAGGTCACAAGTAGGATCAGGGTCCATTGTGCTATACACCAAACACATAGTAAGAGACAGACCAAAATTTTCAAGAACAGACTCTAATGTTTACACTCTTAAATCAATGTTTAAATACCCAAAGGTGGTATTTTCAAAAGCTCCTAAGTCATTTATGCACACTTGAAAACCCACACTTAGGAGGCTAACTATGGTTTTGAAAAATTCGGTCATAGCCCCTGGCCCAAAGAACTTGCAATCTAAATAGACAAGGCAAAGGGTTAGGGTTGAGGTGTCTGTTTTTTGACCGGAACACCCAGTTGCAAAGCGACCCTGGCGGCTCTGGTCAGCACTGCTGACTGGGCCATTGAAAGTCCGGTTGGCAGTGCAGCAGGGTTAACGCAGGCTCCCTGCCTGCCATGGCTTTGCACAGCTCCTGGAAGCAGCAGCATGTCCCCCCTCCGGCTCTTACATGTAGGGACAGCCAGGGGGCTCTGCGGCTCCCATTGGTCGTGAACCACAGACAAAGGGAGCTGCAGAGGTGGCGTCTGCGGATGGGGTGGTGCACAGAGCTGCTTGGCCACGCCTCCATGTAGGAGGTGGACGGGGGACATGCCTCTGCTTCTGGGAGCTGCCTGAGGTAAGCGCCGCCTGGAGCCTGCACTCCCTCCTGCACCTCAACTCCAGCCCTGATCCCCCTCTTGCCATCTGAACCCCTCAGCCGCAGCCCAGAGCACTCTCCTACACCCCAAACCTCTCAGCCCCACCCCACAGCCCGTACCCACTCCCACACCCTAACCCCCTGCCTCAGCCTAGAGCCCCCTCCTCACCCCAAACTCCTCATCCCTGGCTCCACCCCAGAGCCTGCACCCCCCAGCTGGAGCCCTCACCCTCTCTTGCATCCCAACCCACTGTGTCAGCCTGGAGCCCTCTTCCACACCCTGAACTTCTCATTTGTGGTCCCATCCCGGAGCCTGCACTCCCAGCTGGAACCCTCACCCCCTCCCTCAACCCAATCCCCTGAGCCAGCCCAGTGAAAATGAGTGACTGAATGAGGGTGGGGAGAGCGAGCAACAAGGGAGGGGAGATGTAGTGAGTGAGGGCGGGACCTCGGAGGAGGAGTGTAACAAGAGTGTTCGGTTCTGTGTGAGTAGAAAGTTGGCAACCCTACAAAGGGTAGGAGGGAAAATAGAGATGCAGACTAATAAGTAACTTGCCCAAAGTCACACAGCAGGTCATTGGCACAGCCAGAATAAAATCCAGGTCTCCTGGTTTCTAGTCCCGTACCCTATCCATTACACCACAATGCCTCCCAATGGATTTAGTTTATGGATATGGATTTAGGACCCTAATTTTAAGCACTTATTTTTGAAAAGCAGGACTTTGATCAATTACCCATGTGCAGCCAGGCCACCGTGGTTCTCAACCTATTTACCATTATGGCTGGCTTATACAGCTCTCTATGTGTTGGGTGGGCTGCAGCCACACTATATATAATACCTGTACAACACTTAACATCACTGAAAGTCATTTAAAAACTAGCCCAATCTATTGATTGAAATAAAGGGTTTTTTCTGTTAACACATTGGACTATAAGATGTGGCTCAGTGGCTTTGCATGTGTATGAGAATGAGCGAGTGTATGTAGGTGAAAGTTGTGTGAAACAGACAGGAAGTGTGCGTGTGTGTGCGAGAGAGAGCGCTAGTGTGGGAGAGTTGTGGGAGACAGACAGTACCAGTGCCCATGATATATAATACTTGGGGGTTATGGGGCGGTTGAATTAACCGGTTTCTGTACAATAGTTGGTATTGTCCTGGGCTGTTGATCACTGCAAGATAATTGTGAATCCCTGAGCTTAGTGCTTAAAAGTGGAAAAAGCATGTGTGTATGTTGGGGGGGCGTCTATGATAATCCCAGATGAAATAAATGTTCATGCACTTGGAGGGCAGCGCTTAAAGGGTACCCCTCAGTGACCCGACTCCATTTTTAATTCTTTTTTGCCAGGACTGTGACCCCTTGTGATTCTGCTCACTTTAAGCCTTGCCTGAGCTGGGCCCACAAAACAGCTGCAGTGTCAGCTGTATCTTCGTCTGAGCTGCTGGTCTGTAAATGCAGGGGGCAGCGTGCGTGGCGTGTGGCACACAGCAGCTCTGCCCTCGGTGCCTCTCACCTTGTCTGAGGCGGGGGCAGAGTCCTGCTGGGCATGGGTGTGTGGACACTGACCTCTGTCTGGTGGTAGTGACTATGGAGGTAATGCAGCTGGGTTGGAGGGGGCTGCTCCGGGCACCACTCAGTGCAGGGGGTACCAGGAGCATGCACTCAGCCCTACGTGGGGCTCAACACTGGGGCACTGTCCAGGCCAGAGAGGGTCACTGCTGAGGATGGCATTAGAGCCCTGTAACAGAGATTGCTTGGGGGGGGGTGTGTGTGAGGGCTCCTCCCCACCCTGCCTACTGTGACTGCCCAATTGGGCACATGTCCCTCCACTCCTGCTCCCAGACAGTCAGGGGCCGGGGGTGATTTCACCCACTGAGCCAAGGGGATCACTAGCTGGGAAGCTGCCCATGGGACAAATTTCCACCCTGCACCAGCTCTCCCTCTAGAGACCGGACTTACAGGGCAGCCTCCTGCTCTGGCTGTGAGCTCCGTGTCTGGACATGGCCAGCATGGGATGGGCAGGCAGGCAGGCCCTGTCTGCTGCACACAGCCCAGAGCGCGCTGCAGCCTGCAGCATGCTCATCCCCCTGGAGGCGACACGAGGCTGTGGCTAGTGCGGGGGCATGTGCCTCCTCCCCATTTCTCTGGATGCCTCTGGCCGAGACACCCAGAAGTGAAAAGGCAGCGCTCCCCCTGGTGGCAGCACTCTCAGTCATCCTCCTCTCTTCCTCTTGCCCCATCCCTCTATCCCCCTCCTCTCCCTAACCCACCTCCTTGCTCTGCCCTCCCACGGGCACTCACCACTGTACAGAAACTGGACCCAGAACACATAGAAGAGGATGATGACAGACACTAGAACCAAGAGGCAACATCCTGGAGCGGCCAGCCTCAGTCAAGCAAAGGGGCCGAGTGAGCCGGCGCAGCATGGGAAGGACAGAACCTCCCTCCCCCCAGCAGGCTGAGCAGAGCAAGCCCTGCTCGGCGCTCGCAGAAATTGGGAGAGGGATGTCGGGGGGGGGGGGGAGAGGCAATGCCCCCCACACTATGCCAATGGCTTGTGTGGTTGATGACCCTGTGCATCCCCCTGCCTGCGGCAACCAAACTTTTGGCATTGGGTCAGTAGGTCTGATGGACATTGTCAGGTTGCCTTTTCGACCACGCTTTCCCGTCGAAAACCGGACATCTGGCAACTCTACATGTCTGTGCAGCACGGGGAGGGAGGGAGGAAGCAGCTAGCTGAGCTCCTCCACTGCCACAAGGGGCTGCTTTGCCTTCCCTACTGGCAGGGAGCGCTCCAGCAGGGCTCTGTGACACATCTCCTCCTCAGCTGGCCCTGCTCCTGCTGGGACCAGGAATGAGATGCGGCAAACTCTGAATTTTTTTTAGCACATAGCTGGGCCGCAGCTGTGTGCTAATTGGGCCGCAAGCGGCCTGCGGGTTGAGAACCACTGAGCCAGGGTAATTGTGGCAGCAGCTGTGATGGGGATATATGAGACGTTAGTTATGCTGAGTAAGATTTAATATTTATTTGTATTAAGTCTTAGAAAAAAATTACAAATAAGCATTTCTTCCCAGGACATATTTCATGAGTCAAATATAATACTTTAGGTACAAGATTCTATATACCAGGGAAAGACTCAATCCCTGCTAAAGAAACTCCACAGAAGAGAACAAGAGATACTGATAATAATGAAAAAAAAAAAACATGCATGAATCAGGTGTTTGCAGGATCGGGGCTTAAATGTATAAACCTTTCTATTTTGAAGTAACCAAAACTGAGACTATTTTCAAATCTGCAAAGGGACTAATTTTTAACTAACTTCAACTTCAAAACTATTAATGGAATTAACTGACAAGGATGGAGGACTCTCTAATCCTAAAGGTAACGGCTTCAGTTTTCAGCTGGCAATTTTACTCTGTCCTAATTGAGGGAAGGATTTGAAATTGATCTTATAACCAACTCTGGCTGGTGACTGTTTTTTCATAACAATAGTGGAAAACTGCTAATCAGTCATAACAACACACGTCAGGTTCAGTCATAATGAAACATTGCTTTCCTGAGGTGCTTTAGAGATATAATAATCATTATTGTGAAGTAGGACTCAGAGATATTTAAAGAGTTGCGTAATTACAAGACTATCACGTTGAAGATACTTTCACCCAATACAACATACCAAAGAACTACAAAAACACTATACTATAGCCTTCTGATGCACAAAGTAACAATGCCATCTTTGCTTAGACACCTCCTTCTTCCTATATCAGAAGGCAAAATTTTGACATTTAAAAACTCTATTGGCTTAGTATTTACAATTTATGGTTATAGTGTGGAAATCCAGCATTGTAAATACTAGCCCATACAGTAGTTAACCTTTCCTTTATCTTACATGCTTAAGAAATTGACTAGCATTAGGCCTCAATGCACAAAGTCACAAGTTCATCGATGTTCCATAAATGTTTAATTAGATACCTTTCTGAAAACTGTAACCTCTACAAAAGGTTAGTAACTGCCGTGACAGCTTTAGTGGATTTATACTACTAGAGAGAGTTTGTGCAGTACATACAATTAAAGTGGAAGATTTTCTTAATCTTAGTAATGTAGCAATAAAAATACACTATAGGCCCACAGCAGGTGCTTAAATAACATAATAGCAGCACTAGCTAAATGAAGAGGTGACACTAAAATAGAAGTCGTTTTATAGTGGCAAAATTATTCTTTTTATATAGTTAAATATAAATTGAGTTTATTTGGGGCTTTAAAAGTAAAAGACTAGAAAAAGAAAATTCTAATTTCTTTCTGACCTGTTTTTGTTCTTTCTAAAAGAGAACACTTATTTTTCTTGTGTTTCTAAGAGTAAACAGTGATCATTCATCCAACAGATGCCAAAGCACTTTACAAAAGTCTCTAAATAATTATGCAACCTATATATGCTATATAGCGAAATTACTTTGCCCACTGCCTCAGCACTGCCACCTATAAGGCAAAATACAGTAATGTTTAACAATGTCCAGCAACACTACACAGCAGTCCAGTGAGAAAGAACACTTCATTCAATAAAAGGAGACTGGAAATTTAGGTAAGTATAATGTAGTTACTGAAATTAGAATTTGGCCAGGACAGTGGGGTTAAAAGCCTAGGCATTGAACTGACTAACAGCATTAAGGGCATACTATACAGTTTCTAATAATCAAGAGGACAGATTTGGTGTGGACAAAAGGAACATGACTTTTATCCCATCATATTATCAACAAACTTCATTTCTATGTGGACTGATTTCTTGATGTTAGATCTCTTCAGAAGAGGACACTAGTTATCCCACTTTTTACAACCAACACTTACAGCTTTCTATGCACATGCCTAGAAATCTTCCACCATAGAAAACTTTACACATCCAATTGATAAAATTTGCCATGGACACTAATAGGAAACTCATGCCATTGAAAATACAAGTGAGCAGAAAGGTCTCAGAATATAAAACTTTCTTTATCTGGCACTTTAAATTGCCTATTCCAACCCAATGTAAGTTCTAGTTTCTCCTGAGGGAGGAAAATTCTGCTTTCTTTTACAATGGTGTAAATCCAAAGAAGCCCACTGGAAGGAACTAATCTGGATTTTTCACCACTTTAATTGAGATCAGAAAGTGGCCCTATATATTACACACACACACACACACACACACACACACACACACACACACACACACACACACACACACACACACACACACACACACACAGTTTATTGTTAAGCTCACATTAAATAATAGAACCTTCATATAAAACAGACAATGGTTCCTGAAGAGTACTGTTTTCCTTACAGACCTCCTATTTAATGTGCTCCTATGCTATTGACTGCAGCAGCATGTTCAAGATCACAGCCTAGGGTGGTATGACTGTACTACATAAAAGTTGAATGCAAGTGCATGATAAAAATTCGTTAAGCAATTTGCTATATTCAATTAGGTAACACAAAGAGTCTGTTCAGTTAACCTCACAAGACACACACTGAATTATAATGGATGATGACAACAGTAATTATATGCTATAGTTTGTGTCTCCTCATTAACTTATTTCCCTTACACAATAAGGGATTGTTTCAGATACCGTATAAGTAACATGATAAACTGTTAATAACAGTGATGGTGATAAAGGGTGAATACACAATGATGGATAACACTGGTTTTATGAGTGATAATGTATCAATGTTCTAGGAGTTGAAGAAAGTCTAGAGTGGATGCAATTAATGCTTTAGCATGGTTACAATCAATTTCCAATGTTATTTTGCCTAAATCTGGAAACTAAATTTTAGAAGTTAATGGCATGAATTAATGCAGTAGCCATTCATTAATCAAGATGTGAATTTAAAGGTGCCTTAAGATTCAAATAAAATATCTTTGGTACTGACAGCCTGATCATTAATGGACATTTCTTCAAATTACAGAATTTTCATATAATTTGACTTAATTAGCATCTCTGTGCAAGAGGTGGTTTTACATAGAAAAGCATTAGCTACTGTGATGACCCCTAGCCCAGGATACAGTCTTAAATTGGCCACAGTGGTGAAAGTGGTGGCCAAATGTAATTTTAACCTATAACCATGTTATGTAAAATTACTGTTGAAAGGACACACAGAGTACAGTCTAAGGAATACTTTAAAATAAGTTTGTCTTGAACCCAAAGAACAGTTGAGTAGGTTTTTTTTTTTTTTTACAATTTCCAGTGAGGTGACAAGTGTTTTAACAACAGACCCAAATGTTTTCAAGACAAAAGTAAGTGTCTATAACCTGGACCACTGGAAACCTATCTTCACTGGTCAAATTTGCCAGGGGAAAGTTGCCAGATCCAATGAATGTTTCTTTTCTGGGATAAGTATGGCAGGAAGCATGAAACATCATCACCTTCACATCATCCAGAGTCAGCACACCACAACATCACCATCATACCAAAACCACCACACAAGTATTCAGGGATTTACTATCACACCAGTGGAGATTTTTCCCCCCTGATCTGTTTCTCCTGTTCTAACCAGACCAGACAAGAAGAGGGAACCATCTCCATGGCTGTGTCCTTGAGTCACAAACCTAATGTTCCTTCCACTTCCTCTTTGTCAATATCTATCCTTTCTTCATTCCGCCAATACCTTTCCTATCTTTGTCTTTTTGCTTTGAAGCTAATGAGTCCAGTTTCATCAACCAGAATATATTTAACTTAGCAGTCCTTTGCTGTGACCAGATTGGCATGCTGAAAATTGTTCCTAGCAGCCTGAACATGATTTGAAAGATACTCCTGGGGGGAATTCTGTGCTGCTGTGTATGTGCAGAATTCATGCCCGCCTGCAGAAAATACATTCTGCTGGAGAGGCCCTACAGTTGTGCCTTTCACCCACCGGGGACTGCTGTGGTGCCAGAACAGAGGGTAGATGTTCCAGGATGGGAGCAGCCAGCTGTGGATAGGGAAGAGAAGAGGACGTGTTCCTCACAGCGCCCTGCTTGTGGGGCCAGGTGAGGAGGCATGGGATATGTGGGGGACAGACAAGTGGGGCACATGAGGCTGCTGGGGTGTGTGTGTTACAGACTGGAGTTCAGAATGGTTAGTTGGGGGCACAGGTGGGAAAGGGGTGGCTGATGAGGGTGCAGAGACGTATGGGGACAGGGGCAGATATGTCTGACTGAATAAGAGAGGCTAGTGGTCAGCCAGGGTCTGCATGAGGGAGGTTCCCCAACTCCCTAACAATCTCCCCTCCCCCCAAAACCCTATTCCATACTTCTTCCACCCACACCCAACAACCCTCCAGGTTCACTCCTGGGCTTCTTCCCAGCAATTACTTCCCTCTCCCTCAGCTCCTCCATTACCTCTGACTCGCACAAGCCTTTGCACTGCTTCTGAAGGGTGTGGGAAATATGTCTCTGTATTGTAGTTTAAATGAATTATTACTCAAAGTTTTGTATTAATATGCCGAGTAAGGAATCTATTTCCTGACTCTTTTTTGTTGTCTGTATTGTTACAAACCTACTTGCTGACAGGTATTTTGAAATAAATTACCAAAATAATTGAAACTGGATTATATTGTGACAAATAAAATATGCACAATTTTAAAATATTGTGCACAGAATTTTTAATGTTTTGGTGCATGGAATAGAAGGAATAGAAAGGGGAGGGGGAATGTGCCAATATGCAAACTGAGCAACCTAGAAAAATATTCTTACAAGCCCAGAAAAAAAACTGGAGTTCCAGAGCGGCTAATTTGATCTTGTGCCATATGCTGTGCCTGTTCCTTAACTGCAAGCATCAGAAACAAAAGCTGCATTTTCTTATCTTTTGCTATTCTTGTCTCTCTCCTTCTGTGAGCATTTTTCTTGTTAAACAGAATTGGATTTTAACAGCACAATCCAAGAACCGCCACCTAAATTTGGCTCACTATTTCCCCACCCAAAAAGACCAGTTGAGACACACTCTGCAAGGCCTTATCCCTTTAAAAGATTCTATATAAATATACTAGAGAATAGAAAATAGGGGCAATTATTAAACAAAAAATTAGAGAGACAAGGTGGGTAAGGTAATATCTTTATTGGACCGACTACTGTTGGTGAGAGATCCAAGCTTTTGAGCTTATACAGATCTTTTCTTCAGGTCTGGGAAACAGTGTGTCACACACAGAAACTTAACACATTTTCTTTTAATTTAGTTTGCAATTAGTAAATGCTATTTTTGTTTGTTCAATGGTATACAGTAAGCAAAACCTGGCCCCTGGCAACAAAATCCCAAACCCAAAATTACTGTTATGTCAGTAGAAAAGTAAAGAAAAGGGGAATATAAAATTACAACATACGTACTAAAAATACTAGCCAATCTTCTCAACAGATCGGTGGGTGAGAAATTAATACCATTAGCAGAGTTGCATGTGGCACTCTCACCAAAGGTCTGTTTGTTCTATCGCTGGCTCTTAATAGTACTTTTATTCCTTTATTAGTTACACAAGCAACAATTATTTTTACAAAATCATAGCTAATAAGTGATAAGAGACTGATGGGTGCAAGTTCTGAGTGGAACACCTGCCAAGCAAGGAGGCTGAGAAATTTGGGAGGTTTTAAAAAACTCCTACGATGTTAACTTATTAACATGGAGTGTGACAATCATGACATTAAGCAATACTGGATTAGAAAAAAAATATCAAGAAGGTGGTACTGTTAGACTCCAAGCGATGAATAATATAGGCAAGTGTAATCACCCATGCATTTCGTCAAGGTCTTTGACTTCACCTGCTTATTCTTGCAATACATATGGGAACAAATAAAAAGCTTAAACTTTATGCTCAAAGTAGTTAATTGAGTTTAGAATTATTTGTGATCAGTTTCCTTGTCTAGACAGTAAAAAAAAAAAAAGATGTCTCTGTGAGGACAACTGGAAACACATTTATTTATGCTCAAATTGATGAATTCCTGTGGAGCTGCCAGTTCAGTTTTATACCTTTAGGTACAGATGGCAGAACTGTTTATTGTGATTCAAAAATCTATGGGTTTTAGACTTGTGATTGCAAGGAGGGAGCTGTTAGCAGAAAACTAGAACTAATAGATTTTCCTTAAGGCTTGAAAGTACAGGTTTGTTTTTTTAACAACTATGGATCTTCAAATTCACAGGCAAATTTACCCTAAAGGTTGGTACAAATATGTAGCATTTCTGGACAACTCATCCAAGATCAGTGCATCAAATATACATAATGTAAATGTCTATATGCAATAAAATGTAATGAGTTTCAACATGTGAATCTGGATAACTATCATATGCACAAGCCATAAAGAAAGAAGAAGATTCATGAAGCATAGCTGCAGATTTGTTAAGTTCTGTGTTGCTCTGTGTTGCTAAGCAATAGAACACCTATAGCATATGGGAATTACATCATCCACAGGGAAAATTGGATACTACAACAGAATTATATAACGTGATAAAAAAAGCCACCATCATTATCAACAGCTGTTATCTAAAGCCCACTATGGAGTCCTGATAATAAATAAGAAGTTCTTTCCATCTGGCTAACTTTTGGGGCAAGGAACACACTAATGCAGAATAGAAAATCATAGACAGAAGAGACACATTGGACCATATAGTTTATTATGTGTAGTTTACATCAGTGCAGGATTGTTCCCTGCAGCCTGATTATGGATGGTAATGAAGTACACCTCTATCCCGATATAACGCGACCCAATATAAGACGAATTTGGATATAACGCGGTAAAGCAGTGCTCGGGGGGGGGGGGGGAGCTGCGCACTCCGGAGAATCAAAGCAAGTTCGATATAACGCGGTTTTACCTATAACGTGGTATGATTTTTTGGCTCCCGAGGACAGCGTTATATCGAGGTAGAGGTGTAGTATATTCTATTGGCATAGGAGGAGGATTTAACTATTCTACAGAGCACTGAGTGAAATATGTTTTAAATCATTTTAATCTACAACTGCAAGCATTTCCCCATGTTACTATCTTAACACTGCCAAGGTGAAACCCTCCTGTCACAAGATGGCAACAGGGATGTGTTGTGCTTTAGAGAGGAGGAAGAAGAAGCAGAAACAGGGAACATGAACGTGTAAGCAAGGAAGTGAATCAGACTGGGGAGCCTACATAGGAAAAAGGAGAAACAAACTTGGTTAAAAGTTTTTCTGTGAACAGGACCATTGGGGTTAGGACAGTGAAAAGCAAAGAAAACTCTGGGCCAGATGTTCAGCTAATGTAAGAAAGTGTGACTTCAGTGTAGCTAGGCTGATTTACATTAGCTGAGGATCTGGCCCCAGAAAGCTGAAGGAAAGGAAGAAAGGGAAAAATATTGGGGATAAATATGAAAAAATATGGATACCTTGAGGAGAGGAAAGATAGGCTCTTCAGGACCTCTTGTCTCTGAAAGCAAGAAAAATAGAAGAAGGATGTCTAAGGCCACGAGAAGAAAGAAATATGGGATAGCTAAAAACATGTAGAATTGGAAGATAAAAATAAGGGAAGAGAAAACAGAAACAAGGTGCAGAACAGAAGGTGAGGAAAGAGACTCAAAATGGAGAATCAGAGAGAACAAAGAACAAGAGAAAAGGAAAGTGGGAAAAGGGGGAGAAATATAAATACATTTTCAAGTTCCTATCTTTTTTGTACATGCTTTTCAGAAAAGGGGATCAGAAAGAAAAAGTATTGATTGTGGTTCAGAGAGTAGGGAAATGAATAATCTTCAGGCTAATCATGGCCATCGGGAAAAGAAGAGCAACCGAGCACTTTAATATTCCAGTGGGAACATTGTCATCTGTATGTTTTTGTTCCAGAGAAATGTGCTGCTAAATGACATAAAACAATCATGAGTTAAATTTCTCTGAATATTCATGACTACACTCCTGGGTGCATGACATTATTGTTACGCTAGACAGACTGATCTTATCAGGTCTGAGCATCAGTTATTCTCCCTTTCATTACTGAAAGGTGAGAAAATTCCTTTGTGATCAGGACCTTTAGTTATCAGGCATCTTGCAGCTGAGATACAGAAAAGGAAAAAAACAGACCTATGATTCTGTACAAAATACACCATATGATAAAAATCTTCTTTTGATTAATATTTTACACACACTGTCTCATGAGCTGAAATGAGAGAACTCTTTCTCAATGCTGTTCATGACACGAAAGAAGGATTATGGAACAAGCACTGCATGTCTATTTATAAACACACACATACATATATGCACAACTTATGTTATGCACCAATGAGAAACTGCATTTATCATGCACTTTTGGAGCCATGACTGCATTGAACCTACTAATAAATACACCTCTACCTCGATATAACGCTGTCCTCGGGAGCCAAAATATCTTACCGCGTTATAGGTGAAACCGCGTTATATCGAACTTGCTTTGATCCACCGGAGCACGCAGTCCTCCCCCCCCCCGGAGCACTGCTTTACTGCGTTATATCCGAATTTCTGTTATATCACGTCACGTTATAGCGGGGTAGAGGTGTATATCCCACCACCACCGCCCCGCTCTCCCCCACTAATTACTTAAGGCTCCATACACACAAAAATTTTTGACCAAGTTTGTAACCAGTTGCTGGCACATTTGACTGTAAAGGTGTTTTGTATCCATATGTCACATGATTAAATGCAGTAAAAATGGCAGCTAATGGTATTTTGCACCAGCCAGAGGCCTACACTGGCACATGGTTGCATTTCTGTAATCAGTTCAAACTCATTGTTATTTTTTCCAGCTTAAACGGGACTTTTAAACTATGCCTGTGTAACTAGTTGTGCCAGTCCTTCCTCCTGACTCTGTGCAGCATATCAAAGTGCATGACTGAATATACAGCTGTTGCTGCTTTTTGTATATACCCTCTACTACAGCTGAGACACTAATGGATAGCTGCCTAGATCTGCCAGAACAGTGTGATAGCTGAAAACTGAACTTGTTACTTGTCAAGTTAATGGTCACGTCTTAGCAGTTTCAAAATCTCTCTTCCAGACAAAACTTTTATACCACATCAACCATCATTGACTTTATACCCCCCCATGTATAAATTATAAATAATACATGTAAATATATCTGCATATAACATACAGACATATTGATAGAGAGAATATAACTATCATTAAAATGCACTCACCATTTGCAAAACATCAGAAGAAACCATCTGCATGCAGCACATTGCAGTTGCCAAAGCACAGACAATTGTGGAGATGATATTGAGAGCACACACGCTGAACAACAGATCCTGTGAAAAGACACACAGCAGAACGTCACTTCTTATCTTGGTGATACAGATGACAGGATTGCAAATTTTTTTAGCAGATTTGATAATAAATGCTGTCAATTGTTATCTATTTGATATAATCTTAATTAGCTTTGTACAATTCACTCAGCATGTAACTCTTTCTCTTAACCCAAACACACACTTTAAAAACAAAGAAGAAAACTATATCCAGAGATATATTTGAGGACTAAAAATGTTTTTTTAAATGTTTCTGGATCCACATTCCACTGATGTTACACAAACTACTACAGCTTTTCTTGGGTACAAAATCCAACACATAACTGTTGCCAGAAAGAGTCTGACTTCTAATTTTTAGAAATACATTGGCCAGTTTAATTGCTTTCAGTATTTTAAACATACAAGTTAGAATTTTATTTGCTTTTAAAAATGTCAACTGAAAAACTGGTGAGGAATAAAGAATTGTACACTCTTATTCCAGATAGTTTGCACCTCTGGAATAGCATGAGGGAAACCCAGAAAGATGGCAAAAGATGAAATTAGTCCATCCAGGTCTGTTACGTTGTGTTGAGTTAGTAGCTGCACAATGATATGTTTTGAAGAACAATAATACCAGGCACTTAAAAGAAAAAAAAAACAGAATTAAATAATACATTGCCCAGATTTAAATACTTGAAATTAAAATAGCAGCATTTTCCCCAACACATTTATAATTTTTAAAATGTATCCATTTCTTAGAGCCACCTGTTTTGCATTTAATGCATCTAACACTGCAGAAAGATAACTGTGATTTACAATATCAACACAAAATTAATAAGCTAATATACTTTCTCCATATTTAGTAATTGTGCAGCTGCTGCCCAGCTGATATACCTATTGGGTTATATTGTTGCAAGCACAGTGATGCTTGTAAGGAACTGAATGGCTGGGAGGTGAAAGTGGTTCACAGCAGATATTTGGAAAAAACCCTGTTAAATAGGGGACTGTCAAGGCTGGATCCCCACTTTGAACTTTAGGGTACAAATGTAGGGGCCTGCATGAAAACTTCTAAGCTTAACTACTAGCTTAGCTCTGGTTCCGCTGCCACCATTTCAATTAGATTCCCTTCCTGGGAAGCCTTGAAAAACCTTCACCAAATCCCTGGTGAAAACAAATCCCAACCCCTTGGATCTTAAAACAAGGAGAAATTAACCATTCCCCCTCCTTCCTCCCACCAACTCCTGGTGAATCAAGATCCAAACCCCTTGGATCTTGAACAAGGAAAAATCAATCAGGTTCTTAAAAAGAAGGTTTTTAATTAAAGAAAAAGGTAAAAATCATCTCTGTAAAATCAGTATGGAAATTAACCTTACAGGGTAATCAAACTTAAAGAGCTCAGAGGACTCCCCTCTAGTCTCAGGTTCAAAGTACAGCAAACAAAGATAAACACTCTAGTAAAAGGTACATTTACAAGTTGAGAAAAACAAAGGAAAACTAACACGCCTTGCCTGGCTATTTACTTACAAGTTTGAAATAGGAGAGACTTGCTTAGAAAGATGTGGAGAACCTGGATTGATGTCTGGTCCCTCTCAGTCCCGAGAACGAACACACTCCCAAACAAAGAACACAAACAACAGCCTTCCCCCCCCAAGATTTGAAAGTATCTTGTCCCCTTATTGGTCCTTTAGGTCAGATGCCAGCCAGGTTACCTGAGCTTCTTAACCCTTTACAGGGGAAAGGATTTTGGAGTCTCTGGCCAGGAGGGATTTTTATAGTACTGTACACAGGACAGCTATTACCCTTCCCTTTATAGTTATGACAGGGACAATAGAACTTAATGGGTAAAGAACATTCTGAAGAATCTAAGTCTTTATCTTAAAAACTATGGCATTTCTGTCCCTTCCAATAGCTAAATAACTTACATGCTGTAAATCAATGTACTGCTATCTTGTTGGCTGAAGCAAGTCAGAAACAAAAGTACCAACAGATGCAAATTTATCCTTGCCATCTTAATTCCATATTCCCCAAGTGACCAGCATTTGAAAATGGAAACCTGTCAATCCCGGGGAAGCACACTAAATCCAGCAAATAGGTCAGCAAGTTCCAGTCACTTAACATATACACTGAGCCGGATCTGTTCTTGCTGCTCTGCTCAGCTGTTTGATGGCTGGCATAGGGGAATAATGGATCAATTGGGTCCACAGCAGAAAGGCAGGAGGAGAGCCAGCCTCCCTCCTCCTCCCCACAATATGGAAGTGAAGGAGGACTAGTTCAAGCAAAAGGATGCACTGACAAACATCAAGAGTATCAGGATACTTTAATAGGGTAAACTGGGGAGGCTCTGCAGATATTCAGCTGGTAAGCAGGTGGCACAAAAACAGAAAGAGAAGGAGAAGGAAAGATTGTGAAAGTCCTGGGCTCCATAGATAAGCCCAGGTGATGAGAAGGAGAGAGACAGACATATGATTTAAAGGGAGAGGAATGTCAATGACCAGGAACAAGAAACTTGGAGCTATCAGAGGAGCATATGCAAGTGAAAATCCCTTACACAACAAAATTCTAGAACAGGTTCACCAGGGCCGGCTCCAGGGCTTTGGCCGCCCCAAACAGCCAAAAAAAAAAAAAAAAAAGCCGCGATCGTGATCTGCAGCGGCAATTTGGCGGAAGGTCCTTCGCTCTGAGCAAGGGACTGTCCGCCGAATTGCCGCCGAATAGCTGGACGTGCCGCCCCTCTTCCGAGCTGCCGCCCCAAGCACCTGCTTGCCAAGCTGGTGCCTGGAGCCGGCCCTGAGGTTCACCAAAGTAGTATACATTACAATAATAATAAATATGCCGTTTGTATACCTAGGCAGAAATATAAACTGTACAGTTCATGGATTCAGAAATCCACACATCACTCACTAAAAAGGATTCTGAAGGAAAACTCAGAATGTGAGGAAGAACACACAGCAGACTCCAAAGAATACACAAGATATTCATGGAACACTACATTTGACATCATCATCTCTAAAAACTTACTATTGCTGACTTTCAGTTTAATAATTTCTCTCTCTTTCATTACCCACACAGCAATCTGTTCTCCAACAAAGAAGAGACCCATGATCGGCCAATGGAATGACTTCAGATTTACACAGGTGAAGATGAGAGAAAAATTTGACCATCTGTGTGCAACAGACTTTCATAATTTACCTGCAGTAATTTGCAGGTGCAACTGATGTCCTGTGCACATCCTCGCAACTGAGTGCACCATAAATCAAAGTACTTAGTAAATGCCATCATTTGCACATATAAAAGATTGCAGTACAAAACTGCCCATACTGGACCAAAAAAGTAGCTCCAGGCTTTGAAAATATGGGCTTGTAAGTCTGGACATGTAATAATAAAAACAGGCAAAAATAATTGGGAAAACTGATGTGATACAATCAAGATAGCCTCCATAGTTATTATGTTCCATAGTCCAGGTGGAACCCAAAAGTCTTGTTAATTCATATGTGCAGATTAATACCTCCTATGCTCAAGTCACAAATTCAGTAATGAGTAAAGCTAATATTAATTAGAGGTGTTCTAGGACAGTTCTGTTTCATGGAAACCTTTGAGATTTCAAAATTTGTTTTCATTCCTCATCAAAAGCAAACCAAAACCTTTAGAATGTTTTTACTAAAATGGAATAATGTGAAAATATCAATTTTCTAACTGAAACTTGAGCTTTTTGATTCAGAACGAGTGGATCTGTGTGTGGGTAGCCTGGTTGCTAAGGTCCTGGCCTGGGATGTGGGAGTAGGGTGACCAGATGAGGGGAAGAATATATTGGGACACAAGCAGGGGGGAGGTGGCCTGCTGGCAGAGCAAAAAAAAAAAAAAGCCGAGTCCTGCCAGCTGAGCAAAAAAGATAAGGGTACCAGGTCTATCTCGGCCACAAAGGAGTGATCAGAATGACCTGTACTTCGTCTCTTTTTATTTCCAGGAGGACCTTTGATAGCAGGGGGAAGGAAGGGAAAGGTATAAAGAAGGTCCCCTTCCCAAGGGAGGAGGAGAGCATCACCTAGGGAGTGTTGTCCTATTCCTGGGCTGGAACATTTCTTGTTCAGGGAAGTGGTGAACAAATCTGTGATTGGTGTCCTCCACTGCCTGAATAGATTGTGAAGTACTACTGGGTCTAGGTCCCATTTGTGGTCATGTGGGAATTTGCGTCTGAGACTCTGCCACTGAGTTCTGTGTACCTGGGAGGTAGGCTGCCAACAGTGTGATGTTGTTGGGAAATACACCAGTTCCATAGTCTCATCACCTCCACACAGAGGGAAGCAGACCGGGCTCCCCCTTGTCAATTTATGTAGAACATACAGGCAACGTTGTCAGTTAGGACTTTTGTGTATGGCCCTTTGATCAGCAGAAGGAAGTAGGCACAGGCAGTCCTGACTGGCCTTAGCTCGAGGAGGTTGATGTAAAGGGATCTCTCTACAGGTGACCATTTTCCTTGTGTCATAAGGTCGTTTAGATGTGGGCCCCACCCTATGAACGATGTGTCGATGGTGAGAAGCAATGAAGGAGGTTTTTGCATGAAGGGGATGTTGGCTCGATCTGTTCACCAGTCTAGGGTGATTTTGACCCTGGTGGGTAGTCACAGAGGTTTGTGTAGTCTGTCTCTATTTGGTCTGTAAAAAGAGCTGAACCACATCTGAAGGCACCGCATATGAAATCTGGTGTGTGGTATTAGCACTGTGTCCGCTGCCATACGCCCCAAAGTTATAGGCAGTGTCTGGCTAATATTTGTGGGCTGTTTTGAACAGTCTCTGTGAGTGTAGTCAGAGAGAGATCTGTGCTGAGGTCGGAGGGCTCTGGCCTGTAGAGTGTCGAGGTCTGTGCCTATAAGCTCCAGGTGCTACACTGGAGTGAAGGTTGATTTCTGGGGTTTGTTCTACAGGCCCAGCTCTGGCTTTGGTGACTCAGTGAGCCTCCTGGAGAGACCAAGCTCTGAGGAGGCAATTGTCCAGGTCTGGGTAGATCATGATCCTTTGGGAGCATAAGTGGGCAGCCACCACTGAGAGAACCTTGGAAAATACTCTCGGAGCAGATGATAAGTCAAAGGGGAGCACCCCATACTGGTAGTGGTCTTGTCCCAGAGTGAATCTGAGAAATTGTCTGAGAGTCAATAGGATTGAGATGTGAAAATACACATCCTGAAGGTCGAGGGCTGAAAACCAGTCTCCTTGTTCCAGCACTGGAATGATCGTTGCTAAAGTGACCATGTTGAATTTCTGAGCTTTGACAAACTTGTTGAGAGCTATCAAAGGGGTAGCCGTGTTAGTCTGGATCTGTAAAAGCAGCAAAGAGTCCTGTGGCACCTTATAGACTAACAGACATATTGGAGCATGAGCTTTCGTGGGTGAATACCCACTTCTTCGGATGCATGTCATGCATGCATCTCATGCATCCGAAGAAGTGGGTATTCACCCATGAAAGCTTATGCTCCAATACGTCTGTTAAGTCTATAAGGTGCCACAGGACTCTTTGCTTGTTGAGAGCTCTGAGGTCTAATATGGGTCTCCATCCCCGCTTTCTGTTGGGTATTAGGAAATACCAAGAGTAGAACCCTTTGTCTCGTAGATGTTGAGGCACCGGTTCTATGGCTCCTAACTGAAGGAGACAGTCTACCTCTTGTCATAGTAAACTCTCATGAGAAGTACCCTTCCCTGAAGAGGGACAGGGAAGGGTACTGTGGAGCAGGCAGGGAGGTAAAATGGAGAGAGTACCCATGGCAAATGATCTCTAGGACCCATTGGTCCAATGTTATGTACTCCCAGGTGCTGCATAATGCTGCTAAATGGTGGCCAAATGGGTGGGTAGGAATGGTTGGTTGTAGCAGTTGTGGGGAGTGGTCTGCAGGCACCTCGACCAACACATCAAAATTGGTGTTTGGACATGGATGGCTGGGACGAGGAAGATTGCTGACCAGACGGTTTATGTCTTGAGAATTTAGTTTTCTTTCTCTGTGGGTTGCTGTATTGTTGAGCCAGGTATTGGGAGGTGTGTGGCTTATGCTGGGGCTGTGGACTACATTTTCTTTTTTGCCCAGCAAATGGAGAGTGACCTGAGAAACCTTCAGAATGTGAAAGGAGGCATCGGTTTTCTTGTGAAGAGCTCAGTGCCCTCAAAGGGAAGATCTTCCATGGTTGCTTGCATCTCCTTCGGGAAACCCGACAGATGGAACCAAGAGGCATGCTGCATCACCACCACCATGGAGATGGATCTGGTTGCAGTATTGGCTGCATCAAGGGCAGACTGTAGTGTCGTCTTTGCTACTAGCTGCCCCTCTTGAATGATGGCCTTAAATTGGTCATGATGTAACTTGGGCAGCTGCTCAATAAAACTGTTCAGTTTCAAGTTGTTCACCTAATCATACTTTGCCGTGAGGGCTTGGTAGTTGGCGATTCAAAACTGAAGCATGGCTGAGGAGCACGCCTTGAGGTGGACCTCATGTGGTGTTGACGGCCATGAGAATTGACAGTATTCACCACAATGGAGTTGGGTGGAGGGTGGGAGAAGAGGAAGTCTGTTTTTGTTCACTCACAGGTAAGTCAGTGCGACTGATGCTGGGGTCTGCCAGATGGCTCTCATGGGGTTGAGAAGTGCCTGACTGATAGGGAGGGCAACTTTTGAGGAGGAAGATGATGAGTGGAGGATGTCCAGGACCTTGTGGTGTGTGTCCTTGACTTCCTCCAGTGATATCTGGAGAGAGAGTCAGCCACTCTCTTCGCAAGATCCTGGAACAGGCAAAAATCATCCTCCAGGGATGGTGGGGGAGGCATGACAACCTCGTCTGGGGAGGAGAATGAGGAGGATACAGTTTTTGGGGTCGCCTCCTCCTTGACATCGCCCTCTCACTCCTCCAGGATTTCTTTTGGGGGCTCCGAAGTCCTGGATCCTGTGGCCGATGAAGTGCGTCTTGGGGGCTCATAAGTGGGATTAAAAACCTGAGTGGCATGGGGGCAGTATGCAACCCAGGGGTCCTAGAATAGCTGCCACAGCGGCAGTGGTATGGAGCCTGGTGGTGGTGCCCACAGATGGCCATACCAGGACAACAGTGGTGGGGCCATCTGAGGATATGCCCAGGGGCCCTACTGTATTGGGCACTGTAGGGAGCTTGGAAAAAATCCTGAAATATTCCCTCCTCTGATTCGCTGTCTGAGTCAACACTACAGAGTGTGTGTGTGTGGGGGGGGGAGTGTGGCAAGGCAGTGGGCAAGATTTCTGTGCTGGACAGAGGCTCAGTGCGGAGGTCCCGGTACCAAGGAAAGGAGACTCTGGCATGTCAGTTACACGGAAATCCTTTGAGTGCTGGAATTCCAGTGGTGCTGACCAACTCAGTACCACTGGCGGTGCCTGTGGGATGGAGATCTTGTCCACATCAGCCATCTGGGGTACTGGATGAGGCATCAGTACTGATGGGGCATTGGGATATCGGTGATATCTCGGAGTGTTTGCTCCTGTCCTTCTCCTTAGGTGCCCATTCTCATTAGGTCTGTGGGCATGTCAATGGTACCTCCTGCTGTAGTCTTTCTTGAGCCATGGGTACCAAGCTAGTCCTGTCTTGGTGTCAACGGTACAGAGGACATTGAGCATGCCGGGGACTGTTTGCGACTAGCTCGTGACTCCCTGTGGGAACTCCCCGCTCCCTTTTTTTATTTTTGAAAGGTCGGCGGCTGATTTCTTCACCCCATAGCCTGTGGATGTTGAGGGCTGTTGGGAAGACTCACATCTGTCAGAAGACTCTTGGCACTCATCCAGAGATGGTCCAAGAGCCATCTCCATGAATATGTCTGTCATTGTGAGACCAAGGTTTAAACTGCTGGCAGACAGCACACTTTTGAGGGATGTGTCCTTTCCAGAGGTAACAAATACACCATGAGTGTGTCTGCAACGGTAGTAGCTTCATTGCATGAGAGGCACTTCTTGAAGCCTGGAGAACTGGACATTGCCCTGGTGTGGGGAAGGGCCCCCAATGAGAAGGGCAGTGTGATGGGGCATCTGCACCACACTGAGCTCTAAGGGGTTAATAGAGCCCTAGGGAGGCTGCGCAAGAAGCAGCCAATCTGAGAAGGACTGAAGGAGCAGCCAATTAGGGCCAACTAGGCCCATATAAAAAGGGAGCTGCAGGGCAGAGGAAGGCAGTTCTCTGGTGGGAGCTCAGGAAGGAAGGACTGTGTCTCTGGAGGGCTGAGAGAACTGCCAGCACCCTGGACAGAGCAGTGCTGCTAGCAGGGACTGGGAGAGTGAGAGACAGCTCTTGGCTGGTGGCTGGGGTTTGCAGGCTGAGGACCTGAGGCAAGGGCAACGAGGATGCTGGTGCCATGAGGAAGTGGCCAAACAATTCGCTGAAGTAGCCACTAAGGGAAGTGGCTGAACAGCGGACTGCAGGTCCCCCGGAAGGGGGGAGCATGGTGTGTGGCACGGCCAGAGGGCTGTGTCGATGAAGAGGATGCTGCAGTCCTTGGAGAGATGTGGGTCCTAGAGCAGGAATGACAGCGGTGAGGCACCACCCGAATTCCCAAGACAGCCAGCAGAAGGCGCCACAATGGTGAGTGAATCCCATTACAGGCAGGAAGAAAGAAACTAAACTCTATCCATCTATATATTTATTTTATAGAAGATAAAGGAAAAAATAAAGACACTACACTAACTACTACTAAAACTAAGCTGTAGGCTACAAAGGACGAGGTAATAGTCACTAATGGACAGCTAATAGCTCCATCTGTAGCCGGGGCAGTTGAGAAGGAACTAAGTGTGTGTGTGTGGGAGGAGGGGTTAGTCTACACATGCTGGCTAGCCCTGCGGTGGGGGATGAGGAGAGACAGAGCATGTGCGGCCTAACAGACACTGCTACCAAAATTTTTCCATCAGCAGCACAGGAATACAAGGACACCTACAGAGGAGTACCCATAGGAACACTACTCAAAGTAGAAACACTAGAGCAGTTCTCATTGAGCAAAAGTGCCTACCACCTTAAAAAATCTAATGGTAGAAAGCAGGATCCCAGAATCTACCAAGAAAACATCCTTGTTGTATGTATCTTATAGGCCCTCACCATGCTAATATTAATGCTCATTTGAAAGCACACTCTTAGATAGCTTAGGCCCCAAATACTGCGTGAAATTCTGAAGTCAATCATCAGTTTCTACTGAGTCAGGCGGAAGTTCCATTTAAGCCAAGGAAAACAGAAGTAAAAGGCAACAGGAAATTTTACTGAGTAAGGACTTCAAAATAATTCGTGAGGACCACAGGATTTAACTTTTTTTTTTTTAAAACAAGCTTATACAAAATATAGTATTAACACATATACCTTAATTATTTTTTAAAAAAATCAACAGAAATAGTTGCTTTAGATTTAAACATTCACAATCACTTTTTGCAACTCCAAGACTGGATTGGTATGTTATGAGAACCCAATCTAATTTAATTGTTCTAGTTTAGAGAAATGTAAAATATAAATGGTAACAAAAATTAAATAGTTATTTTTTATATTCTTTGAGCTTATTAATTCAAGGTGTTAGAGAAGAGCAACTGGATTGTTATTGTTAGGTTTGTCTGCCCATCCTTAGATTTTGAGCTCCTTGGAGTACAGATCATCCTTTTAGAATGTTTGGAGAGTGGCTAGCACATATTGGGCACTGCCATAAATAAGTAGATTATGATAATAAGCAACAATTATAATTTTATCTTGTAGTTTTAAGAGAGTGAATCATTTAAATAATATAGTGAAATTAAAATGCCTCATAGGTATTCTACAGCCATACCACTGTAAAATGTAGAAGGAGGAAGATTTTTAAAATTTGTAAGATAAGTAAGACAATTATAAAAGTGTACTGCCTAGGAGAAATGTGCTGGCTCGACTGAAAAACCTGAAACCTGCTTCTACACTCAAAAAGCAGAAAATTAATCCTTTTTTTGTGGTTCACTTGACCTTATTTTACAAGCCCATTATAATTGGATGTGATGTCATCGACCATACATCAGGGCTGGGATTTTAAGGCAGCATTCTTTACAGAAAACCTCACTTTAAAAGGTCACTGAGATTTTAAGTAAACTGCTTGTAGTTTTTATTTTCAGTTTCTCTTCTGAGGGAATTGTGGATTGTAAAATGTTTCGGTTTGTTTTTAAATAACTTATTTTTTAGTCAAAAGGTTTAAACAATGAGATGGTCAGAGAAATACATGCATTGACTAAAGGTTTGTCTGTCCTTTTATGGCAGGACATAACACCTGAATACTACTCCTATTTTTCTAATGCTGCTCTTGGGATTCCATATTACTTTTAATGTTGTTATGCAGCATATGCTACAAGAAGTAATTTGTAATGAGCTTCAGAGCAAAGCTTAAAAGCCTGAATCAGGAGGTGGCTTTCAGAGTCAGTGAGCCAGTAAAGGCTGGCTACAATTTTTTCACTAGTCTCCCGTTTTATACTATACAGTGTATGTAAAATTATTACAGAAGCAATCCTCCTCTGCAAATGAATGAAAAATTTCAAGTATTTGTAGGTATATCTTGTTTAAAACATATTACACACTCTACTTGTAAACAAAAATGCCATAAAGCATACCTAATGTACATAATTAAACATGTTGTTACAATCATTTATAAAGTTAAGTGGTTCAAAACAGATTTGAGAAATGTTCTGTAAATTACATACATAAATAATGTTTTCTCTCTCTCCCTTCAAGCTTGCACATTTAATCACCAGCATATTTTCCACTGTGACTGAAATAAGAACAAAGAGGCTCTTGTTTTGTACAACGCATTTACATACAGAATACTGTATGTAATACAGCCAAAGAACTGTTTGTTTAAAGCATCCCACAAAAACAGAACATAAGCCACCTTTTGTGTTATAAACATATTGCACTTCCTAAAAGAAAGGATTCTTTATGCTTAATGAAATGAATTAGTTTTACACACGAAACATGCACATATTTGTTTCCCCCTCTTTCAGCTAAAGTGTTTGGTTTTGTTCTGTGCAGTTGCACTTTGCATGGCCCACTGCTGTGTTTGCCTATTCAGAATTCTCTTTCCAGTCGTTATAATGATCTCACCTATGCACTTCTACAGCTTCAGCAGTGACTTTTGAAAGCACACACATCAGCACTGTGCAAAAAGTACTTTCCATTACATTCAAAACAGGAGATATAAAATTAGGTACTCCTTTATAGTTGATCACTAGTCTCATGGTGTTTTACATAATGGGTTTTTAAATGTTTCATCTAAAATGGAATTAAATCAATTTATCCAATACACTACTTACTCTTGGAGGAATTCTGCACCACTGCGTATTTATGTCCCCCATAGATTTCTTTGCTTCCCACAGAAAAATGACTTTCTGACAGGGAAGCCACAAAGCGGTCATGTGACCCTCCCCCAACAGTATGTTTCAGGTGCCCAGGGCACCTGGCAGAGAGGTAAATCACTATGGGGCGGGACTGGGGAAGACCCATCTGCTGGCTCCTACCCTGCGCCCAGGCTCAGCTGCTAGTCCCGTCTGGGCTGGGGAGGATGAGACTTCCTCTTCCCCTGCATGGCATCCAGAGCCGGGTCAGACACCCACCCCCAGATTTCTACCCCAGCTGCAGGAAGCTCTGCAAACTCCCCCTCTTCCTGCACCCGTCACGCCTCAACTGCAGGGAGAGGGATCCCTGTAGAGGGAGCTGTTCCCCCATCCACCCAACCCCCATACATCCAGACCCCCTCATACCCAGACCCTCCCGCCGAGCCACAACCTTCCACCCCCCGATGAGCCCCATTCCCCCTACCCCGACGAGTCACCCGCACCCAGATCCCCACTCCACTGAGACCCACTCCCCAAGCATCTGGTCCCCCCACTGAGGCCTTCACACTGACCCCCCTTCCGAGCTCTAACCCCCCACCCCCAGGCCCCACCCCTTGCTGAACCCCAACCACCTTCACCTAGACCCCCCCTTGCAGAGCCCCATTACCATTGCACCCAGAACTCCCCCAACAATCCCCAGTGCATCCAGATCTCCACCACCCCCGAATTCCCCACTGAGCCACCTGCACCCAGATTGCCCCACACAGAACCCTCTTAACCCATACCTGGATCCCCCCACACTAAGCCCCTCCACACTTGGATCCTGCCTTGCTGAGTCTGGCTGCCCACACTGGATACACTTGGCCTGGAGAGGCAGTGCCCTGGGGTGTTTCTGCGGCAGGCCCAGTCTTTGCACTGTGTCAGGGTTGGGTGCAGCCTCACCGCTGAGTCCGTATCCCAGGGGGGTGGGGGACCTGCACAGTGATCTCCCATCCTGTGCAGCCAGTGGCCTGTGCTTCCCAATGCCATGATGGAGCCTCCACATTTATTTGACAAATAAAATTTGCAGAATTTTACAATATTGTATGCAGAATTTTTAATTTTTTGGCACTGAATGCCCTCAGGAGTAATTACTAAAGCAGACAGCAACTCACACTGTGTTTTATTTATCTGCTAAAAGATAAAGAGAAAGGCATACTATTAACCCCGAATTGCTGTTAATAGGGCAAAAGAGAGCCCCAGAATAAATCTTGTTCTCACAAATACTTTACTGTGTTTATGAAGATTATTGATGGATGGTTTCACTTTTTGGCAAACTTCAGGTTAACTCATGTTAAGCAAAGTTCATTCCAGATATGAAAAGAAATGAAACACAGAAAACATAACAGAGCCTGTACAATTACTACTTCTAAAGAAAAGCACAGATTGTTTTAAGTAGAAAGGTGCCAGATGACACAAATTATAAAAGCATGGAAGTTCAAAAGCACTAGGGATTCAGGCCTCTAGAATGTTTAATATATAATTATTTCAATCTTTTATTCGACCAATAGGTTTTTGTTATTACTGTTGTTGAGTTATGTAATAATGTAGACCATTCAACTGCCTGCGATTGGCATCTTATGGAGCATGGATTGAAATATCTAATGGATAGTAGCCCAGGTTTATCTGGATTTTTGGAATTCTTTCTATAGACAAAGGTAATTATGGATGGCTAAAGCCCATAACAAAGTGCAGAGTCATAAAATATTATATTCTCTCCACTCCAAAGAGAGGATGATCACTATAAATGCTATAAGTCTATTTTCAGTATAAAGCATGATTTTGTCATAGTTTATATTTTCAAAACTAGAAAGCAGAAGTTCAGGTTACAGAATAAAGAGATGCATATAAAATATGGTACAGCAGTGACACTGGTGCCACTAAAAGTACAGGTAATACTGAAAGGTCAAACACCAGTAAAACAAATCTTACATGAATCATTAGCATTTGCTTTATAGTATTCTATAAGTCACCTTCAATCATGACCCACCCCTTGGCACATGTAGCGAGGGAAGAAAAAGTTAAAATTATTCCCTTTCTTCCTCCCTCCCACTCTACAAACTCCAGGAACAGCACATAACCCAAGAGTTGCTGTCTATTCTGGATTTGTCAGTTTTCTGAGTCTTCTTGAGGGAATTATTCTAGGACCTCACAGAAATAGTGCTTCATTTTTATTCATATCTAACTCCCTTAGAACAATAGCTGATCACTGGAGGAGTAGCTGATTCCAAGTAGCCAAGTGCTTCTGCAAGGAATATACATCCCTCTCAGTTTCTCCACTCGCACAACCTCTCTGGTTTGCCTCTTTTTGAATTATTTTAATGTGGCTCAGATTGCTTTCCAGGGTTAAATTAAATGTTTGGGGCAGAAATTATGGCACAAAGCAAGAATGTCCATATTTCCAAGGACTCCTTTTTCAGATGCAAAAGGCCCATAACTAATGTGATGGCCTTTTTGAGTATTGCTATCACTGCAGTTTTGTTCTCAACTGGGACACAGGATTAGCAGATTTAAAAACGTGGTCATACATCTAGGAACAAACAACACAGGCCATACTACAGGATGGCAGACTATCCTGGGAAGTGGTGACTCTGAAAAGGAGTTGAGGGTCATGGTGGCTAATTTATACGAGCTCCCAGTGCTACAAAATGGCCAAAAAGACTAATGTGCTACTTGAATGAATAAATGGGAATATTGAGTAAGTAGGTTATATTATCTCTGCATTTGGCATTGGTGTGACTGCTACTGGAATACTGTCTAGTACTGGTGTCCCCAATTCAAGAACTTGGACAGGATTCAGAACTGAGCCCTAAGAATGATTAAATGATTGGAAAAACATTTCTTACAGTCACAAACTCAAGGAGCTCAATCTATTTAAAAAAAGAACAGGAGGACTTGTGGCACCTTAGAGACTAACAAATTTATTAGAGCATAAGCTTTCGTGGACTACAGCCCACTTCTTCGGATGCATATTATGCTCTAATAAATTTGTTAGTCTCTAAGGTGCCACAAGTCCTCCTGTTCTTCTTTTTGCGGATACAGACTAACACGGCTGCTACTCTGAAACCTGTCAATCTATTTAGTTTATCAAAGAGAAGGTTAAGGAGTGATATGATCACAGTCTATAAGTACCTACAGCGAGAACAGAACATTGATAATAGAGGGCTCCCCACTATAGCAAAGAAAGGTATAAACAAGATTCAATTATTAGAAGTTGAAGCTAGATAAATTTAGACTAGAAACAAGGTGAAATTTTTAACAGTGAAGATAATTAACCATTGCAACAGTTTACTAAGGGTTACAGTAGATTCTTCACCAGTGGAAATTTTTCTAAAAGATGTGCTCTATATAAAACAGGAACTGATTCCAGGAAGTCCTACAGCCAGTATTTTACTGGATGTCAGACTTGATAATCACAATGATCCTTTTCTGGCCTGAGAATGCCTAAATCTATAAACTTACTGCCACTGCATGCTATACAATCTCATTATAGCCACATTATAACCCACATTTAGTCTCAGTTATTTTTAGTAAAAGTCAGGGACAGATCGTGGGCTTCTGTGAATTTTTGGCTGTGACCTGTCTTAAAAATAACCATGATAAAATCTTAACCTGACTGATTATTACTAAGTATATAACTCTAGTGAGATCTCTCATTGTCACTAAGGGAATCAGCTGTTTGCAAGCAGGCAGTTTGAATTAATGACCTCTGAAAAGGCAGTAGGCAAGACCAGGAGCAGGGAGTCCAAACTGCCTAGTGTTTCTTGCATTCAGGAGGTAAAATGCTAGTCCTAGAACAGAGGCTGGGGCCTGATATGCTTTGGGGCATGCCCAGTCCCTAGAGCTCAATCCAGGTATCATGACTGTGTGTGGAGGATCTCTGCAAGTGGTTGGGAATAAGGCTTGTGATCAGAAAGAGGTAGCTAAAGCAATGCCGTAAACAGCCTGATACTGGTAGAAGTTTGTCAGGTCTTAAACTGGCTGATAAGACCTTATGCTGTGCTTGTGTTTATCCAGCAGGAGTAGCTCCCAAGGCCTTAGGTATACCCCCTCTGTGTGGATCACTAGCCCCCTTGGATATGGTCAAACATGGAGCCCACAGAACTGAATCTCACATCACAGAAGTGATGTGCACACCTTGTGCAGTCCTCCCAAATCCTCCCACCTCCTTACACACTCACCCTCTTGCCCCAGAGCTACATAGATCTACAGAGAAAGGAGCAGGATATTTATTTTTATGAATAATCCTTTAATTGGTTTCCCAAATTTAGACTGCTTCCTATAGTTCCTTTATACCATTAACAGCTAACCCCAAGGGATTTCTTTCTCACAGAAGCCTTCTTGTGCTCTCTCCTCCATTACAGTCACAGGCACACTCAGGAGTTTATAAATTGTTGAAATAAAGCTGCTGCTATATCCTTGAGAGTTCAGAACTGCTTCAAAAGAGTAAGAAATGTTAGTTTCACAGATGTGTGGCCCTATAAAATGTCACAGTTGGAGATATGCAGAGAGGCTGCATAGGAGAAGATCAAAAGTTAAATCTAATTCTTCAAAGGAACAGAGACCCTCAGGCAAAGACATTCACAGGGCAACCAATTCCCATAATTCCACCTAATTTTGAAAGTTATATTAGATGAGCTAGATGAAAATGTTTTCTATGTGGAAAAAAGGTGAGTTGGAGGAGGAGGGGAAAGCTGGAATTTAACCCATTGTTTTATAGTCTTCAAGATTTACCTCAGAGTTTCAAAATAGCCAAATATTCCCTAGGTCCTTGAGATTCAGATATAAAAAAAGTAAGTTTATTAAAATGACCTGAATTATATAGCACAGTTTCCATATATAGGCAACCCCTCCAAGGTCCTAATCTCTCACCAATAAGAAGTGACAGCATCTGGAGCAAATACCAAATTCTAAGGAGAATAACCATTTTTATTGATTCTGATTCTGCCAAACCATGTTGGTGTAGATACACTCACCTCATTAAGTATTGCCTTGATCTTACAAAAAAGAAAGGGATATTGCACATGAGAAGGTGTGGCAAATTGATGTGTGGAGATTGTGACCCTGAGATGACAGTGTGATCTTTGGTTAACTAAATGGTGCATTACTGTAAGTCTGGGCCCTTGTGTCCCCAGTGGCTCTCTGTTGTCCGTACTAGTAGGCTTTCCATGAAGTGTGTTTAAAGCCAGCAAACAAGCTGAATCATTCAGTGATGGGGGTCAAATTCAGGATATAGGTCTCAAGGGGAAATATAAAAAACAAGTAATTTGCATAAAATGCTGTATCAAACAGATGGCAAAAATCTTGTTCAGTAATGCTGCCAAGGTGAGAATATGGGTTAGCTGTTGAGTGTATTAAGTGTTTCTAATAAAATCCAAAACACTGAAAAAGAAAAAAAATCAGTGTTACCGTCAAAACCTAAGAAAAAGTTTTCACAAACTTTCCATGGGGCTAAACTAGGGTTCGTCAACTAATCTACTGGCTACTGTTACATAGACAGCAAAAAGTGTGTGTCTCTTTCCCTGAAACCCACTACCTAGTAAGACCCTTATTGTTGGTGAATTATATTATCCATGTCTGTGTACAGACTAGACTGCTCTGGGGAAGCTGCATCATATACCCCAAGAAAATGCCAATGGAAAGATTTCAGTGTCTGAAAAAAATCAACTATAGGTGTTCATATGTCTACAGTCTAGAGTTGGTAGAAATTTTTTAAACAATTTTTGTCAATAAATGCAGATTTGTTGAAATAAAGTTTCACAAATATTGATTAAAACTTTTAAAAATTCAAAATTAAACAAAAAATTCTGTTTGAAGTTAAACAAAATGTTCATTTTATTTAGCATTTATTCCACCAAAAATAAATTTTGATGTGAAAATTGTTTGATATATTTTACTGATTTTGTGTGTGTGTGAGAGAGAGAGACCAGGTGTAGATTGCAGTAATTATGCGATAGAACTATTAATGATGCGATAGGTGAAAAACAGAGGAGTAGAAGTGTCACTCTTTTTCTTCTCCATCCCATCTACTCACCCTCCCAAATGTAAATTTTGAAGTTACAGTGCAAGTCTGATTAAGTTGTAGTATGTATTACTTCCATTTCCAATAGATATCAATAAGTGAAAGCTGTATGGAGTATCTTATTGATAGAATTCACAAGCTTTCTTCCTTGACTTCTTATTTCCTTGCTTTTACGGTTTTAGGTGGATGGGATGGGTTCAGGGCTGGCTCTGGCTTTTTTGCCGCCCTAGGCAAAAAAGCCACCCGCCGCCCCACCCCCCCCAGCGCGGCAGGGGAGGGCACCGAGCCTGGCCGTGGGCCCGCAATCCCCGACTGGCTGGAGCGCTCTCCCCGGCGGCCAGAGTGCCGGGAGCAGGGCGGAGAGCCCGGCAGGGGCTCTCCGCTTTCCCCGGCGACCAGAGCGCCGGGAGCAGGGCGGAGAGCCCAGCCAGGGCTCTCCGCTCTCCCTGACTGGCTGGAGCGCTGGGGGGAGGGCGGCGAGCCCGCTGCGGCTCCGCTCTCCCCGGCGGCCGGGGCGCCGTGGGGAGGGCGGCGAGCCAAGTCGCGGCCCCGCTCTCGGGCCGAAGCGCCCTGCCGCGCCACCCCTCTCCAGGCGCTGCCCCAAGAACATGCTTGGTGGGCTGGTGCCTGGAGCCGGCCCTGGATGGGTTCATCCACAACCTTAACTTTCACTAACCATAGATTTTGTTTGTTCATTGTTGCATGGATGGTCATGCCGCACACACTGAAACCTAATTTCCCTACAGCTCACCTATAGGAGGAGGCTTTAGCTTACAAATATCAAAATCAGTCATAGATCAGGGTTTGGAAGCTGATCTGCAGTATTTAAACAAGCACTGCTGGCTATGCAAGCAGAACAAACACATCTAAAAACGTACTACTGTGTCTTTCATTTTTCCACACATTTTCCAGAGTTATGGAAACACAGCTTGGCAGAGATCCCAAGCTGTGAAGTTGGCCTCTGCTGGAAGCAGTCCCTGCACACAGAATTCTGCGTGGATGACATACAACCAGATACCTACAAAAGAACCTAAAATTAGGCTGCTACTTGGAAAGGTTAAATGATTCACAGAAGAGGCTCTGCAAGCTGTGATTTGAAAATCCTCAAGTCCTTTTTGGAATCCCTGACAATTTAAACAGACATAAGTCACGTTTTGTGTTGCTGTGTTCTGTCAAGTGCTGCCAATAGTTAATCCAAATCCAATCACACAACAACAATTTCTCTCCAGCAAACTGACAGCTTAATGTTTTGCACTGCCATTCTTTCAGAACTCTAAACCATGGCCCTGTAAAGAGACCTAAATTCCTCCTTTGGACATTCTACATGCTGGCTGATCATTCAAAACATGTTTACTACTTCTTTGAAGAAACTGCTTTTAGACTTTAGTTGATGAATGTAAATGGCGTAAACTATAATTTTTGAAAATAACTGTAATTTGCCACTACATTATTCCTCTGACTACATTTCTCTAAGAAGTCATGGAAAAATAAAACGTATGCTATCTCACAAATATTCAAAAACTCTCCAATGTTTATATAAAATACACCAAAACTCCTCCTTTAAAGCAGTGTTTCCCAAACTTGGGATGCCGCTTGTGTAGGGAAAGCCCCTGTTGGGCTGGGCCGGTTTGTTTACCTGCCGCGTCCGCAGGTCCGGCCACTCGCGGCTCCCACTGGTCGCAATTCACTGCTCCAGGCCAATGGGAGCTGCTGGAAGCGGCGGCCAGTACGTCCCTCAGCCCGCGCCGCTTCCAGCAGCTCCTATTCACCTGGAGCAGCGAATTGCGGCCAGTGGGAGCCGCAATCGGCCGGACCTGTGGATGGGGCAGGTAAACAAACTGGCCCGGCCTGCCAGGCGCTTTCCCTGCACAAGCGGCATCCCAAGTTTGGGAAACACTGCTTTAAAGGTTTTTTTCCTTTTTTGTGCCCTAATCATCTTCAGCAGACTTATACATGTCTACAGGTGGATCTGCTGAAATATTTTGCATATCCAAAATAAACACTGACCCCGATTCTCTAAAAGAGTGGCAGTTCCCTTATGTCGAATAAGGACTGACAGACATAATATAGACCAATTTTTAAAAAAATTATGCAAATCTGAGGATATAAACTGCTTAGTAGAATCTTTGGAGTATCATGTTCTGACTTAGGTGCAATCTGTAAATTATTTGAAGGGCAAGTGTACTAAACTTGAACATTATGCTTGCCGTAGCCACTCTGGAGCTGATACTGTTACATTTGCCTGATGGTGACATATAGGTTTTGTTTTTTTTATTATAATCACTGACTATAGCAAAAGTATTAGGAAGAGCCTCTGACTTTCATTTTTGTGCCTACAAGGTGTGGGCTCGAAATTGCACCAGCAGTGGTTTGTGCCCACAGTTACTTATACATTAGATATTTAAATACCTATTTTCAGACACCATAGGGTACTGAGACATTTAAGTTACCTAAATTATACTGGAACTAGGGACACGAAATTAGAGGCTGGAAATGTGGCCTACGGTCAGTTAGTCAGCTTGTCTCTCTATGGAACTTGTAGACGCACGTTTAAGGTAATGAACAATCAAAATGGACAAAAATACATAAACCAAAAGAATTTGTTGAAATCTATCTTTTCTAAATTACATACTGTTTATATGAAGTTTATATTTTGAGGGCTCATTTTCAAAGGCAGGTTTCTTTTAACAATGCAAATCAGGGAGTTGGAGGACCAAGTACTCAGATTTCCAGCCATAATTCATTTTGCAGGAGTGTCACAGGTACACTCAGCGCTATGGAGCACTCCTCCTGGCTACTTTTTGAATTAGCTCCTTCCAGGTCCAATGTTCCCTTCTATCAGTCATTCAAGTGCCCCACAGCCTCTCTCTCTGCACCTCAGGGTGCTCTGTCTTCTTGGCATGGCTACTCCCTCTTGGTGGCTTGGACCTCCAGCCTGGTGACTGTGTTTTTCCCCTTCCAGGGTAACAAACTCCCAAAGGATGAACTGCCCCAGGCAGTCTTCAAATCCACTGCCCCAACTGAGCCACTTCCCCAGCAGGTGGTAGGGAAACCCAGGCCCACCCTCTACTCCAGCTTCCAGTTCAAGGACCCTCTAATCAGTGGCCAAGGTCTCCAACATCCCACCTTACTGCAGTTTCCCAGAGCCTTTTTCTACTCTGCCTCTCTCAGGCTTTTGCTCCACCACCCTTCTAGGTAAACCCTTCCTTTAGGGCCTGTATCTCCAGGGTTTCTAGTCTCCTCTTTGGGTTTCCTCATTTTCTTCTTTAATATCCAGACAGTAAAGCAGGCTTTCCACTGCAGCCTTTTCTGCTGCCAGCTTCCTGGCTTTATATTAGCCCCACCTATTCCTTCTCAGCAGGGCTCCATCGCCATTCAGGGATTACTTAGGCCACCTAATTTCACTCAGCAGTGCCTATTCAGTAAATTGACTCCTTCTCAGCCTAGGTAACTCCTTCTAGGCTAGTGTGGGGGTGAACACCCCATCACAAGGAGCAAAAATGCAAGTGTAAAGTTTGAGGGCACAATCCATGAAGATGGGCCTCAGAACATCTGAAATTGCACTCAAGAACCGCATAAAAAAATTTAGGAGAAAGAAAGATCATGGAGAAAAAACAAAGGAGTAAGATGGAAGAGGGAATATAAAGGTTATTTGAAATATATAGCATTACTTCTTAAGTGATTAATGGCATTTTTATGTCTCCTACAGCAAAATTACTGAATTCCTAAGAAACACAATATACTTTTCTATGCAAATGTCTGTAGTAAATAGTGAAGTAGGAAGAGACCTCCTTGCCCTTCAGTATAAAAAAAATGGACAGAACTGTCATCTCTCTGCCACTAACATTCAGAGTAGAGTATTGTAGAGCAAAAGCAATCATGGGAAAAGTAGAGAAGATAACAAAGGAGAGAAATAGAATCAAAGGAAAGTACTACAAGTTTTAAAGAAAAAAAATAAGAGAAGAGTTCATTAATCTCTTTCATTGAGCCAAATATGAAAAGCCTCAAAACATCTTCAAATCAGAATCAACATAATTCAGCTGCACAGTGTGCCCAGCCGTTGAGAACCCAAACAGGATAATCTTCCCCTTCTTATGCACTTGGTAGCAATTATCCATCGTGTGTGTGCGTGCAAGGGATTTGGGGAGTGGCTTGGAAAGCGACAGGATCTGTGATTACATAGATTCAGTAGTCAAATGACTCACTTGCTCATGGAGGGGGAATGGGCTGGGAAGACAAAACTGTAGCCCAAAGTCTGCAGATAATACCAATGAGGTATTACCAGAGGAGAATTTTATCACATCCCTTGGCCCAAAAAGAACCCTAGCACAAAGTACTTGATTTGACCTAACATGAGAGTCATTTTATTTTCTTTGTACATTTTTTGCCTCTAACTCTGCAAGTACATTAGGATGAGACAGTTAGTGGTATTTCAGTCCATGGGGAGCAAAAGCTGTTCTATTTAACATACTTAAAACAAATTTGCAATTAATCATATGTCTGAACAAATTTTTATTGTATTATCATATTTCTTAGATTCAAATTATTAGCACAGGCACAAAATTGCACAATTAGAGCAACAGATACCTATAGTATATTTTACATCTTTGCAAGGCTCCTGAGAGCTAAGACAACTCAAATGTCAAATGTGCTGCTTTTTTTCATTAGCAGCAAACTTGAAAGTACAATCCATAGTGGCATTTACAGTAGTAGAACTATTCCATTTTTTATGTGTGATTAAGAAATAACAATGCAATGCACATAGAAATATATCACCAGACAAATACCAACCCTAAAACCCAATTATTCTGAACTGAACACTACTGCATTGTCAGACCTTACAAACTGTATATCAAGAAACTGAAGAAAGGACGTAAAATGCTCTTGTAAAATAAAGGCATCTTTGCACCACTGAACAGACTCACTCTGAAAACTTCATGACTAATAAAAAAAAAAAGAGATGCCTATTAACTTTTCATTTCTGAATTTTGGTTTCTATAAAATTAAAGCTTCAATGATGAAGCATTCCCAAAAAAGCACAAAGCCAGTTAGGCCACTAAACAGTTCAGTTCAAAGTCCAGGCCACTTCCCCAGTGGCTAATGGCCTGCCCACTACTCCAGGTTCCAGCCCTGGGACCCTATAGATCAGTTGTTCTCAAACTGGGGCTGCCACTTGTGTAGGGAAAGCCCCTGGTGGGCCGGGCTGGTTTGTTTACCTGCTGGGTCCGTAGGTTCGGCCAATCACAGCTCCCATTGGCTGCGGTTCGCCGCTCCAGGCCAATGGGGGCTGCAGGAAGAGGCGCGGGAGAAGGGATTTGTTGGCCGCCGCTTCCAGCAGGCCCCATTGGCCTGGAGCAGTGAACAGCGGCCAGTGGGAGCCGCTATCGGCCGAACCTGTGGACGTGGCAGGTAAACAAACCGGCCAGGCCTGCCAGGTGCTTTCCCTACACAAGCAGCAGCCCCAGTTTCAGAACCACTGCTATAGATAGCAGCCGTCCACAGCGTCCCGTTAACTAAACCACATGGCTGCTACATTTCCCTGGGCCACTTTCTCACAGCACCAGCACAGTCTTCACTCTTACCTCAGGATCTTGTCCTGGTTGAATCCCAACAGCCAGCACAGCCCTTCTCTGATTGGCTGCATCCCTCGCAGCTTCTCTAGGCCACTTGGAGGACTCTCTTCCACTGCTTCTTTCTGGGATGGGATGAGCCGCGATTGGTAGGAACCTAAGGCCTACTGCAGGGGGCTTCAAAGGGCCTGGTACACCCTATCACAGGCTCCATACGCTATAGCTCAATGCCCCATGGCAGCAACTCTAGTCTCCCCATGTCCCCCTCAATATAATGCCCCTAGTTCCTCATCCCAAACAAACCTGCTTGCCTCATGTCTACCTATAGGCTGATCTGCTCTCCAATTCTAACCCACACTAACCCACATGTGAGGTGATAGGGAGAAGTGAGGATTGAGTCAGAAGGAGTTTGCGGGAGTTGTAGAGTGGAGAAAATCTCCTCTTTGACAAGCTTCCTGTATTTCATCAGAAAGGTGTACCAGTTTGACAAACCACAGAAGGTTTGTCTGAGAACCGCTCCTCTCCCACAATTCAATCTTCATATTGCCCCCATTCTGACCCCAAAAACTGTGCACACCCTTCTTCACATCTCCATTTACCCTACTGCACACTTCCTGGCTCCCCCAGCTGCTCTGGGCTCAGTGCACTGAGATGGCAAGACATCAGTGTGAAGAACCCATGAAGCGCCAATGTCTTGGAGAGCTGAGTTCCCTGCTCCAGCTGAGGAACTTTGCACAGTCCTGTTCCCTCCCCAAATGACCCCTGCAAACACATTTCTTCATCTCCTGAAGCCCCCTTCCCACATCCTCACTTTCCTTTCATACCTCACCATATGGCTGTCCACCTCAAGGCCAAGGGCAGCTCTTAAGCCTGTATCATTTAATTAACCATTATTTTGCAGGCATTGTGTTCCTGAAAATACCTATAACAGTCATTTAATATCTATATTCTGGAGATTATGTTATGTGATAAAAATATGCAGTACAATACATTAAAAATAATTTTGTGACAAAAACCCCATTGTGCTTGCTTTTATTAAGCTGATGAAAAACACCCTCTGATTTCACTATTAAACTGGACTGGGAAAAAAACCTGAGTGATCAATTTATTACTCAGAGAATTCAACTGCAGAAACAATAATTTGCCAAAGTAATTTACAGCAACTGCTAACATATACAATTACATGATGGGAACAAAAGAACAATTCTGATGTAATACTGAATCCAAAGAAAATAAATGCCATGAGACCCAATTCAGTGTTGGAAATGATGGTAGAATCTGGTCCTATGTAATCAAAGAACACAGAAAGTTAAGTAAGTGCATTCACATTTTCAAAGATTCACTCCTCAAAATGTAATTAGTACCTCTTATCATATCTAGATGATATTAATAGGATGGTAATTTGCTGTAAAATACTGTCTCATACCCAAAATCTTTCTTTCATCTTAGAGTAAATAGAAAATTATAATAAAGTTTATCTCTGCTAAAACTGAGTGCCTGCAAGAAACAGCTGTAGGGAAATCTTGTTAGCTAGTCTCATCTGGAGTTACGAGTATAATATGAACATTCAGGACTGACAGAAAACACCACAATTTTGGGATCAAAATGGGAAAGGTTATGTAATTTACAAACAACCTATACTGGAAGTGGTGCAACAGGGTGACTTCCTAAGGGATTGTGCCCCAGGAGGTACAATCCCTCCTGAGTTCCCAGGCATAAAGTATGCAGCAAGATGCACCATCATTTAGCATGGTTCGGCATGCCACCATCTCTACAAACATCCCATTCAACAAGTGCAGAGGCTGTGAATGTGCCTGGTCTTACCACAGAAAGACATTATTTGAGCCTTTCCCCTCTGTGCACCTATGTGAATGTCAGAAAGATGCTAGATTCAAAAGGGCTTTAGAACCAACCCTAGAAAGGGACACATTTCAATGTAATTTTTATTTGGGAAAAAGATAGATTGGCTTTCTTTATTGTGTGTCTTATTATCAAAACAATTCATAGTGTTCCACAATCCCTTGTATGCCACATGGGAGTACCGTGCCAAAAAAGTAAGGAAAATGGGGGAAGGGAACAGCACAAAAAACAGATTTTTCATAACATCTCTACAACACTCAAACAAATGTAGAATTTGCTGTATCTACCTAATCACTCCTTCACCTCCTCATATCACACCACATAAATTGTACCGTCAATTAAACTATATGCCTGAATAGCAACTCAGTGAATTTAACATTCAAAACACAAACATGCCACTACAAATGAATCACTTTTATTATAAAATACTTATTATTTCTGTCAAACATTGTATGGAAAGCTGCCCAACCACACTAATGTACAGAACTGAGAAATTATATCTCAATCTACCCAGGATTATTTTACTCCAGAAATAACAGAGGCCAATGTTGAGCCTCAGATTTTACTTTCTCAATTCCTATTCTTCTGATTTTAAATACTATATTTTTTTGGAAAAAAGTGCTTTATTTATGTTGTTAAAGCTAGTTAAAAAAAGTTGAAGGGGGAAAAAAAAGCCTAGCTCAAGGGTCCTAGACTAAACACACTATTACTGAATTGATAACTCTTTACTGAACCCTTCAATAGGCTTCTAGTTTGCTTGCACAACAGATTGGTTTCCTGTGGAGAAATAAAAGATTAATCGCTTTCTAGAAGGCTCTTAATTCCCATGATCTTTTGGAAGTACAATCAACAAATGAAAGGGAATAAAATAAGTTTGTAGATATGTAAACACAGGGCTGTAATCAATAACCCTGAACACAATGGGATAAACATCAATACTGATCAAAGTCTAAAAGCAACCCCATTTTTGCAGTTCTGTAAAGACGATTTATTTTACTCTTGATTGACTTCAATTACAGTGTTTCACTTCTTATATCACAATAACCTGAAAAGAGATAATGAGCAGTAAAGCTTTTTCACCCATGAAATTACTCTCTATGTGCCTCTTTTACTCATCAATTCAAGGGCAGCGGTGTTTTTAACTTAGATTATAAACTCAGTTGCTCCAACTGGAAGAATCAAAGGACTTAGAGAAATTAGTTCCCATAAATCCTAGAATATTGTCTATAAATACAAAGGATCAATGCTGAACTGAGACCCAGTTTATGACTCACACCTAATTCCAGAAGGAGGAATACAGGAGCCTGTGGAGCTAGAAGTGCTGCCTTCTCCCAAAATGCAATAGGACAACTGACCCTTTGTTCAAATGTCATTAAAAGGGAGAGGGATATAAGCAGATTTTAGTAACGAATTCAGTTGCAAACAAAAATCACTCACACATGGGAAGGATAAAAAATGTTTGCATAATATGTTGTATTTTTTGCTTAACACTACAGACAATGTGACTATTTACCATGTCATTTACATAATGGGCCAACTTTGCTCTGTTTATGCCACTGTAAATCTGGAATAACACAACTAACATCCATGGCCTTTTAGAGCCATGTAAATGGGAGCAAAGTCAATGACATGGTAAATTATCACCTTGTCTTTTGACAGGTTTCAGAGTAGCAGCCGTGTTAGTCTGTATCCGCAAAAAGAAGAACAGGAGTACTTGTGGCACCTTAGAGACTAACAAATTTATTAGAGCATAAGCTTTTGTGGACTACAGCCCACTTCTTCGGATCCGAAGAAGATATGCATCCGAAGAAGATATGCATCCGAAGAAGTGGGCTGTAGTCCACGAAAGCTTATGCTCTAATAAATTTGTTAGTCTCTAAAGTGCCACAAGTACTCCTGTTCTTCTTGTCTTTTGAGTTACCGTAATTACTACAATTCAGTGGGTATCTGAAGTGTAAGTAAAACAGTAGCCAAAGCAAAAATGATAACAACAGCATGGTTGAAGAGTAAGAAGAGAAAGTCTGTTAGTTTAGCTGCACAGATTCCTGGTGGAATACATTAGGATATCTGTTCTGGAGTAACTTATTAGTATAAATCAGAGATAGACTTTATTTAATTTTTTTCATGAAGCTGATTGTGACACAAGACAAATGACTGGAAAGTAAGTATAAAAATGAGAGATCAGACTACAGCATTTTGCAAGAGTACTATTTTTCAATGATTATTTATTATCTGTTAAGGACTTATTATCTGTGAGGTACAAAAACACAAGTAAAGTCAGTCCTTCCTCAGAGAACTTTGCAGTCTAAAAACACAGACAGAGGTGAGACAAGACGGACAGGGAAACTCAGAGGAAGGTGAATGGACAATGTCTCCCAGGGATAAGATGGGGTGGGGGGGGGTGAGGGAAAGAGAGGACCAAAAGCTATTCTCTGTGGATGTTCAAGATGAAGAAGTACAAAGCATGAGAAATAACCACCAAGGGAGGTGATGAAAGAGCAAATAGAGAGATAGGAGGAGACCAAGGTATAACAGGCCTTGAAAGGCAATTAAGGACAGAGTGATAAAAAAAGAGGTAGTGAACAACAGCACTAAAGGCTGAGGAAAAGATTATAGAAGACAAGGGGACAGCGCTAAAAAACTCCAACTTCCTAAAAAAGTTGCAACCCCAAAATTGTATCAATGAATTTTTTACAAATTAACATGGAAGGGCACATTGATTTTCTTGGGACAGGAGGTGCTTCTGTAATTTACAAAATGTTATTGTTTGGAATTAGTTCAGACTCGGACAATTTCCTAGCATTTAACATTACAGACATGTTGTAAGACTAAATAAAATAATTTATTTTGTTTAATATCTGGAGTTTTGTACCAATTTAGGAAATTATTTCGATTTAATGTTTGTTTTTTAGTTACTCCAGGGATGAAGAAATTGTGTTTCTTTAATCAAGCTTTTAGAATGGAGAAAAGTATTTTATTTCAGTGTTTAACGTTATAGGCTATAACATATATGTGCAAACAGTTCCTACTCCAAGGAAGACATCCACTTATTTTATAACATACCAACCCACAGAATAAATTATTATACCTGCACTTCATGATTTCCCTGGACAATCTAAGTTTAAAAAAACCCTATCCAAACTCGAGAATATATTTAAAGATTTTCATGCAATTGATTTTCGGAAGATTCAAACACGTATAAATAAGCATGACAGTTTGAATATCCATTCTATAAGACTCTATTGATTTGCTTTTATCTTTGATATGCTCTAATATGGCAAGTTAATTCTGAAGGAAGACAACACATGTTGGTCAGATGTTGAGGAAGATGAAGTAACCCCAAAGAGTTATCGTGACCTTGTCTGCAAAGAAACAGTGAAGACAGAAAGTGGAACAAATCATTACAAGCTGATTTTGTAAAGTTAAAAGTTATAGCTCAAACCACCGCAAAATTAAGTCTGCATTTCATGTGCCAAGAAAATATCTGTTGGCCCTGCTTCTTGCCTTGTATATCAGAGCACTACCTTAGGCTTTGCTGTGTTATATTCCACTGTAGAGACATGCACAAAAATGAGAACTAAATTCACAAGATATGACTTTCACCTGCTTATTAAAATGAAGGCTAAAGCACTTACTTTATGCACAGATAGTACTCTATCACAGCAAAGACGTTAAGAATGCCTTTTAGAAGACACTACAATTATCTAGCATTGCAGATCTGGTAATTTAGTTTGTAAAGCAATCCAATGGTGTGTCACATTATAGCCATGGTCTGTGTACCTTTAGCAGAAAAATAAAACAAATTCTAATGTACATTTCATAGCACAGCTAAGATTCCTGCATGCAGGTTGAAAAAGAAAATATAGGTCATATTCATCAATGAGTTATACTCTTAATTACAAAATATGCATTGAAGTCACAGAGGAAAAAACACATTGGTCTTCTCTTTCATATAACATAAATATCAATCTTCAAAATCCATGGCTGCATGGTGTGAAATGAAAAATGTGTCCAGTATATGACTGAAGCCATATGGTGATAGTGGGAAGAAATCAGAGAAGGAATAGATGTGACATTATCAAGCAAATAATGAGGATTCATGAATAAAAATGAAGGATATTTTTGGAAAAGAAAGGCAACACAACTTGATCAGCCATTACACAGGTCTAACATATAATAGTATGCAGTCAAGACCTTAACTGGGGACAACTATAGCCACCATTATTGTTGAAACTTTTGCACAAGTTTGGCCTCTTCTTGCAAAGATTATCCAAAATCATCTTGTGTACAGTCATATTTTCCTTAAAAGTTAGCATTGGCTGTTTTCTTTTTCTTCTTTCTTTGTACAAACATATTTGGATTGAGAAATACAATGGAAATCCCAGCTGCCACTTTTATTTCAGCTCCCCACATCTCTATTGCAGGGATTCACTTCTATCCTTACAGAAAAGGCATGAAATCAGTAGGCTGCTATAGAAATTAACAGAGAATGGTATCCTGTATAAAGGATTTTCAAACAATTCTGTAGAATTCTATAGCAGGGATGTAATTTAGTATGATCATTCAAAAGAACCTATATAAAACTGTCATTTTCTATTAAACTCCACAGGACTTTTTGTTCTCAAATCCCTTTCACAAAGTGCTGACAAGGAATGCAGTCTCATTCCACATACATATCTTTGAGACTGCCTCGTCTATACTAGAAAGCAACTATTAGAATTCAGCAACTTTTTGCTTTTGCTCTTACCTCACCAGCTAACCACTACTTGGCTATGGGCTTCTCTACAAGATCTGGGGTCAGGGATGGGAAATATTTTCAGAGTGATATGTAGACATTTATCCCTACTCCTCTCTAGAATCACTGGGAGCCATGAAGCAAAATCACTGCACACTATTTTGCAAATGTACTCCCTAGAAGCAACTCCTTGATCTATTGTTCAGGAGTGTGCTATTCTAAAAAAAGTAACTTGTGGGACATCTGAAAATGCCAAGAAATAAATGTAATAGCTGGAGTCATGTGAAATATTTATAATAAAGCCCAACACCACGTTATAGACTTACAACTCAGCTTGTAAACCTTTCACACCGATATGGGCACAGCTTTGAATGAACCTGTGCATATCATATAAAAATCATTCTTTCACATATTAATCCAGAGATGACAAAGGCATGTTAGAAGAAAGGATGCAGCTTCCTGCTTCTTTTCCAGACACAGATTAGGAAATGTGAACTTGGTCACTGCTATTGGATTCTTAAGAAACAGCTGAGAATGTAACACACTTGAGTGGCTGATATAACCTCAGCCAAATCCACTGGTTGCTTCCCCTAATCCATCATAATCACCCACTTCTTGTCCAGAATGAGTCTCAGACAGTTTCCCAATCCAAGCCCCAATCTTACTCAGGCACTGGGGAAAATGCTCATCTGCACTCATGGAGCTAGATATGAGAGGGAAAGAGAGAGAGAGAGAGAGAGAGAGATATCTAAAGCTAGGTGTCATCTGCACACTGAACACACTTTATTCCATACCTCCTTACTATGTCCATGTTTATAAAACACAGAAACGCAAGTTCATTCCCTCATTCTCACAGGAGATGATAAAAATACCTTATTACACAAACGTTTTACATTAATCATACTGGTATTTGTTTTCGTACTTTGTAAGAAAAAAATAATTATTTGACTTGTGTGTGTGGTTGCTTATCAAAGTGTTGGTCTAACAACAATGGACAGAATCAAGGATAGTACAGAAAGGCGCAGTAAACATCCATCAATGGCTCTCGCAGTGCACCTTACTCCTAATATACATCTGCCTCTTCAACCCAGGAAATTTCTTAAGCAAAGGCAATCAATAGTGTTGAATTATGTAATGTTTCTGTGATTTACACAAACATTCAACTTGTCCCCAGCTGAAAAGTTACAGGCATACAGTAACACCCAGAATTTGACCCAACATTGTTAGGAATAGCATGATTCTATCAAATGTAACTTAATAGGCTGCTGCAGTGTCAGAGAGAGCATAAATTCAATTTTCTTAATATTATTTTCTAACAGTGGCAAAGCCTGCTTTGTTATGTTGATTAGTCTGTTTGTTCCTCTGTGACAAGATCGGGTTTTATGCATAAATGTTTTTATCCAGAATGCCTGCATTGCTTTTTCTGTAGCATGGTACAAAACAAGCCTGATTATCACAAAGCTAATAACGCAAAAGGTCAAAATTAGGCTGCAGCATATTTTTTCCAGTTGTTGGAATTCAATATGGTTTGGTTTTCATCTTCTTTTTACTGCAATGTGTCTCCTCATGGTCCTTTCATACAATATTTCCCTTTATCCTATTCCTTTCAGGTTCTTATACTGCCCTTCACAATGGTATTTGAGTACTTTTCAGTAGTGATGTGATTTGTATCTTTCTATCCCTTTCTCTCTCCCAAGAAGAAAAAAAATCTGCATGTAGATCAAAATTTATATTTATTTATCTGTGTATTTTAATTAGCGAAGGCAAGGTCCCATGTATGCCATTCACTCAGTAAAAAATACAGCGAGGTCTGAAGTGGTTCTCAGATCCTAAAGGAGTTTGTTCCATAGTCTTGGATTAGTTCCTGAGACATTACTGTGTCCTGAACAACCCAGCTTTACTCTTGAATTAGATAAATCTGCTGTGCCTGAAGAATGGATATGTCGGTTGTGGTCTTTGTTCCAAAGCTTTAGGTGATCTTTTTAACTATTTCAGGTCCAGAACATTATTGCCTTGGAGAGATCGTAGAGAGGTAAGGTTGTTGAGGTAATATCTTTTATTGGACCCGCTTCTATTGGTGAAAACTTTCACTCTACATAAAGCTCTTCTTGAGGAGACACCTTGGATGATTTAATAGAATTTGGTTGGATCTATGAGCCTTCACAGAAGGAGCAGGATCAAAGGCCTCCTGAGTTGCTTAGAATCTGGAAGAGCTCTGACCACTGCTTGTAGTCCTCTACATCTTGACTAGACCAGGTGCAATGTGTTACCAGGTGTATTGGTTTGTCTGGAAATGACCTGTGAAAATCCTACGGAGTCAAGCGAGGAAATGAATTTGGGAGTTGTTGTATCTGAGGCCTTGTCAATGGTAATGTTGAAGTTACCTAGGACAACTGGTGCAGGGTATTTTACTGCCTAATATATCAAGTTCTGAACCTTTAGTCTTTGGAGGTCTATTAGTGAGCACAACTTTCTCTTGTTAGATAAGTGAATTTATGTTGTCTTATGTAAAGTACTTTTTTGATTTGAAGTTAGAGGAGAAGGCAAGTTCAGTGCCACTTGCAGACCTGTGATGAGCCGAGTTGCCTGGGCAGGATCATTTGAAAGAATACAGGGCTCACAGTACCATCCAGCCAGGTCTTGGTAATACAGGAGGGGTCTCACCAGTGATGCAGTTGTGAACTCCTTTCTGTTTGTTCACCACAAATCATGCACCGATTAGAATCAGCCTGATTCACTGTGGCTTTGTTGAACCTACTCTGGCTTGTAGACAGGTGGTGGTTTTGAGCAGTCACTAAGCCATTAATATCTTGTATCAAGGTAGGTTAGAGGGGTAGATTATAGAGTTTGTCAAATGCCCTGGACGTGTCAGATCTTGTCAGCAGTCTGGCACTGGCCTGAGTTCTAAGTTCCTCTCTGTTAAAATAACCATTTCTAAGGATATTGCCCTAACTAAGATTTATCAGCCTCCAAGCTAACAGTTACCTCTACAACCACAAGCCAACCTTTCTCCTTCTCCAGTACGGATGAGATGATTGTCAGAATAATGTGGGGATTTATTTTCCAAGACTTGGAAGATTTACCTTAAAAAAGGAATGGTCTTTTCCCTTTTCTGAATATTTCTTAGATCAAAAAAATGACAGCAGCACAATCTTGATAAAAAACACAAATTCAATCAACAACTCTTAGTCATGTGACCTTTTGTTCCAGTCCCTTCTGAAGGGTCCACAGAGCTTTTTGTTTAACTAGAGCGAAATGGATTTAGTTGTTCAGTAACATTATATAAGAAGGAAAGGATCTCCTTTGCTATCTTGCTATTCTTAGTGGCTGGCTATCTGATACTTACAATAAAAGATTTGCCAACTATACAAACTATACTTGTGACAGAATGTACCCATGTCCACACTCTTCACACTATTGTAATAATCTTTGTACAAAGTATGCCTTGTGAGGTATCATTTGAAAACTCATAATTTGCTGGTCAGTATCGTCCTGATAAAAAATGTGTGGCAACATTGTGAACATAATGTGAAGTTATAAGATTCCACCTTAGGGTGTTATTAACACGTTTCAAACTGAGGTTGGCAAACAGGTCCGTCTCAGACAAAGGAATGTGTGCTCTGCTTAATTTGCATTTAAGCAGTAAACAGAGTCATCAAGCAGGAAGGAAAACAAAGGAAGCTCAAACAGATGAGGAAAAAGCAGCAGGGAATATTCTTCCCCCATAGAGTTTTTGTTTCCTGGAACCCAGCTGGAAATGTATGAAACTATAAAAGGAGGGACAAATACCCCAAGGCCCCCCCACCTCTTCTTTCTCTGCCCATCTCATTCACGGCTCCCAAAGCAACAAAAGAACCATTCATTGGATTCTGGGAGAAGGAGTCCTGACCTCAGAAGTTTGGTCAGTAAGACTGCTGAACACATGTAGCAGAGAAAACTTTGCTTTGAATTTAACATGGTTTGTTAAGTTAGGCACAATTGCATTTTATCTTGACTTTTCTTGTAACCACTTCTGACCTTTATTCCTAATTACTTGCACTCACTTAAAATCTCTCTCTTTGCAGTTAATAAACTTGTTTTATTGTTTTTTCTAATTCAGTGTGTTTAAATTGAAGTGTTTGGGAAACTCCATTTGGGGTGGCAAGTTGTGTGCATATTATTTCTATTAAAGAAACAACAGACTTTATATAAACTTGTATTGTCCCAGAGAGGGCTCGGCAGTCCAGGACATACATTTCTGGGGGGAAATCTAAGACTGGGTGTGTATTGGGGTCACCCTGCAGAATAACCAAGGCTGGTAAGAGCCAAGGTGTGGCTGGCTGGGCTGCAGCACACATACAGACATAGCTGGGAGTGACTTGCATTCTGGAGATTATTTGTGAGCAGTCCAGGCTGGAGGCTACAGTAGCAAAGGGCACCCTAGGTTAGAGGTCAAGGGTAACACAGCTACTCATTAGTCTGGATTGTACCTTGGTATGTCACAAAACTCTCTGGTATTCTTGACACTAGAATTTTTCTAGCACTGCACTACTACTGATGCAACTCTGACAATGGTAATAACGGTGGCAGCACCATCATAGATAAAATGCTGCTGATGTTTTAATAACTGCTTTGCTAGATCTGTTCTCGTAATGGTAGTAAATATGAAGAAAATTGTTAGTACAATTTGTAATGATTCTGCAATTTACTTTCCTTTAATATTGTCTTCAATATTGTTTCTCAGGCTCAGCATGAAAGAATGCTCGTTTTATTGGGTTAGTCAAGACATGTATCATTGGACTCAATTCAGCTTACTGTTCCAAGTTGTTTTGTGGCCCCTGTCATCTCAAGATATATTGAGAACACACTGCATTCTATTACTTCCTGAAGTAAGCCTGTTCTTCCTGCATGTCAGTATTTACCATACTCACCTGACTCAAGACTCTCCATGATTATAGCACTATTTTCATACAAATGTTTTGTATTTCTGTCAACAGCTTAATAGAAGATTGGGTTTAAGATAATACACCACTGTTTGCAACCTTATAGGGACATGATTAGCTATACATTTAGTTAATTACAAAAGTGATTATAAAGTTGTTTCAGGTACTAGAGCTTACTCCAAGTCCCCCTCTGACATTTTTGTGGTTTTATAATGACAATTCCTCAAGCAACCCCAGGGGAAACTAACTGGATACACTGAGGAAACAGAGGCTGTAAAATGCTCTAAGCAAGAAAGCTGAGGGGAAAAAGAATAAAATATTTTATTCTTTTATTTCTCCAACATCTCTCAGCTAAAGTAATCTAAGGTCTCATTTGTAACAATCATAGATAAAAATATTCAGGCAAAAGTATGACTGTTAGTTTGACAGAGTCGCTTTAACTATGGAGTTGTTACTGAGCCCCACTAAACTATTTTTATTATTGTTACAATTACTACTACGCTAAATTTGTCAGTCCACTCAAACACTGTCCTCTACTGGTTGGATTGTCACTGTTGGACTTGCCCAACGTGTGAAAGTGACAGATATGCGAGAGTGTGCAATTTCTTGCAATATCCTTAAAAAAACTTTTAAAATTAAGTTTAACTATCTTTGGAGTTCATTGTGTTAAATCCAAAGATTATGTTTTATTGTGAACTGGGGTCGTATGTAACTTTTCTAGGAGAGAGATGGGATGTGAACCCTGGGAAGTGTTATGAACCTCAAAGGATTATATTGAACAATGGTCCAAACAAGAATGGACTTTTGGGTCAAGTGGTTTTCTTGGGGATCTCTAGGGGGAGGTGAATGCAAGTTTCCCACCTCCACTTATGCAAAACCCCAGACTTTTATAGCTACATCCTGAGACGGGGACCATTGTCTAATGATTACCCATTCCTGGAATCTGAAGATCAAAGGCCCAAGCTGTAGAAAGGAAAGACCGAACTTTTCATGGGGGTACTAGTTCTAAGCTGAGGAGAGAGGAGGGATGAAAAATGTTAGAGGGAGAGGGAAAGAGAAAGGGGGAGCTAATGTGGATCATCCCACTGGTGTGATGATTCTTTTTTTAAACAAGAACAAGTTAGTGCTTTAATTCTTCTAGTATCTGGAGAGTTATTTACTTCAAGGACACTGTATTTCAGAAATTTAAGTAATGACCCTTTTTATGTTGTACCTAAGGGACTTCTTATGTTGGGTCCTTTCAATTTTTCTATGTCAAGCTCCAGAAGAGCCAATTAATTGTAAGATGTGATGCTCCATAAATCAATAAAATAAATAGAATGTATTTTGCAATATTTAAGGCTTTAGCTCATAGACTCCTCTTGCACATTTTTGTCATATGTTTTGTGTAAGCTACCTCCTTTCCTCCCTCTCTCAACCAATAATACAAAGTTGGTATATGGTAAATCTGAGTAGAGCTGGGTAAAATACTTCTAACACCATTTCCCATAAAAATATGCCTATTTAAAAAATATTAAACATTCAAAAAATGAAAGGCAAATTTAGCCACTTTCTTAAAATTCTTGATGAAAATTAATGATTTTTTAAAAATTTACTAAGACTATTGTAAAAAATGTTGTGACAAATTTTTCCTCCCCATCCCCAATTTTGAAATTGGTTGATATAGATTTTGATTGGCCATGTAAGTGAGATGGCATAGCTTCTACTGCCATCATTCATTGTGCCTATTCTGTGTGTTCAAGAGAAGTAGCAGAAGCCATTCTGAGTCATTTTTTCAGGCTCTCCAGGTATGGAAAAGATTTTCAAAGGCACAGAGGATAGTTAGGGTTGTAAGTCAATGGGAATTGGATTCCTTGACCTTTTAGCCACGTTTGAATGTTTTACCTATGGTTTCGGGGCTCCTGAGCCAGTGGGGGGGTGGATTGGAGAAGAGATACTATGCTAATTGGATTCATGGATATTTTGTGTTTTATTACCCCTGTAGTGCTAGTATACAGACCATACGAATCAATAATGTTTTAGCTACATCATAACTTTGATAATCACAGTAATGATGCCCTCCACCTAAAATGGCCTTTCCTCATGCTGATTCCCAAAAATTCCAGTTTAAGGTACACATAGAATTTGCTCATGCAAGTGCAACCCATGGCTGTTTGGTGTGGCACTCTGTCCCCCTCTAGTGGCAGCTAGAGATTGTTGAGTTTGATACAGCCTTGGCTAAGAGACATGTGTCTTTTAACTCATACAGTAGAGGCTCATGCCTCCTGAGATCCCAGGTTTGATCCCAACCGCCGCTGACCATGGTCTGTCAGCATTACACAAGCATGAGAGAAAGTAGCAATGAGTTGGGGCAGTCTTCTTAGTGAAACAAAGAAGATACCACACACTAGCTTTTGAGCCAAAAGTCAGTATAGATAAGCCCTTCAATTCCCTTAAGGCATATTCTTTCTATATTTTTGTTAGAGAAATTTGATTTGGCAGCAGGTGTTATAACTCACAGCCTTCTATAATATGTATAGTACTTCTTGAGTCTAAAAATTAAAGGAAACATTAATTCACACAATATGAGGTCAAATCCCATGAAATCCACTGCCACAGGAAATCTTAGAGTCATACATTACAGCTTTGTTTTAAAGTGTGGGTCTTCTCTGAAAAGTGACTTTGTAAAAACAGCATCATGTTTTCCACATTTATTCTGTCTCAACAACTTCCATATCAAAATATGCTCAGATTACAAAGTAAGACTTTTTTCAAACTGCTACTCTGCAGACCCCACTTCATAATTTAAATTGTGCTCTTTTTGGCTTGTGCACCATTACCAGTAAAAAAGACTCTGCAAGCCATGTGCTATCCTCCATTATATCTGTGCAACCCCATTGTCTTCAAATTATGCCTTTGGTTATAACTATTCAACCTTAATACTTTCACTGGGATTGCGCAGGAGTAACTGAGGGCATATTTTGATGACAACTGAGTTGCATTGAAGACATTTAGTTAACGTTGTTGATTATACGCAAATCAGAAAGGAACCAATTAGCTATGCAAGGCCGACAATATTAAAATTATATTTTTTCACTAAGATCAATAATTTTCCTGAGAAATTGCATGGCTCAAAATTTTTATCCACCATAGGATTTGTCATATCAGATTAGAGCATTTGTCTCCCAGGTATCCTGTTTTCCCCAGCTATTGCTCACAGCAGGAAAAAAGACAGTTACCTTTTTCCGTAACTGGTGTTCTTCGAGATATGTTGCTCATGTCGATTCCATATTAGGTGGGTGTGCTCGCCACTGCACCGGTGCCAGAATTTCCCCCCCGCAGTGGTATCTAGGGGACCATCCCTGGTACCCCCTGGAGCAGTGTGGACATGCCGTGGTAGAAGGGGCGCCACTGGCTCCCTCCACCCCCAGTTCCTTCTTGCCGGAAACTCCAACAGTGGAGATGGAGGACAAATCATGGAATGGACATGAACAACACATCTCAAAGAACATCAGTACGTAGCAGGGTGCTGGTGCAAAAGCACCTAATTAGCCCATGCCCGGTCAGCTCCAATCAAGGGAAGCAGATTGGGGCTGATGGAAAAGGCTTGATGCCGGCCTGAGTATTGGCAACACCTGCTGGTCTGACAAGCTAAGGGTTATAAAGGCTGGCAGGGAACCAGAAGGCAGGGAGGAAGCTAGAGGCCTCCTAGCTGAAGGCTGACTCTGCCTGTAAAGCTTTTATATAGATGGACACTGGTGGTGGGACAACCGTAAGTAAATAAAGACATGGGTGTTGCACAACCCTGAAGCCTCTCTGAGCCTTAATGGGGAGAGCAAGTGGGCCCCAGGAAGAGGGCGGGTAGTGAATTCTGTTACAACAGATGCCGTGGACCAAAGGACGTCCATCAGGGAGTCCGATGGCTCCTCTAGCTCCTCTGCCTGGAGGCCCAGGTAGGAGGTGACCTTCTTCAGTAGTTCCTGATAAGCCTTGGCGTCACCTTGTGGAACTGGGTGAGGTAGACCCATAATTGCTTCAGCTGGCGATGATGAGGACGATGAGGAGGATCTGCCACGTCCCCTGGTGGTCCAGCTGGCTGTTCCCCTGGGTCCTCATGGGCCTGGGGGGTCTACCCTTCTGGGGCCTCCACCTCTGGTGGAGGGTGGGATGTGAGGCCAAAGGTCTATCCAAGCCCCCTGCCACTGACTGGACTGTCTGCAAAGGCTGGGTAAACCCCCAAGGGTTCCAGGGGTATCAAGCTGCCAGCCACTGGTCTTGGGCCATGGGGTCAGTTGCGGTGCCAATGATGTAGACAGCATTGCCAAGGCCAGAGCTTGTCCCGCTGCCAAGGACTCCTGCTCAGTGCCCCAGCCTGAAGTGGAGTGGTCGCTGTCAGGCAACCATGATCGGTTGGACCGGTGGCACGTCTGTGTGCGGCGCCAACTGCTACGCCTCAACCTGTCCGATTGAGACGATCCCCTCACACGGGAGCTTGGGGACCATCGGCGTTTGGCGGATCAGCATCGGTAATTCGGCGATCTACACCTCACGCTGCTCAACTGATACCAGGACATGGAGTGGTTCCGTCACCGGGAGGATCTCCCCGACCATGGGGATCCGCGTCTTGGTGAGAGGTGCCAGCAGGTAGGTGACCGGTGGCTCCGTTCATACGATCAGTCGCGTGATTGGTGCCGAGGCACTGGAGACACAAAGGGCAGGTCTCGATGCTCTTGCCAGGGGGCGCATGCCTCCGTAGGTCTGTGTCAGGTTACTGGTGAGCTGCGCCTCGAATCCCGCTGTTGGTGACCAGGGTCCGGACACCAACGAGGGCTTCGCTGCTCCTGCCTCCCTGCTTCCGAGGCATGATGGCTCCATGCAGGTGAGTGCTGGCAGGACGTCCCCCATGAAGGGGAGCAGTGCCACTGAGGTGGGGATATATGGGAAGGTCCCAAGGCGGGTTTACCCCTGGACCGGGGTACCACCAGAGCCGGTGTGGGTGGCACTGGTAGTGTCAGGATCTCCCGCGCTTCCTGCAGTGCCTCCAGTGTCAATGGGACCTCTAGATGATTAAGGCCCTCTTCACTGTCCGGTGTGGCAGGCATGGTACGGGATAGGCTAGACTGCTCAGCCTGAGCTGGGGCCTTACTCCCTGCCGGAGGTGTTGAGCCATCCAGCACAGGTCTTGGCTCTCCTCCGGCCCTCTCCTTTCCCTTACAGGAAGTGGGAGATCGTCCCCTCGTGCTTCTCTTCGGCTTTTTGGCCGGAGCTGGGGAGGGGGTTTGGTGCCAGCTTGTAGGTGGCACCGGCGGGGCGCTCCGCAACGATGCTGTGGTGCTTGGGGCCAAGTTGGACCTCTGCTCTGGTGCCGGGATCAGCGCCGACTCCATCAGGAGTGCCCTGAGACAGATGTCTCTCTCCCTTTTTGTTCGGAGTTTAAAGGATTTACAGATGCGACACTTGTTGCTTATGTGTCCTTCTCCTAGACACCTTAAACAGCTACCATGCGGGTCGCTGATGGGCATAGCCACTTACAACGATCGCAGGTCTTTAAGACTGGGGCCTGGGGCATGCCCCATCCCTAAGCTGAGTCCCGTCCGGGACCAACTAAACCAGAACTAACACTAAGGAAACTATTAACTATGTACAACTATTTTACAGGGAAATGTTCAAAAGAAACACCGAATGAAGTGCAATGCTAGCCGAAGCAGCAGACGTTCCAGCAACCATCACTGGCAGCAAGAAGGAACTGAAGGTGGGGGGAGCCGGTGGCGCCCCTTATACCGCGGCATGTGCACACTGCTTCGGGGACGCCAGAGCCGATCCCCTATGGATACCACTGAGGGAAAAACTTCCGACACTGGTGCATGTGGTGAGCGCACACACCTAATATGGAATGGACATGAGCAAGCACTCGAAGAAGAACTGTGTATTACTCAAGTAGATATGTTGCTGCTTTATGTTATATCCACAGCTGAAATGGCTGGGTAGTTTATTCTGAATTAACAGCAAGAATGAGGCATATGGTTTGCAAAAAACACATACAAGAGGTCCAAAGACATCAATATATATAATAACTAAACACTGGCCATATTTATCAACGGCACCATAAACAAAGACTGACTCAAAACCAAATTTACACACGTATGAGCGTGCGTACATACTCACACACACTTTAATGTGGAAAAGATTTTTGGCAGCCACTGATATTTTTCATACTATGCTCTCTAGACTTGTTGTGAACAAGATTAGTCAGCTTTGGTAAAATTTCCACTTTAGGGCTCCCACCTTTGCTATCACCAATGGGGCTGAAGCGGTGATAGTGGAAAGACAGAATTAAAAAAAAAAAAGGGCAGTGCAGACAGAGCCTACATGCCGTTACAGATGTACTGTTTCAAGTGGGGTGCTTATTTTCAAACAAAAGGCAGAATAAAGCCCTGAGTACATACAACAGCTGTTTTCTGTTGCAGCAATCAACAGTCATTACTAATCATAATTATAGAAGGTGTGCGTTATCACTGTCAGTTGTTTGCCTGATTAGCTGTAATTTCTTCAGGTGCCTAGTGAGATATTTTTCTCTAATATGAACAGTCAGGGAACACAGAGCTCTCAAAGCCACAAAGCAGAAATAATAAATATGGAATTCACACTGGAAGGATTTTTACAGAAGCTTTTTGGATAATCTGTTTTTCCTAAATTATTCTCTCTTATATGGAATATTTTAAAAAACATTTAATCAAAATGGCACCATCAAGATTAAAATTATAAGCCCTCAACCTACAATAAGATTTTTGTAGGTGTACCCTGGGGCATACTCAACCTTTAACAAAATGGTTATACTGTACTAATATACGCAACAATCCTGCAAACAAGTAAGCATGTAATTTTGGTCACATGAGTAGCTTTAATGATTTCATGTTTGCAGGATCAGGTTCTAATTTTGGCTAAGTCTCTTTGTTATGAATAAGTAAGCAGCTGACAGTGCACAAACAACTTTCACTACATGCCTTTATCAAAATCCACTTGCTGTGTTAAATTCTAATAAGTGATAATCCTTCTTACTCCCCACCTTTAGGGTCAGCCTCACAACATTACACTCCTGCAGTGGGTTCAGTTTCAGCGTTTCTCCAAGGTTGCTGCAGCCCGATGTTTGATGCTGCATTTCACAGCAAACACAGACACCATCACTGTCAAATTTAATCTGAAAAAAGTAGAAAATCAGAGAAAGACTTAGTAATCAAAGCCACACCTTTATTCCAACCATCATTATAATATTTATCTTCAACACAAGAAGGAACCAAGGAGTGACAACAATGTTCCACTATTTGAAATATACAATTCATAATATAATCAGTGATACAGCTTGAAGCAGAATGACTTCTGTTGACCAGCAGAAGCTACAAAAATGAAACTAGGTGAAAGAAAAATATTGTAGAAAAGTAAGGTAAATAAAAGTAGCTGTATCTTTAAGGCCTTCTGTGGGCTGTTGAGAAAGGTTGTTTTTAGGAGGCAGAAGATAGTTACTGAACTCTACAGAGCTAGATCAAACCAGGAGAAATGAATTGAGTAAGTAGGTGTGAAAAACATGGGAGGTAAAACAGGTGCAGGAAATATTGAGAGAAATCATGATCAGAAATAAAATCACATTTAAATAACCAGGAAGATGATTAGAATAGAGAGAGGTAATATTATGAAAATAGAGACAGGAGAGAATGGAACATGAAGGGAAGGTGAAAGGCATACAATATTTTATATATATATATGTGTGTGTGTGTGAAGGAGAGTGTGTGCACACTGACCTCACTTGTAATTTATTTTTACTCTGAAAAAGTTTTACTTTATTTTTTTGTTTCAAGTTCTGTTTGTTTTGAAAACCCTTTAAAATACAGTAAACATTCAGCAGCCTCAAATTTTAATTTTCACAAAGTTCTTCTTTTTGTCTTTCTTTAATTATGTCTCCTCTTTATCTTGAGGCTTTAAAAGGCACTAGGCATTTCTGGTATCTGTTCTTCTTTTAAGATTTTTATTAAAATGTGTTTTATTGAATGTACTGAACCCCAGTCAACATTTTTATTTTACTTTGACTTTCTTTAAATTCTGATTTATGTGAGCTTAAAACTGCAATATTCCCATTCAGCTCAATGGGAGGTTTATCCATGTAAGAAGTGCAGAATTGGATTAATTATCCTCATTTTGATGTCTTTGTTCAACCCCCCCCCCCCCCAAAAAAAAAGGATTGTGTTTTTCTATTGCCTTGCTATAATGATTTTCAGCCAAGATTTAACTCTATATGAATTTTTCCTCAGCTTATTAATATAAGCCTGTAGCCACTTGTATTTTTCTTAATTACACTTACACATTTAGATGCTTTCTCCTTTCCTATTTTAAGCCATTTTGTGCTGGTGCAGAGGATTCTAAAGATTGGTAGCAGGATATATTGCCTTCCCCCTAGGTCACTGGCTCAAACCCAGCCTGGATCATTATTGAGTAAGAATTATTACCATCAGATGGCAGTTCAATGGCCTATGTGAAATGAGCTTAGTGGTCTCAATTCCCAGATTTTCATACTGGAAAAAACAGTGCCAAAACTGGCAGTAATTAGAAGCTTTAATGGGAGTCTGAGCAGAGGTCAGGGATTTAATGGGCCATGTAGACTGAATTAGTCAGGGTGAGGCACAATAGCTGGGGCAGTGTGGAAGAGACTGTATAGTGACCATCTGTGCTGTGTACCATGTATCATGGAGACAGCACTTCGATCTTTACTGCCACCAATAGAGCACCTAAATTGCATATTGTATTTGTGTCATGATTAATATTTTGCCTCTTCCCAAATCATCTTCTGCTGCTTGAATGATTGGCTGAACAAACGGAGATGGGCTCTGGCATTTCCAGGAAATGGAAGTGTCCCATCTGAGGTCGTATAGCAGCATATTTAAACAAATTTCATTCTTACTAGTTAGCTTTTTTTTTCCTGTCTTCATACAAAGCTTGAATCATTCATCTCTTCTTAGTAGCTAGATGTTTTAAAATACATATTTTACATCCAAGTAAAAGAAAGATACAGAGACAGAAAAAAGAGAAGAGAAAATGTGTGATCTTTCAGACTAATTTGGTGTCTCTGCTTCAGTGATGCGGAACAGATAAGCACTTGGGAGAGCAATATGAGGCTATTTTTGAAAAAAAAAATGTTAAGTAAACAGGCTGATAAGTTAATATCATGCCATATATCAGAATAAAGGCATACTCCAGACAAATTGCTGTCTCAGTGGGTTTGAACTCATGAACCTCTAGAATGCCCTCTAACCAGTGTAATTAGTCAGAATGCTTTTAAAATGCAGAAAACATAAATTATACCATTTTCTAGCCACTCATGAGCAGAAGTGGATGCAGCTTTCTGCTGCACCCTATGTAGCCTGGTCATGCCCTGAGTCATAAATACTGTAAATGAAACAAAGAAATAGCCAGCTAAAATGGTGAGCATCTTTTGTACTGATCCTTTGATTTCTTTTTTTTATGAGATTAGAATTTTATACGTGTAGCTTTGCCTCATAACATTTTTAACATTTTAAGATAGGTATTTCAATTCCTGTCAGTTTCTAATACTTTTTTTTAAATAAATGAATGAGATCTGATCTGTGCTTGGCTTTGTGGTATATGATCAGACAACCTTCAACTCTTCAATCCCATGATAAATACAAAATGTTGTTAAATTAAAGGAGGTCTTGCCTTTGAACTCCTCTGGGAATGTTGGAAATGGTGCTAGCTAGATAACTATTACAGAACAGGTTTGAAATTCACACTTTGAATTTAGAGTTGTGTCAAATTCAGCAGTCACAAAGCTATAGAACACCTGCTATATCAGCAGAGAGCATTCAGCGAAATCAATACGCTCCTCAGCTGGTAAAAAGTTACTATAACAAGGAAAATGCACTTTACACAAAGCTGTCTACACCAAGATCATTTATTCTCTGATACATGCTGTATCTGTTCAATGAAAGATAGTCACTCACACATCATGGTACCTATTTAACACTTCTAATGTGAAAAATAGATCCTAGGGCTACTTTTATCTCATGTAATGAACAGGTATCATATAAACAAAAGCTGAAAAACAATATCTAAAGCTCCCTAACAAGAGTCCCACTTGTGACTGCTTCTCTATTCACTCTAAAATGTATCTTACAACTGTGTTGTATAGCACAATACCTGTCCTTGTATCTTGCTAAAAATATTTTTAAAGGGTTTCTTAAATGCACAATGAAAACTGTTGAAATTAAAGTTACACCAACATATAGGGTTGCCCCCAAAAATACATCGTAATTTTTATACGTGCAAAAATATATATATTTGTGCAGCAAACACTGTGCAATTGGTGGCTTTGCATGTACAAAAAAGGGCACATAAATATCAGAGGCACATTTCTGGAGAGCCTTTGATAATCTGGCCCATTGTGCACAACTATATACCGTTTCCTTTAAAAAGTGCTCATGAAGCAGTGGTGCTGGAACAGTGGCTCCATGCCCTGGCTGCGGGTGGAGCCCCGGCAGTTGAGGGAGCCACGCAGACGCTCCACCTGCCTGTGGTGCAGAGGTCCCGAGAACAGTCCCCAGCCCATGTCCCCGCCCGGCCCAGGGCAGGTGGAGGAGAGTGCGTGACTCTGCGCCAGCTCCCCACAGCTGCCCGTGTGGTTCTGTCCCTGACCCGGCTCTGGTCGGGGTTGGGGGGTCCTCGGAGCCACAGCCTGGCCATGGTAAGAGCCGCACAGGCAGTTGTGGGGAGCCGCGGATCCTCTACCTGCTTTGGGAGAGGGACACTGGGGGCAGGAACACGGGCCGGGGGCTGCTCTCCTCAGGCCCCCCGCACTGCGGGCAGGTGGAGGGTCCACTGCAGCTCCGCACAGCTGCCCACACGTCTCTTACCAGGGCAGCTGTGGGGAGGCTGGGTCCCTCCATCTGCCCTGGGCAGAGGGTCCGGGGGGCGGGAACACAGGAAGGGGGCTTCCTCCCCATCCCCACCCTGGGCAGGAAGGGCGGGCTCCCAGGCTCCACTCCGGCTTGGCCAGGGATAGGGCCTTCTGGGAAGAGGAGGAGCATGGGCAGGCTTTGGGGGAAGAGGCGGGGCCTTGGAGGGAAGAGGAAGGGTGGAGGCCCCTGTCCCCCCTCACTTTTGGGAAGGCTCCAACGCCCTTGTCATGAAGTGACCGTCTTAAGGCCAAAACAGCATTGCTAACTTCTATGGTATTTTAGGATTTTATACTACTGCCAATCACCGTAGTATCTGAGCACCTTCCTCATAAAATTGATAGCAGTAGTTAAGTCCCAAGTGGACTTCATGGAGTCTCTGGCACTTTTAACCTTTTTGGGTTCAAAACTCTGTTTGGAAGAGGGTGAGGGCTTGGATGAGTTTCTGGGGGTGGATGAAGGGTGTGTCTTTCTTAGGCAGAATAGCCTTTTCAAAGAGGAAGGTTTTGAATGTTTTCCTAAAGATGGTTAGATTCTGGATTCATCTACTCTCCTCTAGAAGTTTGTTTCACAGACAAATGCCTTTGGCTGAGAATGTTTTGTCTTCAGTGTTCTTGCACTGCATCTTTGGCTTTGTGATCTGCATTGTTCATTTCCCATTTCAGCCCCTACCCCACATTTTATTCCTCCCCCTCACAGAGCACAACTGATTTTTTCTAATTACTCCCAGAATATATACGCTTTAGCTCAACTGTGCAACCTCACCTTGAAGGGCAACTCTGTAGTGTGCATTAGACAGACTTTAGTTGTAGTTATAGCTCCTTAAATATATTGCATCTCTAAGGAAACTTGGTTGGCGTTACTGTCAGAATTTATCAAGACTGCTTAAACTAGCAGGTGACTTTTACCTAGCAGGGGATGAAAAAAATGAAAGGCTTCTCTGAGAGGAAAGGACATTGGGAACTTCAAGCATCTTAAATGCACACAAAAAAGAAAAAAAATAATCTACAGTACAATTACATTATGACACAAACTGACAAAGGCAAGGACATTAAAAATTTAAACTAATCTTCACTATTAATTCTCAAACTTACTTAAGAGACAGTGTGGTCTGCAGGCTAGAGCACTAGCTTTAGCATAAGAAGAGCTGAGTTCTAATCCTTCCTGAGCCATTCACCTGCTGTGTGAACTTGGGGAAGGCAGTACATCTTCCTACTCTCTATCTGCCCTGTCTAAAAATATTTAGGTTAGGGACCCTCTCTCATTATGTATTTGTACAGTATAGAACTATAGAATGTAGGACTGGAAGGGACCTCAAGCCATCATCAAGTCCAGCCCCCTGCACTGAGGCAGGACCAAGTAAACCTCGACCATCCCTGACAGATGTTTTTCTAACCTGTTTTTATAAACCTTCAATGATGGGGATTCCACAACCTTCCATGGAAGCCTATTCCAGAGCTTAACTATCCTTATAGTTAGAATATTTTTCCTAATAATATCTAACCTAAATCTCCCTTGCTACAGATTACGTCCTTTACTTCTTGCCCCATCTTCAGTGGACATGGAGAACATTGATCTCCATCCTCTTCATAACAGCCCTTAAAGATATCTGAATACTTATTGGGTTCCCCCCTGTCTTCTTTTTTCAAGACTAAGTATGCCCAGTTTTTTCCAACCTTTCCACGTAGGTCAGGTTTTCTAAATCTTTTATCATTTTTGTTCCTGTCCTCTGGACTCTTCAATTTGTCCACCTGCTTACTAAAACGTGGCACCACAGTACTCCAGGTGATGCCTCACCAGTGCCAAGTAGAGTGGGACAATTACCTCCCATCTCTTATATGTAACACCCTGGTTAATACAGCAAAATATTAGACTTTTTCTCATCTGCATCATATTGTTGACTTATATTCAATTTGTGATCCACAATACCAGCCAGATCCTTCTCAGCAGTACTACTGCCTAGCCAATTATTTCACATTTTGTAGTTATATATTTGATTTTTCCTTCCTAAGTGAAGTACTTTGCACTCGTCTTTATTGAATTTAATCTTGTTGAATTCAGATCAATTCTCCAAATTTGTCCAGATCATTCTGAATTCTAATCATACTCTCCAAAGTGCTTGCAACCCCTTCCTGCTTCGTGTCATCTGCAAATTTTATAAGCATACTCTCCACTCTATTATCTATTATTAATTAAAATATTGAATAGTAACAGACTCACGTCTGACCCCTGCGGGACTCCATTAGATGCACCTTTCCAGGTTGACAGCGAACTATTGATAACTAATCTTTTAGTGTGGTCTTTCAACCAGTTGTGCACCTACTTGGTAGTAATTTCATGCTGACCACATTTCCCTAGTTTGCTTATGAGAATGTTATGTAAGACTGTCAAAAGCCTTATGAAAATCAAGATATAGCATATCATCTGCTTTCCCTGATTCACTAGGCCAATAAGAAGGAAATCACATTGGTTTGACATAATTTGTTATTGACAAATCCATGCTGGTTATTCCTTTTAACCCTATTATCCTCCAGATGCTTACAAACTTATTGTTTAATAATTTGTTCCAGTATCTTTCCAGGTATTAACGTGAGGCTGACTGGTCTATAGTTCCCTGGGTCCTCTTTGCTCCTCTTTTTAAAGATAGGTTCTATGTTTGCCTTTTTCTAGTCATATGGGACCTCGCCTGTCCTTTAGGAGTTCTCAAAGATAATTGCTAATGGTTCTGAGATTGTGTCAGCTAGCTTCTTAAGTACCCTAGGATGAATTTCAACCTGGCCTGCCAACTTGAATACAACTGACCTATCTAAATACTCTTCTAGCACAGTGGTTCTCAAACTGTGGGTCGGGACCCCAAAGTGGGTTGTGATCCCGTTTTAATGGGGTCATCAGGGCTGGCGTTAGACTTGCTGGGGCCTGGGGACGAAGCCAGAGCCCAAGCCCCACCATCCGGGGCTGAAGCCAAAGCCCGAGGGCTTCAGCCCTGGGTGGTGGGGCTCAGGTTACAGGCCCCACCACCTGGGGCTGAAGCCCTTCGGCTTTGGTCACCCCGCCTGGGGTTGTGGGGCTCAGGCGGGCTCAGACTTTGGTCACCTCTCCTGAGGTCATGTAGTAATTTTTGTTGTCAGAAAGGGGTCGCAGTGCAATTAAGTTTGAGAATCCCTGTGTGACGGTGCCCCCCATAAGCATATTCCATAAAGCCTTATGATTGTATATGTGACATTACTAGAATATGTTTTAGGCTACATATGCCATGTAACATATCTATGTAAAGGTTATGATCTACTGAATGTATTCATCATATTTGTATGTGTGTATCATTGTTGTATTCGAAGTTATGAATATTGGCTGTGTACTGGCTTGATTTTAACTAGCCTAGTAGAGCATTTGGTCAGCTTCTTGAGAAAAGTTCAAATTAGGTGCCGAATCAAAAACCACTTCAGCCAGCAATGAACTTGAAGATGCCAGTCCACATCTGAGCCTTCCCAGGAATGTGGCTTGGCTGGTAAAAGCTGAGTCATGCATGGACATGTGGCTTGCCCATGTGACTCCAAAACTCCATCTTGCAGCTGAACTTTGCATAGGAGTGAGGAGGGGGTCTCCACCCACAAGAGAAAGTCTATTTAAACCCTTGGACGAACCCCTCCATTTTGTCTTCAGCTGGCTAATGGGATAGCCTCTCCACCCCCAAGGATACCTGAAAAAAACTGGAACAAAGGACAGTAACTACAGGGGGTGTGAGTGATTGCTGGACCCAGACTAGCAGGAGGCTAGTCTGTAAAAGGAAGCTTACTGGAACTGGTGAGGTTTTATTTGTATTCAGTTTCTTAGACATAGACTAGCATGTTCTATTTTATTTTAGTTGGTAATTCACTTTGTTCTGTCTGCTATTACTTGGACCCACTTAAATCTTACTTTCTGTATTTTAAAAAATCACTTTTTACTTATTAATTAACCCAGAGTATGCCTTAATACCTGGGAGGGGCAAACAGCTGTGCATATCTCTCTGTCATTGTTATAGAGGGTGAACAATTTATGAGTTTACCCTGTATAAGCTTTATACAGGGTAAAACAGATTTATTTGGGGTTTAGACCCCATTGGGAGTTGGGCATCTGAGTGTTAAAGACAGGAACACTTCTGTAAGCTGCTTTCAGTTAAGTCTGCAGCTTTGGGGCACGTAATTCAAACCCTGGTTCGGTGTTGGAGCAGGGCATGTCTGGCTCAGCAAGACAGGGTTCTGGAGTCCTGAGCTGGCAGGGAAAGCAGGGGCAGAAGTAGTCTTGGCACATCAGTTGGCAGTTCCCAAGCGGGTTTCTGTGATCCAACCCGTCACACCCTGTTCTAGCACAATAGGGTGCCAGTCTCAGTTGGGGCCTCTGGGCACTACTAGAATACAAATAATAGGCAACCCACAATAGGAGACTGACAACACCGAGAGAGTTCCAGATCCTGGATGATAGTGAACTGCTATAACTTTGATTGAGGACCTAGGGCAGTATGTTAAAAAAAAAACATGAGTAAGTTAGTTATGCCCAAATCATACCAAAATATGGGCTAAGAGATAAAGCAACAACAACAAAAATCTATACAGCATGTAGCAATGGTGGAAAGTGGATTAAAATAATCAAATCTTGGGCCATAGCATCTATTGATGTAAAATTACTACCAGAGCTAACATTGTGCATGTGAAAGAGAGTTTCTAAAAGCACTGGAATTATGTTTCTCAAACACATGTTAATGAAGGGATAGAGCATACAGCTGCTATGTACACATGGAGCTCCCACTGACTTCAAGTGAGGTTCTAAAAACAGTGCAGCTGCAGGAAACTTTTTTCCCAATTAAATTTTCATAATCAACATTAAAATCTATGCTGGTAGTTTTGTTAGCACATTGTGTTACTGACATGTAGTACAAACAACATAAAAAGTAGCCATAAATGCTAATGATCTCAAAATGCATATTCAAAATGCTAACATGTGGTGTATAGTAAAATTTCTCATATTTTATGTGAAAATATATAATATAGATTACAATTCTTATGCATTGCCTTAAAAACACTGAGGAAGTCCCTCATTTGTCATTTCTCAGTTACGTTTTAAAACAAAGTTGTTGTTTTAAAAACAATTCCCTTCTCTGTGAAACTCTTTTATAGTTAAAATCCACCATAAAGAAACTTTACTATATTATTTTTAAACCACCCATATGTATTCAAGGCTTTGCAACAATGATCCCTGTGGAAAAATTCAGCAATACTTGAGCTGTTCTGCAAGAACTCCTTTTGCTGTAAAAATGAATAAGCCTGACAGAAATATGTCAAGTCAAGATGAGCATTTATTTGCCTTGTGCATTGAGACTACTGTGCTTGCCAGCACCCTGTGAACACCAGTGTGTGATTCAGAGCATTAGCTTGTTATTTCCCTCATTGATTCTATTTTAAGAAACTGCATACATAAGTGATTCTGAACCTGACATTTGCACTAAACTACCACTTGAAAATTCACTACCGTGTTTTAGTTTGGTAGTTAGAGTATCATTTAAAAGGAGTTAATGTTTGTTAATCAAACCTACAAAAAGTACGATTTAAAGACTGATCTTTGCTCCTCACAACTAGCTGATACCACTTTTACAGTAAGTCTAGAGCTTACAAGTGCTGTCATCCTCCAAAGTGGCGGAGTTAAAGGACCTAAAGCACTATGCTAATTAATATGAGCACTCAAAGTGACGAGATGCAGGTTTGCATTATGTCTACACTATTAAACTGAGTAGTCTAAGGATTTAGACTGAAGCATACAATATGCTTCCACAATACTGGCAGCTGTAAAACCCTGAATGAAAAAGTGTTAAATTATATACCATACACAGAGTTGCACTTCACCAATTTGGAATGAAATCCTGCAGCTCTTAATTACATAAGCAATCCTGTTGATTTCAGTGGAACTGCTCCCATGAGTAAGGTTTGCATACACATACCCTCATTGAAATGTGACTTTGCTGATTAAGGTAAAACAAAATAAGTAGAGTCTGTTACATGAACTAATATAATAATTATATATAATATAATTATAATGTGGCAAATAGAAAGTAACAGCAAAGCCGATTTGTCCTACTTCTATAAAGCACAATGGGGCAACTTCTATGAAAAGCTACTGATTAGAACTTCATCTCAGACATGAAGACTGACTACTGATAACCAGCAACTTTATTTCAGCCTCTTCCATCATCTTCACTGTTCCTCATGCTGGATGGAAGCCGGAACAGGAGATGTAGGAGTGAAAAGTCGGTGGCTTTTTAGATACATTTCTCCTTCTTTCATACTTCGGTGCTAGTAGTTAAGGGCATCCTCTTGGCAATTTAAAGGTTTATTGCTTAAAGAGTGAGAAAAGGTGTTAGGATCCCCAGATTATATTCCTGGCTCTGTCACTGATTTGCTACAGGAACCGAACTTCCCTTTGAATTCTTCCAATGGGCAGAGGGCTCTAATCTTCCTCCTCGGAAGAGGTCACATGAGCTGCACCTACTAAACCAGATAATCTTTGGGGATCTAATAGAAGCATGGAGCATTCATGTGTAGGACGCTTGCCTCTATTCCTCTTCCTGCTCTCTACAGCCCTTTTAGAACCATGCTGGTTCTTTAGCAGCCATGCTGTCAGGGACTCCCTCACGGCTGGTTGCCCCTAGGGTCTCCTTAGCAGAGGAACTCCACAACATGGAACAGGAAGCTACTCAAGCTCTGCATGTAGGGTTGCCAGGTGTCCAGTTTTCAAGCAGAATGCCCAATTGAAAAGGGACTCTGGCAGCTCCAGTCAGCACCGTTGACCGGGCTGTTAAAAGTCCAGTCAGCAGTGCTGCAGGTCTAAGGCAGGCTAGTCCCTACCTGTCCTAGCAGTGCGCTGCGCCCCAGAAGTGGCCAACAGGTCCGTCTCCTAGGTGGGGGGGGGAAGGGGGCTCTGTGCGCTGCCCCCACCTCAAGCACCGGCTCTGCACTCCCTTTGGCCGGGAACCACGGGAACTCCCAACCCAGAACCTGTGCCCCCTCCTGCACTCCAACCCCCACCTCAACCAGCAGCCTCCTCCCACACTCCGAATCCCTCAGCTCCACCCCCCAGCCTGAAGCCCCCTCCTGCACCCAAAACCCCTCATCCCCGGCCCCACCCCAGAGCCAGTACCCCCAGCTGGAGCTCTCACCCCCTCCTGCACCCAACTCCCTGCCCCAGCCTAGAGCCCCCTCCCACACCCTGAACCCCTAATTTCTGGCCCCACCCTGGAGCCCGCATCCCTAGTTAGAGCCTTCACCCCCTCCTGTACCCCAAGCCCCTCCCCCTCCCAGTGAAAGTAAGTGAGGGCTGGGGAGAGCGAGCCACTGAGGGAGGGGGAATGTAGTGAGCGGGGGACAGGGCCTTGGGCTAGGGTGTTCTGTTTTGTGCGATTAGAAAGTTGGCAACCCTATCTGCATGCAGTAACTTATGCTAGTTTTTCCTTCATTTTTTTCTCCAGGGCAGTAGGGGGACATCTGACAGAGCCCAGCTTTCCCCCGACCTATGCAGCCAGAACACAGAGAAACCCAAGGGAACTGCTTCTACTTGGAAAATGTGGAACACGCTAGTGAAATGGCACTTCCCACCTTTGTTAGATTCTGCAGCAGTGAAGGAGAGAATCTGGGAAATCTATGCTAAGATGTTATATTTAACATGATGTCTAAGGCACAACACAAAACAGTCTATTTATTGATACTGCCATTAATTGTATTGGGATGGTTTCATTTGTCTGGGATTTTGTTACTAAAAGGACAATGAAAATATCCTTGTAAATTTTTCTGTTGTGTTCCAACTATCAGGTCTAAGCCAGATTTAAATAGTCCAATGATACCCTTGTTTTATCTCACAGCTTAGATTTGCAATATTTTCATAGCATTCTAGGGCCAAATTTTAAAAATTATTTAGATGCCTGAAGATGCAGATAGGTGCCTAGTGGGATTTGCAAAAGTGCCTACACACCTAACTCCCAAGTGACTTCTCTTGTGATGCATGAAGCAAAAGACAGGCTCAGCCAGCAGTTACTTTTTGATGTCTAAAAGTTAAAGCTGTTAACACAGAAAAGACACCGACTCTGCAACTGAAGGTACTATTTGAATACCATAAAGTTTTTACTATACTTCTCAAATTAACAGCCTCAGGGTTGGCTGCATACAATTATCACTCCCATCTGCATTCAAGTGTCGGTAAAAACTAACTGTATTTTTCATCTTCCTAGAACTCAATCTCTGGCTACCCCAGTTTTCAATTGCAGTGCATGTCATCAATATGGGTCCCCTAAAATTTAGCTTCAAGTTTCAGGTTACAACCCAAAACGTCAAAGCAAACTCAGATGGAAATCCAAGCTTCCCAATGAAAGCTAAAAAAAAATTTCAAATAGTTTTAAAACAAAATCAAAGCCACTTCGGTTTGCTAGAAAGGTAACATTTTGTTTTGTGCTCTGTAACAAAAGCCCAGACCTGGTAAACTGTGTGCTTTAAGGTTTTGGGGCCACATTTTGCACTAGATGCAGTAACATCTTTGGACCTCTACTGGCTTAATGACCAAGAGATGCAGATCCCCAGACTGAGCTATTTTACATGGCACCGTAGTGTCCTTTGGTTGCTCTTTCTTTATATTTCAATTTAATTTAAAGATTGCAGTTGCACAAAACAGACCTTTCCTAAAAAATATTAGTAAAAGCTCTTTCATGCTGCAATTCTTTGATGACAGCATGACATTCAACTCAGCAGAATGTACTTTGTACTTTATAACAAAAGTCAAATAAAAGAGATGGAGCCATAATAAAAGGATATTATTAAAACACTATGGGGCTCAGACTAAATAAATAAAAAATGCTGTGAAATATCTCATTTTTCCTAAAATAAGATTAAAAATAAGGGAATCAATATATGGCAACAGAGGGAAGTTTATTCGTTATTATTGCGATGATATTCTGGAAATTTAAGGTAAAACATTTTGTGCTAAGAAAAGCCGTAAATTCACTATATCAGAAGAAGCAAGAAAGGTGAATGGTAATATGAATACAGTAGAATCTCAGAGTTATGAATACCAAAGTTACGAAATGACCAGTCAACCACACACCTTATTTAGAACTCGAAGTATGCAATCAGGCAGCAGCAGAGACACACAAAAAAAGCAAATACTGTACAGTACTGTTTTAAACGTAAACTATTAAAAAATAAAGGGAAAGTTTTAAAAAAAGATTTGACAAGGTAAGGAAACTGTTTCTGTGCTTGTTTCATTTACATTAAGGTGGTTAAAAGCAGCATTTTTCTTCTGCATAGTAAAGTTTCAAAGCTGTATTAAGTCAATGTTCAGTTGTAAACTTTTGAAAGAACAACCATAACATTTTGTTGAGAGTTACGAACAACCTCCATTCCCAAGGTGTTCATAACGCTGAGGTTCTACGGTATTAACTTGCCTAGAATACACATCTTTTTATGGAATAAAGGAAAATATCATTAGAAGATTAAACAGCCTAAGTCATAAAGTAAACTAGAACTTATTTAAAATGAAGTTGGAATAAATTTTTCCTCACTGTGTGTCTCATAAAACAAAGTGGGAGTGTACAGAGCAGAGAAGTGCTGATAGTTTGTGTCTGAGATTATTCCGAAAATACACAAGAAAAGGTTCAACACTATAACTTTCTGCATTTGCCAGCAGTCTTGGTTTTGTATGTTGAGTTATAGTGGTATCACACATGTAAACAGATACATGGTCTCTGATGATATAGACTTTACGTTGGGAGCCTAAATCTCGAAAACGGACAAATTACACTGGTCTACAATTTTTGAGAAGTCGTCTGCTTCAGAGATAAAATGTGCTATTTATTATGTATTTTGATATGCTGAATTCAAATATGACAATTAAAACAACTGATTGGCTACTGTTTCTAAGATATTTAAGTTTTTACATTTTATGTCTATGTATATTGTGTAGATAGTAGAGTTTTAATCATAAATTGTAAACCTAGGTCTTTTCTTGTGTTTATGGTTGCTTTACATGATAATATTTCACCGGTCTTGTTTATGCAACACTTTAAAAATCAGCAAAAGGGTTGTATAAATAAAATGTATTATGAAACAAAAGGCAAAAAACTATTATGTCCATAGTTTAGTCCTATTCAGTGTCTACTCGGCGCTTCTTGGCTTGTCTCTTGTATTCATTAAATGGAGCATCTCTTGTCACTGTCCAGCAATAGTCTGCAAGCATTGATGGACTCCATTTGCCCTGATAGCGTTTCTCCATTGTTGCAATGTCCTGGTGAAATCGCTCGCCGTGCTCGTCGCTCACTGCTCCGCAGTTTGGTGGAAAAAAATCTAGATGAGAGTGCAAAAAATGTATCTTTAGTGACATGTTGCAACCAAGGCTTTTGTATGCCTTGAGGAGGTTTTCCACCAACAACCTGTAGTTGTCTACCTTGTTGTTTCCGAGAAAATTTATTGCCACTAACTGGAAGGCTTTCCATGCCGTCTTTTCCTTGCCACGCAGTGCATGGGCAAATGCATCATCTCGAAGAAGTTCACGAATTTGAGGACCAACAAAGACACCTTCCTTTATCTTAGCTTCACTTAACCTTGGAAATTTTCCATGGAGGTACTTGAAAGCTGCTTGTGTTTTCTCAATGGCCTTGACAAAGTTCTTCATCAGACCCAGCTTGATGTGTAAGGGTGGTAACAAAATCTTCCTTAATTCAACAAGTGGTGGATGCTGAACACTTTTCCTCCCAGGCTCCAATGACTGTCGGAGTGGCGAATCTTTCTTGATGTAGTGGGAATCTCTTGCACGACTATCCCATTCGCAGAGAAAACAGCAGTGCTTTGTGTATCCAGTCTGCAGATCAAGCAAGAGATCAACAACCTTCAAATCGCCACAAAGCTGCCACTGATGTTGGTCATAGTTTATGCACCTCAAAAGTTGTTTCATGTTGTCATAGGTTTCCTTCATATGGACTGCATGACCAACTGGAATTGATGGCAAAACATTGCCATTATGCAGTAAAACAGCTTTAAGACTCGTCTTCGATGAATCAATGAACAGTCTCCACTCATCTGGATCGTGAACGATGTTGACGGCTGCCATCACACCATTGATGTTGTTGCAGGCTACAAGATCACCTTCCATGAAGAAGAATGGGACAAGATCCTTTTGACAGTCACGGAACATGGAAACCCTAACATCACCTGCCGGGAGATTCCACTGCTGTAGTCTGGAGCCCAACAGCTCTGCCTTACTCTTGGGTAGTTCCAAATCCCTGACAAAGTCATTCAGTTCACCTTGTGTTATGAGGTGTGGTTCAGAGGAGGAGGACGGGAGAAAATGTGGGTCCTGTGACATTGATGGTTCAGGACCAGAAGTTTCATCCTCTTCCTCTTCCTCATCTGACTCAAGTGAGAATGATTCTGGTGCATCAGGAACCGGCAGTCCTTCTCCGTGGGGTACTGGGCGTATAGCTGATGGAATGTTTGGATAATGCACAGTCCACTTTTTCTTCTTTGACACACCTTTCCCAACTGGAGGCACCATGCAGAAGTAACAATTGCTGGTATGATCTGTTGGCTCTCTCCAAATCATTGGCACTGCAAAAGGCAGAGATTTCCTTTTCCTGTTCAACCACTGGTGAAGATTTGTTGCACAAGTGTTGCAGCATATGTGTGGGGCCCACCTCTTGTCCTGATCTCCAATTTTGCAGCCAAAATAAAGGTGATAGGCTTTCTTAACCATAGTGTTTATACTGCGCTTTTGTGATGCAAAAGTCACTTCACCACAAACATAGCAGAAGTTATCTGCACTGTTCACACAAGTACGAGGCATCTCTGCTCACTTTGGCTAAACAGAAATGTGTCCCTTTGCAAAATCAAACACTGACAAATAAGAGAGCACGACACTGTAGGATTTCTAGAGCTGATATAGGGCAATTTGTTCAGCACAGTGATGTAAGCTTTGTTATGATTGCATCATCCATGACTTCTAGGAATAACATGATGTAATTCGCAACAGAGGGTCCTGTGGGACCTTTAAGACTAACAGAAGTATTGGGAGCATAAGCTTTCGTGGGTAAGAACCTCACTTCTTCAGATGCATGCTTTTTACAGATTCAGACTAACACGGCTACCCCTCTGATACATGATGTAATTCATATCATGTATGACGCAATACCAGCTTCAGATTGCATCATTCATTGTTTTGCCTAAAAAGCAAGTACTGTCCAAACCCAGTCATAGATTTATTCATAGATCCAGTCAAAGATGTATTTTAGTCATTTCTGATTTAAATTGTGATCCCTTCCCTTTATAACTCACTTATCCCCCGCCATTCCCAAGTCAAGGGTCGTATATACTGACCCAATAGCATATCTTGAAAACTAGAGCCAATCAACAATTTTAAGCATCATTTTTGTTCTCAGTGACCCAGAATTAGTAAAGTTTGACTACATTTATTTCAGAAGCATTTTGGCTGTAGATCAGTGTTATTAGGACACTCAAATCCCAGATTTGGTTGCCCAAATTGTTTAGGCACCTTTCTCCTCTTTATTACTGATTTCTGTATAGTATATGGTATTTGGACTTCCTATAAGGACACCTACATTTGAAACTTGGGATCTGTACAACCTCACCTTCATAAAAGAACACTATTAAGGTTGCAAAATCAAGCACTCAGAGGTTAGGAAATGCTAAAATTAAGGATACCTGTGCAATCTTAATTCAGCCCCCTTGTGCATATGCCTACCCATCCAGAAAGACCATCAAAATCAGATGGGCCATCAAGAAACGTTGCAATACAAAGGATTGATTAATGGTCCTATCACGTCCTTGGAAATGTCACATGCAAGGAAGCTTGTTCTGTGGACTTGGAAGTTGAATGAAAGAAATAAAACAGTGACAGGAAAATTTTCCATTACTTTGCTGTTTGAACTCACACAGGGCCAGAGCCACCAAACTGAAGCCAGAGATCCCCAGGGGTTACTTCCTCAGTCCACCTTGAAAGACATGTTGACTTGACAGATCACTACAAGTCTGTCACTCTTAGGATTTAGATTGCAACTCATCTGTGCTTCTGTTTGCTTGCTTTAACCTGTGAATAACTCACTCTGTCCTTTTTCCTAGTTAATGAGCCTTTAGATAGTTTATTACGGGATTGGCCACAGATGTTGTCTTTGGTGTCAGATCTAGGGTACCCACTGATCTGGGGTCAGTGACTGGTCTCTTGGGACTGGCAGCAACCTGAATATTGTGTGATTTTTGGTGTAAGTGACCATTTATCACTAAGTCCAGTTTGCCTGGGAGGGAAAATAGACTGGAGAGTCTAAGGGGATTGTCTGTGATTCGATGTTAAGACTGTTACAATGATCCAGGAGTTCACATTTATTACTGGCTTGGTGAAATCTAAATATAGAACTCACCATCAGTTTGGGGTGTCTGCCTTGAAGCCACTCCAGACTGCATGACAGCTGAGCAGAGAAACATATTCCATTTCACAGAGGAGTTAGCTATTTTGAAATCTGGTTTAATTCTGATTTGAAATAAAAACAAAAATTTCAAGATTCTCTGTAAAATGGGATGGGAGGGGACACTGGCTCTGGAGCAGTCTGTGCCCAGAACAACAAACCCTGGCAGCCCTGACGTCTCCAACCCTGAGGCAGGCTGCCCTGCAGCCACAGAATCCTGGAAGCCTTTGGGTTCGCAGCCCCAGGCCAGTCCACCTGGCAGGCTGCCCCAGAGCTGCAGACCCTCAGCAGCCTGACAGGAGGGCTGAAAAGGAACCAGGCACACTTCCATTAGAATTCTGCCTGGTTTCTGGATGATTTGTAAAAATCCAACTGTCTTTGCAGCACGTCTTGATTTTGATGAATCAGCAAATTCCAATGGAAAACTGTTGTTTCCAAGAAGGTTTAGTCCCTGGCTTAGTGCAGTCTGTGCACACAGAAATCAGCGTGCCCTAGTGATTAGGGGAAAAGGCCTGGGGACTCAAAACCTGTGGGTTCTAGTCCTAACCTTTGACACTAGTCCACCATGTGACCTTAGACAAATTAGATATTTTTGCTGTGACTCTGATCCTACCTTCAACTATAAAATGGGGGTGATAATGTCTACTTTATAAGGGAACTGTGAGGTGATACTAATTAGGGTGTACAAAGACCTTGGAGATCCTCATGTGAAAAGTACCAGTTATTATGCTATTTTTATATGAAAGAATAAGAAAGCCTGTTTCACTTGTGAAAAATTTACTTTCATCATAATGAAAAGTTTTTTTGCAAAATCATCATTTAGAATGTTTGATTATCTGGTAAAACGTAATTTATTTATTTATAGGTCTGCTCTAGGCAACAGGCAAATGAACTACTAAGAAACAAACTTCTCATGTTCATGCAATTATTCATTGTACAAAATAATAACAGATAAAAATCATACAACATATACCAGAATTATTATTAACTTTTCTCTAAGGTATCAGCAGCTGTAAGAATTTAAGAGGGAAATCTTTCTTCATACACTATAATCCTGAATCTCCTCTACTGTATCCTGTATTAAAACATGCCCAATATTATTCAATTCATTTCTATAAATACTCTGTGTAGTCTCGTCTTACTCACATCATGCAGCCTAAATGCAGAACAATCTTTCCTTCAAAACAGGAATATACAATACTCAATATAGCCTCTTTACACACAATACATTTTCACATTTGTGTGAATTATCACTGTAATAAAATTAGTGAATTCTAATCCTCCCAAGTGGTGTCACAGAAAAATGATCCTGTCACTCAGATCGGCTTAAAAAGGATAGTTGAGGTGAACTGAAAATTCTGGTTTCCAAATATGAGCTCTAAAGAAAAGTACTAATAATAGTCATTCAACACAGACACAGACTAGTGTTTTTTTGTTTTTTAACATAATAAGGAAACTCAATTGACTATCACAGTCTTTTCTCTATCCTTCCCATAACAGTAATCTGCTCTTGAAAATTTTAATGAGTTTGTGATTCAAGGATAATTTAGATAGCAAATGGTGATAGCTTATCCTTATCTCCAAGCACCATACGTACCTCCCAATCTTCTGCTTTTGTTTTAAATGTACATGGAGTTTGCATTTATATTTGTGTAGTGACCTGATACATAAATAGCCAACCTGAAGAGAACAATCTCAATTCCCACTCTATACATTTTAACTGAAAGGGCCTTTATCTATGCTAATTTTCTGACTAAAAATGTGGCCAAGCCCTATGAAAGGAAAAAATAGAAATGACTTGTTTGTGTAATCATTTTAGTGCGTATTTTTTGCTAACAGATTCACAGGAACATTATTCTCTTGTAGTATCCCTCTTTAACTTTCTGAGAATTGTAGCTTGAACATTTGAATAGTCCTTATTTTCTGTTTTATATATTTTACGTCATATAATAAAAAGGGAGAATCATTTTTCTCTCTCTCGTTAGAACTGAGAGATTCTGAAATTCCAGGGATTAAAAATATTAATTTGTGTGCTGACAAGCATTAAACATGAGGGTTAATGCTTAGCAATGGACTGTTCACGTATTTTGTAGGGTACAGACCCTTTTTTAAAGGATCAGGTTATATGGTATTAAACATTCTGTCTTATATGGCTGTCCAGGAAATATAGGATACATGTTGTTTAATCTCCAAGTCTGGAGTGAATATACATGCAATAGATGGGGAAAGGCACTTGGAAATACTAAAATATTTCTCCCTTTCTTCTCCCAGCAGTGTGGATTTGTGGGATACATATATATTTTCTAACTAGGGACCAATTCTCATTATATATATATATATACACAATTGATATGAATCTATATGAATGAGGAAAACAATGTTAATCTGTATCAAAATAAGATGTACACTAGCCCTAGCTTTGCTATCTCATGCATCCATTTGGTCTTTATGTCCTCATTCCCTTTTTCTTGCTATTTATTTACAATCTTCCAGTTTCTGGACAACCTCTTCATCAGGAGCAGTTCTCAGTGTGGAAAGAACAGACAGTTGAGGGCATTCTATTTATAGAAGCCTCTCCTGCAGGAGAGGTTATGCTATTTAGGGGTGCATTGGGTTATAGCCTACTATACAGATCTGGCTCTGATCACATCCAGGCAGGAACGGCATTGTAGAAAGGAGAATTCAGACTTACAGGGGAGATCGCTTGAGACTGGGCAACATCATCTTTCTTTATTTTACATTTCTTCAATATTTATAGAGTCAATGTGCTTATGGGCTTGTTTGTTATTTTTATCCACACTCTCTTACACACTGTAATAAATGTTTCCCATTAAAGGGAAAAAAATTACAAGCACTGGATATTGCACAGAGATCTGAATACGGGACTATTATTTACCATCTTTTGCTCCCCAACAGACAAGGCAATGTGACATCAAGCAAAAAAGCTGTTCACTTAGTGCCTGATCCTTCAGTCCATATTCAGGCAACACTAACAATCAAGGAATTAGAGATGTCCAAACTTACAATGAAACCTCCAAATGTAACTGCAAAGTACTGCTAGTCCATGGAATTGAGATTTTATGTTTCAACAGGTGCCTGTAGACCAGACATGACATAATCACAATGACAGAGACTCCATTCATAGTGGAGATGAACCCCGGGATCTAAACATCATCGCTCCATAATGTGGCTAACCAAAACCCTGGATCCAAACATTCCCAAGTATTGGAATATTTGAAGTATTTGGATTAAGCCTATCATAAAGAGAAATCTGCAGTGTAAATTGAAATCTTTCACTTAATCCCCACCTTTCTCACCTATTATTTTTCCCCTTTGGTGGGCAGGAGGTAGAGAGCTTAGTCAATTTAGTGCTTGTGAAAGTGTCAAATTCACAACTCTGAGGTCCTCTGTTTATCCACAGAATAGGTACAACACAGTCAGGAGCAATACAAATTGCCCTACAGTACTCCATCAGGGTGCTTCAACTTTCACTTGGAGGGTAGAGAAATTATTTCAGTCTGCATACATATTCGATCTTGGGCCTCTGCAGAGATTCTGCTACCACGCCAATTAATTACAATTATGATAGGGGCTTTTTTGTGCTGTGGATTCACTAGGATTTATTCATTTCAAATAGGTCACCCTATGGCTGCCAGTTGACAACAATACTCATTCACTACTAACATAGTCTGGATTTGAAACCTGTGGCCAAGACTCTGAATCCTATTTTCAATCCAGTGAGAGTTTGTCTACACAGGGACACTCAGAAAAGTTAAACTCGAAAAAGGATTAAACTTCAGTGAACTGAAGCCACTTTACTTCTGAATGAGAGCATCCACACACAATTTAATGCAGTTTAATTTATGCACATTAATGTCACAGCTTTATTCAATTCATCTTTTTAACTTTTTTTCAGAATCCCCATGTAGACATGCCCCGAGTCAGCCAGTCTACTGTGTGTATTTTTCTAATTTGGAAATAATAGTTTTTTGTCTGCATTTTTTTCTGTATTAAAGATTTTTAACAAGATAAATTGAAATTACAATAGTTTTAAATTACATACACATCATAACTAATTTTATTATATTAACCTTCTCCCAGTCTGCCTATTTTAGTTTGATATCAAAAAAAACAACAACCCCAAAAATCCCCCAACTATCCACCCCAACAACAACCCCCAACCCTCCCACTTTAGGTGTTGTGCAAGGTTAGCTCATAGCCCTCAGGGCAGACATTAGAAAAGAGCTGTATTATTTCCCTGCTCTAGCTGCAGGAGATTTAAACTTTTAAGGGTGCTTAGCAGCTTGTATTTTAAATATTGAAAAGACTGTTTTCTTCCCAGTTCAGCTGAACCTGAAACAAGAGTTTGATTGAAAGATATATTCACTTCCATCTGTTTCTGCTTGGCATGAAACCATGGAGAGAATATGCAGCCAAGTAAGGGCATTTTAAAATAAATTTAATCTCAGAATTTGAAAATAATTATTTTTAACAAAATATTTTATTATACATAACATTAATTTTAAAAAAAAATGTCTTGGGCCTCATGATTTATGTGTAAGTCATTTTCCAGTTTGTAAGATGTTCTTGCTATCTTTTCAAAGCCAATGGGCTGGTCTACACTGGGGGGGAGGATCGATCCAAGATACACAACTTCAGCTACGCGAATAGCGTAGCTGAAGTCGAAGTATCTTGGATCGAATTACCTGGGGTCCACACGGCGTGGGATTGACGGCCGTGGTTCCCCCATCGTCTGCGCTACCGCCGCTCGCTCTGGTGGAGTTCCGGAGTCGACGGTGAGCGCGTTCGGGGATCAATATATCGCGTCTTAACGAGACGCGATATATCGATCCCGGATAAATCGATTGCTACCTGCCGATACGGCGGGTAGTGAAGACATACCCAATATGTCCTCAGTCACAGAGAGGTTAGCCCAAGGTAAGTGTCATATTAAAGAATGTGAGCTTTAAAAAGGCTCTAAATTTTAATAGCCATTCCAAGTAGTTGCAGAAAGACTGGCATTTAAAGAAATGCCTTTTCCATCAATTCCTGTTCTCTCAAATCATTTGGATTTTCCCTCCACATTTGTGGATTTTATGAAGTGCTTATAGTAGCTCAAAAGATTCCTTTATTACCCTTTATATTCTTTCCCTCCATCAAAGACCTTGTGTCATACTAACAATCCTTCCAGCTAAGGAATGGTGGAAATACCTTCCTTTGGAACCTGCTAATAGCACTATTGACCTACCCAGAATAATACATAGCATTTCTTTCCTTCCAGGCTCTTAAGCACCTGCCTGCTGGGCATGAAGTCCCAAGAGAGAGCCTCAAAATTGATAAAGTGCGTCAGTACTGCTGGATTTTGCTGCCAGTCTATCATGCTGGATTCTTATTGATATAGTCAGGCACAATCTTTCTAATGCTGTAACACTTTTAATGGTTTACTCAAATAATTCTATTAATTTTTAGCCCTAATTCTACAAAAATACAAAAAGCACCAGTTTCTATAAACCAGGAATAACTGTTAGCAACATTAAAATGTAACTATTTTAATAGATAGAGCTATTCAAAGAAAAGATGCTAGAAGTTAAAAGTAAAAATCTGGGATGGGAAAGCAGGTTTCCACTTTGGAGCTATTTCCATTTTCCCTGTTTAAAATACTCATTAGGCTGAAAACTTATATTTCTTATTTCTACCACATTCAGTCAGAAATGAGAGGTATCATTTGAACCATTTCACACACACTAGTTACTGAATGACTGATATTTTTGTATTTCACTTTCAAAACAAAATGATACCCCCTCACATAAGCCACTTATTATTTAAAATATAGGTAACATGGACAAAGAAAATCACTGTTGATGAAGGTAACAGATAAAAGATTCTTAATTTTATTGCTCTTGAAAAAGTTAAACAAGAGGAACACTGACTCTAGATGCTACTTATTAATCTTTAACAAAAACTCATTTTAGATTAAAACAAAAAATAGCATTTCATCCCTAAACATGAATAAAAGCTGAGTTTCTTTCTTTATAGAACTAGAAAATGGGGCTGATGTCAATTTACTTTACTAGATAAACTTAAGGTAGTCATCAGCCTCACTAATTCTCTGTGTGCGTGTTTCCAAGTTATGAAGCTACATTCTGTTGGATAATTTGCTCACTCCTATATGCCCTAAGGACCCAAAAGCCATTGTATAAGGTGATGTGATCCTCACCTCCAGAAAAATCTTTAAGTTATATAGTTATGGGACTTCACACATTGTGTACTAGTGTCCTAAGTGATAACGTAAACCAAAATCTTAGGGGCGATCATGGAAGGTACTCAATGCTCTCAAGTCCCACCAAGTTCCGTGGGAGTGGAGAGTGCACACAGGCCCTCACAGGAGTTGCAGAGTAAGTCATAAAGGTATAATCAGGTTTCAGAAGTGGCCCTGGCAACATAAATTAAAACGGTTAGTATCATAAGCTATAACTCCAAAAACAGTCACATTGGCAAGAAGGAACATCTCCCCTCAAGGAAGGATAAATCAGGGGTTCTCAGCCTTGTTCTCAGACCCCCCCCAAATGCTGTAAAAATTCCCCAGCCCACCTGTGCCACAACTGTTGCTCTGCATAGCCTGTAAATTAAAAGCCAGGGCAGGCATAAGAGGGTAGCAAGCAGGGAAACTGCCCAGAGCCCCACACTATAGGGTCAGCTTAGAGCCCCAGGCAGCAGGGCTTGGGCTTTCTGCCCTGGGTCCCAGAGAATCTAACACTGGTCCTCCTTTCTGGTTCATTTTGATGTATCCCCTGAAACGTTCTCGCAGCCCCCCCCCCAGGGGCCCCGGACCGCTGGTTGAGAACTGCCTCTCTCTTGGAGATTATATTTACAATTAAAAAACACAAACTTAGTTCTAAATTTATTATTGACAAAGCTCACTACCACCAAGCCTATCCCATTTTAATAATAATCACTGTTTGTTTAAAACAAATTTGCTTTAATTTCTTTTTAATCTAACATATGATCTAATTGATCAGTGACTGTCTATTTTGCGTTGGAGGCTCTCAGAGCTCAACACTCAGCTGTGCTTCAATTTAATTTTGCTCCCTGAATCATAATTCAGAATGCCAATCATGGCACAAAGCACCCTAACTTACAATATGCCCTCCTAAAAAGCATAAACCATATTGTTTCAAAATGAGTCCCATGCCTGGGCTATCAAATTCCTGATACTTACCAAGCAAAGTTAAATCAGAGAAACAGACATGCAAGGTATGGAGGATTGGGTCTAATGATGCTTATTTGTTTAAAATAAATTTTTATTTTATTTTATTCAATTATTTGTTTAAAATAAATTCAGTTCACATATTTGTACATTCTGTGTCCATGTTTTTATTCTGACTTAGAGTAAAGAACCTACATATAGCCATAAAATCATGAGTCAGCCACAGAATTAGATTAAAGCTATGTGGAAGATTGTGTTTTGTTTTGACTGTATAAAGTACATACATAACATTCCCCAAATGCTCTTGGCGCTAGAGCGAGAGAGATGAATGGCAAATGATACCAAAGTCATAGCAAGAAAAATACACGACTGATATGAAATTGTTCATTCTTTGGCAACTGTATCATGAGTATGGCTATTCATCACCTGCAACGACTACTGAAAGACAGCACTGCATTTCTGAGTTGAAAGTGAAAGGACATGTATGAAGTGTGAGCCAGAATCCCAAATAACACCCAAGATATGCACTGAATGTGTATGATGATATGGTCATGTGATTTGCAGGCAAGGAAATGAGGTTACTGCAGAAAGAAAGCTAGCTACAGGCAGGTGCAGCACCAGAATGGATGACCAGAACAATAGATGAGCTCTGTTTTATTAAAAGCCATCAAACAATCCTCAGAGTACTTAGGGGAATGGAGAGTCTCTGCCAATTAGATTTTCTTCCTTTAAATAAGGCATGACTTGATGCTAAGACCTGACAATTACAACTGATAAAAAAATTGATTTTTTTTCCATTTTCCCCTTTTTGTCAAAAAATGTCCAAATATGAAATTTTTCAACCATGTATAGTTATCAAGAATCAGCACCAAGTTGTGTTTTATATCTGTGATTAAATAATTAGCATTGTCTTCTGTGTCATTATTCTGAATATTATGGTTAAGGGAGAAAAATTGCTCAATCACATAGTACTGTGGGAGGCACCAAAAGGGAACTGGTGTGAGTCTGTTGAATGAGTGGGGATTATAAATGCAACCACTGGGAAATTAGGAGGACATGTTCCCCTCCCTTAACTTCTTATTATCTTAGGGATGACCTGTCAGTGCAACTGAAGGAGTAATTGAATAGCTAATCTAATCTTTTTAAAGTCACAAAGTAAATATATAGTAGAAGCTTGTAAAAGTTAAGAAATGTCTAAGTGCAATCAACTTTGTATTCAATCTGGTATACGGTACACAGAGACGTTAAGATTGTCTCCCGGATAACACTCATCTATCCATGATATTTACATGGATGGAGAAGGGAGAGGAGATAAGACTCTGTAACTTTAAGATTACAATTCTCATTAAATGATTCAATAATGTAACAGGAAGGTCAGAGTTAATATTGTATCTTGCAGTGTGATTTTAATTTCTTTGATGCATAAATTGATGATCATATTATTGAATGTGTGTGTGTGTATTAGGAAGGGAAACAGTATCTCTGTGCAGCTGAGAAAGCTAATGCATATCCAAAACAATGGCCAACCTCCAGGCAAGATACCTTAATTGATCATTAGCTTGATTGCTAGTGTTGGTGCTGTTGTGAAGAAATATATATAAGCAACATGAACTCTAAGTTAATTTGTTTTCTGTGGGAATTTATATACACAATATGTTTATATATACATATATATAAATAAACACACACACATATACACCATATACCTATATACCTATATGCTGAAAGAACTGGGGGAGACGGTGGGGAAGAGGGTATTTTGACAACTGCACATCCTCATTCAGTCACCTTGGAAGTGCTTTGTGGGTGCTTGGGCCATGCTGGAAGCATGGGTAGAGACTGGACAGCAACCATGAGCAGGCTAGGGCTAAGCAGATTCCAAGGAAAATAATATCTTCCCAGGAGATACTTAAGGAGAGACGTATCTCCTATGGTTCTACAGGCCGCTAGGCACAGAGACAATCCAATGGAGCTACGGATAGTGATGCATCTGAAGAGTTGTTGGGCAGGGCCCAGAGTTTGTTCTCCAAAGGGCAGGGGCGGCCCTATGTTATTTGCCGCCCCAAGCATGGCAGTCAGGCAGCCTTCGGCGGCATGCCTGTGGGTGGTCTGCTGCTCACGTGGATTCGGCGGTGTTTCTGTGAGTGATCTGCCGATCCCGCGCCTTCGTCGTACTCGCCGCCGAATTGCCGCCGAACCTACGGGACCGGTGGACCTCCCGCAGGCACGCCGCCGAAAGCTGCCTCACTGCCGCCCTCACGGCTACCGGCATGCCGGCCCCTGCGGCTTGCCGCCCCAGGCATGCACTTGCTGCGCTGGTGCCTGGAGCCACCCTTGCCAAAGGGGGTAAGTGCAAGGGGGAAGTCTCATAGGGATTTCCTCCCCTAGACCTCTGTCATGGATTTTTCTGCTGCAGAAGGGGTCAAGCCAACTCTTTACAGGGATACTAATAATTTTTTTCTCTCTCAAGCTTTCATTTCTATCATTTTTTTGTGCCTCTGAACTTTAGTTGATATTTCAGGTGAAGCAACCCTAGAGCGGTAAAACTATTATTATTTTCTGACAACCTTCTTTTTCATTGATAATTCATTTCAAAAATATTTGAAAGTCCAGAGCTGAAAACAGAATGTTTTATTAAAATGCAAAAGGAAGCAAATAATTTAAGGTTTTGTCATCTGTTTTAAATAGCTAGAACGTAAAAAGATTCGCTCAGCCTTTTGGAAGGTGTTGAAGAGATGCGCCTCTGATTGTAGTTCAGGCATTAGTGAACACCATTCATTTAAAACTAACTCTTTTACTTAGTTTGGGGATTTGGGGGCAATAGTCATGGCAAATGAATTCATTAGTTAATAAAAGGTAAATAGATAAATGGAAAATAGAAAATGCAGAAATAGAAACAGCTTTAGATTAAAATGATTAATACAGAAAAACTGAAAAGCTAAACTCAAACAGATCTTATAGCACAGGAGAAACAATTTTTTCAGGGGAATAATATTCCTAAAATGTCAACTATAGACCTAAAATGCAATTCCCTATGTCAAGGGCTTCCAGTTTTAGGTGTAAGCAGGTAAAAGCAACCCAAAGTTATTTTTTTCCACAGATAATTTTTAAAAAAAGTAAATAATGAAAATAGCTATGTTTATCTCCCCCCCCCCCCCCCAGGTGGTAAAATTTTCAAGTGCTTAAGTCAGTTTTGAAAACAGGACTTCACAGTTTTGGTACACAGATTCTTCATGGCATATGCAGAACGTTAGCGCCGTATGAAAGAACTTTTTTTAAAATGCAACATCTGCTTACAATGATGATGATATCCCATTACCTGTCTAAATTTTACCAGAAGGGGAAGAAAGTTAATGATTAATTTTCCATTTTTTCAACCTACCATACTCTTTACCACTAAGTATTAACATTTAACATAGCATTGCATACAATAATCTGCCTTTTTTGGTAAGACAGCTGTTCAGTTTCCATTCCCATTCAATCCTCTCAGTAAAGACTGTGAACATTTTGTGCCAACTGCATTGTTTTCATAGTAAGGCTCTCTCTCCACCAGAGAATGGACTTATACCATTAATTCTGTTCATACAGGTCACTGAACAGCTGTCAAATTATGAGAACAGTTTGTTACTACTGACCAAATTTCAAGTCAAACAAGTGACTTTATATCGCATTACCAAACCCCTCAGTTATTGTGTGTGTTCATGAATATTTTACTGTGATCAATCGAAAGTCAAAATCAATAATTTAGCATTTTTAAACACAATTTTATATTGTGCAGTATTTTATATATAGTAAACAGTGTAACATTTCTAACTACTCCTGGGCCAGTTAAGAAAGTTCCACTGCAACCTCAAGAGGTGGTTATCAGGCAGCAAATGAAGAGTAGCTTATCTGACCAAGAAAGGGATAAATTATTTATTTTTCCTTTCATTGTCCACAGCCTGTCCTTTTCTTAAATACTGTCCTACTCTAGAGATGTGCCAAGATTTCATTATCTGAAAATATGGACTACCACATACCGATCAATATGTAGCTGTCTAGATACAAGTCTCAAGATACTCTTTACAATGAACTGTCATTTCCAAGATAATGACATACAAGTAGGGTGACCAGATGTCCCAATTTTATAGGGACAGTCCTGATTTTTGGAGCTTTTTCTTACATAGGTACCTATTACCCCCCACCCCCTGTCCCAATTTTTGACATTTGCTGTCTGATCACCCTACCTACAGGTCACAATTACAGTAGTTTAAAACCTTGCCAATTACTTTAGACAATGCGTTAGTCCCTTATCCTGAAGACTTACATGCTTAACCCTCTCATTCATCTGAATACTCCAAAAACCAACGCCTGTCGAACCAAGTCATATGCTTTGTCAGGATCAATAAATCCACAAAGCTGTTACTCTTTCTTTAGTATCAATCTTTCAGACTTCTGTCTCATTGCTAATACTGAATCTATAAAAAGAACAGGAGTACTTGTGGCACCTTAGAGACTAACGAATTTATTTCAGCATAAGCTTTCGTGGGCTACAGCTCACTTCTTCAGATGCATAGAGTGGAACACACAGACAGAAGATATTTATACATACAGAGAACATGAAAAGGTGGAAGTACGCATACCAATTGTAAGAGGCCAATCAATTGAGATGAGCTATCAGTAGAAGCAGAAGAAAAAACTTTGAAGTGATAATCAAGATGACCCATAGAAGGTGTGAGGAGAACTTAACATGGGGGAAAAAAAATTCAATTAGTGTAATGACCCAACCATTCCCAGTCTCTGTTTAGGCCTAAGTTAATTGTGTCTAATTTGCATATTAATTCGAGTTCAGCAGTCTCCCTTTGGAGTCTGTTTTTGAAGTTTTTTTGTTGCAAAACTGACACCTTCAAGTCTGTCACTTGATGGTGTCACTTGAATAGATATGTGGACAGAGCTGACATCGGGCTTTGTTGCAAGGATAGGTTCCTGGGTTAGTGTTTTTGTTGTATGGTGTGTGGTTGCTGGTGAGTATTTGCTTAAGGTTGGGAGGCTGTCTGTAAGCGAGGACTGGTCTGTCTCCCAAGATCTGTGAGAGTGAGGGATCATCTTTCAGGATAGGTTGTAGATCTTTGATTATGCGCTGGAGAGGTTGAACTGTGCATTTGAGCTTGTTCCAGAATCTGGGATGAGACTATGTTGTGAAAACTGAAATGCTCAAAATAGCACAAGCATGTGAATGGACACAGGGTGCTAAAATGAAATTAACCCAGGGGTTCTCAAACTGGGGGTCAAGACCCCTCAGGGGGTCACGAGGTTATTACTGGGGGTCGCAAGCTGCCAGCCTCCACCTCAAATCCCGCTTTGCCTCCAGCATTTATAATAGTGTTAAATTAATAAAAAAATGTTTTTAATTTATAAGGGGGGGTCGCACTCAGAGGTTTGCTATGTGAAAGGGGTCACCAGTACAAAAGTTTGAGAACCACTGAATTAACCCCTCTGAAGCCTCAGGGAATGCAGCGGAGGGGGGCGGTCTTCCTTGGTAGGGTTGGGAAGGAGGTAGGTGGTGGGATATTGCTCTCCTCATGTGATCCCTCCCCCAGTGGCTAATTTTAAATGAAGCTATTCTCCCCTGACATGAATCTCCCTACAGCACTGAAATTAAATATAGACTATAATTTGGCATTTGAGAAGTGAAAGGGACGGCAGCCCTAATGGAAAAGCTAACAGCTTGGCTCTTTTGCAAGCCTCAAACTGCTGAATGAGCTTTAGGGTAGGGAAGGCTGTGCCTCCCAAACAGCTTGGCCCTGCCCCCTATCTGACCCCCACCCACTTCCTGCCCCCCGATTGCCCACCCCCCTCAGAATCCCCTCACCACCCTGCTCCTTGTCCCCTCACCGTCCCTTAGAGACCCCCCCAACCACCACCCCGGGACTCCACCCCTGCTCCCTGTCCCCTGACTGCCCCGACCCCATCAACCCCCCCGCCGAGTCCTGACAGACCCCCGGAACACCCACGATCCAACCCCACCATCCCCTGTCCCCTGACTGCCCCCCCAACCCCTGCCCCTCCCTGCCCCTTATCCAACCCCCCCTGGTCCCGGGCCCCTTACCCCCAGCTCTCCCCTCACCCGGAGCCTCAGCGCGCCACATCCAGGAGCGTCCCTGGACAGCGCTGCAGTGTGGCTCCGGTGGGGCCTGAGCTCCTCCCTGCTCGGAGCCGCATAGTAAGGGGGTGGGGCTGCGAGCTCCAGCGGGGCCTGAGCTCCCGCCGCTCGGCCCAGAGCTCGTAGCCCCACCCCCTTACCACGCGGCTCTGAGCAGGGAGGAGGTCAGGCCCCACCGGAGCCAGGGACGCTCCTGGATGCGCTGAGGCTCTGGGAGAGGGGTGGAGCCGGGGAGGGAGCCTCAGCCATTCTCATGGGGGCCCCTGCGGAGCCCGGGGCCTGGGGCAAATTGCCCCACTTGCCCCCCCCGGGGCGGCCCTGGGCTGTGGGCCTTGCGAAAGGCCAAAACAGGTACTGGGGTTGCAAAGGTGCAGCCGGGGTTAGGCAGAGGCAGCAAGTCCAACCCCCTCCCCCTCCCGTCAATGATGAGTGATTTACAGACTGCAGTCTGCCCCAGTGAGCAGGGACTGGATGATGATGGGCAGTAGCCACTGAGGCAAGCTGGGTTTAGAGGGGGGGTTCCCCTGGGAGGGGAGACCCAGAGCAGGGGTACTGCAGGGGCAGAACCCCGAGGTAAAGGGCACCGGGGTCTGGGCGGGATACAGGGCCTGAGGCAGGTGAGCCACCGGCCAGCAGAAGGCGCTCTGGGCTGAAATCGAGATAATTCCCAGGATACCCAGCAGGAAGTGCTGCACAGGTCAGTCTCACTTTGCTACAGATTTGTAGCAGGAGTGTTGTAAGCAAGACACGAGAAGTAATTCTTCTGTTCTACTCTGCGCTGATTAGGCCTCAGATGGAGTATCGTGTCCAGTTCTGGGCACCACATTTCAGGAAAGATGTGGACAAATTGGAGACAGTCCAGAAAAGAGCAATAGAACATGACCTATGAGGAGCGGTGTTTTAAGGTAAAACTGGTAAATTGAGGTACACTGCACTTTTGGATGCAAAGGATCTGGAACTTCTGTGAGTAGCCAGTATTAGGGCAGACAAAACAGGGGAAAGATTCACAGGCACTCGGGAGTTGGGGTGTACCTATTGTTATCCTGCAAGGTGAAGTTAGTGATGGCACAGCCCAGAGGAGAGTGTTTCAGTGACTGAAACGCTGGTGGTACTAGGGAGCTGACACACAGCCACTACAAGGAAGACCCCCTCCTCTCTAGAGACCGGGGTAATAATCTGACATAGTCCTGGATACACCAAGAACCATCACATTCATGACAAAAGTTGTGTTATTTCCCCCTCATCTTCTTTAAATTCCTTAAATCAGTAGGTTTACTTCTGGGATTAATTTAGCTCTCTATATTTCTTAATACCTTATTAGTGTTGTCACAAATATTCTTACAGGTGATCTATACTTTTTTCCCCGCTGAAGGGTTAGCATACAGTAATCTAATATATACCTGCAGACCATATGACTTTTAAGTCATAGTATACATGCCTTGATAAGTTCATATTTATGATTCTCTGTTATCAGACTAGATCCATAGGTAATGTATTTACACTGGAAGCTTTTTTAAAAGCAGACTGTAGTAGTAAAGTTGGTAACCAAAATATTATTGCATAGATACTGAAACATAACTAACAGCATGCCTATGAAACTCCATTGGCTAGAGAAGGAGAGATTGGCTGAAAGTTTGGTCCTGCTGAAGTCAACAGGAGTTTTGACTTCACTGAGGCCAAGATTTCACCCATTGTGTATTGGTGTCTCCCTTACATTATTGCAGTATAAGCACACATTTCTAATGTAACAGCTTATGTTTTGAGGAAACAATATCTTATAAAGACTGTAGCACTTTTATCTAAAGTTTCTTCCAACAAAATAATCATGTTTTAGGCTTAAAGGCAGTATCAAATAACAGACACATGCAATGACAGGAATGAAACTGATAATTTTATGATTGCCGAAAAAGAAAAGCCTTTGCCCTTATTAAAAGAGTTGGTTTTTCATTACTCACCAACTGACAGCCTTCCAGGGAGTTTACCAGCTGAGCATTCTGACATGAGAGAATGGAACCAGCCAAGTTCAACATTACACAAACTGCAGACAGTAGCATGAAAAAGGTTATCTGAAAAAAAAAAATACAAACAGCCTATTGATTATTCATTGCAAACGGCAAAGGGGGAAAAAATTAATTTAGCCTTTAAAGTGCTTCCATCTTGTCAAATAATCATATGGATGGCAACATTTTATACGTTTTAAAGAATAACATAAAACATTTTACATGAAACATTTTTCAATCTTACAAGGTCCTGGGCTTCATACCATAAGAAAGGCAATGCCGACACTAGTCTTGATTGCCATTTATTTTCCTTTAAACCCTTTAAGTCCTTCCACTCGATCTTCCATTAATAGCTCACCCCAAAATTCCATTTGTAACCCAAATATTAAGAACTGAGACCCTGAAAATTAAAGTGATGATAAACAAACAACAATAATAGTCACAGAGGGTCCTGTGGCACCTTTAAGACTAACAGAAGTATTGGGAGCATAAGCTTTCGTGGGTAAGAACCTCACTTCTTCAAATGCAAGAAGTGAGGTTCTTACCCACGAAAGCTTATGCTCCCAATACTTCTGTTAGTCTTAAAGGTGCCACAGGACCCTCTGTGACTTTTTACAGATTCAGACTAACACAGCTACCCCTCTGATACTTAACAATAATAGTGAAACGCAAATCCATTTTAGTGTTAGTAATCTAAGTTGCTATTTGTCACAAAGAAATGTATTTGTTAATATGTGATTTTATGGTACATATTAATGTACAACATTAGATACCATTATACCTTTTATGTAATCCCTGGCTGGTTATAAGCAAGATAAACAATAATCACCAAATTAAAATATTATAGTGTGTATAAAAATAAAAGTAATATATAACTACAGAAGAATGGGAAACACTAAGTATTATGAAACTGGTGAGAAAAATCTCTTTTGTTAATTGGTACTGAAATGTGATTTTTCACTAATGATCCTCATTGAAATTATCTGTCAGTAGATTTTTTTAGAAAGTGCTATCTTTAAAGTTACAAGCAAACTGGTCCCATGTTTTCATTCTTTGTTTAATTTTTATGATCTTACCCAGAGATGCTGCTGTCACTTCTCAGCTGGATGGTATGTTTTCACTCATCTGTTTAAAAAAAACATTAAGGGCTCGTTCCCCTAATATGCACCAAGCATTGATATGCATCCCATATAATCCACTGGTCTGCATCCATGCACAAGTGCAAGAAATGGTTACTGATTGTAACTGTGGCTCTTTGAGATGTTATGCAGACATGTATTCCACTTAAGTGTGTGTGTGCCCAGTGCACCGGAGTTGGAGACATTTCCTTAGCAATACCTGTGGAAGGGCAACACTCATGCCTCATGGTCACAGCCCCTCAACTGGCTGATGAGGCGGTGCCGCCCTAATCTTCCCTCAGTTCCTTAGCACTGAATGCCTGGACATGAGACTCTGATGCAGAGGGGATGGAGGGGTGGTCACGGAATACACATCTGCATCACATCTCGAAGAACCAGTTACAGTAAGTAACTGTTTCTTCTTCTTTGAGTGGATGCAGCCATGTATTCCATTTATGTGACTCTCAAGCAATATCCCTCGGCCCAGGAGGTGAAGCTTAGAGTCTATGTAAACAGAGACTACAGGACTGCTCTACCAAAGCCTGCATCTGCCCTGGAAGATGTGGTTATGGTGTAATGGTTCATGAATATATGTACTGATGACCAAGTAGCAGCCTTGAAAATGTCCAATATGGAAATGTTACTGAGGTTGTCCACCAATTTGTGGGTGCTCTCTTGCAAGAACTCTGCTTAGACAGCAAGGGAAGCAGCTACATGCTGCTAAAGGTCTTTGTATGCCTTAGAATCCTCCAGTACTGAAGGGGAGGATGAGCCAGGCAGCACAGCATTGTCCAGAAATGAGACAAGGCCCTTAACTGAGCCAAAGCCAGATCCTGTTCCAGGGCTGACAGACCTGGACAGGACAACTCTGGAGGCTCCATAGGAAGAAGGACCACCAGTGCCTGGGTCTGTGGTGGATCAACAGTCATCACTGCAGACCTGGCCAGTGATCTTGCCTATGAGTGAGACAAAGAGCAGGATCTCCACGATCGAGGAGCATCCCACAGATTCCATGGAGGCCACTGACATAGATAAGGTTTTGGTAGCCATTAGACACTGGGCCTGACCATGAGACATGTGCCAATCCTGGTACCCGTAACATTCCATCAGCAGCCCTCAGTGCTGGTCAGGTGATGGCAAGTGGGAGGATGACAACCTTAGAGAGGAACCTCAGGATCACAGAGATAACAGTGGAGCAAGACCAGAAGGAGCAAGTAGGTGGTCAGACTCATCCATGACCCATAATGAGGCAGAAAGTGGCGCTACCAATGGAAGTAATACCATTAGGACCAAACATGCTGGTGCCAGAAGCAGAAGTGAACAGTGGTACCCAAGTGTCTGACTGCACCGAGGTTGAGAGCGGTTAATGTTTCCATGGAAGCATCTGCGTGCTGACTGCAGTAGTGCTGAGCAGATTCCTTGTACTGAGCCCCAATCCTGGTGCCAGCCGTACTTCTACAACCTGTGGAAGGGGAACATTGGGGTTGTTGAGTTGCTGCTCTGATGATTGGGAGATCGCTGAGCGATGTTCAGTCGCCGAGTTGATGGCATTCATTCTGAAATCTCATTTAACAACCCCATGAAGGCTGCCATCTTCTACCCCAACATTGAGGTGCGATGCTGACATGACAGAACTAAGGGTTCAGCAGCTCATTCAATCAAAGGGGCTATAGTTGACACAGCACAGGCAAAGTCCTGGACCAAAGGAGAGGTCGGGACCAAAAGGCAGAAGAGGTAGGTAGCTGCCTGGTATGCTGCCACATGGAAACAGATGGTACCAGCATCTTTCTCATCATCACTCAACATATGCCCAGAGGCTGGAACCGTAGTCAACAGTATACGTTTTCCAACCTTCCTACTAGATACCAGGGAAGGGTTAGAAGTAGCTGCGCCATCCCACGCACGTGCATCAGCTCCATGTCAGTTCATACTTCCACCTCCCTCAGGAATAGAGTCACCCCAATACCTGGAGCAGTCTCGATTGGTCTTATGAGACCTTTTCCTTGGCGCAGTTGACAGGAAATAGCTCCTGTTTCTTTGGAGATGTGCCTGCTCCGGAGAGTGAAGTGGCAGTGCTCTTGGAGCCTGAGGATGATCTCTGACCCGATGAGGGCCTCGGTACTGAAGCAGGCGACATAGCCTGTTTGATCAGGAGCTGTTTCAGGCAACAGTCTCAAGTCACTTGAGTCTGTTTCTTAAGCCATCTGCAGATCGTGCAACACTCACTGACATGGGCCTTACTGAGACAGAGTAAGCACTATGTGTGAGGATCTCTGTTGGGAATCACTCTCCCACACAAACAGCAATATTTAAACTCCAATGAGGACATCACCGAGGGAAACAAGCTACTACAACTAACCCTACCCTAACACAAAGGGCACTATTAATTATATACAACAAGAGAAAAAATCTAAACTAGTTGATAGGTTGTGAAGTTGAGACCACAGAGCTCTGACTCCAGCCCTGAGTGGTAAGAGGGGAGGGAGGGTGGGGCCAGTACTGCTTCACGTAGCTGGGGAGGGGCTACAGTCACAAGGTGCGAGCTCTGCCCCTCTGCAGGTACTGCTAGGCAAACTTCTCCAGCTCCGGTGTGCTAGGCACACATATACTTAAGTGGAATGTATGGCTACATCTACTCGAAGAACAGCTGATGTCCCAAGAACAAAAGTGATGTGCATAGTGTGTAATGCATCCATCTCATTATTTACTGAAGAGATATGAAAACTAAGGATAGAGAAATTTAAAGAGGACGGTAAGGACAATATTTCAACAAGCAACAGGAACTACCATCACCACATCATTTTGTACTTCTAACAGATGACCAGAAAAGTGTTCAACAAACAGTGAATGAAGCTTCCCCACAACCCCATGAAATAGACAACTATCATTGTCCTGTCTTTAGAGATGAGGAAACAGACAAAGATACTTTAAGGCTAAACATTTTCATATGTTAGACACCTAAATATATATTGTATTCAGGTAACTCCTATAAGTCTATAGAAAAATGGTCCAAGAGCTTCTAAGGTTAAGTTCAACTTATATGTGCAGATATATGCAGACACAGAAAGGTAATTTCATAGTGGTGCAGTGCAGAGGGAGTTAGTTATACAGCATCTTTGACTGTGAATAGAGATGTTTCCAATTTTCCATGGACCACATTAAAATTCAACCAGAAAATGAGTCCCTAGAGGTTGTTCAAGTAAGTATATGCAATATGGGGTACAATAGAAGGTCCGTATTAAGCTATTAGGAAAGTGAATAAAGAGAAATCAGAATTGTCTTGGCCCAGGCAGTGGAGTTCTCTGTATAGTAGTTAAAAAGAAATAATAAAAGGTAGGTTTAGTGCTTTACACTAGAGGGCTATGATGGCTTAATACTGAGTAATAGCTGTAATATTACACCTTTCACCTGAGTCAGTAACCTTTCCAACTGCTCAGCATGGGATACAATACTACAAGGACATACTGCAGAACTTAATGAAATAACTATAATTTTTGGATATTACCAGTTCCCAAACCCTTAAAACCAATCAGGAGTTAGTGGGAAGTACAACTAATTTATGGCTATTCCCACTTCGCTGGTTTAATAGCAACAAACCAAGATGATGCCCATTTTCTGTGCAGACAGAATGCTACTCTGGTACTGCCACCATATTCCTTCCCCATCGTGTCCCCTGAGCCCTGGGCTGGGCCTTTACACTCACATGGCTTTTTTGTTCTGCAATATCCAGGTGTTCCACCAAACCAGTACAGGCTTAAAAGGCTCAGCCCTCTGGCCGAGCCCAGGCAATACACTCCTTTTGGAGTTGTCAAAGAACACTTCCCACCAGGGTCTGATCTCTCTCACGGGTGTGCTGGAGCAGGGCCAACTGAGCCCACATTAGATCATTAACCCTGTTTTACCCAGTGTGGGATTTGCATACCCTTCCAAAGGTTACCTACTCAAAAGTACCACAGCTCCAAAATGGTTCCACTAAAGCTAATTAACTTTGATGAGAAGCCTAAATTTAACAATTATATTAAAATGTCACAGTTCAAGATGTTATCCTGTACCAGGATTCTGCCTCTTGTATTCAAAGGGTTACATGATTTTGGGGTTGGGGTCATGTTGAACACATCTTCCAGTTTACCTTGTCTCCTCATACCAGTTTGATGTTCTGTATTGTTGTCAACTTCTTGGCCTCAGATAATCACTCCGTCTGCTACGCTGCCATCATCAAGACCACTGAAGCATAAAACTTCCAGTGACAAAGGACAAACCAAACCAAAGGCCCTCCTTTAATGACTGTCCCCCAATATGATACAAAGCAAAGACATGATCTCATAAAAATGTACACTGTATCTGAATATTTGTAGAGTAGGTCTGCAAGTTAGTCTCCTTAAACTATTGTAACTAAAGAGCCAAGTATCTTTTCTCACCACGTTGCAGTGGCAGAAGTCAATCCACACTCAACTGGCACGCTCCTTCTAGCTGTTATTGGGTGTATAAAGTTCCCCCTTGTGCCTCACCCGAACTACTCTTGCAGCTGTACAACAGCCCACTAGAGCTCGCAAGACAATCTCTTTTCCAACAGTCAGTCTGATGTGACAAATTGCCTTTACTGCCTTGGATTGCTTAACTAAAAAACATTCTTTTAACCTGTGATTTCCTCCTGGATAATATTAACAACAAAGCCTTTGCATTTAGATACATAGATAACTTTATTTTACTATTTGATTACTCATGACTGTTATTCAGAAAGGGGTGGGGGGCATTCACAATTTACATAACTTCTGACTTGAAAGGATAATAAAATTAAAATTCTTTGGTATCTGGAACAATACTGGAAAACATGTACACATTTATTTTTTGGTTCTTAATGTATCACTAGAATCCTTCAAAACAACAGTAACAGCATGAAATCAAAGGGAAAGCTATCCAGAATTTCACTGCCATATAGAGTTGTTTCTCATATACACATGGACTTTAAGGTCAGAAGGGGCTATCATGATCATCTGTCCAGTGGTTCTCAACCTATTTATAATTGTGGGCTGCAGGTTGAGAACCACAGCATATGCTCTCCTCCCCACCACAGACCCCTATGCCCAGCAACTCCCGGCCAGAGAGCCCTCCACAGAGTGGAGCCCTGGGTAGGGGGGCCAGGTGGCAGGAACCCAGGACCCTTCGTGCGGGGCCATGTGGCAGCTCCGACCCTGGACCTGGCTGCACGTATGCCTGACCCTGTGGGGCCAGCTGGCAGCCGCAAACCCTGGACCCCCGCTGCGCCGGGCTGGTCAGCCGGGAACCTGGATCCTGCCTCATGGTCTGGCATCCTTTAGCACAAAGCTGGGTTGCAACTGTGTGTTAATTAGACTTCATGCGGCCCACGGATTGAGAACTGCTGATCTAGTCTGACCTCCTGCACATTGCAGGCCAGAGAACTCCATCCACTCCTGAAATAGACCTCTAACCTCTGGCTGAGTTACTGAAGTCCTGAAATCATGGTTTAAAGACTTCAAGTTACAGAGAATTCACAATTTACATTAGTTTAAACCTGCGAGTGACCCCATGCTGTAGGGAAGGAAAAAAAAAACCCAGCGTCTCTGCCAATCTGACCCGGGGGGGGGGGGGAGGGAATTCCTTCTCGACCCCAAATATGGCCATCAGTGAGACCCTGAGCATATGGGCAAGACCCACTAAGCAGATACCTGGGAAAGAATTCTCTGTAGTAGATTGGAGCCCTCCCCATCTAATGTCCTGTCTAGAGACAATGGGTATTTTTGCTACAGGCAGTTGCCGATGGGCCACATGCCATTGTAGGCAGTCCTGTCATACCATCCCCTCCACAAACTTATCAAGCTCAGTCTTGAAGCCAATTACATTTTTTGCCCCCACTGCTCCCCTAGGAAGGCTGTTCCAGAACTTCACTCCTCTGATTGTTAGAAACCTTTGCCTATTATCAAGCCTAAACTTGTTGATGGTGACTTTATAGCCATTTATTCTTGTGTCCACATTGGTGCTTAACTTAAATAACTCCTCTCTCTCCCTTGTATTTATCCTTCTGATGTATTTATAGAGAGCAATCATATTTTCCCTCAGCCTTCCTTTGGCTAGGCTAAACAAGCCAAGCTCTTTGAGTCTCCTTCAATAAGGTAGGTTTTCCATTCCTCGGATCATCCTAGTAGCCCTTCTCTGCTCCTCTTCCAGTTGGAATTCATCTTTCTTAAACATGGGAGATTAGAATTGCACACAATATCCCAGATAAGGTCTCACCAGTGCCCTGTATAATGTCTCTATTGGAAATATCTAGCCTGATGCATCCTAGTATTGCATTAGCCTTTTTCACAGCCGCATCACATTAATAGTCATCCTGTGATCAACCAATACACCCAGGTCTTTCTTCTTCTCTGTCACTCCCAACTGTTAAGTCCCCATCTTATAGCAAAAATTCTTGTTGTTAGTCCCTAAATGCATGACCTTGCACTTTGCACTATTAACTTTCATCCCATTTCCATTACTCCAGTTCACAAGGTCATCCAGATCTTGTATGATATTCCGGTCCTCCTCCATATTGGCTATTCCTCCCAACTTTGTGTCATCCACAAATTTTATTAGCGCACACTCACTTTTTGTGCCAAGGACAGTAATAAAAATGCGAAATAAGATTGGTTTCAAGACAGATCTGTGAGGAACTCCACTAGTAACCTCCCTCCAGCCTGACAGTTCACCTTTCAATATGACCCACTGTAGTTGTCTCTTTAACCAAATCCTTATCCATCTTTCAATTCTCATATTAATCCCCATCTTCTCCAATTTAACTAATAATTTCCCATGTGGAATTGTATCAAATGACTTATTGTCCGTGAACCACTCAAACCTCTTTCAAAAAGTTTTGTAAGAGTATGCATACTGGATGTATGTATAAATTAGGAAAAAATAATAAAAGCTTCATCTGAGACTGCATAGTTTGATCGTCCTTGCAATGTATTGGAAGGCTATAGAAATATAGCACACTGGTTAGCAATAACGTTATTGAGAGCATATGGCATAACCTGATAGACTGGACTCCATCTTACAAGTACTCCTCTACACAAAGTGGAATTTAGGAAGGTTAACAAGAGGAGAGAGACAAAAGCATCAAGTTACTGTAATCCTCTACTAAAAGACTGAATTTCTGGAGTTAGGCAAGCAGATAACTTGGAAAGAAGTTATCCACAATACTGTAATAAAAACATTTACAAGCCTGGAGAGAAACAAAGTCTGACACAGTTTCTAAACAGTGTCTGTGCCGAGATCAGGAAAGAAGGTGGCTATTGTACAGCTGGAGAATAATAAATATTCAGTAGAAACTGACAGAAACTGAATCCTGATAGAGAGCAACACCGGGGAGGCACTTCAGTGAAAAGGTGCAGAAACCAAAAATACTCATTATTATTCAGATTTATCTTATTTTAGTGAATCTTTGCAGGAACAGTTGTGAGCAATCAAACATGATGTTCTTTATTGTACTAATCTACAGTCACACACATACCTCCCAACTCTCCACACTCAAATGGTGAAACCAAGAGGTGGGGGGGGAAGACTCTTCCATTCTTACCTACCAATAATATCGGCAAATAAAGAGATCACACCACAGCAAGTTGTAAATATGATGTTTATAGTTTAATTTCCACACTAAAGGAGAAAAATAAAAGTCATTGAAGAGCAGGGATGGATTAAGGCTAACCATAAGCAGGGTCCAGTAAAATGTATGAGCCTCCAAAACTCTTAAACACCTAGACACTCTTTTTCCCAGACGACGCCACCTCATCCAAGACCTTCCTACATTTTTTCCTACTTTGTCTTCATTCTTGGCTCTCCATTTTCCCTATATCTTGTTCCTCCATTGTAACCACCATATCATGCTCTTTCCCATCTTCTTCTTCCCTATCCCTAATCTCTCCATTCCATCCCAACCAGTTTCCCACACTCTTCTCTCATTCCATTTCCTCTCCACTCTTTCTATGTAAAGAGGGTGCTGGAAAGGTTGAGTTGTTTTATTCTCTCTTCTCTTAGAGATGGGGCAACTGAGGAAGTATTTCTGTCCTGCCCTTCTATTATGTAAAAGGGGAGCATAGATTCCTTCACCTGCTGGGCCAACTGAATCCACTTAAACAGCACTGCACACAACAAACTGTCACTTGCAGGTAGGGCAGTTATTTCAGGGAAGCAGCCGCAATTTGCAGCCATGTGGCCAAATTTTGCTATTTATTGCAAGCCTTGTGATATTTGGGTTTTTTCTGAAAGATGCAGCTCCTGGAGTCTTGTGATTATGTGAGAATTCCATTTAAAATTAGACAGTTGCTAAGCTTCATGGGGTTGCAGAAAAAAAGCTTGAAAGCATAATCTAAGTGCACCCCCCACCAAAAAAGAAAAAAAAACAAATTTATTTTATTTTTAAAAAAATCATGGTCTTTAGACAATCTCATGATTTTCGAGGGGCTGAGTTATGATTTTTGAACACTTATGGTGGCCCCTGCAATTTCTCTCCGAGCCCTAATGGTTGTAGTGGAAAGGTAGGCAGCAGTCCCTTCCCTTCCTTTAATCTGCATCTATACCATGAAACAACACTTAGCGCCCTAACCCAAGTATCAGCTTTTAATATATTCGTAGCAAAGCGGATGACTGAAGGACTGAAATATAAAGGATGTTTCTCTCCTAGCAAACTATTGCATTGTGGAATTCTACATAAGCGTCTACACAGCACTGGCATGTTGTGCATTCACAAATGTTGTTCAGGATGGATACTAAATGCAGATACTATTCAACCACAGAACAATAAAAATGCTTCCTCAAAACTTGTAAAAGTAATAAGTTATTATACTGCAACTTAAAATGTTGTCATGGATGCAAGAGTCCTATAATAAGCCTGTTCCAGGGGATTATCTTGTATTATCGGTACATTATGGTTGATGTCAGGTTTCATATCAATAATACACATTCATAGCTCCAGCAAGATGGCTGACAGAGAGAGGTATTACACACTGCTTTATGGCAAGTCATCTTTACTACCTTCCCTCGCAGCTCTCCTTCTCTGACAGCATTAGTTTTTGGATTGTTTGCAGAAGATTTATTAACCATAAATATGTTGAAGACTCAAACCTAGGGAATAATCAGAGTTTTGTACTAAGATTGCTCACTTAAGTAACTCTGCATGCAATTTCACCAAACTCACATCTCTCAGAGATTTATAAACTGAAAAATAAACCTGACTCACATTACGTAAATTTTGAGTCTATAGAATAATTTATCTATAACCAGAAAAGCAATGGTAAGAAGAAATAAATTATGACAATCAAATCTGCAGTACTCCTTTAGAGCATTACTTTACCTATAAGAAATAAAACAGGGTCAGATGTGTGTCCTAATGAGAGCAAAGTAGCCGGACCATTTCAGGCCTCAAACAATAACTAACAGTTGATCCAATTTATTGCAAATACATGTAAAAGTCACAAACCCTGTGCTAACATGTTGAACTAAAAAAAAAAAGTGTCCAGTTCTGACAAACGGCCAGAATGGATCAGTGCAGGGAAATGAACTCGATGACCTCTCAAGATCTCTTTCAGACCAACATTTCTATGACTCCGTAGAGCACTATTTATGAAAATCATAGTTCATTTCTAAGATTTACAGAATGGAAGGACTGATCTGATGTACAATGCTGTGCCAGTAATGGTGATCTTGTGTCTCTTACCAAGCATCAGAGCTCTCTGGTCATAATTCTGAGTAATGTAAAGAGCCATTTGTACACTTAATTAAATTTTTGCAAGACATTCTGTCTAGTAACAATTTAGCTATAATAACTCGTGTGTATTTCTTTTCAAAATTTTTGGCTGGCTGATTTTTTCCCCCTAAGAGAAGATTGCTAATCTTTCCAGTTAAACAGCAGCATCTCTTGATAGGAATCAGTTAGGAACCATGTCTACAAATTACCTTGAATTAAAAGAAAATGCAATAAACTCTTGTACAGTGTATTTTCTTCTGGATGCACATGTAAGTATCTTGTGTATACAAACGGCTAATGGTTCCTGCAAACCCTACATATGGAAGTAAACTAGAATTGTGTCAACTTCTCTGAAGTCATATTCATTTTCTGCTAAGAATTATTTAACTTCTTCAAACTGGCTGTATAAATGAGAGTTCAGCAAAAATGAATCCTGCACTTTTCCAAATAGAAAAACATAAAAGTGATTTAACTGCAGTTTATTAAATCCAGATAGAGCAAACCATTACCTTATATTAATGCTATCTTGGATTTGCAGGTCTGCCCCTAAGTTTGAAATTTATCTAAATTAACAAACAAAAAGCCTTCATTTAATGTTAGCTAAGGATGCTATAGAAATTAGGAAATGCAAAGTTAAGTATTAAAAGGTTGCAAAGTCAACCACTCAAGTAAGGTAAACTCAGAATGAAAATTGTCTATGTAACCTTTAATTTGGTCCTCTTGTTCTTGAAGAAGTGACCATCTATGAAAAGTTTGGTGTAAGTGACTTCCCAAGCATCACATAGCAACTCAAGGTCATAGGCAGAGATAGAATCCAAGTATCCGGGCTGACATTCAAATCCCTAACCACAAGACAATCCCTTCTCTTCCTGCAGTCCCGCCTCATTCATTACTCACATTTCAACTTCTGAAACTAATGAGGCAGGGGTCATACAGACAACAGACTCCTTCATTACACAACTCTGATTCGTCCCAAGAGCTAGGGTTACCATACGTCGGATTTTCCCGGACATGTCCGGCTTTTTGGGACTCAAATCCCCGTCCAGGGGGAAATCCTAAAAAGCCGAACATGTCCGGGAAAATAGGGAGGTGCTGGGCCGGGGGCCAGGCTGGGGCCGGCGGTGCTGGGCTGGGGGTGCTGGGCCGGGGGCCGGAGGGAGTCGCTCGGTTGGGGGGAGGGCAGACTGGGCCCGCGCCTCCTCCTTCCACCCCCCTGCCAGCTTACCTGCTGCCTGCTTCAGGCTCCCCGTGAATCAAATGTTCGCGGGAAGCACGGGAGGGGGCGGAGTTGGGGCGAGGACTTTGGGGAAGGGGTGGAGTTGGGGCATGGGCGGGGCTGGGGGCAGGGCCGGGGCCCTGTGGAGTGTCCTCTTTTTGGACACTCAAAATATGGTAACCCTACAAGAGCAGATCCGTTCTGTGCACTGAATGGACCAGGGGTCCTATGTAAAATACAGGATTGTGTAATTAAAGAGTATATCATAATGCATATGAGGGCCAAAGTAAAGCTGCATGGGTGTCACATTCTGGGGGGCAATTCAGACCAGTGAGGAGCTGTGCTACCACTTGCCCTGTAACCCTGGAACACAGAGCCAGCAGACAAGCATGTACTGAGTGTCTATATGTTAAGCAGCTCTGCCTCAGCACTCTGATTCCAGCAGCCTGTTTGTTACACCCCAGCCACACACTGGTATCTACCTGCCTTGGTTACTAACATCTATGTGATTTCAAAACACCCTCAACTCCCATATTTTCCCAAAACTGTGTGCTCTGCAAAGTCTAGCCCTCTCCTGGACCATTCAGAGGAATAATAAGGTTTGTTTGCTCCAAGCCAGTACCCAGCAGCTTGCCACATTAACTGGAGTTAACAATCACTTCAACTCAAATACAGCACTGGGTTGGTTTAGATTAAAATAAAACAAGTTTATTAACAACAGGACATGCGTTAAGTGATGCCAAATAAAAGAAAGAAGGGTTACAAGCAAATAACAGTAAAAGACACACATCTAAAAGTCTAAAACTTAATCTAGAAAGGTACAGCCTTTGTTTAATATGGTTTCTCTCACCAATTACTCTTTCTCCAGCATGGCTGATTGTATCTCAGTCAGGATCTTTCATGGAAGCACAGGGTAGCCCTTATCTTCCTAGGTGAAAGATAACTTGGGGGTCTTTACCTCTCTAATAGTGTAGGTAACCTTTCAAATTGATTCTTCTGTAGGTTACCCCTCCCCGTCACAAAATAAAGTTAATTCAAGATGTGAGGAAGAAGACATGAGTTTGGTCATGAAGGAGGTTCCATGCTGGTTTTTTTCCCAGATGGTGTTTGCTAACATGCAAATTGATTTGTTCCTGCAATCTCTCTCCCCTGCCATGATTCTGAGTGGTTATCTCCTCACCTTGTTAGCGTTATGGTTTTGTTTACCTTTTATGTAAATACACTCCCACTGTCTCAATGTATCTTGGTAGTACTTTCAAGGTGGTACACCCAAATTCCTTTGTGTGTAGGGTAGGATAACTTCAGCCTTGCCTGACAGACACACTTTAAGAACATAATTCCCAATATTTTTGTAATCTTGCATTTGTGTTCCATACATAGACCACACAATAATAGTAATGATCAGTATGTGATTTGCTTTCTATTGATATCTTACTTGACACCTTTTAGATACAGGTTATGACATTAGTGAGTTGGGATACACTGAACAAGTCAGGCCAGTTGAAACTCCCACTGCTCACTACCAGATACCAGTGAGCCCCTTGGTCTCTTGCATTGTGATGCTGTTAGGGTCCCAGTAGACAGCACCAATTCTGGCATTTTCTAACTTGAGAGTGCTTGACTATGCAACCATTTGATACTTTTTAATTCTTAACTTTGCATTTCCTATTTTTTATGGGTTAGTTTACTGAGGAAAGCAACTTGATTGTTATACAAAGCTTTTTGTTTGGGAATTTCCTTACTTTTTTAAGTTACAAAAATCATTGTATATTTTGTTGCCTTTGTAATCTCTGTAGAGCTCCAAATTTCACTGTTCAGTGTCATGTTGACCAATATATTAAAAAAATTAAACTATAGTAAAACAAAGTGTGGTTTTTATTAATGAAACTTCAGCTTTAGAGGACCTTCTAAATGACTTTTTAGAAGTTTATAACAGAATACCAAATAGGATATATACTGGTAGTTTCCTGCCTTTTAAAAAGCTAAATTTTCAAAAGACATAGCTCCAAATTTGTAAAGAAAAGATAAAACAATATACATGGAAAGGAGCTCCTGTAATTTTGTATCTTATTTTATTGTAACCCGGTGATGGTGGCAAACTAGGTGCCAGTTTATGTCAAGGTTCCCAGGCCACATGTGAATACTCATGTGAATACATAGCTGGAAACGGACAGGTTCACCTGTATGTTAATATTGTTAAAAAAGGAATTAGAGTTATAAAAACATGTTTAAACTTTACTGAATTATTGTAAGCTGCTGCATGTATTAATCTCACTTGTAAACATCGGTATCCCATATTGTAAAATAATATTTGAGCATTTTCATTGTAAGCTCTGTGAAATGCTGGCCTCTAACTGCAAGTGTTATGTTTTGCCCCACAAGGAAGGCCCCCCACACGAGATAAACTACTGTGGAACATCAAAGAGGACAAAAGACCTAGTTTATTGTTCGCTGCTCTCCCCTTAATGAAGAGGAGACATGCAAGTGAATTCCTCCCACCAGCTGAGTGTGCAATTTGAAGCAGAAGGGAGGAAGGGATAAAAACCTCTAACAAGGAGAAACTGTATTTCTTTGCTGCTTGGACTCTTGACTCTTTTCTAGGCATAGCCAAGAGATCCCCAGTGTTTAGCCTGGGTTAGCCCTAAAAAACATATAGAGTTTGCTTATTACAGAAGCTTCTATTACTTTTTAAAACTTAAGATTGGAAATCATTTGTGTGTATGTATATTTATGTGCTTTAACCTTGTAAATAACTCATTTCCTTTCTAATAAACTATCTAAAGATGTAAAATAGGATTGGCTACAAGCATTGTCTTTGGCATGAAATCTAAGGTACAACTGGCCTGCTGTAACTGACTGGTCCTTTGGGAGCTGGAGTAACCTGAATATTACTGTGTTTCATGATGCAAGGGACTATCTATCACAAAGGTAAACTTGCCTAGACGATAAGATAGATCGGAGTACCCAAGGGGACACTCTGGCACTCCACGTTACAGTGCCTGAGGAGTTTACACTTAATACTTGGTTGATGAAATCTAAGTATAGAACTCACAAGCAATCTGGGATTTGTGAGAATCTGCCTTTAGGTTGGTACTCATGCTCTTGAATCACCTTAGGACAGCTTGGCACACCCTTTTTGAGGAAAGTAACAATTACTCTTTGAAAAGAAACAGTATAACTTACTATAGTACAAACGCAAACAAGCAGAACAGGAGTTTATCCAAACCCACTCTGCTTTCATTACAAGGTCCTCCTAGGACCCTTGTCTGTAATAACATTATGGTAATTTGAGGTAAATTAGTTACCAAAGGCAACTATTGCCACAATAACCATAGCAATAGTGACTGTCCCCAAGTTTACGAATGAACTGGAGGGATTGAGTGGTGAGTGGCTGATGTCACTGATGATGACACTGCTCAGCCAGCAGCATACAAACACAAAATAGACATAGAAGATCATTCCACACACATTATATATACATTGGAGAGCATTCTACAGACATTAATTAGTAGCTGAAATTTGGTTCAAATTCCCCATGGCATGTTTACATAAAAGGATTCCCAAAAAGAGTGAGAAACTGAAGTAAAAACCCTGCAAAACAGAAATTTTTTATGCAACCTTAACTGCGAGACCATAATAAATTCTATATTTTATAAGTTTATATTTAACTCTCACAAATCCTAACGCAACAGTGAAGGGGAAAAACAGGTGCAACAATTTTCTTCATAGATCAAAAACATTTTTTTTAAATTACTGGAACACTTTTAAAAAGGTAGCAGTAACTGCATTAGCACTTTAATGATAGTGTTTTGTTACACGGAGTTGTTTAAGATCCTAATTTGCCAGAATGGCATCATTAAATTCCTAAGTCTTGTATATGTCACACAACAAAAAGGATCATTTATCTGGGATGAAAGCCTGGTTTCAAAGTCTTTCAAATTATTTCTAACACATGATAAATGATGGGAAAGGGAAAACATTATTTTAAGGAAACTGAGCAAATACTTTATTTCAAAGTGTCTGTCATAAAACCAAAGGTGGTGTTGTAAGAGGCACATAATAACGTACATGCACATTATATATAATTAATTATCTTTCTAGATCTGCATACCTGGACATAAATGGACTGCATATGTGGCACATGTGAACTCAAGTAACTTTCTTTTAAATCTTAAACTAATTCAGAATCAGGAGAGTTTCATTAAAATGAAAGGCTATAAAAAGACATTCTGGAAAAATGTATACTTCATATTCATTCTGTTTATATGGAGGAACCATCTTGACATGGGAGAATCATCTTTCTTGTAATGAGAAATAAACATTATTCAAGTATGTCTATCTTAGGCTATGGTTACGCGACAGAGCTGCATTGATGTAGCTGCGCTGCTGTAGTCGACTTAATTACTCCAGCCCCCATGAGCAGCAGTAGCGATGTCGGCTGGAAAAGCTCTCCCACCCAATAACGCTGTACACACCGGCTCTTAAATCAGTGTAACTTATGTTGCTTGTGGGTGTGTGGCTTATTCACACTCTTGAGCAACATAACTTATACCAATTTAAGCTGCAGTGTGTACATAGCCTTGTTTCAAAAGAGATGGCATTAATGAAGGAGAGAAATGAGTCTCACACTGTATTAGTACATCCATTTGAAATGCTGCTTGAGAATACACAGGTCAAAGAGAGCATCATTTTCATATTTGTAAAAGATATGGCAATCAATTGTCTAATAGTTAATTCTGATTCGATTTATATATAATTGCTCTGTATTTTGGGGGTGTTTTAGAGTCACTTTATTTCCTTTTAAAACTATTGTACAATACCTCAGCGTCTTTGGCAACCCCACATTTGCCCATCTTACTGCCCAACAATCAGTTCTGTGCCTGCATCCCCCTCAATTATCTGTCCCGAGCCCCCATGTCTGTTCTGACACCCCCACTCCAAATTGTGCCGCCAATCAATTATCGCCTCTCTTCTCCAGCCTCATATCTGCTCCTTCTGCAGCTCCAGGGGTTCTTAAATCCCCTCTATCCCCCTATATCTATTAATTTCCCAGACCTAGGGTGCATGGATATAGAGGAGCAGAGAGGAGCTGTCCAATTGCTCTTAGGAGGACAGAGGGGAGGAGGGAGCTGAGCCAACCTGAACAGCAGGGCTCTTTCAGCTCTCTGCTCTCTCCTCCCCTCTTGTGAGAATGGGGTGTCTGCTCCTGAGGAGGCGGATGGAGGAGGTGAGAGCTCTGCCTGCTTCCTGAGGCAGCTCCGATTGGCTGCTCTTCGGCAGGACTGGGGCCATAGGGAAGACAGCCATTTAGAGGGTTTTCCCCAAGGCGGAGCTGAAATTCAAAAGAGGGGTGGAATTTCTCATGTCATAATGAGACTGGCTCCAGCCCTGGACAAACTCCTCTGACTGGCAAAATAATGACAAGAGTTGTCAATACTTAGAGATGGAAAAAGGCTATTACAGTGTATCAGCTGTTCTATCTTCTTGCAAGTGCAGACTGTTTCCTTCAGTACATTTCCAGTGCTCTGTCCAATCTAATTTTGAATGCCCAAAACACAATGATTTCCACTGTATGTGAATAAAACATAAGCAAATTATTAAAAAACATTTAATGAAGAATCAGATCCCCAAACTGTACAAGATTCTGTGATGACTTGGCCTGGTGCCCAGGTTTAGTAACAGACATCTGAGACAAGATGTAAATTTTTTCAAATAATGCCTGCTTACTAAAGGAAACAAAGGCAAAATGAAAATCTGATACACAGTAAGCTTTGCCATTACTCTGGCACGATCAGAAAAAGGTACCAGCTCTTCTGCATTTTCCTTGACATCTTCGTCCACCAAGGCAGTTACCTTAGAATGGGAACCACCATGTCTCTGGAAAGCTACAATTGTAGAGTGTGGTGTTATCCCTTTGAGTCATCAAGCAAAAGGCATCACCTCTATTTAAGGAAAACTACTTTGCAGTGGTTCCCCTGTGGGTCCGTGGACAGAATAGGCCCACTGTTCCTCCTGCATGTCATAAGAGGCAACGAAAAGGGGGCTGCCTGGAGAGGGATGGGCTCTGCCAGGTTAGAAATTTGCCCAAGACACACCATATGATGAGCAAGTCAACCATGCCCATACCAAAAGAATAAATGGGCACAAATCAGACATCAAAAATTATAACATTAAAAAACCAGTAGGAGAACACTTCAATCTCCCTGGACACTCAATAACAGACTTAAAAGTGGCAATTCTTCAACAAAAAAAACTTAAAAAACAGACTTCAACGAGAAACTGCAGAACTGGAATTAATTTGCAAACTGGACACCCTCAAATTAGGCCTGAATAAAGACTGGGAGTGGATGGGTCACTACAAAAACTAATTTCCCTCTGCTGATACTCACACCTTCTTGTCAACTGTTTGAAATGGGCCACCTTGATTGCATTGGCCTTATTAGCACTACAAAAGTGATTTTCCCTTCCTTGGTATTCACGCCTTCTTGTCAACTGTTGAGAATAGGCCACTTCCACCTTAATTGAATTGGCTCATTAGCACTGACCCCCCACTTGGTAAGGCAACTCCAATCTTTTCATGTGCTGCCTACTGTATTTTCCACTCCATGCATCTGATGAAGTGGGTTTTAGCCCACGAAAGCTTATGCCCAAATAAATTTGATAGTCTCTAAGGTGCCACAAGGACTCCTTGTTGTTTTTGCTGATACAGACTAACACGGCTACCACTCTGAAACCTGTATAAAATTTATAGTTCTAGGTTAACTGCATGCATCTAGTTTTTCTATTACTGGTAGTATCTACTTTCAAGTTCATGTGCCTTGTGATTTCTCTCTTCTGTAAGTCTTTCCAGATTTACAACTTGTGTAACTTACATCTACATTATACTTGTAACATTGTATGTGCTTAGTTTTATTTACTAATGAAAGGTCTTGACCTCATCTTTGTCTTTTTAAAAGTGAATTAGAAGCCATTTCCTTCCTCCTTTAATGAAACAACATGCTATACAACAAGAAATGTGAGCAAAATACTAACTACTGCATTGGGCTTTGTTTGTTACCCTTTTACCCCCCACACCCCAAATGAGTAGGACAGCATGGTTCTGGGTGCACTACAATAAGGGGAAATATCAAGTATAATGTGTACAAGTATGTTTGTGGAGAATTGCAAAGTGGGAATTTGTATGTTGATATGAAACACAGGCATATAGTAATGTGCCTTCAAACACTGACCAGATAATCAGTCACTAAAATTTATGCAGATCCACTTTCAATTCAGTGAAAGAAAACCCCACTGGTTTGGTACATTCCTTCAGCAGCAACAATAAAGGACGCTGGAGAGCTGCCAGATCACACAGAGATTTGCTGTTCACTCTGCCCACAACACACTTCAGCTTTATTAAATGCAGCTGTTTACTCTGCTCCCATATCTTGATTAACTTATAAAAAAGGCATGAAGTGAAAAAGATTATAGTGAAGCCTAAAAAGTTTATCAGAATTCTATTCATGTCTTTTTGAAAAATATCACAATATATAATGCACTCCTGGCTACACACACGTCTCCTCTGTAGTAATGTAAAACATTGTAAAACCTTCAGTGATTCCCCTACCAGCTACTGAGGACATGGTACCATTGGACAATGAGTGTGAAGATCGAGGAAGCAGCAATGAGGCAGTGAATGGGAAGATTATCCAAGATTACTAAAAAAAAGACTGACACCACGGAAGGGGAAAACACATATAATGACCTGGCCAAAGTGCTGCATCACAAAGAGGCTGCAGCTCATGGAGCGAGAGAGGGGCTGGAGACCCAAAGAGAGAGGAGGAGAGATGGTGTGCAGCTGCGGAAGGAGGTGTTGACCTTGCAAGCTATATCCCAGAGAGTACCAGGAGGAAGTGCCATCCTAGTGGTGAATGGAGTACCCTGTCACAAAGTGGTGGAGAATGCGGGCATGCTGCTGCTACAAGGGGAGTCTGAAAGACTGTGCAGGTGATTGCCTCTGATACAAGGGACAGGATGAGAATCTGTGTAAGAGCGCTGCCCCGAAGCAAGTGGAGTAGGAAAGGCTGTAAAAGAGACACTTGAGGCAAAGGGACAATGGAGCCATCGTGTGCAGAGGCCCTCTTTGCACAAGGCAAGTGTACCCTCCAAGGCTGGACCACAGAGTTGCTGCTCCCAATGAAGGGGGCTGACAAGCAACAAATGAGGATACAGGCCCAAATGAGGCAGATTCTAGAGAAGCAGTAGCAACTGCAGAGGCAGGTGCAGAGATACTTGCAGAGCTATGTGATGCAGTTAGTTGAAGAACAATAATATTTGCTCAAGATCTTTCAGGAGGTGAACAGGGGCCAGAGAGGCTGGGGCAAGAAAAGAGGCCCCAGGATCAGAAGGCCAGAAGCCCGAGCAAGGCAAAGTTACACCTGTGGGCAGAGGGGACACCTTAGGAGAGTATGTCTCTATTGGGAGGAGAAGTCTAGCCCCAAGGGAAAGAAAGCAGGAAAGCCCCCAGGTGTCCAACCTATGAAGAAAACAGGAAGGGGGGAGCACTTGTTTTATCTGTGAGGAACCAGGACACATGAGGACATAGAGCCCTCACAGACAGGACAGTAGCCCAGGGAAGGGCGGAGTCCTGATGGGGGATGACAAAAAAGAGACAATCCAGGAGAAGGGCAAGGGTCTAGAAAGGGCCAAAAGGAAGTGCCAGATACCCTGAGGGGGTGGTGGAGAAGGCTGAAGGGGCCAAAAATGGCAGAAAAGCTACTAGGAAAATAATGTAGTTGAAAATGTTTTAAAGCTTTTGTTTATTTCTTAAATGACAAATATCTTTGTGAAACGCATACCTGCAAATATGTTACCTAAGTGCAAGACTCCTAATATCATCACTAGATAAATGGTAAAATATTGTATGTACCAACATGGAATCTAATGACCTTACTCAAATAACTACTAATTTAAGAAATAATTTAGTTTATATTAATGGGGTATTAATTAATTACTGGCAATGCTCAAGCAAATCTCTTGCCCAACTCAGGAAGACAAGAATCATCTCTCCAAAAAATGTTATAAGAATCAACAATTTTCCAATTATTTAAGCTAAAGACTTTGAGGGTTATTTAATTTAAGAAGACTGTTTTGAGAACAAAAAACTTTATATAAAAATAGGAGTGTTTGGACTTTTTGAAAACAGAATTTCATTTCCTATTGAACTCTATTAAACTGAAGGAATATCTCAGAAAATGAACTGAATAAAAAGAAAAGTTAAACTCTACCTTTAAAAAGTTATCTGGGATCTTCCCAACACCACCACAACAAAGACAATTAGAAATGTTGTATATTCATTAGGCAGACTGCAAATTCAGGAGCTGAACGTGTCAGTTAAGTCAATCCTTAAGACATGGAGCCAATGACAGAGTGACAGCAACACTGATCATGAATACTGAAATGAATACTGTGTGACCACTTCAGAAGGAAGAATAAAGGAGGACTTTTTCCTGTTGACTGAGAAACTCTGTGTCCCTGGAAAAAGAGAATCATTTCCTGACTGGCCTGTACAGCCTTTACACTTTCAAGAGGGCTCTGAAGAAGAGGTTACCAGGAAAGGACCTCTACCATAGGTAACTTCTATGAAAGGAAATATTACATTCTTTTATTCTGTTGAAAGTGTGGGGCGGGGGAGGGGATTGAAACCTGATGAGTCAGAAGAAACTTTGGAAAATTTACTAAGAAATGATGCTTCATCCCAATAGTGATTTAGAGCTTTAGTTCTTCTTCCAGGTTTTCCAGGACCTGTATAGGGTTAGTGGACTTAATTAAGGGGGAGAAATTACATGTTTCTATTAAACATAAGTACTTCATTTTCTTTTTTAATGCAATATGAACTTCTCTATACCACACACATTTAATGCGTGGACCCAGCAACTCATCTCTTAGTTCACATCTTCAGTGCTAAGAAAAGGTGAGGTTAACTAGGTCTATCAGAGACTGGCATTGTGCTGACCTCACTTACTTTACCTGATGGTAAAACTAAAAAGCCTTTTCTCCACTATGTTTTACCTTGGGATAGTTCACAAGTGTTAGTTACCTTTTTTAGCAGTGAAGATAAGTCTTCTCTCACAGTTCCTACCCTACCTCAAATAATAGCAGTACAGACGGATCTTTATCGTAACTGAATGTGCACTATCAGTTTGACTGAGTTTTATTATACACGGGATTTAATCTATTCTTCCTCAATAGCTCACATTTTTCTGTAACTATTGCGGTGGTGATAATAAAATGAAGTGATACAGTTTTACAGACAAGAGGTAATCAGATTAAAGCAGCATACACACTTTTAAAACATTTGTATTGCTTTAGTATTGTATCAAATAACTTCCAAGAACATTTGGAGGAAGAGGCTGAGAATGCTATTGAGTAGGCTTAATCCTGCCTCCCCAAGAGACTGCAGTTTAATTTTGGGCACCATTGATTAGTGAATTGCAAAAATATTTGCTTAAGTTTCTATATTACTAATATAGCAGCCTTGGGAATGGCTAAGAATGGAAAGAGAATCCTTCAACAACCTCATCCTTTCACATTTACTTGGCTTTCCTTCACAATTCACTTGTTTGTGAAAGGATAATGTTAAAGTTTCTGTGCGTCTATTTTGTAAGTTGTGGAATTTTTTTTAAAGTGTTTCATAATCCATTTTATGTAATATTTCTGCAATAACATGGAATAAGAAGATATTGTTTAAAGGGATAAACCATACTGTACTCTTATAGAGCAAATAAGCTCAAAGCAATTCAGTCTGTTCCAAAACCCACCAATTTTAAGTCCAATAAAAGTTTGCTAATGCAAAAAGTGTGTACTTTTTAACATAATGAAGAATTAATTAGACTGATGAAGAGAAGTAAGCAAAAAAAATCACTTGCCTAATACATATAAAGCACTGTCATAGAGAACTTGCAAGTACAAAGATACACATAGACTACAAGTTTACAGAAAACATTAGGCTTGGGGAAGTCTACTACAGGTTCTAGAAAATCAACGTTTGTCAGAATCGAATTTCATTTCAGAGGTTGTCACTACGATATAAAATAAATAAGAAATAGATGAAAAGAGAATAAAGAGTATGATTCTGAGGGTAGGAAATAGGTTTTTAGCTCCATGTAAATGGTTCAAATACAGATTTACCAGTCAATGCCACTGCAAAAGATGGAGCTCTCAAAGCTGGGAACAGCAGTGTCCTTTCCCCAACAGCCTGAACCATGAAGGGGGAAGGCTAGAGTTATCATCGGAGATCCATCCATTTAGATAGCAGTCTCTGGCTGGTATTTGTCTGGAATGTATTTCAAGCTCTACTGAAAAAAAATTTTTTTTTCTGAAATATCCCTTGGAATTAGCCCATTTTAGAAGCTAACCACAGAATACTACTTTTTCAAAACCAGCTGTTTCTATGCTTCAAGCTGGCAAAAATATCAATGAAAACCTGATAATTTCTAAACAATAACAAAAGTAGCCCAAACAGCTGAATCAATGCATGTAATTTCTTATGTAAAGTAATTCATACCCAGGGGGACAAAACCTCTTTGACAAGAAACCATATGAAGGTAACCAGGAATCCAACAACATAAAGCTTTACGTTATAGTTGATGCACCCTTTAATATGGTAGCACTACCAATCATACACGGAGAATTATTCAAAACTAATAAGGTAACAACTTATCTCATTTAACTAGGGATAAGCGAACTTCCTAGGGAACCAGGTTTCGTAATCCTTAGAAACTAGTTTCAGGATTAAAAAAAAAAGACATTGAGTGTATTAACCTTTTTCCTGTAATTTCAACATGTTACTTTCTTTCATCTTGCTGCAAAGATTACTATATATTAGAGATAGAAGACCTTTTCTCCCTCACCCCCAAAAAAGTTAAGATGGGTGGCTTATGAGAAATTATTGCCCTCATTCAAGAAAGCACATAAACACATAATTCTCTGTGTATGATTGATACGAGCTTAAGTCCTACTGACTTCAGTTGGAATTAAACATGTAACCCCATTTTCATAATGTTGTGAAGCTTCCACTTTTGGGGCTGAAATTTGCCAAGTTTATTCTCTGCTTTAGAGGGAATTGTTGGGGGTATTTTTTGTTTTGTTTAAAGTTTGAACAAAAATGGTTGAGCTATTTTTGAGAGGACTGCAAAAAAATGTGCTTCTCTCAAGAGAGAATAAATTGAGTAGTTTGATGGGCTCTAACTAAAGGTAGAAATTTGAAGTGGAATTAGCTCTTCTCATTAAGAAGTACCATCCCCAGAGTGTACCAGTGATGAGTAGATTTGATTTAAATGAGTTTTAATCCTTTGGAAACTGCAGTATGCAGATGCATAATATGTTAAGCATGGATTTTCTCACTATGTTCCTAAAGTGCCCATTTAAAGAAGACTGCTCTGTGTGCACGAGGGTAGTCAAAATTTAGTGAAGATCACAATAGACCTTGCCTTATCACAGTGCTGTTTCATTCACAAAAGTTTTATGCAGAGTCCCATGAAACAGTGAGAATTGACACCAAAAAAAGTATGCACAGAGCATGTTATATTTTCAATGTTGTGTAAAAATTATGTGCAGGAGCACCAATTCAGCTAGATTCTTAAGCACTGCCTAGCTTTAACTACATGAATAATACCACAGAAATCAGTGGAATTAAGGAACGATGTCCCACTGATTCAACATGAAATATATTGTACTGTTACCATTTAATTTTCCCTCTGTTCTTTTAAAAATAATTTATCTTTTTCATTCTTCCCATTTGTGCTGCACTTTCTCAGAATTTTTTAGTAGTGGAACTCACACCTGATAAAGTTTGAGATCAAGCATAATTTTTAAACCAATGATTTTTGGAGTAGGCTCAAAATTAGGAAAAACGAATTCACCAATGCTTATTTTTAACCATGTAAAAATAGAATTCTCGTGAACATATCTATGTTTTTTAAAAAACCCTGTATTTTGGATAAAAATAAAATGCTCACATTCCATATGCATTATGGGTAGCACCTTTCCCATCATTGTCACTACATCATTTGCAATTCATGTTTCAATCATTCTTTCTGGAACAATACAGCAGAAAGAATTAATTTAAGGATGGTCTCCAGTGGTTCACTGAAGGAGAGTTACATTATAAGAAGACTAACACATTTGTTTGACGGTAATATCCAGAATAAATCAATGTCAAAGTTGCTATCACTCAAATTATATTCTACAAGAAAAAGCATTGAGATTGTCTCCATATATAGTGTACTTTAAAGTATTTGATAATCTCAGCTCTCCAGGAGTTTCTCCGGGAAAAAGTGACCTTTTCCACTTCCATGGATTTCACATGAGAAACAGAGCAGTCCTGTTCATGTATTGGATCAGTTCTAAAGGCTCAGACCTGCATCTAAGGGACCAAAGAGATGTCAATGGAAATTATAGGTGATCAGAACATTGTATAGGCAGGCCTGTAATGGCAGAGATTAGTATACATTCTAATATAGTTACAAGCAAAATATGAGATTGTATATTCTATTAGATTTGTGAGAATGTATGGTGTCATGCAAAAACATATGCCCCTATTTCAAAGTACATCTTGATTAAAAAAAAGTCTAAGGAGTTTAAGCAATTTGTTTCAAATGATATGAAAATAGAAATCAATAAGTTAAAGCACTTAACTATGAACTGTTTTCAAGACTTAATTTTAATTGTCAAGAAGTCAGTTGTCCCTTAAGAATAATAGTTGAAAATTGCAGACTGCAGTCTTTCCCCTCCCCTCCCCTATTTGTATATAGGCACGTCTTCCACTGTACAGAGGTCTATTCATTGTGAAGTCACTCTGCACTATTTATCTGTTTAATATAATCTGTTTTATTAACAAATGGGTCCTAGAGAGATAGGGAGAGAGAGGTGAACTGTTCCACATCAAAGACTATGATAAAAGCTAATTATTCATTTCCTTTTTCAGGTCTCACACATTACAGATGATCTATAAATGTGATTAAAATCTTAAAACTGAATGAGTTTTGTATTCAGGAAAGACAGCACCAGACCTGAAAATATCTGTAGTGCATTTGAATATGAACTGCACAAACAACATAACAGTCCTGGGGGTAATTTTTTTTAAGACAATATTTTCTACCAAATGTTTTTTAAACACAACTTAAAGAAAAATAAAAATAAAAGCTGAAGTTGCACTTCCAAGAAAGAAGTAGTGTATTGAGTCCAATAAAATGTCAAAAAATATAGATTCCCCTCTTTTCAGAAAGAGATGGGTAAGTCTTCTTATCTACAAATGAACTGGCTTTTTAAATTTATACATTTCAATTTCCCTGAGGTTGAATTTGACTGGCTAAAATATAATTACCCTAACTTGTAAAGAAATCGGTGAAGCAAGATCTACAGAGAGTGGAGCCACTATTGACAGTAGCAAGTAACTTAGAAAAACATTTGATATATCTACAAATCTCAATTTTTCTAGGTGACTAGGGACACAGAAGAAGAGAGGGTAGCAAACATATGCCTGGAACCATTTGTATGCTAAGGTCTAATAACCTCCTTTCTCTATGTAGAGAGCAACATAGCTTTAGGATAGGAAGTGCAAGTGACTTTTAGCAGTAGAAATAATTTCAAAGACAATCTGCCACAACATTCTTTGTTGGAGGCAAATGGAGGATTACACCTTCTCTGCAGTCTTGTTGAAGAAGTTCTAGCTGGGAAGATGATGCAACCCTTCCCTGTGCACAATTTCCACATTATAAAGATTGGAGAGAAGTCATTTCTAACATGCTTTTTAATTTAAAATAAACAAATTGGCAACTGTCTTGAGGAATGCTTGCATACATGAAAATAAGGTTATTGAGTTTGCTTCCTAAATTCCTTTTGTTTCTCTTTCAGTACAATCAAATACAGCATGGATCGATGTGGACACGAGGCAAAATGAGGACAGATACATGCATGGAATTAGCAGCAGACCACCACTTTTATTAAACTATAACACAGAGAAGGGCACTACCCACCCATCACCCATACTCTTCTATACTAGGCATTTAATTGGTTCCACTGTGGTGGTTACAGGCCTCCTTACCATATAACTCGTAACTAGCACCAAGGTTACAGGGCTCCCTGTGTAAGTTACAGGGCTCCCTGTGTAAATTACAGCAATCCTGAGAAATAAAAAGAGCAGTCGAGACCCAATATGTACAGAAGTTTTTCTTGACTTTTTACTGGCATTTTCTCTAGATTAATTATTCCTCTGCAGAACTGCAAACTCAAACAGCAGTGCTAGTGCACAAGAACAGGTCCTACCGCCTACACAGAGCACAATGTAAAAGAGTAAACGATCAAGAATTGTCTGAGAGATTAATTTTACTTAGAAAGAGGAGGGGGAAGCGTGTTCAGCACCAACCAAGTGGAGGCAGCCTTTGGAATCCCCATCAGTATCTTCACTGGAAAACCAATGAGCAATTCAATCGGGGAAGTTCATTCTCCCTCCCACAATTGCAATAGTCATTGACCTACACCAGGTTATGGGGAGGGTTAGAAAAAGCTACAGAAAGAACTCTTCCCTATGGAGGTTGCCAATAGTCAGAGGAGGATCTCATGTTTGGTCAGATTCTAGACAGCAGTGATGTACATGCAGAACAGTAGTGAGGAGCTGAATTGCATTTCACACCAGATCCTAGATAGCAGGGAGAAGGCTACCAATAGCAAGGGGCAGGATCTCATACTTGGTCATATCCTAGAAAACAGTGAAGTGGAGAACAGTAGTGAGGAACCAGACCCTGTGCCAGCCCACATTCTAGACAGCAGAGAAGTAGAGATGAATAGTAAGGAGCGACATCTTGTGCTAAGTGCATGCACAAATGACAGGGGTTCAAACACAAAGAGTAACAGGCAGGATCCAGTGACAGGCCAATGTCAAGAGAGGAGTGTGACTATGATCAGTGACAGAAAGCCTGCAGTGCCAGCCCAATGCCAATAGGGTTATATATGGCAGTAATGGTGGAACTGGGCATAGATCAATGCCTGAAAGATAAAGGGAGCTGCCTCAAGGCAGTGCAGAACCAAGTGGGAAGGGAGTCATATTGCTTCTGATCCCTAAAGAAGACCAGGGCCGGCGGTCGCCTAGGGCGCTACAATTTGGGGGACGGTGACCGCGGCGGTATTTCGGCGGCGGGACCTTCTGCCGCCTCTGTGGGGGGCGGCATTTCGGAGCGGGACCTTCCGCCGCCTAGGGCGGCAGAAAAGCTGGCGGCGCTTCTGAAGAAGACTGGCTCTAGTGTGGAAGAAAGACATCTCAGGACCTGCGTACAGGATGGAATGGTCATAATTGAGTCTGAAGGAGAACAATCTGCAAAGAGAACTGCTATTACATCAGAGATTTGGACTACTGTTTTTATGTGGTGATTCCCAGCCCGAGCCACTTAGCGTCGCCACTCATCCCTTCCCCCCGAACAGTCCTCTGTGCCCCCCTAGAGGGACAGGCCCCACTGTTTGAAAACCTCTGCCTCAGCTCAGTGGCTCTCAACCTTTCCCGACTACTGTACCCCTTTCAGGAGTCTGTTTTGTCTTGTGTACCCCCAAGTTTCACCTCACATAAAAACTACTTGCTTACAAAATCATACATAAAAATACAAAAGTGTCACAGCACACTATTACTTACGCTCTCATTTTTACCATAGAATTATAAAATAAATCAATTGGAATATAAATATTGTATTTACATTTCAGTGTATAGTATATAGAGCAGTATAAACAAGTCATTGTCTGTATGAAATATTTCATACATTGTCTGTATGAAATATTAGTTTGTACTGATTTCGCTAGTGCTTGTTATGTAGCCTGTTGTAAAACTAGGGAAATATTTAGATGAAATGATGTACCCCCCTGGAAGACCTCTGCATACCCAAAAGGGTACGCGTACTCCTGGTTGAGAACCACTCCCTTAGAGGACTCTGACCTACGCCCAAAGAACAATCAAGAGTGGAGAAGAAAGCAAGACTAAAAAGCCTATTACAAAAATATATCTTCATGCAAATTATATAAGTGGTTGTAATTTAGGCCCCAATCTTGCAAGCACTTTGGACTGCTGATATGCTTAAATTTAAACACATGTGTAAACCTTTGCAGAATTGGGGCCGTATGCTAGTTCTTTGTTGAGGAAATATCTACAAAGTTTTCTCAGTTCCAAGTCAACCTTTTCAAAAGCACCCATTAATGTTAGAGGTCTCAATATTCAATCACACCAAATTCAGGTCACACAGGATTATGAAAATTCTAGCTATAATACCTATTGTAATTAAAGGATGAAACCTTGGCCTCACTGAAATCAAAACTTCCATTAACTACAGTGGGACCAGGATTTCACCCAGAATCTCTCTCTCTATATAGACACATTTAATAACATTGAACAACCTTGGGGCCAAATTTACTGCTGGCACAAATGTCCGAAATAGGGACTAGGGACTACCTCTCGCTGTGTGTTTGTACAATGCAGAGCACAATAGGGCAGGTCTAGGCACTATTGTAATACAATATATGAAACAGATACGAAAATCCCAAACAAAAACTACTTTCAGAAGGAGTTATGGTTGACAGTGCATATCAGTAATTTAGGGCAAAGGTACAAGGATTATGTAATTATCCCTGAACTAAGCATTATGAAACCAGAAAATTTACAGTTAAGATTAAATTTAAAAGATAGTAAAACATCCTAAGATATGGAAACACAGTGTTAGGGCACCCAAACAACCTTAATTCTGCCATTTAGTGACACTATAAGCAGAAAAAAATTAAAAAGCTAATAGATTTAAAAAAAAATCAGCTTAATCTAATCTGGGTTCTGCAACACTAAAATGACTTAATCATGTGGCTATTGCACAGTGCCACTACAGTGCAGAGTTAAAGTTTCTCCTTCAGCAGAAACCTTAATTATGAAGAACAACAGGCAATATGACCATTGGTCCTAAAAGTAAAAATATTCACACATAGCCTATGCATAACTACATGGGAAATTTTCAGAGTCTTGGATAAGGCAGAGTTAAGGAAGTCTAAATGTCCTTGGTAGGCATTTCCAAACCTTACTGTGTCCAGATTTCTCTGAAATTTTATTGTAACTGAATTTCCTGGGTTCATAATGCTTGGTTTGGGGGAAATTACAACATACTTATAACATATTTTATCCCAGAATTAGTCACGTGTACTCTCAACCATCAGTCCATCTTAACATAAGTTTTGTCTAGGAATTATTTCTACAACAGCTTGAAACAATAACCCATTACTTGTTTTAGCTGGATGCGTGGAGAATAATCAGCTTTTAGCATGCAGTTCTCTTTCTTCACTTTACATACTCATACTGCACGTGCACACTCACATAGATATCCCAGTCTTCTCCGAAAACTTTGCCTGTCCAGCAGGGCCGGCTCCAGCATTTCTGCCGCCCCAAGCAAAAAAAAAAAAAAAAGCCACGATCGACGGCGGCAGTTCAGCGGCAGGTCCTTCGCTCCTAGGGGGGGTGAGGGACCTGCTGCCCCCGAATTGCCGCAGGTGCCGCCCCTCTCTCTTGGCCGCCCCAAGCTTGTTAAGCTGGTGCATGGAGCCGGCCCTGCAGTCCAGTGCTCACATATAATCAAATAATTTATTATGTCTGCTGATTTTAGTGTCTTCAGGAAAATTATTAGTATTTTGAACAGGAACATTTTTGTGGGGCTTACAAATTAAGTTCCTTATTTTGTACATTTCATTCTTTAATTGTAGACAGAACCACACATCAGTCTTTTGATCTTCCCTATGTAGATACCATTATTTTCATTGATGATTCCAAATTAACAAAAAGATCTACAAATCTTGGTATAACTCTTCCATTCATTTTTTCATTTCTTTCCTTCTTGGTCTCTTAATATTGCTTTTTTCCTGCAGTTTCCCTCTAGCAAATTCTTATTTGTTTCTGCCCTCTTCTTTGGTTTTCCTTTCATCTCGTTTCCCATATGCTTAATTCAAGATATATTGTCTGCAGATCTGAAAAATGTAATCCATGAAACACTTGGGTCAACCTACCTTTTTACCCTTACCCCATGCATCTTTCACTATTTGCTCTCTGAGTATATAAAAAATGGGAAAGGACAATTATCTGTTCCGTAACTGGCGTTCTTCGAGATGTGTTGCTCCTGCCTATTCCACAGTAGGTGTGCGTGCTCGCCACGTGCACCGGTGCCGGAAGTTTTTCCCTTAGCAGTATCCATAGCCGGGGAGCCCCGTGGCGACTCCTGGAGTGGCGCCTGTATATCGCGCTATAAGGGGAGCCACGTGCTCCCCGCACCCTCGGTTCCTTCTTGCCGGACAACTCCGACAGAGGGGAAGGAGGGTGGGGTGTGGAATAGACAGGAGCAACACATCTCAAAGAACGCCAGTTACAGAACAGGTAACTGTCCTTTCTTCTTCGAGTGATTGCTCCTGTGTATTCCACAGTACGGGATTCCAAGCAGTATCTGTTGGAGGTGCGTAGGAGTTCACAGTGGTTTGGGATAAAGTACCGCCCTGCCGAACCCAGCGTCGTCCCTAGACTGGGAGACAATCGCGTAATGCGAAGTAAACATGTGAACTGAGGCCCATGTGGCCGCCCTACAGATGTCCTGAATGGGGACATGGGCGGCGTAGGCAGATGATGAGGCCTGAGCCCTCATAGAGTGGGCCTTAATGATAGGTGGCGGGGGAATCCCTGCCAGGTCATAGCACATGCGTATGCACGAGGTAATCCAGCGGGAGAGCTGCTGGGTAGAGATAGGTTGCCCTCTTGCCCGCTCGGCCGAGGCAACAAAGAGCTGAGAGGATCTCCGGAACTGTTTAGTCCGATCCAGATAAAAAGCCAAATGCCCTACACACATCTAGCGTGTGGAGGTGGCGTTCCTTGTTAGAGGCGTGCGGCTTAGGGAAGAGCATGGGGAGAAAGATGCTCTGCTCCATATGGAAGGCGGAAACCACCTTTGGGAGGAACGCCGGGTGTGGGCGAAGTTGGACCTTATCCCTATGGAAAACCGTATAGGGGGTTCTGAGGTTAAGGCCCTGAGTTCCGAGACACGCCGGGCAGATGTGATCGCCACGAGGTAGGCCACCTTCCACGAGAGGTGCGACCACGAATGCGTGGCTAGTGGTTCGAAGGGGGGCCCCGTGAGACATGACAAGACCAGGTTGAGGTCCCATTGTGGCACGGGGGGTTTAGCGTACGGGAACGAATGCACTAGGCCCTTCAGGAAGCGGGAGGTCATAGGGTGGGAGAAGACCGAGTACCCTTGCATCGGTGGGTGAAAAGCCGATATGGCTGCGAGGTGCACCCTGACCGAGGCCGGTGCCAGACCGTGGGTCCTAAGGGACAGAAGGTAGTCCAGGACTAACTAGAGAGGAGCGGTGGAGGGGGAACTCCCTGCTTGCTTGTCCACCTGATAAATCTAGACCACTTCGCCACATATGTCCGACGCGTGGACAGCTTCCTGCTTTCCAGGAAGACTCGTCTAACCTGCTCCGAACACCTGTTCTCCTCCTCGTTTAGCCACGGAGCAGCCACGCTGTCAGGTGGAGCGTGGCCAGGTTGGGATGGAGGAGACGTCCCCCGTCTTGGGAGAGGAGGTCTGGGCGGAGCGGTAGCGCCCTCGAGGGGGCTGCCAAGAGGCATAGGAGGGCCCCGTACCAGTGCTGGTGGGGCCTCGCCGGGGCTATAAGAATGTCCTCTGCCTTGTCCACCTTTACCTTCTCCAGGACCTTGGCGATGAGGCGGAGTGGGCTGAAGGCATACAGGAGCTGGCCTGACCAGCTCATAAGGAACGCGTCAGAGATCGCGCCTTCCCCCCCCGTCCACTGGAGCAGAACCCGGGGCAATGCCAGTTGCAAACAGGTAAATCTGGGGAACTCCCCACTCTAGGAAGATTTGGTGGACGACCTCCGAGTGGAGCAACCACTCGTACTGGGGGGAGAAGACCCCGCTGAGGTGGTCCGCTTGCGTATTGTGGATGCCTGGGAGGTGAGCAGCCCTCAGGGAGATATTGTGGTCTATACAGAATTCCCATAAGGCCAGGGCTTCCTGGCATAGGGCTAGGGAACAAGTACCACCTTGCTTGGGCTAGGGAACGAGTACCACCTTGCTTGTTGATATAGTACATGGCGGCGGTGTTGTCTGTGAGGACTCTGACTACCCTGCCACGGAGGTGCATGAGAAATGCCATACACGCCAGTTGTATTGCCCTGAGTTCCCTGACGTTTATGTGCAGGGACAAGTCCAGGGTCGACCACATCCCTTGGGTCTGCAAGTCTCCCACGTGGGCTCCCCAGCCTAGGTCCGAAGCATCAGACATCAGGTCTATGGATAGGCTGGCCTCCCTGAAGAGAACCCCTTGTAGCATATTGCTCGGGAGGGACCACCACCGAAGGGAAGTCAACACCGGGGACGGGATTGTGAGGATCTTGTCCAGGCTGTCCCAGGCTTGGGAGAACTGGGAGGCTAGCCATAGTTGGAGGGGCCTCATCTGGAGTCTGGCATGGCGAACCACGTACGTGCAAGCCGCCATGTGTCCCAGGAGCCGGAGGCATGCTCTTGCTGTGGTCACCAGGAACGTGGAGACCGAGGCAATGAGATTCCTTAGAGTCTCGAACCTGTCCAGGGGAAGAGAGACCGTAGCCTTGGAGGAGTCTAGAAGAGCTCCAATGAACTCTATGCGCTGGACTGGTACTAGAGTAGATTTGGCCTCGTTCATGACCAGGCCTAGGTTTTTGCAGGTGGCCAGGAGTAGCCACACGTGGAACTCCACCTCTGGACGAGACTCGCCCTTGAGGAGCCAGTCATCCAGGTAAGGGAAGATTTGTACCCCTGCTTCCTGAGCTACACCGCCACCACTGCCATGCATTTCATGAATACCTTGGGGGCTGTGGACAGGCCAAAGGGGAGGACTGTAAACCGTTAGTGCCCCGTCCCCACCACAAATCTGAGGAAGCGTCTGTGCCCCTCAAAAATGTGGATGTGGAAATAAGCGTCCCGGAGATCCAGGGCAGCGTACCAGTCCCCCGGGTCTAGGGAGGGGATAATAGAAGCCAGGGACACCATGCGAAACTTGGAAGGGGTTAGGAACCTGTTCAGGTCGCACAGGTCCAGAATGGGTCTGAGACCACCTTTCGCCTTGGGGATCAGGAAGTAACGGGAGTAAAACCCCTTGCCCTGGGACTGTGTCGGGACGCGTTCCACCACCCCGAGGCCGAGTAGCCGATCCACCTCCTGGTCTAGGAGGCGGGCATGCTCAGGATCCCCCAGGACCATGATGTGGGGCGGGTGGCTTGGCGGGGGAGAAGTGAACTCCAGAACGTATCCCTTGGAAATAGTACTGAGGACCCACTGGTCCGATGTTATGCGGGACCAAGCCCTGAGGAAGGCAGACAATCGGTTGCAGAACACAAACTTTATTGGTCGGGGGGTCTCCCTGGCAACAGGCCCGGGGCCCCCCTGCAAACAGTCAAAACCGCCACTTTCCCTGTCTCTTGCCCTTAGGGGGACCAGGCTGTTGGGCAGAGCGGGGCTGCCTCTGAGACCGGCGTTTCCAGTCTCTTGGCCTTTTATATGGGGGCTCGTATCTGCTCCTAGCAGGTTGAGCCGCCGGAGGCGATTTGGCCTTGTCCTTCGCCGGAGGGACGTAGAGGCCCAAGGTCTGCAGGGTAGTACGGGAGTCTTTCATCCCATGCAGCCTGACATCCATCTGGTCTGCGAAGAGCGCCTTGCCATCAAACGGGAGGTCCTGCATCAGAGATTGGGCCTCCGTCGACAGACCCGATAACAGGAGCCATGATGCCCGGCGCATGGAGATTGCGGAAGCCATGGAGCGAGCCGCCATATCAGCCACATCCGACGCCACCTGCAGGGACGCCTTAGCTGCCACCGACCCCTCTTCCACCAGAGCCTAGAAGTCCTTCCTGTCCTTGTCCAGGAGAAGGGGCTCGAACTTAGGCAAGGACTCCCACAGGTTAAAGTCATACCTGCTGAGCAAGCCCTGGTGGTTGGCTATTCTCAGCTGAAAACTAGCTGGCAAATAAATCTTTCTGCCAAAGGAGTCGAGTTTCCTGGGGTCTTTGTTCTTAGGGGTGGGCGTGGGTTGGCCTTGGCGTGCCCTGTGCTTCACCGACTCAACCACAAGTGAGTTAGGCGCCGGGTGGGAATAAAGGTATTCGTGACCCTTCGCCGGCACAAAGTACTTTCTCTCAGCCTTCTTGGAGACTGGGGCCAAGGAGGCAGGAATTTGCCACAGGGAGCTGGTGATGTTGGCCACACCTTGGTGTAGTGGCAGGGCCACACGGCCCGGTGCCGAGGGAGATAAAATATTGAAGAGGGAATCCAAAGGTCCCTCCATCTCCTCAGCTTGTAGCTGAAGACTGGATGCCACCCACTTCAGCAAGTCCTGGTGTGCTTTAAAGTCCTCCTGTGGGACCAAAGGCGAGGGAGCCACAATGGCGTCATCCGGTGCCGGGGACGCGGCACGCGCGGAGCCAGGCACCGCAATTGGTGCCGGGGCATTCAGACCCAGGTCGGAGTCTGGTCGCGGGTTCGCCGAGTCCTGGCCCGTCGACTTATCCTGTGGACGGCCCGACGAGGCCGATGGAGCCTGGGATGCTCCGGCGACCAAACGGGCCCTGGGTTGGGTCGGTATCTGCTGCCACGGTGCCCACTGGCACCACTGTCGTTGCCACAGGGTACTGTGCCATTGACCCTGCTGGGTACCTGATGGCACAACGTGTCCCGGCGGGGCAGCGCAGACCGAGGACGGAAAGAGGAGCATCAAGGCCGAGGTGGCCGAAGAGCTGATCTGACGAGCACCTAATGGAGGCTTGCCTCGAGACCTGGGGCCTGTACTCGGCTGCAAACTCGGCACGGGCAAAGACATAATGTCCTTTGCTGCCTGCACTGCCTCCAGCGTCGATGGCATCCAAACCGGGGATGTCTGGGTCGATGGCACCGGGCTGCTCCACTCTACGTGAGCTGGAGGTCTTAAGCCCGGGGGGGACCGAGGGCTGCACAGCGCAGGACCATCCTCACCCTTGCCCTTATCACGACATCGCTGCGAGGCCGGGCCCTTCCCTTGCTTCCTGATGGGAGAGCGGCGCTGAGTGGTCAAGGGGGCCTTGCTACGTACCGACGACGCGGCAGCCGGTGCCGAGTCCGATCTGCGCACTGGCATCGGTGCCAACGCTGACTCCATCAGGAGAGCTCGAAGTCTGAAGTCCCTCTCCTTTTTAGTTCTTGGTTTGAACGACCTACAGATCTTGCACCGGTCGCTAATGAGTCTCACCCAGGCAGCGAAGACACTCAGTGTGAGGGTTGCTCCTGGGCATAGAACGGTGACAGGAGTTGCACGACTTGAAGCCTGCCCCGCACCCAAGCTAACATTGAAAACGACCCACTGAACAGTACCGCTAGAGAAGAAGGGCTGCAGCAGAGCTGGAGCACTAAGTTCTGATCACCTTCACTGGCGGCAAGAAGGAACTGAGGGTGGGGGGAGCCCGTAGCTCCCTTTATAGTGCCATATACAGGCGCCATTCCAGGGGTCGCCACGGGGCTCCCCGGCTAAGGATACTGCTAAGGGAAAAACTTCTGGCACTGGTGCATGTGGCAAGCACGCACACCTACTGTGGAATACACAGGAGCAATCACTCGAAGAAGAAGATACCAATCAGCTCTAACATATGGTAACAGTTTCTGACCTCCAGTAACAGACCTTAGCATCTTATTTAGGTCCAATGTACAGCATTCTACAAAAAAAGATAAAAAAGCAATCCACTCAAGTTGCACATCAGAGCAAAACCAAAACGGAAGAGACATTATACACGTGAAAATCTACAATAATTCGGTGTGACTTGATATGGCTCTAGTGACTTCTTGTTCAGCAGACAGAAAAAACAAAAACAAAACAAAAAATACCATATCACTACCACCACCACCAAAGAAACCCTGATAATCAAGAGTGTTTCACACCCCATTATACTAATGACTTGCAGTGTTATGAACACAATAAAACTAATAATTCAAAGCAAAAACTACTTGAATGCAAATTATGGTTAAGATTTCACATGCCCATTAGAGTCCGGAAGTTCAAAGCTCAGCTTTTCACAGTATCCACACTCACCTGCTCTATGAAACCCATAATTAGTTAAAGAAATGCTGCACATTGTAAATGTTTTCCATTTTGACTGAGCAGACATGCATCTAATGAAAAAAGAATTTCTCTATAAGGGCTGAAGAATAGTTGTTACTACACGTTCATGTCCTTTGAAAATATACACAACTGAATTACCATTTATTAGTATAGCAAAACATTACATTTTTGAATTCTATTTCTGCTGAGCAAACTTCTCAATGCATATGACTAGCATACCAGAAAGCTTGCAAACCCCCAAACTTCATAAATGAATATTCATGACATATGTTTCTCCATTATTGGTTACACAGAAACAGCAGCAAAACAATAAAAGTTAAATGCAATTAATCTATCGAGCTCTATGCTGCAAGATATTATTGAGGCAAATTGCTTAGATATTTACATGTAAAGTAATAACATCTTAGTGTCTCTGTTAACAGCCAGACAGTGTAATATTGATTTATTACATAAGAGATATAATCTTCCTAAAGAAGAAGCTAGATTCAAGTGCAGGATGGATTGGCTATTCATTTAGTTCATATTTTATATAAAAAAAAATGAAACACCACACACGAGGGTTTCCATGTGAATAAGAAAATTTGTGAGATTGAACGTGTATCTTGTAAAATTTAAGTTAAACATAAGGAGTCTGGTGATGAGGGACGGTAAAAATCAACCTTGCAAGGGAAAGAAATTAGGATAATAAATATTTATGTGCCAGATAATACCATACTAATCACTCATCGTCAAGAATTGACTAAGATTAAATGGCTTTCTGTAAATTAATGTGTTTTAAAATCTGCCAAGTCTGACAGACTATTACGTTTTATCTTGTAAAACATCTTGTAAAGCATGTATATTACCTCTTCTACCACTGCCCTCTAACAGGTGTGCAGGAGCTGTGGGACTCTGGCCATTCCCCCATTTAGCCCTTGTGTCTGAAACACTTACAGACCACTCTCCTGGAACACAAAGTGCACATTGGTGCTGTCCTGACACATGGTGTGCAAGGTGTGAGAGGCATCTGCACAGCAGTCAGTGGGTATTTAGCCCTTAATATTTACTTTACTTATTCTTAGACTTCAATTAAAAGAATATAATTTTTAAAACCCCAAAATCAAAGGCATAAATTGATTGCTAGCTGAGCACAGTGAAAATTTCCCCCATGGAATAGTATTGCTGAATACAGTTTTTGTGCCTTTTCTGTAGCACCTGGCATTATCAGAGACAGGATATAGACTAGATGGGTTGGTCTGTTTTGATATGGAAGTACTTATGTCTTGAGTAAATATTGCAAGGAACTGAAGTCCAGAGGAGTGAGCACAGAGTTGACAGTGTGGCATTGGACAAGCCATTTCACCTCTATGTCTGTTTCCACAAACATAAAAAAGGAATGATAACAGCTCATACATATTGGCTTGTACCATGCCTTGCATATATGAAGCGCTACATAAACAGAATTATTACACAAACACAGTAAATCAAGCAAAACCAAAACCAATAGAAGTTTCCTCTTCATCCAGCTTCCTGCAGGTCCAAAGTTGTGAGCTTGGTAAAAAATTAGGTTTCTAGGATGAACAATGCACCAAATAATACCATACTGATTCTTGCACATCTAATACTAGGGAAGTGTCTATTTACTCAGTTAAAATACATTTTGTTGCTGTAAAGAAAGCCACTTAAAGTAGATGAGGTAAAGATTTCAAGCAAGAAGCTGTTTGTCGGATGAGCCATCCTCCCAGAAGGAATAGTTTACATTTTAATTTTGAGTGGAATGTCAAAATATGACATTATTGTATGATATGCAATATTGTAGCTGCGTTGGTTCCAGGATATTGGAGAGGCAAGGTGGGTGAGGAGATATCTTTTATTGGACCAACTTTTGATGGTGAGAGAGAAGCTTTCAATCTTATACCAGAGTACTCCTGAGGGAATTCTGCACCAAAAAAACAAAAAAATTATGCAAATTTTATTGGTCAATAAATAAATGTGGAGGCTCCAGAATGGCAGTGGAGAGCACAGGCAACCAAAAAAACAAAAAAATTCTGCAAATTTTATTGGTCAATAAATAAATGTGGAGGCTCCAGAATGGCAGTGGAGAGCACAGGCAACTGGCTGTACAGATGTGGAAGATCACTCTGCAACCTCTCCACTCCCCAGGATATGGACTCGGTGGTGAGGCTACACTTGACCCTGACACAACGCAAGGGCTGGGCCTGCCCCAGAAGTCCGTGTGTGTGAGGAAGGCTGCATGGTGATCTCCTATCTCCATGCAGCCAGTGGCCTGTGCTCCCCACTGCCATGATGGAGCCTCCACATTTATTTACTGGTGCAGAATTTTTATTTTTGGTGCATAATTCCCTCAAGAGTAGCTGGTGCAGCAACTCACCAGGGTTAGTAGCCCCACACCAGGTGTGGGCAGGCATGCTTAGCCCAGCAGGATACAAGTGTGGAGGGGCTTAGTGTGGAGAGATCAAGGTGTGAGGTGAGAGCATTCTGTGTAGGGCAATCTGGGTGTGGGCGGGGGGAACTGGATGCACAAGGGTTCATGGGAGGGTGATTCTGGGTGCCAGGGCAATGGGACTCTACAGGAGGTCCAGGTGAAGGTGGTTGGGGCTCAGCAGGGAGGGAACTGGGTATGGGGGGGACAGTGCTTGGAGGGGCTTGGGGTCCGGTTACAGCTGGTTGGGGCTCAGTAGGGTGGGGCTCCAAGTGTGGGGGATCGTGGGGTTGGGGTACAGGTGCAGGGGAGTTGTGGGGTTCATCAGGTGGGGGTTTAAATGTGGGGGTGGTCTGGGTGCAGGGGTTGGGGTCCAGATGCAGGGGAACGGAGCTCGGTGGGGGTCCAGATGCAGGGGGATGGGGGCTCAGGTGGGAGTCCAGGTCTGAGAGTGATTGCAGGGGTAGGCTTGGCAGGGTTGGCTTGGAGCAGCTCATTGTACAGTGACCCCTCTCCCCACAGCTGAAGAGTGATGGGGGCAAGCAGTATGTAGGGGGTGCAAAACCAGGGGAGGTTTCTGGGGGTGGGTCTGACCTGGCCGTTGCTGCTCTGTGCAGGGGAAGTGTGCTCTTCCCCCAGCCCCGGGGCTACCAGCTGGGGTGGGGCTGTGGAGGGCCAGGTTCGGAGGCAGTTTGGAAGGCTTGGCAGGGAGGCTCCAGATACAGGGAGTGAGGCTCAGCAGGGTAGAGGTAGGAGTACAGGGGGCTCATTTGGAGTTTCTGGGTGTGGGTGGTGAGGCTCAGTAGGAGGGTCCAGATGCACGGGGGTTTGGTGGATGGGAGATGGGTCTGACTCAGCAATGGCCAGGGCATTCCCAGCCCCTCCGTGGTGATTTACCTCTCTCCGCCAGCTGCTCCAGGAGCCTGAAACAACATGCCTGCATTGCTGAGGAGGAGCATGTGACTGCTCTTGTGGCTTCCCTTTGCTTCCTCATCAGAAAGTCATTTATCTGTGGGGAAGCAAATAAATCTGCACAGGACATGAATTCTGTGTACGCACAGAGGTGCAAACTTCCCTCAGGAGTAACAGAGCTCTTCTTCAGGTCTGACCTGAAAAGCTTCTCTCTCTCTCTCTCATCAACAGAAGTTGGCTCAATAAAATATGACATTAATTCATATCTAATGCAACTGCCTAAAAACTGACTAATTATGAATTATAGCCTAAAGTAATGAATCCACTATGTGACATTTCTACATTTGCAGCTCCTGCCATCAACACAAACTGTAATTTTAATTAATTTTAAATTTTAAAACTTTAATTTTATTTCTTTTCTGGGTTCACGGCTCTTTATGCAGCTTGTATAAAAAACTGCAAGAGGAAGTATAAAAGAACAAATAGTAGGCCTTACAGAGCAAATATAAGGAGCATAGAGATAAGGAAGACCAAGTATCACCTACACTACGAAGTTAGGGACGGAAATTTATTACAATCAAAAGATAAAGGTCTCCGTATGGTAAGTAATTAGGAACCTTCAAAACTGATGAATAAATTGGATCAGAGGCAACCATATGTCTGAGTATTGCAAAACAAGCTTTTACTCCTTGCTGTAACTATTAAATATTGGAAATTCATAAAAACTAAGACTGTCAACATGAAAAGCAAAAGGTAAGGCCATTCCTACAATTCCATAAGCCTCATAAATTCACCAAGAAGCCTGGAAGTAATGTATGGGGACACATTAATCCACACTCTAATGCATTGTGTTTTGGTCACAGTTGCAATTCTCTACATTTGTGTTACTGTATGTGTGTTTTGTTCTGCTGGTTAAGGTATTATAGAGAAGCTGCAGTATAACCAACAAGGGGCAAGAAACTTTCACTCTATGCAGTTTGGTCTCACAGTTAACTAGCAGTAATTCATCTTGCCCACAGAGCTGAGAGGTTTGGTAGCCCACACATAGAAAAACCCAATGCTGTTTATGTTTTTATCACTTGTGGTGTGGAAGCTAAAAACCTTAACAGAATTAATGGTTTTGACAACAGATTAACCACAGTAGGGAGTCAGGTGGACACAACCAGAGCTGAAATTACAGGTGTATGAGCAGAATGTGTCACAGACCAGCGAGACCAGCTACTGTACAATTAATAAATGGACATGTGATAATTTCAATGATTAAGATAAATGGCTTGAGGTTTCAGGACCTGGGTCATATCAAGTCACAATAAACATTCTGAGTGAACACTCTCCTGAAATGGATCTATCAGAATTCATTTGTAGAAATTTGGAGAAGCCTTCAGTAAATTAATTAGGCCACTTCTCATTACCCCAAGGACTATCAAATATAATCACAAAGTTGTTCCTACTTTTGTTATATAAATCATTGAGGTTGAATTTGAAGCGTCTGTGCTTTTAAACCTCTGATCTAATAGTTTTCCATATCTCCAACTCATTAGTTCAATTGAAAGAGACAAGAATAAATGTGCTCAAAATCTTCTCTCAGTTTTGAAATGGAAAACAGAGATGGAAAAGACCTGTCATTTTAGAGCATAAAATCTATAGCCCTGCCAATGCAGGATACAGACGGCTAACAGATGACATGTCAGATATTAAACTGATATTACAAGGCCCAAGAAACATCTCTCTCATCATCCCTCACAAAGTAATATCCACCAAGAGGATAATCTCGACTTGTTCAACACAACCTCTTCTCCTCCCTCATTGACACCTACATCACTCCCTTGCAGCCTGTCCAAAACGACAGCCACCAAAATGATCTTCTGTGCCTAATCTAATCACTTCGTGTTCCTCTTTAAATTCCTGCACTGTCCACCTTGAACACAGTAAGTTTAAACTTACATTTTTTGCTTAAAACCCCTTTTTCCAACTCTGTCCCTGTCTGCATCATACCACAATGCCTCTAGTCCAGGGGTTCAGACATAGCCTGGGACTTGGAATTTCCTGCTCTGTCACAAGCTTTCTCTGTGACCTTCAAGTCATGTAGCCTCTCTGTGCCTTAGATCTCCATGGATAAAATGGGGATAATAGCACTTTCCTATTTCAGAGAGATGTTGTGAAGATAAATACATTAAAGATGGTGAGGTGCTCAGAATCTATGGTAGATCAAGTGCCTATGATAGAGTGATGCCTGGAATGCTCCATCCCAATTCACCAAACCTCCACCTCATGTCTTTTTTTCTTTTTACATCCTCGGGAGTAGCTAGTTAGAAAGTCTCTGTTAACTCAGCAGCAGCCTGAGCTGAGTACATCCCAGTTTCAGTCAACTGCAGGGGGGTGTGACCCAGCACAAGAAAACAGGAAAATGACTACCAAAGAAGTAGCTAACAAAATAGAACTGGACAGACTAGAAGCAGAAGAAAATGAAAGAAAAACATCAGAGACTGCTTCAATTAAAAAAACTCGAGACAGAGCGGAGAGAAGGAGAAGAGAAAGCCAAAGAGGAGGCTCACAAGAGAGCTATGGAGCTAGAAAAAGCCAAAGAGGAGGCCCACAAGAGAGAGATGGAGCTGAAAGAAAAAGATATGGAGGAGAGAGAAAAAGAAAGGAAGCATGAACTGGAAATAGCAAGGGCTAGGCCAGATACACCAGCCAATCCTAGCAACTCCTCTTCAGGTACCACTTCTCATCCCAGAAAATTCCCCACCTACAAGGCAGGCGATGATACTGAGGCCTTCCTAGAAAATTTTGAAAGGGCCTGCCTTGGATACAGCATCACTCCAGACCAGTACATGATAGAGCTGAGGCCGCAGCTCAGTGGACCCTTAGCAGAGGTGGCGGCTGAAATGCCTAAGGAACACATGAACAGTTATGAACTTTTTAAAAACAAGGCCAGACTCAGAATGGGGCTAACACCTGAGCATGCTCGTCGGCGGTTCAGAGCCCTAAGGTGGAAACCAGACGTGTCATTTACCCGACATGCCTACCACATTGGGAAAAATTGGGATGCCTGGATATCAGGAGCAAATGTTAAATCTACGGAAGAGTTGCCCTTCCTAATGCAAATGGATCAGTTTTTAGAGGGTGTTCCTGAGGAAATAGAAAGGTACATCCTAGATAGGAAGCCCAAAACTGTAACCGAGGCGGGGGAGATTGGAGCCAAATGGGTGGAGGTGGCAGAAAAGAAAAAAACTAGTAGCAGTTGGAGCGAATATCAGAAGGGGCAAGCTGAAACAAAACCTTACCACCGGGGACAACCCAAGGCCCCACCCACATCCCAAGGGAACCCCCAGACGCCTTCTCACCCCACCACACCAGTCTCCACCAACCAACATTGCCCCGGTGATACCTTAGCAGGGCGATGTTTTACATGTAATGAACTGGGACATATAAAGGCTCACTGCCCCAAGAACCCCAACCGATTACAGTTCATTACACCCCAATCACACCAAAGACCCCCAGACCCAGATGCCTCTCTCATACCTTCGGAGCGAAGGGAAACCTTGAGAGTGGGCGGAAAGAAGGTTATCGCTTGGAGAGACACTGGGGCACAAGTGTCAACTATCCACCAATCCCTAGTGGACCCCAAACTCATCAACCCGGAGGCTCCAGTGACAATTCAACCCTTCGTGTCACAGTCTGTAGCCTTGCCTACAGCCAACTTGCATGTCCAGTACAAAGGCTGGTCAGGAATGTGGACTTTTGCAGTCTATGACAATTATCCCATCCCCATGCTGCTGGGGGAAGACTTGGCCAACCATGTGAAGCTAGCCAAGAGGGTGGGAATAGTCACCCGCAGCCAGGCTAAGCAAGCTTGCACCCCCATCCCTGTTCCTGAGCCGTTCACCAGGGCCCCGTCTGTGTTACCAGAGACCCAGACAAAGGTGGTGGAACCGGATCCCCTGCCAACGACTGCAACAGCCGTAGTGGATCCAATCCCAGAGACCCAGCCAAAGCCAGTCCCAGAACCGGAACTGGCAACACAACCAGCACCAGAACCATTGCCAGCACTGAGTCCAGCGCTTGCAAACCCGTCTACAACTCCAATGCCAGAGGGCACCAGCGAGCCTGAACTGGCGGAAGCAGCAGATAACCCTACCCAAGAGGCTCAGCCAGAGCCTGAAATACCACATAGTGCACCAGCGGACAGCGGTTCACAGTCAATGGAAACAGCCCCAGCACCTGCATCGCTTCCAGAGGGACCAAGCCCCAGTCCACAGTCCAAGGAGGAACTGATGTCTCCAGGATCAAGGGAACAGTTCCAGGCCGAGCAGGAAGCAGATGACAGCCTTCAGAAAGCTTGGGCGGCGGCACAGAGCACCCCACCGCCTCTCAGCTCTTCTAACCGATCCCGGTTTGTTGTAGAACAAGGACTTTTATACAAGGAGACTCTTTCTGGTGGACACCAGGAAGACTGGCATCCTCAAAGACAGTTGGTAGTTCCCACTAAGTATCGGGTAAAGCTCTTGAGCTTAGCCCATGATCATCCCAGTGGCCATTCTGGGGTGAACAGAACCAAAGACCGGTTGGGGAAGTCCTTCCACTGGGAGGGAATGGGCAAGGACGTTGCCAATTATGTCCGGTCTTGTGAGGTATGCCAACGAGTGGGAAAGCCCCAAGACCAGGTTAAAGCCCCTCTCCAGCCACTACCCATAATTGAGGTCCCATTTCAGCGAGTAGCTGTGGATATTCTGGGTCCTTTCCCAAAGAAGACACCCAGAGGAAAGCAGTACATACTGACTTTCATGGATTTTGCTACCCGATGGCCGGAAGCAGTACCCTTAAGCAACACCAGGGCTAAAAGTGTGTGCCAGGCATTAGCAGACATTTTTGCCAGGGTAGGGTGGCCCTCCGACATCCTTACCAATTCGGGAACTAATTTCCTGGCAGGGACCATGAAAAACCTGTGGGAAGCTCATGGGGTGAATCACTTGGTTGCCACCCCTTACCACCATGAAACCAATGGCCTGGTGGAGAGGTTTAATGGAACTTTGGGGGCCATGATACATAAATTCGTAAATGAACACTCCAATGATTGGGACCTAGTGTTGCAGCAGTTGCTTTTTGCCTACAGGGCTGTACCACATCCCAGTTTAGGGTTTTCACCATTTGAACTTGTGTATGGCCGCGAGGTTAAGGGGCCATTACAGTTGGTGAAGCAGCAATGGGAGGGGTTTACGCCTTCTCCAGGAACTAACATTCTAGACTTTGTAAGCAACCTACAAAGCACCCTCCGACACTCTTTAGCCCTTGCTGAAGAAAACCTAAAGGATGCTCAGGAAGAGCAAAAGGCCTGGTATGATAAACGTTCCAGAGAATGGTCCTTCAAAGTAGGAGACCAAGTCATGGTCTTAAAGGCGCTCCAGGCCCATAAAATGGAAGCGTCGTGGGAAGGACCATTCACGGTCCAGGAGCGCCTAGGAGCTGTTAACTATCTCATAGCCTCCCCCACCTCCAACATAAAGCCTAAGGTATATCATGTTAATTCTCTTAAGCCCTTTTATTCCAGAGAATTAAACGTTTGCCAGTTTACAGCCCAGGAAACAGATGACGCGGAGTGGCCTGAAGGTGTCTACTACGAAGGAAAAAGGGATGGTGGCGTGGAAGAGGTGAACCTCTCCACGACCCTTGGATGTCTGCAGTGACAGCAGATCAAGGAGCTGTGCACAAGCTTTGCACCAATTTTCTCAGCCACTCTAGGACGGACCGAACGGGCATACCACTCCATTGACACAGGTAATGCTCACCCAATTAGAACCCCACCCTACCGGGAGTCACCTCATGCCCAAATGGCTATACAAAGGGAGATCCAGGACATGCTACAGATGGGTATAATCCGCCCCTCGAATAGTGCATGGGCATCTCCAGTGGTTCTAGTTCCTAAACCAGATGGGGAAATATGTTTTTGCATGGACTACCATAAGCTAAATGCTGTAACTCGTCCTGACAACTATCCAATGCCACGCACAGATGAGCTATTGGAGAAATTGGGACATGCCCAATTCATCTCTACTTTAGACTTAACCAAGGGGTACTGGCAAGTACCACTAGATGAACCCGCTAAGGAAAGGTCAGCCTTCGTCACCCAGGCAGGGGTGTATGAATTCAATGTACCCTTCGGGTTGCGAAATGCACCCGCCAACTTCCAAAGACTTGTAGATGGTCTCCTAGTGGGATTGGGAGAATCTGCAGTTGCCTACCTCGATGATGTGGCCATTTTTTCTGATTCATGGACAGAACATCTGGAGCACCCGGAAAAAGTCTTTGAGCGCATCCGGCAGGCAGGACTAACTGTTAAGGCTAAAAAGTGTCAAATAGGCCAAAACAGAGTGACTTACCTGGAGCAGCAGGTGGGTCAAGGAACTATAAATCCCCTACAGGCCAAAGTGGATGCTATCCAAAAGTGGCCGGTTCCAAAGTCAAAGAAACAGGTCCAATCCTTCTTAGGCTTGGCCGGATATTATAGGCGATTTGTACCACACTACAGCCAAATTGCCGCCCCGCTGACAGACCTAACCAGAAAGAAACAGCCAAATGCAGTTCAGTGGACTGATGAGTGTCAAAAGGCCTTTAACCAGCTTAAGGCAACACTCATGTCTGACCCTGTGCTAAGGGCCCCAGACTTTGACAAACCGTTCCTAGTAACCAAAGATGCGTCCGAGCGGGGCGTAGGAGCAGTTTTAATGCAGGAAGGACCGGATCAAGAATTCCATCCTGTTGTGTTTCTCAGCAAGAAACTGTCTGAGAGGGAAAGCCACTGGTCAATCAGCGAAAAGGAATGCTACGCCATTGTGTACACGCTGGAAAAGCTACGCCCATATGTTTGGGGACGGCGTTTCCAACTACAAACAGACCATGCTGCGCTACAGTGGCTTCATACCGCCAAGGGGAATGACAAAAAACTTCTTCGGTGGAGTTTAGCTCTCCAAGATTTTGATTTTGAAATACAACACATTTCAGGAGCTTCTAACAAAGTGGATGATGCACTCTCCCGGGAAAGTTTCCCAGAATCAACTGGTTAAAAATTGTTCTTGGAATGTGGAACATACTGTTAGTTTTTATATAATCAGTAGTATGTCTAAAGGTACATGTGTCTTACTAACTCTGTTTTCTCCTAGAGCTCCAGGAAAAAAATCACAGCCAATGTGGAACCGGATGTCCAACACTATCTGTGATTTGGGGGGCGTGTCATAACTATAAAGGGAAGGGTGTAACAGCTGTCCTGTGTACAGTACTATAAAATCCCTCCTGGCCAGAGACTCCAAAATCCTTTTCCCTGTAAAGGGTTAAGAAGCTCAGGTAACCTGGCTGGCATCTGACCCAAAGGACCAATAAGAAGGGGACAAGATACTTTCAAATCTTGGAGGGTGGGGGGTGGGAGGCTTTTGTTTGTGCTCTTGGGACTGAGAGGGACCAGACATCAATCCAGGTTCTCCACATCTTTCTAAACAAGTCTCTCCTATTTCAAACTTGTAAGTAAACAGCCAGGCAAGGCGTGTTAGTTTTTATGTTTGTTTTCTCAACTTGTAAATGTACCTTTTACTAGAGTGTTTATCTCTGTTTGCTATACTTTGAACCTGAGGCTAGAGGGAGGTCCTCTGAGCTCTTTAAGTTTGATTACCCTGTAAAGTTATTTTCCATACTGATTTTACAGAGATGATTTTTTTACCCTTTTCTTTAATTAAAAGCCTTCTTTTTAAGAACCTGATTGATTTTTCCTTGTTTTAAGATCCAAGGGGTTTGGATCTTGATCCACCAGGAGTTGGTGGAAGGGAGGAGGGGGAATGGTTAATTTCTCCTTGTTTTAAGATCCAAGGGGTCTGGATCTGTATTCACCAGGGAATTGCTGAAAGGTTTCTCAAGGCTTCCCAGGGAAGGGAATTAGCTTTTGGGAATGGTGGCAGCGGACCAGATCTAAGCTGGTAGTTAAGCTTAGAAGTTTTCATGCAGGCCCCCACATTTGTACCCTAAAGTTCAGAGTGGGGAAGCAGCCTTGACAACATGGGCACCTTAACAGGATGGCACAGAATGTGCCCTTACGCTGGCTGGAAACTCCCATTCTACTGTGTTGATTCTAATTTACATCCTTATATACATACCTCTCAGAAGTGCAAGTCAAAAGGAATTAATAGTAGTTCAAGGATGTTCATTTTTCCAATGTGGGTAAACAAAAATTGTAATACAGCATATTTCAGCTCAGCCTGTAATGTGCTAATCAGCAGTTATAGGTTTGGCTATATCTGAGAAGTCAAAAGCTAATTTTATAATAAGGCATTTTTAGATTTTTTAAAAATTCTTTTAGTTGTAATGTGTCCCCACCATTGCCACAATGGACATCTAGCACCTGCAACAATGACTGAAGGAATTCTGCCTGAGCAGGAAACAGATTTCCTCCAAGAGTGCTGGGGAAGCACATGCAGGAGCAGGAAACATGATACCCTTTAGAATGGTGCAGTGTATAACTTGCTGTATGGTGCAGAATGGATATTGGGCAACAGCCTTCATCCCCTAGGGTCTCTTGTAGCACTAAAACTCCTGCCATTTGCACTCACAGCAGAAGGATTCTCAATAGACTTTGTATCTCATCCAAACAGCACACGCAGTGGGATTATGGCTACACCCGACACAGATGTATCTGCATCTACAAAATGGAGGACCAGAAATTATACTTAAGAGATTGGATTTCAAAATATGTTGACCATTACTAAAAATAATCAAAAATGAGTATGAAATAATACAGCTGAATAGATATTCAAAATATATATATAGCAATGAAAGGGGGATTAGAGTATGAGATTCTACCTAAATTTGGCAAGGTGTGTACAAAGTCTAGATGAAATTTATAAAGGGAATCAGACGGAAAAGGCCTTCTTTTGCACTAAGTTTAAGAACTACAGATGAAAAGTGCTATACACATGCTGAGTATTATAATTAAATATGAGCTTTTGATCCCGAAGCTCCATAATCAATATACAGTAAATGGGTGCCACCGAAGTCAGTGGAGTTACTCTAGGGACAAGTTTGGCTTAGATTGCCCAAACCTTCAAAAATAGATAAATGTGCCTTACTTAACATTTTTCTTTCAGATTTGCTAACGTGAACAGGATATTTTACACTGATCTTTAAACAACATAAGCATAGACTCTACGTACTGTGTAAAACAGAAGATGTTCACAGCTTTTGGCAGAAAATTTACAGACAGATGAAATCTAAACTACATTGTAAAAGTATGTACGTAATCTATCATATTCAGAACATGCCATTTCAGATAGCAATTTTTTTAACAAAACGAAGTTTGCTACTATGTATTTTGATAACAGGGAATAAATCAAAATACTACCAAATAAAATATATATCTATGAAATGAAGGTAACAGCTAGGTAGACAAGAGTACCTTATTCTCTCTAGCACAGACGTGGGCAAACTACGGACCGCAGGCCACATCCGGCCCGTGGGACCGTTCTACCCAGACCCTGAGCTCCCGACCGGAGAGCCTAGTCCCTGGCCCCTCCCCCACTGTCTCCCCTCCCCTGCAGCCATGCCGCCACGCAGGTCGCGCTATGGCCCGCCGCTCCCGCTGGGCAGCATGGGGAGTGCAGCTGGCTCTGGCCAGGTGTCGCGGCTGCGAACTCCTGCTGCTGGTAAGGGAGCAGGGGCTCCTGGGGGGCAGTCAGGGAGGAGGGGACGGTTGGATGGGGCGGAGGTTCGGGGGGGTGCGGTCAGGGGATGGGGAACAGGGAGGGTTGGGAGTGGGAGTCCTGGGGGACCTGTCAGGGGGTGGGGATGTAGATAGGGGTCAGGAGGGCAGTCAGGGGACAGGGAGCGGGAGGGTTGGATAAGGGGGTGGGATCCCGGGGGGCAGTTAGGGGTGGGGAGTCCCAGGAGGGGGTAGTCAGGGAACGAGGAGCAGAGGGCGGTTGGATGGGGATGAGAGTCCCGGGGGGCTGTTAGGGGGCGGGGGTGTGGATAGGGGGAGGGGCATTTAGGGAACAGGGGGGTTGGATAGGGGACGGGGGTCCTGGGAGGTGGGAGACAGGGGACAAGGAGCAGGGGGGGTTGGATGGGTTGGGGATTCTGAGGGGGGCAGTCAGGAGGTGGGAAGTGGGAGTGGGCGGATAGGGGGCGGGGGCCAGGCTGTTTGGGGAGGCACAGCATTCCCTACCCAGCTCTCCATACAGTTGCACAATCCCGATGTGGCCAAAAAGTTTGCCCACTCCTGCTCTAGCAGGTTTCAGAGTGGTAGCCGTGTTAGTCTATATCAGCAAAAACACAGTTAGTTACATGGACAAATTAATCAGATAATAGTGATTATCCATATGGGTAATCACTGTAATCATTTTCATGAAAAAGGAATTCTGTTTGATATAGTACCTTATGCATGTTACTTTAATCATTCTTATTTGAATTTATACACCAACGCTTACCCAAATGGAAAAATATATAGCATGGAAAGCAGAGTAGTTAATTTTCATAGAAAATATCATTTTGAGAAAAACAATAGACAGCAAGCAGTAACCAACTACTTTAATGCCATGCAAACTATAGCAAGGTTGAGGGGAAATCCTTGAGAAATTTCTATCACTGCACTACATTCTGGTGGGAAAAGCAGTATGTATATCTTCTTTGACTGTAAACACTTCAATAGAATTGCTTTCTGAATGGAATTTTGACAACTTCATCCAGACTGAAAAGTTGTAAGTATGCCGCAAGTATACAATGGCTCAATCTCTGCTTTAATATATTTCCTGAAGCACAAGCATTAGACTCCTGAGGGCATTCTGCGCCAAAAAAATAAAAATTCTGTGCCAATAAAATTAAAATTATGTTCACAATATTTTAAAATTCTGCAAAATTCTGCAAATTTTATTTGAGAAATAAATATGGAGACTCCAGCATGGCATTGGGGAGCACAGACCACTGGCTGCACAGAGGTGGGAGATCACTTTGCAGCTTCTGCCCCACCCCCAGGACACGGACTCAGTGGTGAAGCTGCACCCAACCCTGACACAGTGCAAGGACCCAGAAACACACAAGGAGCCCTGCCCCTCCATGTCAGGTGCACCAGGTGTGGGCAGGCAGGCTCAGTAAGGCAGGATCCAAGTGTGGAGGAACTTAGTGTGGGGAGATCCAGGTGTAGGCTTAGAGGATTCTGTGTGGTGCAATCTGAGTGGAGGCAGTTCAGTGGGGGATCTGGGTGCAGGGGGGATCTGGATGCACAGAGGCTTTCTGGGGTGGGAGAGGTTCTGGGTACAATTGTAATGAGACTCTGCAGGGGGAGTCCAGGTGAAGGTGGTGGGGGCTCAGTGGGGACGAGAGTCTGGGTGTGGGGGTATAGAGCTTGGCAGGAGGGGCTAGATGGGGGGGGCAGAATGCACAGGGATTGGGCAGATGGGGGAGCAGCTCCCTGTACAGGGATCCCTCCCCCTGCAGCTGAGGAGCAATGGGTGCAGGGAGGGGGAGTTTGCAGAGCTTCCTCCAGCTGGGGGAGAAATCTGGGGGTGAGTCTGACCTGGCCCTGGATGTCATGCAGGGGAAGAGGAAGTCTCATCCTCCCCAGCCCAGCCTAGCAGCTGAGCCTAGCGCAGGGTAGGAGCCACCAGCTGGGTGTTCCCCAGTCCTGCCTCCTACCCCATAGTGATTTATCTCTCTGCCGGCTGCCCTGGACACCTGAAACATACAGCTCGGGAGGGTTGCATGACCGCTCTTGTGGCTTCCCTTTGCTTCCCTGTCAGAAAGTCATTTTTTCTGCGAGCAAGCAAAGAAATTTGCGGGGGACATAAATTCCGCACATGCACAGTGGCGCAGAATTCCCCCAGGAGTAAAATCATTACAACTCTTTTTAATACCAACTGAAAAGACCCTGTCTCAACAAGGCTTCGTGGCAACTGAAAAACATGTTTTTATATTATTGGTTTGTACATAGGGAAATATATTTCAGGGGAAACAGCAGGTTAAATGCAGGCAACCAGAAACAAACAAATTAAAAGAAACATCTTGTTTATTATTTTAGAAGGCTTATATACAGCAGAGCCCACACATATTTCCATAGTAGCTGGTTAACAGATTCATTTTTTCTCTCACTCTCACTCATAGATTTTAAGGTCAGAAGGGACCATCATGATCATGTAATCTGACATCCTGCACATTGCATCCTGCATATCTAACCCAACCACTCCTGTAATAGACCCCAAACCTCTGGCTGAGTTACTGAAGTCCTCAAATCATGGTTTAAAGACTTCCACTTACAGAGAATCACCATTTACACTAGTTTAAACCCATAAGTGACCCAGGCCCCATGCTGCAGAGGAAGGTGAAAACCCCCCAAGGTCTCTGCCAATCTGACCCAGGGGAAAATTCTTTTCTGACTCCAAATGTGGCGATCAGTTAGACCCTGAGCATGTGGGTAAGATGCACCAGCCAGACACTTGGGAGAGAACTCTCTATAGTAACTCAGAGACTTCCCCATCTAGTGTCCCATCACTGGCTGTTGGAGATATTACTGCTAGCAGTTGCAGATCGGCTACATGCCATTGGAGGCAGTCTCATAATACCATCCCTTCCATAAATTTATCAAGCTGAGTCTTGAAGTCAGTTAGGTTTTTTGACCCTGCTGCTCCCCTTGGAAGGCTGTTCCAAAACTTCGCTTCTTTGATGGTTAGAAACCTTTGTCTAATTTCAAGCCTAAACTTCTTAATGGCCAATTTATATCCTTTTGTTCCAGACACACACACACAATTTTTTGAAATATCACATTGCAGTAATGATTCTCCTCTAGCACAAATAGAGGCCTCAAAGAAGCTTCAACAACAGCTGTAGCAGAATAACTTGAGAAAATAAAGGTGCACACTGTTGTTCACACTGTCTCAGTTTCCCTTTAATGTAGCATCTGATAAGGAAAGGAATCAAAAGACATAAATAGACTAGCACCACCACACTCTCCTGAGAGAAGCCAAATCAGAGAGAGGCAGGTTGGAAAGGTCAGATATGCAGACATTTCGCATCAGTCTTTCCCAGCATATTATTTCCTATTAATTAGCAATTACTTGATTTCTCAGAAGACTATAACATCAAAATACTGAAACCTTTGTCACTGTGAAGAAAATATCTGTTAGGTAAATAGCACTATTATTTCTAAAATTATATCTATATTACATAAGCCATTTCAATACAAGAAAATTTGTGTGGCAAATACATGTCTCGTGGGCTGTAATATGGCAAATTCCAAAATAATCATATTTCTGAGGAACTTTTGATTCACACACAGTGATGAGCTGGAGCCGGTTCTCACCGGTTCGCAAGAACCGGCTGCTAAAATTAGAGGCAGCTAGAGAACCACTTGTTAAAGGGCCGGGGGATAGGCAAAGAATTCCTTTCCACGGGCCTCCTGTTGCTCCCAGGATTCCCAGCTGGGGAGGCTGAGGCTCCACCGGCCCCGCCCCTGCTTCCCCACCCCCTAGAGCTGCAGCATGACCAGCCACAGGTGGTGACTCACAGACACACCTGCACGCTGGGCAGCTGAGCTGAGCTCCCGAGTCGTCCTGCTGCTGCCAGCAAGGTAAGGGGGGCTGCTGCAAGCTCTCCAGGGCTGCCCGGGGGGGGGAGGGCAGGGCAGGGCAATTTGCCCCGGGCCCCCGCGAGGATCATGTTGTCTTCCCTCCTCCCCCCTCAGAGCCACAGCGTGGCCAGCTCAGCTGCTGAGCTCCAGCCTCCAGGCTACTGGCAAGAGGGGGGGCGGGGAATGTGTGGGGCAATTTGCCTGGGCCCCTGCCTCCCCCCATCCCTCGGCTTAGAGCATTGTGTAGTTTGGGGAGTGCAGCTGTGTAGTGGGGACGCGTGTGTATAGTGTGTGCGAACAGAGTTGTGTGTTGCGGGGTGGCTGTGTAGCAGGGGAGTTGTGTGGCTGGGAGAGGGTCTGCACAGTGGTGGGTATGGTGGGGCTGGGGGGTTGTGTGGAGCAGGGAGGAGGTGTTGGATAGAAGGCAGGGGAGTTCGGGGGGGGTGGATAGGGGTCGGGGCGGACAGAGGGCAGGGAACAGTGGGATTGAATGGGGGCAAGGGTCCTGGGGGGGCAGTCAGGAAGGGGCAGGGGTTGAATGGGGTGGTGGGGGGCAGTTAGGGGCAGGGGTTCCAGGGGCAGTCGGGGACAGAGAGAAGGGGTGGTTGGATGAGGCAGGGGTCCCAGGGGCCATCAGGAATGAGAGGAGGGGTTGGATGGGGTGGCAGGGGGCAGTCAGGGGACAGGGAAGGGGGGGTGGATGGGACACGGGTCCCGGGGGGGGGCGTGAAGGAATGTGGGGGGTTGGATGGGCAGGAGTCCCGGGGGCGGGGGGGGGCACGACCCTCTCGTGGGGTGAGGAGGAGGGAACCAGTTGTTAATTTTTTAGCAGCTCATCACCGTTCACACAGACAACTGTACTGAGGAAAAAGCTGTAGTAAAAAGGACTCACAGGGATAGTTTCTGCTGGGATAGACACAGATGCAACACCCATTAAAATTAATGAGGCTTACGCGCATGTATTTGAGAGCAGAATTGGACCCATAAAGTTATATGACAGCTTTTATATGTACTGTAGTAATGAAGCCCACTCACCTGCACACAGATATTTTTGGTGCTGTGTGAAACAGTACTATGTTAAAGCACACTAGAGAACTTTTAGTGCACACAAGCAGGGTCTACATGGATCAAACAATGTGCAACATGTTAGTGTACGTACGAAATCATACCACTCTAAAGCACATTATTCCACCACATAAACATGGCCTCAGAGACAGGATACTAGACTACATGGCTCTCTGGTGTGATCTGATATGGCAATTTCTTTATTTTTTTGCTGCTGGGAATGTTATGCTAATAGTATCACAGGTCCATCTGAAGAAGGTCCATCACTAGGGTCTTCAGCCCGGTCTCCGGGTCCTTTGCGTCTAGCTCCTTTCTCAGGCTTTTAGTAAAGTCCAGCCGGGACTGTCGGTTTATCCCCACAACAGAATTAAGCCCTGTCTGTGGGCCTTTTAAATCTAGCCCCTTTTCTTGGGCTTTTTAAACTAGCCATTTCCCCTTTCCAGGGCTTAGGCCACTGCAGTACTGTGGAGACCCAAGCCTACCACTACTCTGGGTGCCAACCCAGGGACTTTACACACAGCAGCCATATACCAGTGCCTCCAGTTTACTGCTGCTATTCCCTGGGCCTTTTCCCACATAGTCCATTTCCTTTCTTGTTACCTTAGGGTTACAATTCTCAGGTCCTCTCATTCCCAGGGAATGAGGAGACCTGAGAATTGTAACCCTAGAACTCTGCTCTAGCAACTCTGGCTAGAGCAGAGCAAAGCACCCTTCCTTGCTCTTCTGATATCAGCCAAGAACTGATCTCCCTACAGCTCCTTTTATCTGAGTCTGCTATGCTCTGATTGACTGCTTCTATGCAGCCTCTCTAGGCAGGCCTGGAGGACCCACCTCTGCTGCTCCTTACTGGGGCTGGGTGTGGTAGGTCCGCAGGGCCTCCAGCAGGTGGCATGGAAGGGCCTGATATACCCCATCACAGCATAGTAATGAGAAGAGTTATATCTGAAAGCTCTGAATTATCTGCTATATACAGCTTTATTCCTCTGTAAGCTATGTCCATATCTAACATATGCATTTCTACTTCCTTAGGATGTCTGGATTCAATGAGAAAGGCAACAATATCACTTCCTATTGTATCAGGAAAACTGTGATGACCGTGGGGATAGAGGTCTGGATAGCTAACAGAACTACAGTGTTTCACAGAACATAATTGAGGTTTCACTGAGAACACGCCAAGCTCTGAAACACTTTTGGATGGGGAGGTGGCAAGTAGGCAAGTTACCTTCAGTGAGAAATCTACCATCTGTGAAGTTGAAAGGTGATTTTTATTAAGACTTGTAACCCACAGACCAAGATCATGACAGGAATCTACATTTTGCCAAAGAACTGATAAGAGTGATAATCCAAGAATCTATGATTTGTCCATAATGAAAGATTCTCATGGGTTTCTCAAAGTGCAACATGCCTGAAGTTATCTTGTCATTCCAAAAAGTGTTAGCCTTCGACAATGTAGAAGGAAATCATGTTAAAAAATAAAACACCTCAGTGTCCTTTGCATCAGATGACTCTGCCTTGATGTATTTCTTGTAACACCAGCATCCAATACTCAAGTAATATATAGATAGCATTTGTGAATTTTCTCTGAGATACTAACAGGGTGTTTATCACCTTCTTAAAATACGTGAGTGTAGTGTTCCTTCCTCTCAGCTTTCCATATGGCAGATTAAGCAGCTCTGTATATTGGTTCAGGATACGTCCCCGTTACTCTATGTTTTGTGTATGCAAGTGCATGTGTTGGGAGATCGAGAGGAGGTTCCAGATATATCTAAACCAGATCTGAGAACGGAGACCTGAAGGTTAATGAGAAGGTGATTACAATCACTGTGGCCTAATTCTTCACAATCTTCATCATCTTTACCCTCAGGGGCTGATTGGAAAAAAGTCATAAGGAGGAGCCCACTTCTGAGATAAGAAGACCACATCCTCTTTTTTCACAGGGGGAGGGATAGCTCAGTGGTTTGAGCATTAGCCTGCTAAACCCAGGGTTGTGAGTTCAATCCTTGAGGGGGGCCACTTAGGGATCTGGGGCAAAATCAGTACTTGGTCCTGCTAGTGAAGGCAGGGGGCTGGACTTGATGACCTTTCAAGGTCCCTTCTAGTTCTAGGAGATGGGATATCTCCATTAATTTATTGGTGGTTAAGTCCATTAATGGCTATTAGCCAGGACGGGTAAGGAATGGTGTCCCTAGCCTCTGTCTGTCAGAGGGTGGAGATGGATGGCAGGAGAGAGATCACTTGATCATTGCCTGTTAGGTTCACTCCCTCTGGGGCACCTTGCATTGGCCACTGTCAGTAGACAGGATACTGGGCTAGATGGACCTTTGGTCTGACCCGGTAGGGCCTTTCTTATGTTCAAAAGGGAACTAAATGAGCAAGAGAAACTTGGTTTTCCAACTGGATTTGGATGCAAATTGGTACATCAAAGGATTCCAACCTGGCCTACAATACATCAAAAGATTAGCGAATCTAGACTGCATTTCTTTGTTTCCAACAGCTGACCCTGAATTACTTTCTTGATGTACTACTCTCAGGAATAGAGAGATTCTGCCTAGGACATGAATGAGGTTATTTCTTAAAGCAGCGCTGAAGTTTTCTGTCTTCTTAGCAGTTATAGACGCACCATGTTTCTGAACAATAATAGTTGGAAATAAAGAACTGAGTCTGATTGTTCATAGCTTGAGACAGGTTATACGTCATGTCTCCTCCTTGGGTCACAACCCATAGTGATATGAAAGTCCAGACATGTCCCCCCTACACGGTACTGATAACTGATAACCAGCTTCTCTCCTGGACCTGACCTCAGGTAGGTTAAAAATGATTTCACCAACAGATGCTAGTACTGTATCTGGACCAAGATCTTTATATACTAATTTTCCAATTGCTGACTGGAAGCAAAGCAAGATTTGTGCTGGATACCCACATGAGACCCAGGACTAACACAGTCATCCATGATTAATGCAGGAGCTGAGTCAGAGATTTTATCTTAGGAGAGGTGTGCTAATGTTTGGCAAATCATACACTCTCTTTTCCCATCTCGCTCTTGAAATAAAGATAGTCTTGGGCAACAGCTTAAAGCTGGAGTTTCATGAGGGCTGTAATTGGCGCCTCCATTTGTTTGCTCAAAGCCATTTATTGAAGGCTTTTAGTGATGGCTGAAAAGAACATTGTCCAGACAAGGGTAGACATGTATCCCTTTCACTTCAAGTGAGGAAAGACATGATTTTGTGAATACCTGTGTAGAAGTAAGGAGTCCAAAAAGGCAGTACTCTGTATTGAAAATGCTTCATGTTATAGTAGAAGCTGAAGTGATTAGGTGATTCTCCCTAATCATATCTTCAGTAGATTTCCAGGAGGTTTATTCTCATATTCTGAAATTTTCAGAAGATAATGCTGTAGTGATGGATCTCAATATTTCCACCTGGAATATTGCTCTAATTATGGAATTGAGAGACCTGAGAGCCAAAATGGACTGCATGCTGTTGTTTCTCTTTGTACCACAAAAAATCTTGTGCCCTTTCCAAAATGTGTCTCTCCACACAACTCATTCTATTGTTCCAAAATGTAGGACATGGACTACTGCATCCTTCCTCTCCGATTACATAAAGGACCTTACTGAGAGTAATGGGTTATATAAATTTACTTAAGGGAAAGGCTAAATTTGCCTCTGGGACAATGAGGGAGTTCTGTTATATTATCTCAAGCACCCATTTTCTGAGGTGGTTCACTCTCAGATGATGGTCCACCCTGAAGGGCCCTTCAGAGAGGGGGGAATTGGCCCAGATCTGGGAAACCCAAAATCAAAACAAGTTTTTTGAAGTGGATGATTTCCCAGAGAATCCCAGCCACGGTCTTCTAAATCTCAGGAAACACAGCAATGACCTCCTCCAAATGTGTAATCGCTACGCTGGAACCCGGAGAAGCAGAGACTTCACAGGGAACACCTGCTAAATAAAATAGTTTGAAGGTTCTCTCACCAGAAGGAGGTGGGACTTAATTTCTGAAGACTCAGTAATCGCTTTGTCTCTATGTTCCCCAAAGAACTTACCAATAGAATATTTGTAAAGCTATCAGTTTACAATTCTGATTTCAGCAAGTGGAGCCATAGTTTCCGTCTGACATGTCCTTGGAAATTTTGAACGTATAGCAAATTAGTCCTAAAAAGGCTGCTGGGAAAACCCAGTATACAGTAGGATTTTTTTTTAAACACACACTCAGAATGGCTTCTCAGCATCAGTACACCTCCACAACAAGAGACTGCAGTAGATACTCTCCAGGATAATGCTAAGCGATGATCTTATTCCATCTGTGGATTTGGCAGGAATACTATGCGACAACTATGCCCTTTACTAAGGAGGCCACAGCAGGCTTAACCTTAGGCAGATTAATGAAGACCTTTTGTTCTTATACAAAAGTATGTCTTGATAGGGAATTCCCACTGCACCTTAATCACACCCCCATAAACCCAATGAGGAAGAATTATACAGCTCATATTCAACTTTGAAAAGGTATTTTTAGTGCTTAATTTTGTAAAAAGCATAAGGACCCATGAAGCAGTGGTCCCATCAGGGCCAGCTCTGTTTTTTTTGCCGCCCCAAGCAAAAAAAAAACAAAAACAAAAACAAAAAACAAACCACAACCAGGGTGCGAATCAAAAAACAAAACAAAACACAGGGGCAAATTTTCGGTGCCTCTGGGCGGGCAGCGGCTGCACCCAGCCTGCAAGTGAATTGTCGGCAGTTGGTGGGGAGGGAAGGACGCGGGCTGCCGGGCTTGCTGCAGACCTGGCACCGGCTGGCACAGCCCGCTTCCAGCAGGGCGCTCCCCTCTTCCGCCCCCTACAGTGGCGCACTGAAAGTTGTTGGCGAAACAAAAGAAAAACAAACAAACAAACAAAAAAAAGGCGGCCGTGCCACCCTAGGATTGGACGGAATGCCGCCCCTCAGAATCTGCTGCCCCAAGTACGAGCTTGCTCCGCTGGTGCCTGGAGCCAGCCCTGGTTCCCATGTACTTAAGTACCATACATGTACTTAGAATACTTTATGTATTCTGTACTTAGTACTTGTATTTAGGTATATTTTAAAAGGCACTCAAAGAATAAGTAACTTGCTTTATCTGCAAGTACTTTTTCAAAATAGTTATTTGAAACAATCATATCCCTCCCAACTGTCAGGGATTCTGGTTGGCCCCCCAGAACCTACTGTCCTGGCTTGAGAGCTCCAGGCATTGAGTTTTGGAGTTTTTTTTCCTGTTGGCCCTAATGTTGCTCCAGCCAGGGAGGGTGGTGGCCCCATCCCTTTCTCATCTGATTGGTCACTGCAACCAGCAGCACGGAGACTTGCTCCCCAACCCAGAAGCTGCAGCCCCTGCAGTGTGAGGTAGGAAAGACTTACCAGCCTTTGGGGATGCTCCAATTCTGAAGGGGCTGTTAGAAATTTGGAGCCTAAGAATAATATAATCTACATGATATTGTTTATATATATGTGTGTATGTGTGTGTATGTATAATGGAAAAGAAATTTATACATTTATAAAAGATTTTTTCATGGTTATTTCATGCTTATTTGTGTATATGAATAAAATTTCATTATTGCTTTTTTCTTCCACTATGTGCTCATATTATTCATATTAAAAATGTTAACCTTCACCCTTTACACTCACTCAGGGTCAAATCCTGACATCAATAGGCGTTTGCAAGAGGATGATGATCAAGATTATTGTATCATGTATTATATAAAAAGTTATTCTGGGAAGGAGGACAGTTAGGAAGAGATGGGGTCCACATTACCAAGAAGGGGAAAAGCATCTTTTGACACTGACACACAATTTAGTGACAAAGGCTTTAAACAAGGTTCAAAGGGACCGGTGACAAAAGCCCACAGGTAGATATTTTAAAAGTGACCTTAACAGAGGAATAGAATTTCAGAGGTGGTGATGATGGAAAATTAAAATAGGGTCATAGGAGCAACGAGAGAGGAAACAGTGGGGCAATCTGTTCAATGCCTTAAATACAAGGAGGATGGGGAGTAAACAGAAGGAAGTAAAAGTATTAGTACCTAAGCTAATTCATGACTTAACTGGCATACATCTCATAACTGGAATATTTGTACAGAGTGGTATAATTTATTCAAGGCAGACAGGCAGGGGAAAAGGGGAAGTGGTATTGCATTATACATCAGGAATATACACACTTGTTCTGAAGTCCAGAAGGAGATGAGAGGTAGATCTCTGGTTGAATATAAAAGAGGGTGGGGAAACAGAGTTGATGTCATGGTAAGGGCTATTACAGACCACCAAATCTGGAGAAGGCATTTCTAGAACAAACAACAGAAATACCCAAACACAATACCTGGTACCAAAGGGCAACTTTAACTACCCAGACATCTGTTGACAAAATAATATGGCAAAACATAAAATCTCCAATAAATTCTTGGAATGTATTGAGGATAACTTCTTGTTTCAGAAGGTGGAGGAAATAAGCAGGGAAACAGCCATTTTACTGATTAACGGGGAGGAATTGGTTGTGCATTTGAAGATTGGATAAAAGTTATCATGAAATGAAAGATTTTATGATTCTAAGAAAAGAAAGCCACGAGAGCAGCAGAATAAAGACAATAGACTTTAAAAAGGAGACCTTGAACTCAGATAACTGGTAGGGTAAGGTCCCATGGGAAGAAAATCTAAGGGGAAAGGGGTTTCAGGAGTGTTGGCAGTCTCTCAAAGTGACAATATTAAGGATGCGACAGCAAACTATCCCAATGTGAAGGAAAGATAGGACAAATAGTAAGAGGTCAATATAGCTCCATCAGGAGCTCTTTAATGACCTGAACAACAAAAAGAAATCCTACAAAAAGTGGAAACTGATAAATGGCCAATTATAGCACCAGCATATAGGGACAAAATCAGACAAAAAAGTCTAAGGTACATAGCATGGGATATGAGACAATAAGAAGCGGTTCTATAAATACATCAGGAGCAAGAGAAAGACAAAGGAAAGTGTAAGTTCACTACTTAAAATTGAGAAGATTAATTGTGATCAAATGCTTAATACAATTAACATTGTTGGGAAGGAACACAAGCCGGAATAGGGAAAGAACAGTTTAAACAATATTCAGGTAAATTAAATATATTAAACTCAGCAAGGCGTGATTAAATGAAACATAGCATACTTAAGTAACTAGCTGAAGCAATCTCGGAAACGTTAGCAATTATCTTAGAAAAGTCATAGAAGATGATGAGGTCCCAGACACACAGAAAAGGGCAAACGAGTACACCTATCTTTAAAAGGAGGAACAAAAAAGGACCGGGAAATTATAGACCAATTAGTCTAACTTGTATCCTGGAAACATATTGAACAGATTATTAAACAATCAATTTGTAAACACCTAGAGCACAACAGGGTGATAAGTAATAGCCAACATGGATTTGTCAAGAACAAATAATGCCAAACCAACCTACTTGCCTTCTTTGACAGGGTTACTGGCCTAGTGGAATGGGGGGTGGGGGTGGGGAAAGCAGTAGAGGTGATACATCTTGATTTTAGTTAGGCTTTTGACACAGTCCCATGTGACATTCTCATAAACAAACTAGGGAAATGTGGTCTAGATGAAATTACTATAAGGTGGATGAATAACTCTTTGAAATACCACACTCAAAGTGTAATTATCAATGGTTTGCTGTCCAAGTAGAAAGATATATCTAGTGTGGGTCAGTCCTGGGCCCACTAATATTCAACATTTTCATTAATGACTTGGCTAATGGGGTGGAGAATATACTTATAAAATTTGCAAATGACACCAAGCTGGGAGGGGTTGCAAGCACTCTGGAGGCCAGGATTAGAATTTAACACAACCTTAACAAACTGGAAAATTGGTCTAAAATCAACATGATGAAATTCAATGAAGATAAGTGCAAAGTACTACACTTAGGTAAAAAAAAACAAATGCACAATGCAAAATGGGGAATAAGTTGGTAAGCAGTAGTACTGCTGAAAAGGATCTGGGGTCATAGTGGATCACAAATTGAATATGAGCCAATAATGCAATGTAGTTGCAAAAAAGGTTACTATCTTTCTGGGGTGTATTAACAGGAGTATCCCACGTAAGACAAAAGAGGCAATTGTCCTGCTCTACCTGGCATTGGTGAGGACTCAGTTTGAGTACTGAGTCCAGTTTTGTGCACCATACTTTAGGAAAGACATGGACAAATTGGAATTGAGAGAAGAGCAACAACAATGATAAAAGGTTCAGAAAATCTATGAGGAAAAATTTAAAAAACTGGGCATGTTTAGTCCTGAGAAAAGAAGACTGAGGGTGGGACCAGATAACAGTCTTAAAATACATTACGGCATGTTATAAAGTTACTGGTGATCAACTGTTCTCCATATCCACTGAAGGCAGGACAAGAAGTAATGGGCTTAGTCTTTAGCTAGAGAGATTTAGGTTAGATATTAGGAGAATCTTTTAACTATAAGAAATAGGTTTCCAAAGGAGGTTGTGGAATCCTTATCATTGGAGATTTTTAAGAACAAGTTAGACAAACACCTGTCAGGGATGGTCTTCTCAGTGCAGGATGGTGGACTGGATGACCTACATTTATATGATTCTATCTAGCCCCCAAAGTAATTATTGGTATTTAAGAATGGTCAAATGTAATCTTATAAAATGGCCTAGATTCTCTCCTGGGCTTTAGCCAACTCCCAATAAAGTCAACGAAAGAGCTATTGACTTCAGTGGGAGTTGAATCATCCTCTAAATGTCCTCTGAATTTTCTTATGATTTCATAGTGTGTGATTTTCATGTTTCAAAATGTAATTTTACTGTAATTTTATGACATTATAAAATTTTCCACTATTGGGCAAAAAAAGGCAGCTGAAATTTGGGCATTATATGCACGCCGCAACCATTTAATCTTCTTTTAGTAAATTAAAAGAATTTCTGATTTTTAAAGAAAATATTGAATTATGACAAAACAAATCAGGAAATATCATAGGAACCCACACCTGTTGATTGTTTCCCTAGCCTCGAGCACATATTAAATGATATACTTCTCAAACTTCAGTGGACAGCTCAATTTAATTATGTATAATCACTCAAGCTGCTTTACAGCTTGACTTCAACTTTATCTTTCAGTTTAAATTTGCCAGCAAGCAAATTACCTACTTCAATTACGTAATTCATCTTGAAATCACACAAATCTGACATCAGGAATCAAAATACTCAAAAACCAGTGGGAGAACACTTTAACCTGTCTGGTCATTCAGTGACAGACCTGCGGGTGGCTATATTACAACAGAAAAACTTCAAAAACAGACTCCAACGAGAAACTGCTGAGCTAGAATTGATATGCAAACTAGACACAATCAACTCCGGTTTAAATAAGGACTGGGAATGGTTGAGCCATTACAAACATTGAATCTCTCACACTTGTTATCTAACTGTCTGTCTGTACTCGGCTAGCTTGATTATCACTTCAAAAGTTTTTTTTCTCTTAATTAATTGGCCTCTCAGAGGTGGTAAGACAACTCCCACCTATTTATGCTCTCTGTATGTGTGTATATATATCTCCTCAATATATGTTCCATTCTATATGCATCCGAAGAAGTGGGCTGTAGTCCACGAAAGCTTATGCTCTAATAAATTTGTTAGTCTCTAAGGTGCCACAAGTCCTCCTGTTCTTCTTTTTGCGGATACAGACTAACACGGCTGCTACTCTGAAACAAATGTATAGGAAATCAAAATTTTCTTTTCTTTTATGCAGTTGCAACTTTACAGATGGACTCTAGCTTTCATATATAGATGAAATTATATTGCGAGAGAGAGAGTTTTCATTTTTGCTACTAGCATTTCTTTTGAGTTAGAAATGATATAAGGCAGGAGACAGAGTATACTCTTCATTTTAACCAGTCATCTTCTTCATGAGTAGATACTACTTATACTGGGAACCAGAAGAGAGTTTTATTTTATCTATAGTAACTGGAAGTTTGACACTAGCATGTAATTCTTCAAAGACATTGTAGAAATATTAGTCATATAATATGAAAAATGGTCTACCTAAATAGAAAATTAGATGCAAACACAGAAAAAAGAACCTTTATAGAAGGATTGCATATCTGCTAAAAGTTACACAGGATTTTTAAATGATCAGAATTTTATAAAGGTGGAGAAACATTTGGATAGAAACCTATCTGTTCCTGTTGAAACACAGCACGTCACTTGCCATAGACATTGCTTATGTCCTTTGTCCCCAGTAATAACCTCAAAAGGAAATATAGTGTAAATCTAAATTCTTATGATAGGTGTTCCAGAATCAAAAAAGATAAAAAGGCATGACACAAATGGTGTCCTTGTACACACTGACCCACACAGTTTATATGCGTGTATGATAAAAAAAACCCTAATGCTTTAGAGACATTTGAAAGTATTTAATGAGCCAATGACTCAGTTTGAACTTGTACCTCTTACATATATATTCGTTTTAGAGGATTATACTTTTCAGTGACGGCATCTTCAAAAACCTCTAATGATTTAACTCTACCTGCAGGGCCGGCTCCAGGCACCAGGCAACCAAGCACATGCTTGGGGCGGCACCTGGTAAGGGGCGGCGGGGGGAGCGCGGCGCGGCATTCCGCGGGGGGGGGGGGGGCGCTCCGGCGGCGCGGCGCTCGGGGCGGGGTTCCGGCGGCGCAGCGCTCGGCGGGAGGGCGGCACGGGGCGCGGCGCTGGGGGGGGGTGTGTTCCAGCGGCACTTGGCTGGGGGGGCGGGCTCCGGCGGCGCGGCACTCGGCGAGGGGGCGGCGCTGGGGGGGTGGCGCAGCGCGGCGCTCGGGGGGGGGGGCTCGGAGGGTGGCACTTTTTTTTGCTGCTTGGGGCAGCAAAAAAGTTAGAGCCGGCCCTGTCTACCTGTGCTTAAATTTTTTTTAGCTTTTGGAAGCTTTTTATAGAAAATCTATGCTGAATAAATCTCATTTGGTTTTACTTAATTGGGACAAAAATTTCTTATCTGTTAGCCAACCACAATCATATAATTTATAAGTCTACAGTTAAACAAATACATCTTTTGTGGGGGAAAGATGAAATCTTGTTTTGAAAATTCTTTTGGTGTTCCAGAATGAAGGAGATAGATGTGATATACTTTAGAACAGGTTTATGGACAGTTATACATGTTCAATTTCTCCTATGCTGCTGTTTTATGTGACCCAGTGTGTATGTATGCTCCAAGACACAGACGTTTGAGTAAGAGAAAACTGAAGCATATATGTGGCAAGCATTTCTAAATGCATGTACATACTAGGAATTTCAAATATGGACATTCAGAGCTCTTATTTCATGACCATATAAAGAATAGAAACTTGAACTTCTATAGGTGATGTTTACATGATTCTTTGTATAATGTGTAAAATTAAACAAAACATAGACTATAATCTCTCTTTAGTTGGCTAAATTGGTAAATTAAACTTATATTTATTTAGATTTAAAACTACAAAAGATGCCTAGTGAAGCTTCCAGGCAGCATAACACCTTCTATAATTATACCGCATTGAAATAATAATTCCATCAGGAACTCAGAGATACCATTTAGTCCTCTCCAACAACCCTCTCAAAACAGATGTTTTTTTCCAGTATGCCCAAAAGGATATCAAATTCCAGGAGGACATCAGCCTATTTTTGACCATGGCGAGAGCAAGCAGGGCCGCACAGAGGATTCAGGGGTCCTGGGGCAATTTTGGGGGTCCCTTCCATGAAAAAAAGTTGCAATACTATAGAATACTATATTCTCGTGGGGGCCCCTGCAGCCTCGGGCAAATTGCCCCACTTGCCCTCCCCCTCCACTCCCCGGGCGGTCCTAGGAAAAATAAACATTTAAAAACCTTCCGCATCTCGGCACAAACCCAGTTTTGAGAAATCTTCTTTTCAAGTCACCTTTACAAGGTATCACTGGTTCTCAGCATCAGCTAGTGCTAAAAGGCACTAAAGCTCATTAAAAGGGTTCGACAAATATTTTCTGTCAAAATGTTTTTTGCATCGAAAACTAGGGGTTTTTAAAAAGCAGAAAAAATCACGGACAATGTCTGCTTTCCTTCAAAATTTGTTGTGGTTTTTTTTAATGAAAAGCTGAAATTAGTCTGCCAAAACCTGAATATGGTTTGGGGTTTCAGAAGTGTGTGGCCAAATATTTGCTGCTTGCTGTGTTTGATTGTTTAAAGAAACAATAAAAAAATTCTGCTTAACAAAAATCCAAAACTTTTGAACCACCTCAGCTTGTGAACACCTGAACCCATCCAGTCAGAGATTTTTCCAGGTTTCTGATACTCTGCTGGCTTCCTTGACTCATATCTGTCTCCATAATTTTGGGTTCATTTAGGTTAGAACATAAAAGAACATAAGAATGGCCACAGTGGGTCAGACCAAAGGTCCAACCAGCCAGTAGCCTGTCTACCGACAGTGGCCAATGCCATAAGTGGCATAACATAGCCAATGCCAAGTGCCCCAGAGGGAGTGAACCTAACAGGTAATGATCAAGTGATCTCTCTCCTGCCATCCATCACCACCCTCTGACAAACAGAGGCTAGGGACACCATTCTTTATCCACCCTGGCTAATAGCCATTAATGGACTTAACCTCCATGAATTTATCTGTTTCCTAGAGACTGGCTCCATGGGGTCCCTCCCGAACTGGAGACGGTTACTGTGGGTTTGTCTTTAGTACAGCTTATGTACATACTCCACGAACTGAGCATTTGAGCTTGTTCCAGAATCTGGGATGAGACTATGTTGTGAAAACTGAAATGCTCAAAATAGCACATGCATGTGAATGGATACAGGGTGCTAAAATTAAATTAACCCAGGGGTTCTCAAACTGGGGGTCGGGACCGCTCAGGGGGTCACGAGATTACTACTGGGGGTCACGAGCTGTCAGCCTCCACCTCAAACCCCGCTTTGCCTCCAGCATTTATAATAGTGTTAAATGTATAAAAAAGTGTTTTTAATTTATAAGGGGGGGGGGGTTGCACTCAGCGGTTTGCTATGTGAAAGGGATCACCAGTACAAAAGTTTGAGAACCACTGAATTAACCCCTCTGGAGCCTCGGGGAATGCAGGGGAATGGGGTTCCCCTTTAGGGTTGGGAAGGAGGTAGGTGGTGTATGATATTGCTCTTCTTATGTGATCCCTCCCCCATGGCTCTCTTGGCTCTATCACTGTTAATCTAAAGTGGCTAATTTTAAATGAAGCTACCCTCCCCTGACACGAATCTCCCTATGGCACTGAAATTAAATGTAGACTATAATTTGGCATTTGAGAAGTGAAAGGGATGGTAACCCTAAGGGAAAAGATAACAGCTTGGCTCATTGTGTTAAATAGCTGTCTGCAAGCCTCAAACTGCTGAATGAGCTTTAGGGTAGGGAAGGCTGTGCCTCCCCAAACAGTCTGGCCCTGCTCCCTATCTGACCCCCCACCCACTTCCTGCCCCCCTCAGAATTCCCGACCCATCCTGCTCCTTGTCCCCTCACCGCCCCCCCCCACCACCCCGGGACCCCACCCCCCACGAACCCCCCCCGCTCCCTGTCCCCTGACTGCCCCAATCCCTATCCACCCCCCGCCAAGTCCTGACATACCCCCAGAACACCCACGATCCAACCCCCTCTTCCCCGTCCCCTGACTGCCCCCCCCCCAGCAGCACTGTCCAGGGCTGCTCCTGGGTTACCGCCGCCTCAACCTCTCTTGGAGCCTCAGCGCGCCGCGTCCAGGAGCTGCCCTGACCCCTGGACAGCACTGCAGCGGCGTGGTTCCAGCGGGATCAGAGCTCACAGCCCCGGCTTCTTACCATGCGGCTCTGACTCAGTGGGAGGAGCTCAGGCCCCGCCCAGAGCCACGCCGCTGCAGTGCTGTCCAGGGCGCATCCTGACGTGGCGCGCTGAGGCGACGGGGGATGGGGGAAGGCAGAGGCAGGGCCTGGGGCAAATTGCCCCATTTGCCCCCCCCGTCTGGGCGACCCTGAGAGCAAGTTCCAGGGTGTCTGCACCCACAGAGAGCATTCCCCACCAGAAGCCCCCTCCCCATTTCTAGCGAGGGAATTCCAGCTTGAGTACACTGCTGACCACAGCTGTGTCAGAATGACATGGGGGGAGAGGCAGACCCTCAGGTAAGCTAGGTCATGTGTGGCTGGTATCATATGCTCCCAGCAAGATGCCCCGCTCAGTAAGTGTTATAATCACTAGCTATTCAAAAGTAAACTAGTGGTAAATCTTATATTTATTCTGGAGAGTAAGTCCCATTTACATAGGTACATATGTCTCCATTTTCAGACATGAGCTTTTTGACCTCTGTATGGTTTGGATTCACTAAATAAATGTAACACAACTGAGGAACTTGAAAACTGGAAAGCTGAAAAGTAGATCATAAGACAAACTGATTTATCTTTGACATTTTTATATTTATCCTTCTTTCCATTATTTTGTTTTAAAATGTAATTCTTTATATTTATTTAATTTTTATGTTTGCAAGACATATCACATTCTCCCCCTCTACTTAGAAAAGGATCTACATCTATACAGGGACTAATCCTGAAATCCTTAATCAGAAAGATCTCCCATGAACTTCCACAGGAGTTTTGCCTAAATAAGGATTTTTGAATTTGGTCTGTATACATTATTACAACTATGGAGATCTGTTTGGAAAGTTAAGAGTATTTATGCATTCCACACATACTCTACTTAAAATATAATTTGTTTTGTTTTTAAACAGGATGAAGTTTAGGCTATTGGGCATATAACCAGACTAGGTTCTATAGTAGAAAGGTGCAATTCCCGTATCTATATATATTTTGAAAATGTCTCTTTTTATATGTTTTTTTAAATGCATAAATTTTTCCATGGCTAAGGCTTTCCAAACCTTATTGAATGCTTGTTGGTGGCTAAGACAGTAGAAGTAAGAAAGCCAAAGGCTGTTGTCTGTATCCTGTAAGTCTACATATATATTTTGTTCCAGGTTTGGGATCTTGATTTTTCACTGAAAGTTTAGCAGTTCACCATTACAACATGTGTTTTTATTGTAGACTTTTAACCTTCTAATTCCATTAATGAGTTTTCTTTTCTGAAATCCAATATTGTATTAGTCAATAATTACTGTAAGGTTCTTCCCTTTCTTCTTAATCTTTTGTTTTGCTCAGTACCTTTCTCTTCTCTCCCCCTATAACTAGCAGTCTTTTAAGCATCTCTCTCACCTATATCCATCTTTTCATTTTTTATGCAATTTTCTTTCTGCGATGGAACTTTCTTCTTGTAACACTGTTCTTATTAGAGACTGGCCTCAATCAATGCTCCAGAACTGGATCCATAGTTGCAGCATGAATCTGAATATTCACAAAACTGGGGACGTATCAGCTGGAAATGACAGAGGAGGAGAAAGACCACGGTGTGTTGGCTGATCACAGGATCACTATGAGCTGCCAATGTGATGTGGTCATGAAAGAGGTTATTGTAGTCCTAGGATGCATCAGGCAAGGTATTTCCAGTAGAGACAGGAAAGTGTGAGTACCATTACACAAGGCACTGGTAAGACCTCATTTGGAATACTGTGTCCAATTCTGGTCTCCCATGTTTAAAAAAGATGAATGCAAACTGAAACAGGTCTAGAGAAAGGCTACTAGGATGATCGGAGGAATGGAAAACCTACCTTATGAGAGGAGACTCAAAGAGCTTGGCTTGTTTAGCCTAACCAAAAGAAGGCTGAGGGGAGATATAATTGGTCTCTTTTTAAATACTGTACATCAGAGGGATAAGTATCAGGGAGGGAGAAGAGTTATTTAAGTTAAGCACCAATGTGGACACAAGAACAAATGGATGTAAACTGACCATCAACAAGTTTAGGCCTGAAATTAGACAACGGTTTCTAACCATCGGAGAAGTGAAGTTCTGGAACAGCCTTCCAAGGGGAACAGTGGAAGCAAAAAACCTACCTGGGTTCAAGACTAAGCCTGAGAAATTTATGAAGATGATGGTACGATGAGAGTGCCTACAATGACATGTAATTGATCTGTGACGGCTAGCAGCAAATATCTCCAACAGCTAGTAAGGTCACTAGATGGGGAGGGCTCTGAGTTACTCACTGGTGTCTGGCCAGTGAGTCTTGCCCACATGCTCAGGGTCTAATTGATCATCATATTAGGGGTTGGAGAGGAATTTTCCCCTGGGTCAGATTAGCAGAGACCTGGACTTTTTTTGCCTTCCTCTGCAACATGGGGCACAGGTCACTTGCAGGATTAAACTAGTGTAAATGAGGGATTCTCTGTAACTTGAAGTCTATAAACCATGTTTTGAGGACTTCAGTAACTCAGCCAGAGGTTAAGAGTCTATTATGGGAGTGGGTGAGTGAGATTCTGTGGTCTGCAATGTGCAGGATGTCAGACTAGATGATCATGATGTTTCCTTCTGATCTTAAAGTCTATGTATCTATGAGATTTCAATCTGGATTTTGAATTTATAAATTTGGAATTGTGTGTATCCAGGATTTTATTTATTTTAGTTTCTATACTGACACGTCTCTAAATCTTCCTACTTTTATTTGTTCCCTCTTATGGATTCTTTCAGGCTTCTCCAAAATAATAATTCCCCTACAAATGTTTTCAAATAAAAAAATGTATATTTAATTGTTCCTTAAAAAATCTTCAGAACTATAGCCACAGGAAATGAAAGTCCATTAATCTACTTAATTGTTACAATAAGGGTAAGGGGAATTAGAGCTTCCCTGTACTTCACAGCTAATGTTCCCTTAAAGATGATCAGATTTAATAAAAACCTGTATTTTCACCTCAAGAATTGGTTTAACTTCAGTGTTCATCCAAGGTGAATTTCACCCAGTGTAGAGGGCCTGTATTGGGTTCTTCCCACTACTTAAAGCTCTATGCCCAGTGTGTGACCTGAATACTGAGTATAAGATCATGAAACCTCACCTAGCCTTTCATAAGGACTCAATATGGCATGCAAAATTTGCTGCACCAGTAAAATTGTCTCTTCATGCACACTCCATTTCTTCTTTCAGCCATTTAAATTCACCTCTATTATTCTATTCTTGATCGCTATATACGAGATGAATTTGCAACTTTCTTTGATAAGAAAATTGTTTAAAACATGCAATAGTACAACCACTACAAATTCAGCTCACATCTCTCCTCTCCTTTCACTTCCCCCTGCTACTTTGTTTCATTCCTATTCACAATCTGACTAACATTGTTCTGCCTGTGAATAAATCGTCCTTCCCTTGAGCCACTTCCAGCTCAGATTACATTGCCCTATCTTCTGTCTAGTGCTCATTATATTACAGCCATTATTAATAACTCTCTCTGCACTAGTATTTATCCTAGATCATTTTAAATAGTGACCTTTTCAGAAATGCACCCCCTTCCTCTCAGATCTTAATTTTCTTTCCAGTCTCTGTTGCCTCTATAAAGTTCTTAAATAATGTTTCTTTCTGCAAAATTATCGGTATCACTCTGGTTTCTGATTTGGTCAAAGTACATTGAACACGAGCTCAATTGCATGTTACAGTTCCCTGAGAAGGGGCAGCATCAGCCTGATTAAGAGGCTAACTCAAGAATGCTACAACTGGAAAGAAGTGATAGGATACACCTCCATACTTGCTTGCCTGTAACATTCAGCATGTAAGCGTAATGAACCTGCAACTGTTGGCTACATTCCAGATAACACATGGCCAAATGCATAGAGATATTTACAGTCACCATTGGGGATCAAACCTGGGCCCTTCCACCAGGGCCGCCGAGAGTGGGTTCGGGGACTGGTGAACATTTTTTTTTGGTCTGGCTAAACAGCCGGGGAAACCAGGCCCCGGGCCCCCTTCCGGACTGCCGGGCCCCGGTAATTTGTATCGGCTTTCCCAGCCTCTCGTCGGCCCTGCCTTCTACATTAAAAACATAGTTCTCTAGCCATGAAGGTAAATAGAATTTCTTTTGTTTGAAGGCAGTAGGCTTTTATAACCATTGGAGACAAGCACTGAAGGAAAAGAGTCATAAGCACTAGGCTATTTTATTATAGAGAGGTTGCCAACAGGAGATCCCAGTTTCATAACATATTTTAATAATTGACTCTATAGCCATCAGTAAAAAATATCTACATACGAACATTTTCTGTAGTCAAGTAGAGATTTCTTATAAACAAAACTATACTCCCTCCATTCTACAGGATCGCCAATGGCTTCAGATTCATGTAAAATTCTGTTTTATATAAGCCTTCCTGTTCATAGACTTAAAGCGCCTTATTTCCTGATATGATTGTTCCTTATTCTCCTTCTACTGCTGTGTATGCTGTACTTCCCTATTAAAAGTAAAAAAGCAATCATCTCCCAACCTCCAGAGCATTAGGCATCCTCCAGCTCAAGCTGCAAATGTCAGTGAAATAAGGAATTTACATCTCTACTCCTAAGAGAGAAAAAATGATTTAACAAAAAACAACAAAAACAAAAACAACCTTGGACAGACCATAATTTCTGACTTTATTCCTCCTTGAGAGTTAAATGAGGATTTTTTAAAAAACCAACAACAACATTTTCCTGTTTCTTAAAAAAAAATTGTTTCCCCCTCCATTTACCAAAACCTTAATGACATTTTAACGGGTAAAAAAAAGTGACTGTAGGTATGTGAGTGAGCCTGGCAAATATAGGCAAAGTGATACTATAGAGAAGGATTTAGAGCAACTAAACACAACTAAACACAAAGAAGAGAAAGAATGGAAAAAAATCTTTTTGCAGTTTAAACTTATAAAATTTTTGTAGAAATTTCCACTTGTTACAAAATAAGCTGCCCCAATTCCTCCTTCATAAATGCAATCTCTGAGATGCATGATCAACTGATTCAATTCTGTCAAGCCCCAAGAGATAGAAACAAAAATTTCCAGCATTAGCAAGGAAAAAAGAATTGAACTAAGGGATATGGATATTTGCAGACTATTCATGGCAGACAGTCTCTAAAGGATAAGAGAACTCCAGCACCAAAGAGATCCTTTTTTTAACGTTCCTCCCCATTACCTGGACACCAGTCAATTGTTTAAATACTGTCAAATTAAAATAGCACATTTGACTGATCAAGAAGCAGAGTCAACATATAGGATCTACAAACCTATTTTTTATTCAGCTATTTTAAAATGTATTGTTTTATTAATAAAAGTATTTTATATATCTATAACATTTTGCACCACCTAAGCATCCCAAAGCACATCAAAAGTCATGGGCCACATTTTTGGACCAGGCCTCTGAGTTTGTATGCCAATTTTTATACATGCAACTGCAGCATGCCTGGATAGAAATCATTTCTGCATAGAAATTAGGCAGTTGCAAGTCAAGTTATCTGATCTACACATGCAAACTATTTTCACAACCTCAAATTGGTGGCATACACAAAGGGTGATGAATACATAGAGAAGACTTCTTGAGGCTCCCCTAAAGCAGCATTCGAGAGAAAAATCACAATAAAATCAAACCTCTAATCACTGATAAAATTCACTTCTTTGGTTTAAGGAAATCATATAGTGTTTTCTCCATCACCTCAAGCAGTCATGCAGTACACTCCTGGAACACTTTGTCCCTGCTATGTCTGTCTGATCCATTTTTGTGTTTCATCTGCAAGCTCACTGAGACAGCACCCACGAGGCTAGTAAAACATTTGAAGTATTTATTCTATTTTCATTTAAAAATAGGTGCACATACAGGATGTAAACTTTTTTGCATACAGAGGATGGCCTGAAATGTGCATGAATTCTTTCTTAGCATATGTCTAATGGAAAGCAGTTCGGGCTAGCCATCCTAGTACAATCATACCTGGCCCCTGCCCTGAGTACGTACTTGGGTGGTTGGCCCAAGCCACTGCCTGTGCTGCCACAGCCACACTGCTAATATTTAGAATATCTCTGTCTACCTGTGCTGGAAAGTACACTCCCAGTGGCAATGTAGACATATTCTTCGTGCTTTCCAGGTATTTCACTACCTTAACCTTGAACTGAACTATTTTTTGCCTCAGATGTTGAATTCCACAAGCCTTACTGATCATTGCTAAAGGTGGAAAAACCTGCTCAGACACACACAAAAATTGAGATCTATACTAAGAATAAGGAACTGACAGGATGGAAAAAAAAAATCACTGGTTTGAATCCCTTGGAAACTGAAACAAACAATGGTATTTTGTTTATCAGTTGATCTAATGATCCTAAAACAGCTGCTCTCTCTATTCTCAAACCAAACATTATCCTTTATCTTTGATTTGGACCAATCTTGAGTTAACCTAGACTTTGGTTCTCAGCTCTGAACAATCCTCATACACAAATCAACTCTATAGCCCGATTTCAACATGCCAGCTGTCCCTAACACACGCACAGTTGAAACTTTATAGTTCATTAGTCCATGAGAATTTGAAGCATATATCAACTAGACCCCAAACGTACCTTTGGAAGGAGGATGGCAAAACAACTGAAGTGAAGAGAGGTGGTGATTTGGAACAGGAATGCTGCAGGGAGCAATAGGGAATTGTGTATCCTTCATACAAGGCTCAGTTACAGTTCAGCCAAGCATCCACACTTCTGAAGGTTATTCAATCCTACTTCCTATCTAAATGCTGTAAATTAAAGAATAAGAAATCATCATCTCAGCACAGGGGACTGGACTTCATGACCTCTTGAGGTCCCTTCCAACAGAGGTGAAAGTAAGCCGGTACAGCATACCAGTAAGAAAGTGGCCGCCGGTACTGGTACACAGACACTGTCAAGAAGCACCATACTGGCAGGGCCACTGATGCGGGGGGGAGGGGCAAAAGGGGCAGCTGCCCCAGGACCCGGCGATTTAAAAGGACCCTGGGCTCCCAGCAGCAGCCAGAGCCCCGGGCCCTTTAAATCGCTGCCAGAGCCACAGGCAGCGCAGGCTGGGCAGCGCTTAAGGGCTGGCTGGGGGAGTCTGGCCCCAGCCCAGCTCCACTCCTTCGGCCCAAGGCCCCGCCCCTTCTGGGGGCCAAGAGCCACACCTCCCCCCCACCTTGCCCAGGAGCCCGGCTGCCCTGCACACCAGTAAGTCTTTTAAGTTACTTTCACCTTACATTTCTATGATTCTATGATCATCCTTCAGTTAGGAGATCAGTGATGTGAGATATCCTGAAATTCAATGCAGGATCTTCCTACCTATTATGCTTAATTTCAGAATTCAGTGCTATATTAAGTGCTATGCATCACATTATGCTGACTTTCCTCAGTAATGGCAAACACTTCTCAGTAGCTGACCCCTGAAGAATTTTGCTATATTTGGTCTCTGCAGTAAAAGCATCCTATACATCTGTCTCAGACATGTAAACCATGCACAATCTGTTTTTTATTTTAAAAACCTCTTAATAAAGAGATCTGCTTTTGAGATCAACTTAAGCCATGGAACCAATTTTAAATTCAGCATTCTCTCAAGAATGAATATATATGGCACCAACAAAAATGCACAAAAAACGATGATCAAAGAAAGCACTCTTGTTTTCTCTTAATATTCTAGTCCCACTTTGAACATTGAAGGTCTAAAAAAAAGAAAGCTGAGAGTCTCATTTGATCTTCTGATTCCAGCTACTGGAGAGAATTCAGAGACAGAGAAGAAAAGGTAAGGAACCAGAGAGAGGAACCCTCCACACTCCCCTTTCACTGGTCTCTGGCCCCTGTGGAAGGAGCTCCAGGGAGAGATTTCCTTCCCTGCTCTCCCAGCTGCTGCTACCTGGGTCTCATGCAGGGAGTCATAAAAACACAAGACTCTCCTCCTGCCCCCGCCCCCCACCCCAGCATTAGTATGCTCTTCAGTCCCCGGACAACTTCCTGATGGATTGCAGTAAGATTACTGCTCAGCTGAAGAGCCCAATAAGGCTAACTGTGATGGAAGGAGGAGGGTGGATAATGGCAAGTGAAGAACTGCTCCTCTCACTACATTCAGATGCTACATTGACCCTAGAGAGATGATCCTGGGGGGTTGGGTTGGGGTGGGGGACAATAAAGAGAAGAGAGAGAAGTGAACCCTTGACATGGTTCCTCATGCATGGGACCCAGTGAGCACAAGCTTTTCCAACTATTTTTTTAAACTAAGAAGATTCACAGACAAAAATTAATTAAAATGGAGTTGAAAATACATATTGGAAACTTAATGAGGAAAACAACTTATAAGAATGTTGTAGTTATCAGGAATACCAAGCAGCAGAAACCCAGGAAATTAGAGTTAAAACTAAATGTAAAAGAAACCCAAAAACTGAATATACACCAATAGTGATGCCCTGAAAAATCCTTATCCATTCATGACAGTTTCATCTCACCAGTTATCACAACACTAGCTTAAAAGCTTTGGAGCTCCCTAGCGCACCCTCAAAATGCGCTTCTGGCCCCCGTGGTGTTTCGCCGGGCCAGGTTGCGCAGGTGAACAGGAGGCAGCGACTGAACCCAGTCTCCCTTCTTCTTATAGATCCCTGCCAAGGCTGCCAAGGCCTTGGCAGCGGTGGTAGCCGGAACTGCTTCCTTGCTGACTGAGGCATATGCAACCCCAGGGAGCGGAGGGTGGCCCAAGTGTCCTTCAGATTGTGCAGCCTCACATCCGTCTGTTCTGAAAACAGCCTGACTCCATCGAATGGGAGATCTTGTATGGAGGACTGCATTTCCTGGGATAGGCCGGCGATCTGAAGCCAGGAGCTGCACCTCATGACCACCACCGAGGCGACCACCCTGGCCATTGAATCAGCTGCATCCCAGGCCATCTGGAGGGAGCACCAAGCTGCTGCAGTACCCTCCTCCACAAAGGCCCCGAACTCTTTGGTCACCTCCTGGGGCACTGAGTCTTTAAATTTGTGGAAGGAGTCCCACAGGTTAAAATTATAATGCCCCAAAAGACCCTCGTGGTTCGCGGCCCGGATTTGGAGACTGGCCGTGAATAAATTTTCTCCCAGAAAGGTCCAGTTTCTTGGCCTTCCTCGTCTGGAGAGGAGGAGGACAACTGAACCACTGGGGAGGGCCTGGGGCATCATCCCCCCAGGGGAAGAGGGTCTCGGATGTCCCTCCACCTCAGCGCCCACCAAGGTTTCATGCACTGATCCCCGTGCCGCAGGTGCTGGTCCGATGCGGTGAATGACGACTGGCAAGATGGGGGCATCGGCATAATTTGCACGCCCCAGGCATTCCAGTAAGTTTATAGCGCTGGCTGCTGGCCCTGCTGCCAGGTCGGCATCATTGTGGCAGATGTAACCTCCAGACCCCAATCGTGACACTGCTGTCTCGGTGAGGGGCTGAACTCCCTCTCCATGCCAGAGAAATCCTCCTCTGGTGACCAGGGCGGGGCTATTGATGCCTGAGTCTGGTGGCTAAACATTGCTGGGGTGATCGGTGCCTTAAATAGTCAGACCAGGGCCAAGAATAGGGAGAGCAGTGCCAGGTTGTGGAGCATCCCTGAGGTCTCGGGGATAGTGACCGTCAGCGCCAAGATGACTGGTGCCGACTGTACGGCTACCGGCACCTCCCTCTGGGCAAGTCTGGCATGAGGACAAAGTCTGGGAGCGCGGTGCCGGTGATCTGTAGCGGCAAACCGGTGACCTGGGCTGATGTGGAGACCAAGGACACGGCCACATAGGGCTCTGCCTCGGCACCAGAGACAGGTAGCACTCACTCACCTTCTGGGAGGCCTTCACATTAACCCTGGTGTCCAGCCGGCCAGCTGCATGATGCCAGCCAGCCAGCAGGACCCCAGCCCCAGCTGGGCCAGTAGGCCCCCAGCCACAGATGGCAGGCAGCACCCCAGCCCCAGTGGGTGGGCCGGAGTGATCCTGGCAGCGGCAGGCAGGCCGGGTGGGCTGCAGCGGTATTTACATCCCTAGTAGTAGGTCCACTCGGGGACATGCCCCCTTGTGGCTCCAGTGTGGGCGGGCAGCCCCTTGATCCAACTTGCTCGGTGCTGGGTCTCTCTTCTTGATCTTATTGGGCACCGGCGAAGGGGATCAGTGCTGGGTAGAGCCCGGTGCTGGGGGTGCACTGTGCACTGAGGTCCAAGTGCTGGGCTTTGCATCTGGCCAGGCCAGCTCAGGGGCTGGGAGAAGAGCGGCCTCCATGAGGAGGGCCCTCATGCGAATATCACGTTCTTTCTGTGTCTTGGGACAAAAGTTCTTACAGATGCGACACTTTTCTTTAACATGGGTGTCCCCCAGGCACTTCAGACAGCTACCAAGTGGGTCACTAACAGGCATAGACCTGTTGTAGTCTGAGCACAGCTTAAAACCCAGAGACTGGGGCATGCTTTGGATCATTATCAAGCAGAACCCTTCATCGGCATGGACGCATGTCCTCTGGAATGGTGGTTAAAGCATGCAGGGACATATGAATCTTTAGTGCATCTGGCACATAAATATCTTGCGATGCTGGCTACAACAGTGCAACGCGAACGCCTGTTCTCACTTTCAGGTGACAATGTAAATGAGAAGCGGGCAGCATTATCTCCTGCAAATTGTAACCAAACTTGTTTGGCTGAATAAGAAGTAGGACTGAGTAGACTTGTAGGCGCTAAAGTTTTACATTGTTTTATTTTTGAATGTAGTTTTTTTGTACATTATTCTACATCTGTAAGTTCAACTTTCATGATAAAGAGATTGCACTACAGTACTTGTATTAGGCCAACTGAATTGAAAAAAATACTATTTCTTTTGTTTTTTTACAGTGCAAGTATTTGTAATGAAAAATAAATATAAAGTGAGCACTGCACACTTTGTATTCTGTGTTATAATTGAAATCAACATATTTGAAAATGTATCCAAAAATATTTAAATAAATGGTATTTTATTTTTATTTAACAGCGCGATTAATTTTTTTAATTGCTTGACAGCCCTAAAACATACACATACCTATACACAAGTGGTATATAAGAGCTAGGTATTATTATTATATGCTATTCTCCTGGGCATTTCAGATACAAAATTCTTCACATATATGCATGCTTTGCTGTTGTGACTTATGTTTAATGCAGTCTTACATGTGTGTTTTAGGTTCCCTTCTTAATTTCTATTATGGCATTTACTTCTCTGCTTCCATCAACATAAACAATTAGACACAGATCCTTCAGTGATATTTTGTGTATCCCCCAACATTTCAAAGAATGAACAGCAAATGAGAACAGCAAATAAATAACAAATAGCAAATATATGACCAATTATACTCAAGCGCTGTGCTCAGTTTGATGTACCAACAGATGTTTAAAAACATCATCAATGTAACTACCATGTACATTTTTTAAAACTTTTTCTCTCTAAGCATTTCTCTCAGATAGGTAGCAAAGATACCTTTATTTAAACAATCTTAAATTAGATAATGAAAAAAAACCCACTTTTAGGTCCCAATTTTTGTCTTCATATGCATGGGCAAAATCCCAATGGGTGAGTTTTGCACTCATGTATCTAAACCCTTATATTCTAGCATGCCAAATACAGTATATTAATGCTATATAGAGTATAATAAAGGAGGAAAATCCTGTATAGACTTATACCCCATGCAATCTTAGTGAAATTAATGTAGAATTTGCCCCCTTTATTGCCATGCTCATTGTTCATAGTTTAATTTGCACCACAATGCAGTAAATTGCAGGTGCCATTCTTGAAGTAAAACTGAATATTCAATTTTGTTTTTTAGTTCTACTTTGGGTGAGATGTCTGAGGAAATAGAAGATATCTTCTTATCTTTGGTAAAGTTTTGTTACATTATAGTTTGAATTAGTTTCTACTGCTTTTTATTATCATTGACTTGAATTTTATCACATCTTTCTGAGTTGGACATCACAGATAATACAAAATTGATGGATACTCCATTACGGAATACTGCAGTCTGAGGACTGTTGGCTTGATATACTTGACTACATGTAAGCACTAATGATTACTTTGTTACAAGAAACAAAGATTCAGGTCTCTTTAAAACAATAATACCACTAAATCAACATGACTGATTGTAGTCTCATTTAAAAAGGCCACATAAAAACAAATCTGTCTTCCTAATGAGTTTGTAAGTGCTTATTTTAAACAATAATGCTGGTAATATATACCAGTACTTATTGTATTTCAAGAAACAAGTTCATAGGCCATTTCTATGTACTGTAAATATTCAAGTGGCATTGAATCAAGTCTTCCCAAAAGGCTGTTATAGTTGTAGTAACAGGAAAAGTCATGCCCAATTGCTTTTTTTTTTCCATTAGGAAATTAAGAGAATTTGAAGTCAAAGATTCACTTGACAGTTATGAATAAAACTAAAAGACAATACCCTGTCATAAACCTGACACCTAACAGTCCCTCACCTACAATAAGCTTCAGAAGCATCGCTTGAAATCATCAGTATGAATTTTAAATACCCCAAATTATAAATATTAAACAAATACACTAATTTTATCACATGCATCTGAACTGAATGAGTTTTGAAGGTTCAACTTTTGAGAACTAAGAGTATGTCTATACTGGCAAGTTTCTGCACCACAAGTCATTCCACTTTTATTAAAACACTGGAATTAAACCACTATTGCGTGTCCACATTGTGCTCCTTGTGACGCTGGAACGCATCCACATTAGCAGCTCTTGCAACAGCAAAGAGAGCAGTGCATTGTGGTAGCTATCCCACTGTGCAACTGGCCGCAGGGTGCTTTGGGAAGGGTTTGCAATGCCTTTGGGGCTGGCACAGCATCACATGATGCAGATTTCCCAAACCCATTGTTCCATGGGTATTCTAGTACATTGCCAGCTGCTTTTCAACTGAAGTGGGGGTGGGGAAGAGTGTGTGAGTGTATGGAGTGGGGGAGAGAGAGAGTGTGTGTTTTGGAGGACAGGGAGTGTGTCAGCACGCTGTCTTGTAAGTTCAGACAATGGCAGGAAGCAACCAGTCGTGAGGCAGGAGGTGGGCGAAAACTCGACATCAGCCCCTGCCTCCCTGGGCTCTGCACAGCACTCTCTCTCTCTCTCTCTCTCTCTCTCTCTCATACACACACACACACACACACACACACCTGCCTCTGTGTTCAACAGCACGAGCATTCCACATTAATGGTTTGCTTTGTGTCCCGAAGCAGATCAGCATAGCATGCAATGGCTGTCAGAAACAGTGCTTTGAAAGGGGAGGGGAACATGTCTCCAGGGCAGCCAAGTTCAAAACAATGAGCAGAGCGCTCACTTGAGGCATTATGGGACAGCTCCGGAGGCCAATTACAGCACAGAAAGCAATCAAGTGTTCACACTGGCAATAGAGCGTTTGAGCCTCTGTGCAAATAGCCTTACAACTCTTGTCGAGGTGGGTTTTTTGCAGCGCTGCAACTGAGGTGTTTCTGCGCACAATGTGGCTTGGCAGTGTGTACACGTCTGCAGTTTGAGTGCAAAAAGCTGTTTTACTGCGCAGAAACCAGTGCAGACAAGCCCTAAGTGACAGATTTGAAAATCTATCTAGTGAAAAGCGACAAAGAATCTTGTGGCACCTTATAGACTAACAGACGTATTGGAGCATAAGCTTTCGTGGGTGAATACACGAAAGCTTATGCTCCAATATGTCTGTTAGTCTGTAAGTTGCCACAGAACTCTTTATTGCTTTTTACAGATCCAGACTAACACGGCTACCCCTCTGATACTATCTAGTGAAGAAATTCTACATATAAAGCATGAATTGTTTAAGGACTTTTTTCTTTATCTTCATGCAGCAATAGCTTTAAAACATTGAAGATGAAGAAAGATTGTAAAATGGCACCATTTTACAGTAACAATAAATTATACATTAGCATTAAGATCTCCAGACACATGCCAACAAATATTAAATAATCTTTCCTAATTCTTAATGCACATTTTATGAAAGAAAAGACAGTTTAATTGCTATTTCTTTCAGTTTCTAAAGGAAGATTGAGTACTGTGTTACTGCCTTAATGGCTGTCATTACTTAATACCAAAAGATCAAAACTGGACAATTTGTGGAATCAGGTTGGCATCAACATGTTATGAAGAGCCTCATTATATTTAAAGATGCAATTCTGGTGTACAATTTGTTACTATTTCTCACATATGTGCAAACTTGACTTCACATACCATTTTAAGCTAGGGCATCCCTAAATCTATACAGAAGACCAAGAAAGGATCTCACACATAAGATATCAAAGACAAAAAAAATAATTTTGATGCTATACTTAGCACAAGTAGCATCATATGTATTTTCAATTTGTTATACATACATTAGCTAATTAATAATATCCCTAGGAGTTAGGCAAGAACTCTCCTTCCCATTTTACATATGGGAAAATTAAGGAATACAGAGGTAAAGTGACTCTCCCAAACCTGCACAGCAAGTTGAGGTTCAGCCAGCAGAAGGTTCCAGAAGTCTCTGGCTCCCAGGCCTAAGCTTCATCGACTCACCCACAAATTGTAAATAAAGTTATAACATTTTGAATTCTCCCCCTCACCCGACTATTTTGTGATTAAACAAAAGCAAAAAAGATTTACTCCAAAAAGATTATGCATCTCAAGATATACCATCTGGAGTTATGGGCCTGAACACTGGAAAACTAAGAGCAAGAAAACACTGCAAGGTCCCACAAAATGGAAACTTTTCAAAACTGTTGCTGGTTTCTAACATCACATGTCAAATATTGCCTTGGCTGGATCTGATAGGGGGATGAGCAGGAACTCCAACATGCAACTTCTGTTATTAGAAGTTACAACCAAAGTAAGAGTAAGAAAGAGGAAGGTGCAGACAAGGTCTAGCACAAAGCTTTCATTATGAAAAATAAAACGATAATCCTTTTTAAAAGTTTGTTCTCATCCTCCTCTGCAGGATAGACACTTTGTGTGTTCATTATTCAAATTGGATCTTTTATATCATATTACCTCAACTGGTAGGAAACTGAGGTTCTCACAACACCCCATATTTGAAAATATTCATTTTATTTCCTTATCTCTTTAAGACAGTGAAATGGAGGGTGCACTTATAGTTCCTTTTACTTAAACTGCTACTACAAGCTGCTGTAGGTATCATCCATCAAAGATTTGATGTATTTGGTGAAGAGTGTTCAAACAACATCTTCAGAGGCAAAATATCCAAACTGTAGCCATACAGTACACAAACTGCTGCCTTACTGAATTAATCCACAAATTCTCTTTCCAACCAAGAAGTCACAGCCCCATAGAGAAACATCCCAAAATACAATGATGAATCTACCTTGAAATGGTGACTTTAAAAGTTTTAGCCTCCTTTTTGGCAGTCTCCCATAAAACAAATAAAAATGGCCAAAATTCTGAGTACTTTGTCAGATACAAATTTAGAACACCCACCAATATCCACCCAAATGCTGAAGGTGCCCGTTCTCATTAGGATATGAGCTAGAGAGCAGGATTTCCTGAAACAGGCTTGGAGACCCTTTGATGTTCAGGAATACCCCTAAATTCCTGTCGAGGAGGACAGCAAAATAAATTTTCCCTTTGTCCTATTCTATATAGGTTCTTATAGGCCCCCCCCGCCCCGGTTGTATGAGTGCCCTTCAGTCGTCGGTGAGCCCTTGAGGTTGAGGATGATCTCTTTCAAAGGTTTTATTTTTTATGGGTCCTTTGGTGACAGGAGTCAAGCTTGAGCCACAGGCTCATTGGTAAGACGTTGCAGGTGCTGTTGGAAGTCAGAGTTGGGCTGCAATTGCTGCGTGACAGTTGTCTTTCCTTTCTTTTCTGGCCTTTTTCTGCAACCAGGGCAAGGTGATTTTCCTCAAAAGTGGATGTCCCCTCTCTGACGAGTCTTTGCCAGTTATCTTTATCCTGGACTACTGTCTCCCAGTGTGTGGTGTTGATGCCGCATCTCTTGATGTTTATCTTGAGGATTCTCCTCTCACTTACAAAAGTTTAACTGTAACTTTAACAGGAGTAACTGTGTTGACGTCAATAGAGTAAAAATGTGTGTAAAATTGATGAGAGGAGAAGAAATAAGCCCAGTGAGTTGGAGCCCTCCATTTCAGTTTAGCAGCTTGGGGAGTGGGTGACCCAGTAAATTCTGAAACTTAAATGTGGCGTCTGTAGAGGAAAAGCGTGAGATCTAGGTAAGAGGGATCTTTGTGAAAAACGCTTTATTTCTGATCCTGCATTTCCCTTCCTTGCTGTGCAGGAAAATTCAGGCCCCGCAATTGGGAATGAGGTCAGGCCTGGCCATATATGCTAGCTGTCGCATATTGCTTTTCTTTGTTAGTTCTTTGATGAACACTGGTCACCAGGACCTAATTTCTCTCATAAAATAGAAGAGTATGAGTCTGGTTCATTGCTTATACTTTGTTGGCTGTCAGCTTCAGTCACTGAAGTAACCTTGGCATGCTTTGGGTAATAAGAGTGTACTAATTCAGTCCAATTTGGGGATATGGTTCTGTTCCCTTTCCACCCAGCTTTCTCCACTTGACATCTAGCATATGTCCCATACTTTCAAACAATAGCAATCTACAAAAATACAGCAAATAGCCTGCTCTTTCCCTCCTGCTCAGAATCTGCAATGTCTTACAAGTGTCCCTTCCTTTCATGATTTTATACAGCATTTAGAAATTTCTCAGTTGATTAACACACTTGCTCCTTCCTGTTTTCTAAGTCATTAGGCACTGCTCCCCCCCATTATGCACTTTTTATTCCTGAGTCCATCTTTGAAAGACCCTGTTCTCCACTTGTGCTGGTATGGTTAACCAGTCCTATCCACACACTCAAATAATCGTATGTTTGCCTGAAAGACCTAGTCCCAATACTTCAATTAGGATTTTAAATTATTAAACTTCTTACTTAGTATATGTACACTTCGTTGCACCCAGACCTACAATAAGAAGTACAGGAGGAAAATTGGAAAAAATCCAAAATGTAATAAATAATCTTAGAACAACAAAGGTAGGGAACGAAAGGAAGACTGCACAAGAGGTAAAGATAAATATTATGAAATATTTCTAGCACATAAAGAAAAAGTGAACTGTGAAAGAGGCTGTAGGCCTCTGAGTGATGAAAAAGGTATTTTACTGAAAGGAGAGAGAAAGAGATATGCTGCTCAACAAAATTTATTTGCTTTATTGTTCACAAAGGATGGGAGACAGATGTCAGAAACAGACATTAATTTCCCAGGGAGGAAGAAGAAATACTGAAGGAAACCAGACTCATGCCAGGAAAGTGTTCAGGAAATTAGAAAGTGTAAAGGCTGGCAAAACTGTAGAACCAGATGGGATGCAGCCCTGATTTCTAAAAGGAGGAGTAAATGAGATGGAAGAACCATTAACAGATATATTTAGAAAGTATGTGAGAACAAGGGAATTACTGAAGTACTGCAGAGAGGCAAATATAACACCATATCAGACCTTTAATTTAAAAAGCAGCAAAGATATTGGAACTGTAACAGATTTCCATGTTGTGTAGTGCTGCGCCAGTATTAATGTTGCCATGGCAACATGATGCAATGAGCGCAGAGGGGAGTATCACAGTCAGTTTAAGGATAACTAAGGTATCCTTGTTTAGGAAGTGGACAATAAAATGCCTCAGCAGGTTCTGTCTGGTCTTCAGCAAAAAGCTGTTTTGGTCTTTTAAAGTCTTGCCATCTGAGATAGCTGATTAGCATGTGGATGCTCCACTGAGTAGGGTTACCATATTTGAACATTCAAAAAAGAGGACACTCCACGCAGGGGTGTGTGTTAACCTTCGCTGTTGCAGCTGCCCTCCCAGACGTTTTTAGATATTTAAATAGGCTTACCATACGTCCGTATTTTCCCAGGAGGAATTTTTAAAATTTAAAATTTAAAAATTCCTCCCAGTCGGCAATTTAAGAACCAAAAAGCCTGACATGTACAGGAAAATACGGACATATGGTAACCCTACCTAAAGTTCTTTTTTAAAAAGATGGGCCTGAACTAGAAATGAGTTCTGTTTCACATGTGTGGGTCCCAGCTGCTCCCTGCCCCCCTCATTGAAGCAGGTGTGCAGGGTTACTGCTCTGGGAACTGCAGGGCACCAGTGGATGTGGGGCCAGCTGCAGACAGGGCATGGGGCAGGGCTAGCTAGAGGCAGGGAGTGCGGGGTTGGCTGCGGGCAGGGGGTGCGGAGCTGGCTGGAGATGGAGTGCGGGGTTGGCTGGAGGCAGGGGGGGTGCGGGATTGGATGGAGACGGGGGATGTGGGGCTGGCTGGAGGCAGGGCAGGGGCTGACTGGAGGTAGGGGCTGGCTGCAGGCAGGGCAGGGGGGTGCAGAACTGGCTGCAGGCAGAGGGGTGCGGGGCTGTCTGGAGACCAGGCAGGGGGTGCAGCAGGGGCTGGAGACAGGGGCTGGCTGCGGGCAGGGCAGGGGTTTGGGGGCTGTTGCGGGCAGGGGTAGGGGTGCGGCAGGGGCTGGCTGCGGACAGGGGGTCTGGAGCTGGCTGGAGGCAGGGCAGTGGATGTGGGGCTGGCTGGCTGCGGGCAGGGGGTGCAGCAGGGGCTGGAGACAGGGGCTGGCTGCGGGCAGGGCAGGGGTTTGGGGGCTGGTGCAGGCAGGGGCAGGGGTGCGGCAGGGGCTGGCTGCAGACAGGGGGTCTGGGGCTGGCTGGAGGCAGGACAGGGGGTGTGGGGCTGGCTGGCTGCAGGCAGGGGGTGCGGGGCTGGCTGGCTGCAGGCAGGGGTTGTGGAAGGGGCTGGAGACAGGGGCTGGCTGCGGGCAGGGTGGTGGGTACTCACGGGGAGAGCGGCTCGGGGCAGCAGTGCATGGAGCAGCCCAAGCCAAGCAGCAGGACTCAGCCCGGGCCAGGAACGCAGCTGGGGACTCGCCAGGCAGCAGCAGCAGCAGAAGCCCAGGGTCAGGGGAGCAGCACAGCGACAGGGCCTATGCCCAGGGCCAGGCGGCAGCCTGCATGGCTCCCGCTCCCACAGTGCTGCACTCCCGGCTGGGGTGGGGCCGGAAGAGGAATGACATCACTTCCTGGCCGGCCAGAGCCCATCAAAGCCGCAGCGCCCGCTCGCACAGCGAGGGGAAGCGGGTTACACGTTTAGCCGGGGCCGGGCGAGCATCTCAGACATGAAGCTCCTGCAGGTAACTCTAGGCTTACCATGCCTCCCTATTTTCCCGGACATGTTCGGCTTTTTGGAAATTCCTCCCAGATAGCTAATTGAGAACCAAAAAGCCGGACATGTCCGGGAAAATACGGACGTATGGTAACCCTACCACTGAGGAGCCTGGATTCTGACTGGGTGACAATTGGTGGCAGTTGGGCTGAAGAGCAGGTAGCCTTGGAAGAAAGGGTGAGACAAAAGAGAGAGAGAGAGAGAGAGAGAGGGAGCGCTAGCAGGAAACAAAATCCTTAAGAAGGAAATACAAAAATAAAACAGAACAATAAAATATAGTAAACTGGAGAAGAGAAACAAGACCAGGGAGGGAAAGAGAGAAACTGAATCAAAGAAGTGGTCCCTATGAAAGGAAAAGGGAAAGAAAAAATAGGTTTTCCTGCAGAACTCACCAGATGTCAGAGTTAAACAGGCAAGTGCCCATTTTGTGTGAGTTTTCTATCAGCCATGTAACAACAGAGACAGGCATTTGGATACCATGGTAGTGGCATACTATATAAGAATATACAAAGACTAAATAAGCTTTAACAGGACATTATGATTTTAATGAACTGTTTCCCTCTCACAATGTAGGGGGCAAAAAAGAAGTTGGGAGTCCGAGAAAGAACAGGTTTCAGAGTGGTAGCCGTATTAGTCTGTATCAGCAAAAAGAACGAGGAGTACTTGTGGCATCTTAGAGACTAACAAATTTATTTGAGCATAAGCTTTCATGGACTAAAACCGACTTCATCGGATGCATACAGTGGAAAATACAGTAGGAAAATATATATACACAGCGGGCATGAAAAAATGGGTGTTGCCATACTAACTATAACGAGAGTAATCAGTTAAGGTGGGCTATTATCAGCAGAAAAAAACTTTTATAGTGATAATCAGGATGGCCCATTTCCAACAGTTGACAAGAAGGTGTGAGTAACAGTAGGGGAAAAAATTAGCATGGGGAAATAGGTTTTACTTTCTGTGTAATGACCCATCCTCTCCCATTCTTTATTCAAGCCTAAACAAGGAAGGAAGTGGACAGTAAAATGCCTCAGCAGGTTCTGTCTGGTCTTCAGCAAAAAGCTGTTTTGGTCTTTTAAAGTCTTGCCATCTGAGATAGCTGATTAGCATGTGGATGCTCCACTGAGTAGGGTTACCATATTTGAACATTCAAAAAAGAGGACACTCCACGCAGGGGTGTGTGTTAACCTTCGCTGTTGCAGCTGCCCTCCCAGACGTTTTTAGATATTTAAATAGGCTTACCATACGTCCGTATTTTCCCAGGAGGAATTTTTAAAATTTAAAATTTAAAAATTCCTCCCAGTCGGCAATTTAAGAACCAAAAAGCCTGACATGTACAGGAAAATACGGACATATGGTAACCCTACCTAAAGTTCTTTTTTAAAAAGATGGGCCTGAACTAGAAATGAGTTCTGTTTCACATGTGTGGGTCCCAGCTGCTCCCTGCCCCCCTCATTGAAGCAGGTGTGCAGGGTTACTGCTCTGGGAACTGCAGGGCACCAGTGGATGTGGGGCCAGCTGCAGACAGGGCATGGGGCAGGGCTAGCTAGAGGCAGGGAGTGCGGGGTTGGCTGCGGGCAGGGGGTGCGGAGCTGGCTGGAGATGGAGTGCGGGGTTGGCTGGAGGCAGGGGGGTGCGGGATTGGATGGAGACGGGGGATGTGGGGCTGGCTGGAGGCAGGGCAGGGGCTGACTGGAGGTAGGGGCTGGCTGCAGGCAGGGCAGGGGGGTGCAGAACTGGCTGCAGGCAGAGGGGTGCGGGGCTGTCTGGAGACCAGGCAGGGGGTGCAGCAGGGGCTGGAGACAGGGGCTGGCTGCGGGCAGGGCAGGGGTTTGGGGGCTGTTGTGGGCAGGGGTAGGGGTGCGGCAGGGGCTGGCTGCGGACAGGGGGTCTGGAGCTGGCTGGAGGCAGGGCAGTGGATGTGGGGCTGGCTGGCTGCGGGCAGGGGGTGCAGCAGGGGCTGGAGACAGGGGCTGGCTGCGGGCAGGGCAGGGGTTTGGGGGCTGGTGCGGGCAGGGGCAGGGGTGCGGCAGGGGCTGGCTGCAGACAGGGGGTCTGGGGCTGGCTGGAGGCAGGACAGGGGGTGTGGGGCTGGCTGGCTGCAGGCAGGGGGTGCGGGGCTGGCTGGCTGCAGGCAGGGGTTGTGGAAGGGGCTGGAGACAGGGGCTGGCTGCGGGCAGGGTGGTGGGTACTCACGGGGAGAGCGGCTCGGGGCAGCAGTGCATGGAGCAGCCCAAGCCAAGCAGCAGGACTCAGCCCGGGCCAGGAACGCAGCTGGGGACTCGCCAGGCAGCAGCAGCAGCAGAAGCCCAGGGTCAGGGGAGCAGCACAGCGACAGGGCCTATGCCCAGGGCCAGGCGGCAGCCCGCATGGCTCCCGCTCCCACAGTGCTGCACTCCCGGCTGGGGTGGGGCCGGAAGAGGAATGACATCACTTCCTGGCCGGCCAGAGCCCATCAAAGCCGCAGCGCCCGCTCGCACAGCGAGGGGAAGCGGGTTACACGTTTAGCCGGGGCCGGGCGAGCATCTCAGACATGAAGCTCCTGCAGGTAACTCTAGGCTTACCATGCCTCCCTATTTTCCCGGACATGTTCGGCTTTTTGGAAATTCCTCCCAGATAGCTAATTGAGAACCAAAAAGCCGGACATGTCCGGGAAAATACGGACGTATGGTAACCCTACCACTGAGGAGCCTGGATTCTGACTGGGTGACAATTGGTGGCAGTTGGGCTGAAGAGCAGGTAGCCTTGGAAGAAAGGGTGAGACAAAAGAGAGAGAGAGAGAGAGAGAGGGAGCGCTAGCAGGAAACAAAATCCTTAAGAAGGAAATACAAAAATAAAACAGAACAATAAAATATAGTAAACTGGAGAAGAGAAACAAGACCAGGGAGGGAAAGAGAGAAACTGAATCAAAGAAGTGGTCCCTATGAAAGGAAAAGGGAAAGAAAAAATAGGTTTTCCTGCAGAACTCACCAGATGTCAGAGTTAAACAGGCAAGTGCCCATTTTGTGTGAGTTTTCTATCAGCCATGTAACAACAGAGACAGGCATTTGGATACCATGGTAGTGGCATACTATATAAGAATATACAAAGACTAAATAAGCTTTAACAGGACATTATGATTTTAATGAACTGTTTCCCTCTCACAATGTAGGGGGCAAAAAAGAAGTTGGGAGTCCGAGAAAGAACAGGTTTCAGAGTGGTAGCCGTATTAGTCTGTATCAGCAAAAAGAACGAGGAGTACTTGTGGCATCTTAGAGACTAACAAATTTATTTGAGCATAAGCTTTCATGGACTAAAACCGACTTCATCGGATGCATACAGTGGAAAATACAGTAGGAAAATATATATACACAGCGGGCATGAAAAAATGGGTGTTGCCATACTAACTATAACGAGAGTAATCAGTTAAGGTGGGCTATTATCAGCAGAAAAAAACTTTTATAGTGATAATCAGGATGGCCCATTTCCAACAGTTGACAAGAAGGTGTGAGTAACAGTAGGGGAAAAAATTAGCATGGGGAAATAGGTTTTACTTTCTGTGTAATGACCCATCCTCTCCCATTCTTTATTCAAGCCTAATTTAATGGTTTGCAAATTAATTCCGATTTAATTGAGTGACCAGGCAGGTTGAAGTGTTCTCCAACTGGTTTTTGAATGTTATAATTCTTGACGTCTGATTTGTGTCCATTTTTTCTTTTGCATAGAGATTGTCCAGTTTGGCCAATGTACATGGCAGAAAGGCATTGCTGGCACATGATGGCATATATCACATTGGTAGATGTGCAAGTGAACAAGCCTCTGATAGTGTGGCTGATGTGATTAGGTCCTATGATGTTGTTCCCTGAATAGATATGTGGACAGAGTTGGCAATGGGCTTTGTTGCAAGGATAGGTTCCTGGGTTAGTATTTTTGTTGTGTGGATTGGACACAAATCAGACATCAAGAATTATAACATTCAAAAATCAGTCACTTCAACCTCCCTGGTCACTCGATTACAGACTTCAAAGTCGCAATACTCCAACAAAAAAACTTCAAAAACAGACTCCAACGAGAAACTGCAGAATTGGAATTAATTTGCAAACTGGACACTATTAAATTAGGCTTGAATGAAGACTGAGAGTGGCTGGGTCTTGTCAACTATTGGAAATGGGCCATCCTGATTATCACTACAAAAGTTTTTTTTCTCCTGCTGATAATAGTCCACCTTAACTGATTACTCTCGTTATAGTTAATATGGCAATACCCCTTTTTCCATGTCCTCTGTGTATATATATCTTCCTACTGTATTTTCCACTGCATGCATCCGATGAAGTGGGTTTTAGCCCATGAAAGCTTATGCTCAAATAAATGTGTTAGTCTCTAAGGTGCCACAAGTACTCCTCGTTCTTTTTTCAAGAAAGAACAGTGACCATTGGGTGAAGATGGCACATTTTCTTAATCTAAAACCCAAAGTTCATATATGTATAAAAGCTTTGTGAAATATAAAATATATAGAGCGTTTACACATAGTAGTGTACACTTTAACTGCCAGTGGAAAATGCCAGATCTAAGGAACACGGGCCCATCTTTACAGCTCCACTATTCAGGGCAGCTGAATGTCCCAGAGTTGCTTTAACAAATACCTGGGTTGCCTATAACCAAGACACACACGGGCCATGCTCCTATGCAAAGATGGAGGAGGGGAAGGGAGGTGACTTATATTTGTTAGGACCGCTCTACACCATTCAAAAATTTCCTGACACAGAGGAAATTCCCAGCTGATCATCTCCACCTGGTTTATTGTTCCCTTGTAAAATTCAGGGAGCTTTAGCTTTGCTTAACGTAGGATGTTCACTTCAATGCAGTATTTTCTGTTGTACTCAGAATTGCATGTTAGATGCTGTAAATCTGCTTGCACCTTAGTAAGCATTTCAATTCGTCAGTAATATTAAGGGAGCTTTAGCTCAGTAAAACAGATTTCTATTATTTATCTAATGACAGCCTAAACTCATGGCGATCGGGGGAGGTCCCAGATGACTGGAAAAAGGCTAATGTAGTGCCCATCTTTAAAAAAGGGAAGAAGGAGGATCCGGGGAACTACAGGCCAGTCAGCCTCACCTCAGTCCCTGGAAAAATTATGGAGCAGGTCCTCAAGGAATCAATTATGAAACATTTAGAGGAAAGGAAAGTGATCAGGAACAGTCAGCATGGATTCACGAAGGGGAAGTCGTGCCTGACTAACCTAATTGCCTTCTATGATGAGATAACTGGCTCTGTGGATGAGGGGAAAGCAGTGGATGTGTTATTTCTAGACTTTAGCAAAGCTTTTGATACTGTCTCCCACAGTATTCTTGTCACCAAATTAAAGAAGTATGGGCTGGATGAATGGACTGTAAGGTGGATAGAAAGCTGGCTAGATCGTCGGGCTCAACGGGTAGTGATCAATGGCTCCATGTCTAGTTGGCAGCCGGTTTCAAGTGGAGTGCCCCAAGGGTCGGTCCTGGGGCCGGTTTTGTTTAATATCTTTATTAATGATCTGGAGGATGGTGTGGACTGCACTCTCAGCAAGTTTGCAGATGACACTAAACTAGGAGGCGTGGTAGATACACTAGAGGGTAGGGATCGGATACAGAGGGACCTAGACAAATTAGAGGATTGGGCAGAAAAAAACCTGATGAGGTTCAACAAGGACAAGTGCAGAGTCCTGCACTTAGGACGGAAGAATCCCATGCACTGCTACAGACTAGGGACCGAATGGCTAGGTAGCAGTTCTGCTGAAAAGGACCTAGGGGTCACAGTGGACGAGAAGCTGGATATGAGTCAACAGTGTGCTCTTGTTGCCAAGAAGGCTAACGGCATTTTGGGCTGTATAAGTAGGGGCATTGCCAGCAGATCGAGGGACGTGATCGTTCCCCTTTATTCGACATTGGTGAGGCCTCATCTGGAATACTGTGTCCAGTTTTGGGCCCCACACTACAAGAAGGATGTGGAAAAATTGGAAAGAGTCCAGCGGAGGGCAAGAAAAATGATTAGGGGTCTGGAGCACATGACTTATGAGGAGAGGCTGAGAGAACTGGGATTGTTTAGTCTCCAGAAGAGAAGAATGAGGGGGGATTTGATAGCAGCCTTCAACTACCTGAAGGGGGGTTCCAAAGAGGATGGAGCTCGGCTGTTCTCAGTGGTGGCAGATGACAGAACAAGGAGCAATGGTCTCAAGTTGCGGTGGGGGAGGTCCAGGTTGGATATCAGGAAAAACTATTTCACTAGGAGGGTGGTGAAACACTGGAATGCGTTACCTAGGGAGGTGGTGGAGTCTCCTTCCTTGGAGGTTTTTAAGGCCCGGCTTGACAAAGCCCTGGCTGGGATGATTTAGCTGGGAATTGGTCCTGCTTTGAGCAGGGGGTTGGACTAGATGACCTCTTGAGGTCCCTTCCAACTCTGATATTCTATGATTCTATGATTCTATGATTTGAATTATATCCTGGATAGCTAAAATATGTTATCTGTATCCCTCACGCAAAAAAAGCCATTTTCTTTAACTAGGAACATATATATATAAAAGGTAAAAAAGGCATTTTGGGAGTGGGGGCAGGGGTCAGCTAGAGAAATTTCAGGTTCTTCAGCAAATCCAACCTACTGGAACAGCAATGATCCTATTCCTTTCTACGTTACAATACCTGAGATAGTTCTCTCTAGTCATACCGCAATACATTTCACATTTTCTTCTATACTCCTGTGCATTAAAATTAAAAAAAAAAATATTCCAGGCTCAACAACTGAACTAAATACACTGATTCACTTAACAAACTAATACCACAGCAACAGTCAGGCACATCTTCAAGACAAGTATATGACATCCTGAATGGTATAATTAATAAGATGTTCAAATATGGGGTATCTGTCAGCATAAGAGATCCAATTTTACATTATAAAGCCAATTTACCAACACACTAGCACTAGTACCATCACAATACACCACTGCTTAGAGTAAAGTGGTTATGTAGAATGAGGGTTCCCCAAAGCTGTTATTTGTATCACAAACACATTATTTAAAAATAATGCACTCAGTCCTGTATTTAAGATTCACCTTTGCTGTTCAGATCTAACAGTATAAAACAGAGCTGGTTGGAAAATTTTTGACAAAATGTTTTCTTGTTGGAATTTGCCAATCTTTTGAAATTAAAATGTTCTGCAGGACTGGGTTGATTTCAACAAAATTCCGCTGGAAACCAGGCTCGTCTCCAGTGGAGCACTGCCTGCAAGGCAGGTTTCAAAACTTGCCTGGTTCCCTGCTGCTGGTCCATTGGGCTCCTCAGCAGACCACCTGGCAGGGTGACAGGAAGCTGAGAACCTGGAAGCTCTGGTTCATGGCTCCTCAGCAGCCTGGCCACCCCAACTCTGGGGCAACCCACAAAGTAGGCTACCTCCAATCCAGGGCTTCCAGAGCCCCCTGCCAGGTGAACTGCATCAGAGCTGGGGCTCCCAGTACAGCTGGGTGGAGAACGGTAATTCAGTTTCACGGAGCATTTCAAAATATGCAGCTTTCATTCTGAAAAAACACCACCACCAAATTTTGAAATCTCAAAATGCTCCATGAAAAGAATTACCATTCTCTGCCCAGCTCAAGTACACCACATTTTTAACAGAGCTATTATAATAGAGACACGATATTTTAGATGTCATGAGCTTTTTTCTATTATAGACAATATATTTTCTGATATTATTTGAAAATGAAATAACAAAGGGCATCTGCACTGCCCTGATTAAAGCTTGTTTGCTAGAATAATACCAATGCAGAAAAATGACTAACACAAAAGTAATTACAGAGAATAAATTCACACCACAGTTGAACTGCAGTCACTAACTCAATGACAAATTAAATTGGAAGCAGAAACAGCAAAAACCGAGAGGACTCAAACATCATTAGATTCCGAGACAAATTCTGCCCTCAGATTCCCTTGTAGAGGGGATCAGAGTACAAGATACTGCTATGGGGAGAGAAAGGGAAGATAACCGCCTCTGGAAGAGAGAACTACAGAGAATGTAAGAATAGTGACTGACTGAAGGGGTACTATCCAGGCAGCTCTGGCTGAATGGATGAGAGGAGTTCGCTGTGTGATCTGAGAGCAAGTGTGTAAATTTGGGATAGTTGTGAATAATTTTCTTAAGCAAACAGCACATCCCCCACTGAAAGGAACAGACTGAAATCTTGCTGCTTGACTCATCTGCCTGCTCTCTCAGCATCAGATAACAGCTTATGGGACTGCATCACCACAGCTATCTGAGTCACTTTCTTTGATAAAATAAATATAAACCTTCCACACAAAAATACCATTAGAGGGTTAAGGTTGCAAAGTGAAGCACTCAAAAGTTTGGAAATGCCAGCACTAGAGTTGCCTGAGTAAACTTAATTTGTCATCCTTGGAGTACCCTAGGACATTATGATACAGTCTTTAATTACATTATTGTGATCCAAGGACCTCTTGGTGCCAACTGGCAGAGGTACAAAAGGGTTACAGGCATCACATGGGTCTTGTATCTTCATACTATGTTCACCAAATGGTGTCATGTAAATTCTCTTCTGCAAGCCCTGTCACACTTGTCATCATAATCATTACAAAAAGAATATATGGATAGTATGTGCAAAATTGTGATTATATGCTGAATTATGTTCTTAAGGTCTGTGAATTGGGGCTAGTCAGGGTGATAAACAAGTTTATTTCAGGTAAGAGATGTTTATCTATCCATCTCACTATATGTAAATTGAGTATTATGCAGTTTACAATTTACAGTCTCAGCAGAATGCTAATGAGGGGATTGTAAAATCTTCAAGAGAAGGAATTTACGGGAAGAAATAAATCATCAGGAGGGAGTCCTTCTTACAAGTGAAGACAATGGATTTTCGCACTATACCTGTAGGTCCAGGGACTCACTCTGCATTCTTCACCTAAGTAGTAAGCTGACTGTATTTGGTTCATCAAAAAAGGCTGAAAAATGCTGGAAGTACTTTGGAGTAAGCTAAATTTTATTAGCACAAGGGGCTGTCTAAGTACATCAAGATTCCAAATGCATGTTATGATTTTATTTTGTGTGAAAGCCATTGTTTACAATATTTCTATATTCTATTACTTGAATCTTGGTTCTTTGTTAAATAAATTACTTCTTGTTTTTACCATAAACGTATCTAAGAGCTGTGATCTAAGGTGTATCTGGTAAGCTGGGGAGCAGAGGATTTGGGAATTCTATGCATGTCCAATGGATCAGGGGGTTGGACCTCCTGGGATCTTTGGAGGACTTTAGGGTTGGAGTATGCCTATCATTAACCCGTAAAGAGACCTCGGGGTCTGCAGAGGCCTGCAAGGCAGTGCCTGTGTTGCCAGAGGCTGGTGGAGTTGGGGAACTGACCCACAGCAGGAACAGGCAAGGCTTCCTCATGCTAAGGGCAGATAGAAATGACATGCCTCAGAATCCTAGGAGTATCCTAGGCCTGAGAAGTATCACAATGATCACATACTATTTTTTCAATAGAACCTCTGCTTCATTCACTGCACATGATGGATGGTGCACAACTAATGAGCAGCTGTTCAATATTTTGTTTTCCCCTCACTGTTCAATGTGTGGTCCTAGGCCAGATCATTCAAACCCTGCTCTAAAGACAGAATTATTAGTTTCCTTACGGGTTTCCATATGGTACTTATCACTATAGCATTTGAGTGCTTCACAGACTTTACTTTATCTTCACAAACCTTTGCGAGGTGAGGAGGTAGCATTATCCCCTTTTTTACAGATGCGGAGCCGAGGCAGAAAGAGAGTAAAGAAAAAAAAATCCCCTAATCCTGGGTGCCCAATCCATTATTTCTGGGTAACCACGACCTGATTTTTAAGAGTACTTTGCACTATATAGTATTTATATATTCATGCACAGTTCCCACTGACTTCAGTTGCAATTGTGAGTACTCAAAATCTCTGCAAATTAGACCCAGGTGTCAAATTCCCTAGAAAATGAGGACCACAAATTAGTAACCACCTGTGAAAAGTTTGATTTAAGTGGCTCACTTAGCATCACACCCAAACTCTGTGCCAGAGGCAGGGATAGAATCCCATTCTCTGAGCAGCAAACCAGGGAAATGGGGTCTAGATGAAATTATTGTAAGATGGGTGCACAAGTGGTTGAAAGAATGTACACAAAGAGTAGTTTTTCAATGGTTTGCTGTCCAACTGGGACGGCTGGGGTAGTAGGGTCTGGTACTATTCAAAGACCCTGACAAATTGGAGAACTGGTCTGAAATCAACAAGATGAAATTCAATATAGATAAATGCACTTAGGAAGGAAAAAATTAAATGCATAAATACAAAATGGGGACTAACTGGTTAGGCAGTAGTACTGCTGAAAAAGAGCTAGGAGCTATAGTGGATCAAAAAATGTGGAGTGTATTAACAGGAGTAAGATAGAAGGTGATTGTCTCAGCTGGAGTGCTGTGTCCAGTTTTGGGTGCCACAATTTAGGAAGAATGTGGATCAATTGTAGAGAGTCCAGAAGAGTGCAAAAAATAGATAAAAGGTTCAGAAAATTTTACTTCTGAGGAAAGGTTAAATAAAAATAGGGCACAGTTTAGTCTTAAGAAAAGATTACCAAAGGGGGTGGGGTGGGGAATCTGAAAACAGTCTTCCAATATGTTAACAGCTGTTATAAAGAGGATGGGGATCAATTGTTCTCCATGTTCACTGAAGGTAGGACAAGAAGTAATGGGCTTAATCTGCAGTCAGGGAGATTTAGGTCAGATATTAGAAAAAACTTTCTAACTTTAAGGATAGTTAAGCTCTGAACACCCTTCCAAGGGAAGTTGTGGAACTGAGTAACTGATAGCAATAGTAGGTTGTGTTCCTCTATGTAGACTAGTACTACAGCAGGAAGAGACACACTTTACCAGTGGATTTCACAGACATTTGCTGACAGCAGAGGAATGGTAAGACTCGTGACTCTTGGGGTAGGTCTACAATGCAGCTGGGAGCAAGCCTCCCAACTCAAGTAGACAAATTTATGCTACCAGGGCTCGAGCTTGCAGGCTAAAATAGTATGGACATTCCAGTTCTGGCTCTGAAGCTTAGGGGCTTGGATGGGCTTGAGAGCCTGAGCTGGAATGTCTGCATTGCCAGTTTTAGAGAGCTAGCTCAAGCCCCGCTAATGAGAGTCTGTCTATGCAGGCTGGGAGACTCGCTCCCAGCTGCAGTGTAGCCATACCCTTGGATTCCATTCTAGGCCCTGGAGCAGAGGGGGCTCTATTGAGCACAGGCTCTTCTGCCTGTTTTCCCCAAGTCTGAGCCACTTCTCCCTCTTCTTCTCCAACCTTTCCCTGTCCCAATCCTGTCTCTTCCCCACCCTGGGCTTCTTGTTCCAGTCCCATTCTTCATTCCTCAGGCTTCTCATTCTAGTCCAGTCACCTTGCCCAAGAAGTCCTAGTCTCCCCCTTTGGGATCACTGTCTGAATCTCAGTCTCCCCCCAACTCTCAGTCTCTTTGCCCAGCCAGTCCCAGTGAACCCTCTCAGTTCCTCATCCAATCTGTTTTCTCCCTGCTCCAACTGGCTCTCAGTCACAATCTTCCTCCCTAGACTCCGTATCCAAGTTTCCCTCCTACACACACACCTCTCCTCCCTGGTTACTTCTTCCAGTCTCTTTACCCAGCCAGACCTAATTTTCCCCTACACTGCAGCACCTTTGCAGATATGTCTCTCCTCCCCTCTTCCCTAATCCATTCCAATGGTTTCCAGTTCCAGTCTCCTTTTCCAGTATGTCATAGAATCATAGAATATCAGGGTTGGAAGGGACCTCAGGAAGTCATCTAGTCCAACCCCCTGCTCAAAGCAGGACCAATACCCAACTAAATCATCCCAGCCAGGCCTTTGTTAAGCCTGACCTTAAAAACCTCTAAGGAAGGAGATTCCACCACCTCCCTAGGTAACCCATTCCAATGTCCCAGACTCTATCCCCATTCCAGTGTCCCAGTCTCTCGCCCTCCACCAATCTACTTGTCCAATCTGAATGCTCCCCCACATGCAGCCAAATGATTCCTGGTCCCCCACATTTCTCTCATTGATTTCTCAGTCCCAGTCTCATTGCCCAATGAGACCCAACCACCTCTCCCTCCCAGTCCCTTACTCATCCAAACTGTCTCCCCGCCTCAATCTCCAGTTTCATTTCCCTCCAGTCCCAGTCTCACCAGACTCCTTGTCCCAATCTACTCCCTTCTCCTCCCATGACCAGATTTTGTCCAATCTTAATAATTCGAATCAGATCACTTCCTCCTCCATGCTGCCTGGGTACAAACAAGGGTGTGTGTGTCACAGATCACAGGAGAGAGAGGGCCAGCCCAAACCTGACCAGGAGCAACCACTACAGGGAAAGTCCTTCTGAGCCTCTGAAGCCCTGGACTGGAGGGAGCATGCTCAGTTGCTCTGTAGGGATGGTGCATACACAGTCCAGTCACGCACAGGAACTATGAGGAGATGAAGTGCTCAACTACTTTGAAGGGATAGCACATGTACACTTTGGTCACCACTAGGATCATGCTCAGCTAGGACAAAATCTTCAGAGATTTTAGCTGTTAAGCTCCGCAAGTCTCTATTGAGCATATGCAAACTGAAATTTTTATAACTTGGCCAAATTTGGTCAGATTTTCATGCTGATAGCAAAAGGCACAACCCTGATATACAGACCACCCCTTTGCAAAATTTTATATACCTAAGCATTTTAAAAAAGGTCACCAGACATTTTTGTATGGGCAAACAACATATTTTTTCCTATTTTCATTCTTAGAGATGGCGGAAGCATTTTGGTTGAAATTCTCCAATAAAATTCAGCCTGAGGCAGACATCCAGCATGGAAAATTTAAGCTCAAATGGTTAACATTTGGCAAAGTCATAAGCAAAAGAAAACGTGGTCTTATAATGTGAAGTGTCAGACAAACATAACAATAGGCAGTACTGCCAGCCTCCCCCCCAAAAAAAAATTAAATAAAAAAAAAACATACAAAATACTGGTTCCAGAAGAATTTCTGAGAACAAGAACAAAAACAACCTAGTAAAAATGAGGTGGGATGGGAGTGGGTGAGAAGAGGCAGAGGAAACAGCAGTAAGTAAGAATGGATGAATATTCAGAATGGGGAGCCATTTTTCACATTTTGTTCTGGACCCTGTAAGCCTCAACTGGTATGTTGCATCAGAATAAAGTCCTTGGGTCAAAAGTATCCTTGGTGTGATTTGGATGAAGTTGCACTGGGTATTAATTTAGCTCCTAGATCCAAAATCAAGTCCACCAGAGCGCATGTTCACAGTTAAATTTCATGCAAAGTGATTCTGACAGCACTGACACAAATGCAATGGGATGTACATAATTCTATAATAGGGACATTATATAACTCCCACACAACAAAAAGATTTAGCAGTTCTTTCAAAAGGAATCTGTACTAGGACATGATTTATAACAATAATAACTTGCATCTGCATGTCACCTATTATTCTCAAGGATCCCACAGTGCTTTATCAACTTAATGCAGGAATCACTTCATCTACCACTGAAATGCCTCTTTGGTGAAAAATCTAACAGCACACACCAACATGACACGGACGTTGAAGTCTGGGAGTGAAAAATACCATGTACAGGTGAAATATATTCTACCTATCTAAATTGCCTAGGTAGTTATTACAGTTCATGTCAACTTCAATTGTATATAAACCCCCAAAACCTTGAAAAATACTCTTCAGTTAGAAATTCATATACCTTTCCAGTATGGGTTAAATAAATCATAAGTGATAATAACTGCAGTACTAGATGAAATACTTACTAATATCAAATAAACTGAGTGGAGTAAATATATGGACAGTTATTTGTTTAGGGAAAAGTTATTTAAAATCCACATCAAAGGTGGCAAACTTCCTTCCAGGATAGTTTTCTAAGTATTTTATGTTGTTTCAGGATCAGGATCTAATCACGTGATTAAAGAAGGATGATAATATGGAATGGAAAAAAAACTGTTACATTTATGAATAGAAAGGAAATAAGCCAAGGACTGGGTCATATTGAAGCAAGTGAAGACAAAGACCTTAAAAAATTCTCTGTGAGAGTAAACTGCCAGTTTGGCTGTCAGTTACCTTCAGATAGGTATTTAAAATTATAAGGAATTATCCAAACCAAGCCTTCTAAAGTTTGGAGCTTCAACTCAAAGTTCCTACTAAATTTATATTAAATTATGTTTGCATATTATGGACCAAATTTTCAGCAGTATTCAAACACGCCTCATTTTCTGCAGGCCCACTTTTGACAGTTCAACTAAATGTAACCAAAAAAGTGTACACCAACCCATCCATTCTTTGCATATAAATCAGCATGAGTGGGCCATCTGCCTGGCCTGCAAGTCAAAATGATGTATTCCCCACTTTTCCCTGTACAAACACTTGCAACCCTATATGAAGGGCTTTTTTCTCAGTTTGTCATTCTTTAATTAAAAGCTGATAAAATAGCCATGACTGTCAATATTCTAACACAAAACAGTATATTATTCTAGACCAACAATTTCAGATGATAGTCTCTAAGGTGCCACAAGTACTCCTAATAATCATTATGTTTATCCCATGAAAATAGTTTCAAACAAATAAACTGATGGGGTCAAAGCATCAATTAAATGAATGCAAGAACGCCTTACATTATTCAGGAGATGCAAAGAAGTCTTCTGAATGAGAAAGGTTCTTTGGTTTTAAGCTTTCCATACTTACAGTGTAACCATAAATTTCTTCCCCCCTCCCCTTGCACTAAGTGTTTTCCAATAAAACACACTTCCTTGAGTCCTGAGGGACAGTTCCTTCTTAAAATCATTTCATACTAGATTGCTGCTTTCTAACCTTGAAATAATTTCCTGTTGTCCACTCATGATTTCTGCTTTGTTCTGCTGCTTTGCCTGCCAATCTACAGATTACCCAGTTGGTCCCATTCTCTTTCATCAGATAACACTCAGATCAGGGAAAGACCTAAAAACAGACTAAAGAGACAAGGTAGGTGAGGTAATATCTTATTGGACTAACTTCTGTTTGTGAAAGAGAGAAGATTTTGAGCTACGCAGAGCCTGGGAAAAGAAATAGATGTGACCTGAGAGCATCAAGAATTTGTGTCCTACAGTCAGTGAGACTGAACAAGGTCAGCATCTCTAAACTATTTTTAACTAATTTTAAAATTGATTGTTCACAAATATATTTATGGACAAAGAGCTTTGTATATTATATAGAAAAAAAGTCAACATTTGCCAGTGGTTACCACACAGTTGATTTAGCTCTATCTCCTACTCTAAGTATAATTTCAGAAACCACTGTATTGTAACTGTTGGCAAATGTTAACTTTTTAATAGTAACCATTATGGGTCCAATTATGAGGTAATCACATGGTCTAAAGTACTATCCTACTTTGGGAACCAGACTTAGGGTGACCAGATGTCCCGATTTTATAGGGACAGTCCTGATTTTTGGGTCTTTTTTCTTATATAGGCTCCTATTACGCCCCACCCCTGTCCCGATTTTTCACATTTGCTGTCTGGTCACCCTAGAACCAGTGTTGGATTTATTTTGCAAATAGCAGCAACAGCTTTCTTGCTTGTTTTCTGTGGACTAGGACCGAATGTTATCAGGAATCAGAAATGAATCCTTCCTTTCTTTTTTATTATTAATGCTAGCCCTGTCTGGCCTTTTGGTCACTGCAGATAAGGATGACTTAGGATACATGGTTTCTTAATGCTTTGGTACTATGGTCTGTATAACTCCTGACAATAGTTGGGAAGTTATTACTTAAATGGGCTTTTGATCAGATCCATAGTGTGTAAGTTTTGCATATTTTGTATGTACTTGCCTTAATATGAAATCTCAATAAAACAAAAACTCTATCATGGCAATTTAATGGAAATGACACATTTACCTAATTTCCAAAGACATGATCCTTGACCAGTGAGTAGAAGTTGAAATAGCAGCTCATAAAATTTCTAACTGAGCATGCACATTTATCTAGGAAACTAAGGATGGCATATCATTTTTATACACATTAATTGAGGGCAAGTTTTGCTAAAAACTGCCTCTTTAAGATATTTTGCTTCTAATGATACTCACCAATACAACTCTTATCTTTTCAGGTTCATTTCACGGAACTACAATATAAAGATACAATATACAGCATATATACTTTTTTTAAACCCGGTCAAGCTGTTCCAAAGGCATGAATTTTATCTTATCCATACATTAGTTTTCTGTAGGCATGAACTGCAATGTGTATCAAATAATATTCAACAAGTACTAATTGCAACAAGGATCATTTTTGCATTAGGTTTCTCAGTGCTCTTAAATCTGCCAAAGCATCCAAGAGAAAAGAGTATTTTCTACACACGACCTCCACAGGAAGAAGCTTCTAAAAAGATTTTGAGAGCCAATTTTTTGTGTCATTCTTACAGAGCTTTGTCAGCAGTTCACCAAAGACACAAAAGAAAATTAATTAAAATGAAGGGGATTTCTAATGAGCAAATATAAGAACCCAAGGACTAATTTTCCTCCATCTGGGTAAATTTCAAGCAGAGAGTAATTAAGAAGCTGAGAGGAAATTAAAAAAAAATAAGTAGCTTACACATGTGGTCAGCAAGCAGAAGTTAATGTTTAGTCACATATAGATTTACTGTACAACTGTTCTTGAGGTTGTGTTTTTTAACATTTGGCCTTTTTAAATATAGGAGGATATGAAATACATTCCGCCCTTTTTCAACTTAACAAAAACACGAAGTAATTGTTTCAGACTCCAGAAAGACTGTTTTTTGTAAATTTTGTAAATTCATTGATGTGGACAATCTCAGGAAACGACAACATTTCCTGAGAGTGTCCACATCAATGAATTTACAAAATTACATTTGTTAAGATTATCCCCCAGAGAGTGAAGAAGGGTTGTGTTAAGCAGAGCAATATGCTTCATAAAATCTCAAAACCACAGAATGATTCAAGTCAAAAAATGGCATCTCAGGGAATTTATTCCACCAGGGGCTCTGCTGCCCACTCACTGCTCCCCCACACTAGTGGCTTCCTTTTCAGACTGTTGATCCATTTGTGCTAAAGTTCTCTCTCCTCTGCCGACTCCCTTATCTACTCCAGTTTCCACTAAGGTCATATCTCTGCTTGAGAAACTCCATCTTTCACTCCAAATTCTCAATCTGATTCCACCATAGCTATTTCTCCCTTCAGAACAATTCCAAGTTATTACTGTCTCCCAATATATTCCCAAATAGATTCTGCACCCCTCCCTTTCTCCCTCAATGTAAGGAAGCCTATTTGTCTCCAGCATAGACTGCTTGGTTCAGTGCTGTTTCTTCCTCTAGCATCAAAGAGAACTTTCAGACTTGTGTGAACTTGAACTAAATCCCATTCAGAAAAAATAATATTCTAAATTATTAATATGAAGACACGCTTCTATTTATAGATTCAGCTTTCTATGTGGGCCAAATCCTGAAGTATTTACTCATCATTTATTTTGGGAAAGTGTTCAACAATGTTGATGGAAGTTTTACTGACTGGAGCAGGTCTAATTTTTCCAAAACTTTTTCATAAAAAATGTGCAAATTTTATTTATTTTAGAAAAACAAAAATGGGTTCATGTTCACTCCTGTAAAACAGATTTTTTGCATTTTTCATCACTTTTTACTCTTTTTTAAATCAGCTATATGCTGGCATAAGGATTGAGCAAAAACTGAATAAGGGATTCAGAATTTGACCCTGTTTGGATGGTGCTTTGGGCTAAATCATAAGTATGCAGTCTAATCATAGCATCGGACAGCATTATTGCTCTGCCGTAAGTGCAGCCCAGGAAGGAGACTATGACTTTGGGGAGTGAGTCTCCCTCCTGTTCTTTTCATTGCTCTAGGGAAGACAAACAGTGATAGGTCTATACCTGTCAGTGTACAATCCCCAGTATGCCAGCACAGCTACAATGCTGGGAAAGTTGGGGGAGCAGAGTCAAGGCTCTCTTCCACCCACCTAAAGAGAGGGCAATACAGTAGCTCTGAGGAGTTTGCTTCCCCTCAAGTGAAGGAAGTGGTGGTATGTCACAACAGTGCAAGGGAGTAGGTGGGTATCTTACATTCCCTCAAATTCCTTGCACCAGTGCACTTAACAGACCATGATCTATTTGTTTATGCAGGAATGTATGTTAGAGTGAGTAGAAAAACACTAATGCCATAACCCTGCAAATCCTAGTGTTGGATAAAAGACTAATGTATATTCATTCCCTTATTCATGTGTCTGCAGGTTAAAAAAAACAATTAACTAGGTGGGGACATGGGTTTAAACATTAATACCATTATACTAATGAGGAATTTGACAACACTTTCTCTTCTTACATTTTACTTCTGCTATCAGGCAGGAAAATTTGGCATCTTCATAGCAGTAGATCTCTCATGTGTAGTCGATTTAGTAAACATTCCACACTTCAGGCCTGTTCCACTCAATTGCCACGTCAGACAATGTTCCTTGGATATGAGAAAAAGATTTTCCATTTCCAATATAATGAAGTATGGGGAAAGTGCACTGAACTGAGAGCCAGGAGTTCCACTTTTACCCCTGATGTTCACATTTCTGTGCACTTCACAGTCCTTACTATTGAACAAGGTCTCATATCCTACCTTAATACATACACAAAAACCCCTTTCTTATTTTACAAATAAGTTACACGAGAGATTGTACAAGGTCAGTTTAGACAGAGATAAGAACAGAACCCAGGTCTTTCACAGAAGAATCAGGAGTACCCATTCAGCCACACAGACGCTTAGTGTGAATGTGCCAAATCTATAAATGTTGATTATGGTACAACGTGGAACAAAACATAAGTGAAGAACATATTAGTTATCACACAGCTTGATTGCTTGTATGATACATTGACAGGTTTTAAAAAGTCAGAGGTATGCACATTAGCATTCTCATTGCAGTGAGATCAGATTTCCCTGAACTCCGATCTTGCTATTCAGTTTACTATTATATGTGCAACCTCTGTGGTTATGCCTATATTGCAGTTAGGCACTATGGCTGGCCTGAACCAGCTGACTTGGGCTCGTGGAGCTCGGGCTAAAGAGCTGTTTAACTGCGGTGTAGATGGTGGGACTTGGGCTGTAGCCTGGGGTCTAGGACTCTGCAAGTGGGAAGGTCCCAGAGCTCAGGCTCTGCAGCCCAAGCCTGAATGTCTACACCGCAATTAAACACCCTTTAGCCTGAGCACTGAAACCTGAGTCAGCCGGCACAGGCCAGCCACAGGTATCTAATTGCAGGGTAGAGATACTCTGTATCTGCAATGTGTTGGATCAGTTTTCAAAAGAGTAGTAGTCATGAAGATTAAAAAGTCGGAACTCAACAAGAGTTACCACACAATACAATCTAAAATACTACCACTTCTCCCTATATTTAGACTATAAAATAACAGTGGAAACTGTGTGGTACCTGCAGGCAAATAACTTCTGCTTCAAAGAAGTCAAAATATACCAGTACTGCTGAGATAATAATAAAAGCTCAAGTGAGTTACTGCTTAGCAGAGCCAAGTGCCTCAGTTATGTCTACACTACAGAGACCACTGGCATAACTATGCCAGCATAAACCTGAGGTGTTTGTTGGCCCCAAACGACGTTAGCTCTGTCGATGGAAGCACCCTTCAATGAATGTAGCTGCATCAACACTGGTGGTTATGTTAGCATAGCTACATTGATCAGGATGCAGGTTTTTTTCACACCAACTAACGCAACTAGGCTGGTGGTGCTTTTCAGTGTAAGACGCAGCTATGTTGACAGAAGAAGATTGATTAAGTCTGCCATTGCCACAGACTTACAATTACATTGTTTTGCTTTCCTCCATATCAAAACATGATACTTTATATTGACATTTCCAAGGCTTTGCAATACAGGTACCCCCAGAAACTTGTATCTCCATCACTTTGTCCTTATATCCCATCAGTTTAGCATCACTTTTATAATCTACATAGGCTTATACTGACATTGTTTTGATTTTACTCATATAATGTACAGACTGGTTTCAGAGTAGCAGCCGTGTTAGTCTGTATCCGCAAAAAGAACAGGAGTACTTGTGGCATATATGCATCCGAAGAAGTGGGCTGTAGCCCACGAAAGCTTATGCTCTAATAAATTTTTTAGTCTCTAAGGTGCCACAAGTACTCCTGTTCTTTTTAATGTATAGACTCTGACTTTGCAATTATATGCCCTAACATTTCCTCATGTAAAAGCATCAGCCATGAACTGGAACTGACATTCTTTGTCTTTTTTCATTTTTGAACCTCATGTTCATAGACTTGAAATGACTCCAATTTTCCTTTTTTCATGTTGCAAAATGGCATGTATAAACTTGTAGTGACATCATTTAGCATTTCCTCACCTCATAACATCATCTGGCTATAAATGTAGATGGACATATTACACATAATGACTACAGAAGGATGTGTATTAATTTGCATTTCCTCACTATATCGTGACTGTGATCAAATTGCACTTATATCAACTGCTTACAAAATGTCACTCGTGTATATTAAATTAAACTGGCATTATAATTCTTATGACAGACACATAAGTAATGCAAAGAAAATTAAAGACAAAAGAAAAAATAAAGAATAGATCTGCATTAAAATATGAAGAGAAATATACATAGATCAGTATTCATTCAATGATAAAGAGATGGACAGAGACACATTTAACTTGGCTCGGTTGCACTTAAATCTTTGCCAGTGACTCTCCCAGGGGAGCATCTATCTAATATCCTTCCCACATGCACATCCTTGCCTCTTATAGAGGACCAGAGATGCTAAAATGTATAGACAAAGAAGAGCCATGATACTGATACTGAAGTACCACAATTCAAAGAGTTTCTTTGCTTTTCAGGATGGCACTATTTTAACAAGCCAATTACTTTAACATTTTTAAATTGACTTTCACTTTTTCAACAGAAGTTTGGTTTCAGCAATGGAATCTCACACTGCAGTGACATCATCTTGTGTGTCCACAGATGTGTTCTGCAATTTTATATCCATTTTGGTTAACATCAAGCATACATTACACTTTAATTCAAAATCTTGAAGTGAAACTATCCTGACAACTTTAACTACCGAAGAGCAAAACACAAAAGAGATGTACTTCTATTTTATTCTGGTATGGTGATTGTAGTGAGCTGGTGTGGCACCCCTCCGTCTCCGATAGGGCCGGGCTTCCTCCAACCCCAGCATGGGCGGAGCCACCGGGTCCGGGGCCCGCCCCTCCGAGGTCATGGCCCCGACCCGGAAGTATAAAAGCCTGCCGGCAGAGCTCAGCGAGGCCCAGACCGCCAGAGAGAGCAGACGTCCCGGGCCGAGCGCCTGCTTGGGAGACAGCCGCAGGCCACGAGCCGCCTGCTACCCCCCTGCGCCGATCGAGCCTACCTCTCGCCAGGTACCCCGAGGAGGACTGGCCAAGCCTGCCCCGTGCCAGCTACCCCGAGGAGGACTGGCCAAGCCTGCCCTGGACCAGCTACCCCGAGGAGCAGCCAAGCCTGCCCCGTGCCAGCTACCCTGGGAGAGAGCTGCCGGACCGGCACCCAAGCCCCGCACCAGACGAGCCAATGCTGCTGGACTGGCCCGAACCCGGCATCGCCAGCGAGGTAGGCCCCGAGGGAGAAAACTGAAGTAGCCCGGGGGTAGCCGACCCCGGTCCGGCTGCAGAGGCCTGTGAGCCGATGTCAGTGTGTTTTGGTCAGGATACCCCACTGACCAGCAGCGGCAGTAACCGCTGCTAGGGCCCCGGGCTGGAACGCAGTGGAGTGGGTGGGCCTGCGTTCCCCCCTGCCACCCCGCTCACAGGTGGCAGGCTTCCCCCTCACCTGACACTCAGGTGTAGGACGCTGGGCTTACCCCAACTGGTTGTCTGCTCAGCCCCTGCACCAGAGGGCCTGGGCTGTGACTGTTTGTGCCCCGCCCTGACCCAGAGCCTGGGCTCCTTAACTGCTTGTTTACTCAACCCCTGCCCCAAAGGCCTTGAGCTGTGACTGTTTGTGCCCCGCCCTGACCCAGGGCCTGGGCCTGCTTGAACTGTTGATTAGCGCTCAACCCCTGCCCCAAAGGGCTTGAGCTGTGACTGTTTGTGCCGCGCCCTGACCCAGGGCCCGGGCCTGCTTAAACCATTGATTAGCGCTCAACCCCTGCCCCAAAGGGCTTAAGCTGTGACTGTTTGTGCCGCGCCCTGTCCCAGGGCCCGGGCCTGCTTAAGCCGTTGATTAGCGCTCAGCCCCTGCGTAAAGGGACCTGAGCTTTGACTGTCTGCGCTATAGTGAGCCGGTGTGGCACCCCTCCGTCTCAGAGGGTAGAGCCCCGGCGTGACCCTACTACAGTGATATAGACATTTTTTCAGCAATATTTCTAGGGCTGGCTGGAACATTTTATGACACTACCTAGAAACAGGCAGTGATAAAATGTGCTGCATTTGCCTTATTTCATACACGATAAGAGCAAGTTATACTTCTTTCTTTCGTGTGTGATGACTTATTACTACCAGCAATGGATTCCGCACTGGGGAAAAAACAAACGCCAAAATGTTAACAAATGTAACAAAATTTCTAACTGAGACCGTGTATACAGTGTTGACAAATGAAATGTGCTGGCCCAATGATAGACATCTGATGATTTGAAAATATGTTCAGGTTTATTTCCTAGCTATACTCATTTAAAATAACCTATCCCCCTTCTTAAATTGTTAAAACTCAAGCTATATCAAGAGTTACAGCTTTCTTTTCAACTGTCATTCACACTGTTCTCTCTCTTCTTACAGTTCTAAAGTCCAAAATAACCAAACAAAAGCTTATTGAAAAGAAAATTGATAGGAATAATGCTTTTTACCTCTACTTTTCACCCCAACATCCTTGTATTATGAAGGCCACTCACCACTAAAGTATTTTTTCTGTTCCTTCCACCAGCTTACAAAGCAAAATAATGAATTCCTGAACATTTGTAAGCTATCTTGCAGAGAACAGTTGTTAAAGTTATGAAAACTGTTAATGATCCAACCAGGGGAATACAATTTCAGCTGGCCTAAAGTTACTTGCAGACTTAAAATTGGAGGCTATCAGTGTAAAAATACATACAAAAATGTTTGCACCAAAAATATTGCACACGCATATGCATTTTTATGTGCAAAGCAGACATGTGGATCAGTGCTCAGTCTTCCCACTATGCATCGAAAACAAGAATCCACCAAATTTTGTGGGAATACAACAACAGGCAATTGGTAAAATCTACCCTCAATGGCTTTCAAATTGATTTCACAATTTATTATTTAGTGCAGAATTGATTGTGGAATAGTCTCTGAAAAACCAATGACAGCTCCCCTTTCAGTGTGGGGGCAAGGAACCTTCAGTGGGTATAAACTGACATTGAAGTCAATGGGCTATGCCAATCTACACTGTGAGGATCTGGTCCCCTATATATACAGCTCAGCTGCTGTACACCACCACCCATCAATCCAGATTAGCGGATCAAATGAGATTGAGAAATAAGATTGACAAACTCAGAATAAAACTTTCACTGATGACACACTTGTTCTACATCTACAATTCCTGTACAATCTTAACTATCCTCTCTCTGCATTTCTTTTCCTCCATTTTTTAAACAATTCTCTTTCCTCTCCCTGCTTACACAGCCTTTCCTTCCCCTCATAGCTTACACCTCTCACTTTCTTATCTCTACTTCTGTCTCACAGCTCCTTGCACCTCCATCCTTCTCTTAAGGCATGAGGACCAGTGCTCTCCTGGCTAATAAAAGAGCAATTATACCAGTAGGACTAGATCAGTGGTCTCCAAAGTGGGTGTGCGCACCCCAAGGGGTGCACAAGAGGATCTTTTGGGGTGCAGGGGTGCGTGGCAGGAGGAGCGGCTTTTTTTTTTTTTGTTGCTTGGGGCCGCAAAAATGGTAGAGCCGGCCCTGCGGTGCAGCAGGGGGTGCGTGCTCAAAATTTTTTTACTGATAGGGTGCGCGAATAAAAAAGTTTGGAGACCACTGGACTTGATTATTGTAAATAATGAGAAAACACTTCATTAGCTTGTGTCTAAAAATGCCTTTCAACTATGTTCACCACCTCTTTTTACTCAATTTGCATAAATATTTGTGCAAATGAACTTTTGCTCATATGAACGTTCACATATCAATTTTGGGGTTTTAGTAGAGATTTATTTAATTAGAAATTAAATTTATTTCATGAAGAAGTAAAGTAGTAGTCACCTTAGAAACCTCTTTACAATATTAATTTATCGGGGAACAGAAATACCATTGTGATAGAGTGTGTAGGTCCCACATGGACAAAGAAGGGGCCAGAGAGGCCCTGGCACCAGAGCTAGCTCCACCCCTTCAGCCCGATCAATCATGCCTTATAGGGAGGCCTTTAAAAGGAGGAAAGGTGCAGCCAGCAGGTGGGGAAGGTGTAGAAATGCCCTAAGCAGCATATGGCAGGAGCAACTCCTGAAACTGTGGAGGGAAGTCTTAGGCAGAGACCCTGAGGAGAGTACAACAGACTCCCCACCTAAGAGACAGGCTGAGTTGGTATCAGAGACCCAGCCAGAGCAATTTCCACAAACCCAGTGTCTGGGGATGGATTGTTGGCAGCACTACAGACTTGCCACTCACCCCCCCGACTTTGCTGGAACTGCAGGGAAGGAATATCCCTGAATACTTGGGGGGTTGTGGCTTTAATTTTGACCCCCCAGCTGGAGAGACTTGAAGCTCAAGGGCAGAATGTCAGCATGCCAATAGTGGGGAAGTGAGGCCCAGGTAGTGACCACCCAATATAGCTAATTGGATGTGGTCAGGTTCCCCCAAGGGAGGAACCACCAAGGGCTCTGTTATAACCATGATGTGACTAAGTGACCTATCATCACATGAATATAGAATGGTAATGATCAGATTCACAAATATCAGCAGAGATAAGTTTGTGAACACTATTACTAGTGAGGCAGAAAATTTGTTCAAACTAAACATTGGAAAATTTGTATATTGGATGGAAAATTTGTATAAAAAAATTCAGCCTATTCTGTGAACAAGAAATAAGGCTAAATTTGCATTGTAATTTGTTTGTGATGAATTGTTCACCCTGCTCCAGCAACAGAGATTCTACATGAAGCATTTTTAGTCTTAGACTACTATTCAATGCAAAAAAATTGAGACTTTAAACAGTCTGTAGACTAAACCAGCAGGAAACCATAAGACATCCGCTGTTATTCTTTATTAAAACTATTTTGTAGAGCAAGTTATTTTTTCCACCCTATTTCTCCTTCTCTTTTGTCCTTTTACATCATGGCAATTGAGTAAAACCATAGAGATTTTTTGTGGAGTTATTTTTTTAGACATTATTTTGGTTTTTAGCATGCTCATGGCTAGTTATCAATGGGAGATGAATACAGTAAGGCTCTGCAGAATTTTTGTGGGTCCTCTGTAAAGGTGAGAAAAATATCCACAGATTATGTTAAAATTTTTCCTCGGGTTTCTTTCAGACAAGTTGCTCATAAATATGCATGGTAATGTTGGAAGTGTTAATTAATATATCTAAACCTGCTGTCACCTAAAATGCTTTTTAAGAAAAAATATATGAGGAAAACAAGATAGAGATATGGAATACGGTTGTACTTTTCATAAGAGCAGCCTTACTGGGTCAGACCAATGGTCCATCTAGCCCAGTATCCTGTCTTCTGACAGTGGCCAATGCCAGGTGCTTCAGAGGGAATGAACAGAACAGGCAATCAGAGTGATCCACCCCCTGTTGTCCACTCCCAGATTCAGGCAATCAGAGGCTAGGGTCACTCAGAACCTGGGGCTGCATCCCTGACCATCTTGTCTAATAGCCATTGATGGACCTACTGTCCATGAACTTGTCTAGTTCTTTTTTTAAACCTGTTATAGTTTTGGCCCTCGCAACAAGTTCCCACAGGTTGACTTTCTGATGTGTGAAGAAGTACTTCCTTTTGTTTGTTTTAAACCTGCTACCTATTAATTTAATTGGATGACTCCTGGTTCTTGTTTTATGTGACGGAGTAAATAACACTTCCTTATTCACTTTCTCCACATCAGTCACAATTTTATAGACCTCTATCATATCCCCACTTAGTCGTCTCTTTTCCAAGCTGAAAAGCCCCAGTCTTATTAATCTCTCCTAATATAGAAGCTGTTCCATACCCTTAATCATTTGTTGTCCTTCTCTGTACCTTTTCCAATTCTAATATATCATTTTGAGATGGGGTGACCATAACTGCACACAATATTCCAGATGTGTGTGTGTGTAACATGGATTTATATAGTGGCATTATGATATTTTCTGTTTTATTATCTATCCCTTTCCTAATGGTTCCTAACATTGTTAACTTTTTTGACTGCTGCTGCACACTGAGCAAATGTTTTCAAAGAACTATCCACTATGACTCCAAGATCTTTTTTGAGTGGTAACAGCTAATTTAGACCCCATCATTTTGTATGTATAGTTGGGATGGTTTTCAATGTGCATTACTTTGCATTTATCAACACTGAATTTCATTTGTCATTTTGTTGCCAGTCATCCAGTTTTGTGAGATCCTTTTGTAGCTCTTCACAGTCTGCCTGGGACTTAACTATCTTGAGTAGTTTTGTAGCATCTGCAAATTTAGCCACCTCACTGGTTTACCCCTTTTTTCAGATCATTTATGAATATGTTGAACAGCGTTGGTTCCAGTACAGACCCTTGTGGGACATGACTATTTACCGCTCTCCATTCTGAAAAACTGATAATTTATTCCTGCCCTTTGTTTTCTGTCTTTTAACCAGTTACTGATCCATGAGATGACCTTCCCTCTTATCCTATGACTTGACTTAAGAACCTTTGGTGAGGGACCTTGTCAAAGGCTTTCTGAAAATCTAAGTACATTATATCACCTTTGTCCACAAAGAATTCCAATAGATTGATGAGGCATGATTTCCCTTTACAAAAGCCAGGTGGACTCTTCCCCATCAAATCGTGTTCATCTATATAGCTGATAATTCTGTTTTTTACTATAGTTTCAACCAATTTGTCTGGTACTGAAGTTAGGTTTACTGGCCTGTAATTGCCAGGATCGCCTCTAGAGCCTTTTAAAAAAATTCTGTCACATTAGCTATCCTCTAGTCATCTGGTACAGAAGTGGATATAAATGTTAGATTACATACCACGGTTATTAGTTCTGCAATTGCATATTTGAGTTCCTTCAGAACTCGGGTGAATGCCATCTGGTCCTGGGAACTTAACTATTGTTTAATTGAACAATTTGTTCCAAAAACTGCTCTACTGACACCTTAATCTGGGATAGTTACTCAGATTTGTCACCTAAAAAGAATGGCTCAGGTGTGGCACTCCCCCTCAACGCCTCTGCAGTGAATGTATGGCCAGGTTTTGAAGCATGCACACCCACCTTAGGCATGCAAATGCCTCAACGCATATGTACAAGTTGCATTTGCACGTACACAGTTGTGTGTGTATATACATCAAGAAATCACATGCCTAAGTCATGCATGTAAAGAAATTTTGCCTTGTGTTAAATGCATTTCACCAGAAATATTTATACTTTATTTCAGATAAATATTCGGAGTATATATTAATAGTACAGCATGGTGGTCAGCTTGCATGTGGATTCAGAGTATTCATGATTCTAGCTGTTTTGATTGGAGTTCTTTGTCTTCCCTGACAGGATGAGTATTACTCAGAATTATTTTTCAGTGCAAATGCTTACAGTTAGAATTTTAAAATTTCCTTCTTTACGTTTAATCCAAATTCCAAAGAAGTGAGAAGATTTCCACAGACTCGACTGGGTGCTGAATCACTTCAGTCCCTGTGAGTACAAAACCCAAAGCACAAAAAATGTAATTTTCATTTATGATAAAGGTAAAGATGACTATACTGCACTACAGTTTTGCCAAATAAACTTTTCTATATCTCCCTACCATTTCAACAGTTTCACATGTAATGTTATTTCTAGAAAGCAACCCATAGATTCCTTTAATTTGCTTCGCTGCTATCATTTTGTGAGTGTTTAAGTTGATGTGCAATGCTGCCTTACTGAATGAATATGGAAGGAAACTAGGTAGTCCTGGCAACCAGAGGGTTAAAGTATTCATGAAATTCAGCAATACACATCTAACATAGGATCAGCAAAATCCATTATATAATTGAGCATATTTGCAAAAAAAAATCTGCATGGAACATCTGCAAATGATTACCAACATAAACTATTATGCAACAAAACTGACATTCAGCAACAACATTTGCACATAACTGTCAATGACTTGCTTTCAAGTTCCTAATTTTGTTGAAGTTAACAGCCAATAATTACATTATTTTTATTCCTCCTCCTATAAAACCTTTACTAACACTGAATTAGACAAACGACATGAGGACCACCTCACAGATCTGAATCTTGATAAAAGTCTCACCTTCATGTTGACATCTCCAATACATATTTTCAGAGAAGACTTCAAAAATGAAGACAATTGCAGCAAAATGGTAAATCAAAATAAACACATAGCCTGTTTTTATTTGCATTTACATAACTTGTTACAATAAGGAAAGCACACAAATAATAGTGATGCTGTAAAAGTAACATAATAGAATCATAGAACTGGAAGGGACCTTGAGAGGTCATCCAGTCCAGTCCCCTGCACTCATGGCAGGACTAAGAATTATCTAGACCATCCCTGACAGGTGTTTGTCTAATTTGCTCTTAAAAATCTCCAATGATTAAGATTCCACAACCTCCCTAGGCAATTTATTCCAGCTTAACCACCCAGACAGTTAGGACTTTTTCCTAATGTCCAACCTAAACCTCCCTTGCTGCAATTTAAGCCCATTGCTTCTTCTCCTATCCTCAGAGGTTAAGAAAAACAATTTTTCTCCCTCCTCCTTGTAACAACGTACCTGAAAACTGTTATGTCCCCCCTCAGTCTTCTCTTTTCCAGACTAAACAAGCTCCAGTTAAGGCCTAATCAGCATAGAGTAGAGCGGAAGAATTACTTCTCGTGTCTTGCTTACAACACTCCTGTTAATACATCCCAGAATGATGTTCCCTTTTTTTGCAATGGTGTTACACTGTTGACTCATATTTAACTTGTGGTCCACTATAACCCCCAGATCCCTTTCCGTAGTACTCCTTCCTAGGCATTGATCACTTGATAATCTATCTGTTCATTCCCTTTGGGGCACCTGCCATTGGCCACTGTCAGAGGACAGGATACTGGGCTTTATGGACCTCTGGTCTGACCCAGTATGGCCGTTATGTTCTTATGTATTCATTTCCCATTTTGTATGTGTGCAACTGATTGTTCCTTCCTAAGTGGAATACTTCGCATTGTCCTTATTGAATTTCATCCTATTTACCTCAGACCATTTCTCCAGTTTGTCCAGATCATTTTGAATGTTAATCCTATCCTCCAAAGCACTTGCTGCCCCTCCCACTTGGTATCATCCACAAACTTTATAAGTGTGCCCTGCATGCCATTATCTAAATCACTGATGAAGATATGAACAGAACCGGATCCAGAACTGATCCCTGCCGGATTGTTATGTCCTTCCAGTATGACTGTGAACCACTGATTACTCTCTGGGAACGGTTTTCCAACCAGTTTTGCACTCACATTATAGTAGCTCCATCTAGGTTGCATTTCCCTAGTTTGTGTATGAGAAGGTCATGCGATACAGTATCAAAAGCTTTACTAAAGTCAAGATATACCACGTCAACCGCTTCCCCCCACCCACAAGGCTTGTTATCCTGTCAAAGAATGCTATCAGGTTGGTTTGACACTTTTTGTTTTTGACAAATCCATGCTGACTGTTACTTATCACCTTATTATCTTCTAGATGTTTGCAAATTGATTGCTTAATTACTTGCTCCATTATCTTTCCCGGTACAGAAGTTAAGCTGACTGGTCTGTAATTCACTGGGCTGTACTTATTTCCCTTTTTATAGGTTGGTACTATATTTGCCCTTTTCCAGTCTTCTGGAATCTCTCCCGTCTTCCACGACTTTCCAAAGATAATCGCTAATGGCCTAGATATCTCCTCAGTCAGCTCCTTGAGTATTCTAGGATGCATTTTATCAGGCTCTGGTAACTTGAAGACATCTAATTTGTCTATGTAATTTTTAACGTGTTCTTTCCCTATTTTAGCCTCTTCTGAACCTACCTCATTTTCACTGGTATTCACTGTTAGATGTCCAATCACCAACCATCTTGGTGAAAACCGAAACAAAGAAGTCATTAAGCACCTCTGCCATTTCCAAATTTTCTGTTATTGTTCCTACCCCTCCCCATTGAGTATCGGGCTACCCTGTCCTTGGTCTTCCTCTTGCTTCTAATGTATTTGTAGAATGTTCTCTTGTTACCCTTTATGTCTCTAGCTAGTTTGATTTCATTTTGTGCCTTGGTCTTTCTAATTTTGTCCCTACATACTTATGTTATTTGTTTATATTCATCCTTTGTAATTTGACCTAGTTTCCACTTTTTGTAGGACCCTTTTTTGATTTTTAGATAATTGAAAATCTCCTGGTTAAGTCATCATATTATTTAAAACTCTGTTAAAACTTCCTTGAACACTCTGAAAAAGTTTTAACAATTCATTGTGTTTTAAAATAGTTCGGTTTACTCAGGATACATTTTCTATATGCTCTATTCCTTCCTTTTTTTGCTATCAAGGACATATACATGAGAACAGAATCCAGATTCACATTCTCAGCTTCACATAATATCCACTGGGTGTAGTTATGGGGTGTGATAGGAGAATGTTGTGGTGCAAAGCCATGTTCAGCTTCCCATTCCTCTAGTCTGTTTCTCATCTGCACAGTCCGTGATATTTTTTAGAGCACTCTCAAGGCTGTGCTAAATTACACCAGGTCCTGTTGTGACAGCCAGGGAGCACTGGAATGCAGGGACACGCCACAGAGGGATACCTCCACGAGTCACACCCACCCAGGTTTAAGTCTGCTTTGAGCCAGGAGATAGATAAAAAGCAGATGTTACAGATCCAAAATCAGCCATTTGTTTTAAAAAGTTCATCTGTTCTGCTGCTGATTCCCCACTTGAGATCATAACCTCAGAATATGGCATCATGGTTCGCTGTGGAAATTATTATAGTGACAGGAACAAAGGATTAATGCTTTAACTGAGGAATAAGCAAAAGCAGCAGATCAATTTTTTGGTAATGAACGTCCTATTTTAATGCAATCCTCCTAAACAATAAAGAACCAATCAATCAAGAAAGAGGTTCTTGACAGAACTGTTCCTACATAAGTTGCTTTTTCAAGTTTTCCCTTGAAGCATCTAAGGTTTCCTATGTTTTTTAATTATGAGAGCCAATAGAGAAAGTACTGAACATTATGGGGAAATTATGAAGTCAGAATGAATAGAAAAGACTAAATCTGAACCCTGAAAACTAACCACTAGACACATGCTATTACTCAGAATGCACTGGCTATCACACATTTTTTAAAAGGTGAATTAATCTGTAATGAGAAATCAGTTGAGATAATAAGCAATACAGGAGGAAAAAAATACCTCAAGTGTTGTGTTCAGAAATATTGTTCTTCCTCCACTTTTTCCTGTAGTTCGTACTTGCAAAGAGTAACATGGACAGCTGATAACCCAAAACTCTGAAAAAGCAATGATTCTTGTGTAGCAACAAAACAAGTCTAATGTAATACACATGAAAATAAAAATTATGTACAGTAAGGCATTGCGGTTTGGGAGTCTGATAATGAGCTGGAAGATGGGAACATCTACATTGTAATGACGACTTTGGTGCTGATTGACTGTTACCTTGGGCAAGTAACCTAAAGTTTATGGGCCAAGTTCTAGCCTGATTCTCATCCTGTGCAACTCTGCTGATGTCAGCCAGGTTAGTACCAGTGTAACTGAGAAAAAAATCTAGCCCCTATTTCTCAGTTTCCCTCTCTGTAAAATGGAGTTAATGAAACTTATCTACCTACCTAAAAGAGGTACCTGAAGAAGAGATCTGTAAACTTGAAAGCTTGTCTCTCTCACCAACAGAAGTTGGTCCAATAAAAGATATTACCTCACCTACTTTGCGTCTCTGATATCTTCGGACCAACATGGCTATAACAAAACAGCATATAATGGGGGTGTTATCGTTTTTAATGTTTATAAAGCATTATGGCAATGTAAAGTATCATAATATTGAGAGATGCATCTTCCCCACCATACTCAAAATTAAACTTAGCTTCCCAATGTAAGCACTGAGTTGTCATTCTCTGGGAGCTAATGGTGATATCTGAACCTATTTATGATTCTGTTACATAATGATAGCTTTTTTTAGAAAGTGTTTATTTGTAAAACACTACTGAATATATTATACATTTCAGGATAGGGAACTGTGGAATTTATTGTAGTGCACAAATATTCTTGGTGTCGAGTAAGGTTTAAAGCAGACAATACATGCCATTATCTCTTTATTTTATGGCTTACACCCTTAGACTGGTTATTGCTTATACCCTACGACCCGGCCTCTTAGCTGATCGAGCTATCAGCAGTGTTTCCAGTTTATTCAACATACTCATTTTGTTTGCTGAAAACAACAAGATTTCCTAGAAAGAACCCCGAATGTCTTAAAAAAGTGATGTGACTACAATACTGAGCAAAACAGAGTTCATATATTCAAAGTTTGGCATTATACAACAGAAGTGTCTATGCCAGTTTGTAATACACAGCCAGTTCTCAAAACTTTATAGATAATAGTTTGCTTGTATTGTGCAAACTGATTTAATATTTGATCTTATAAACTTGGTTCTTGTCCTCAGATGAACAAATCTATAATAAAACAAGGTATGTGCCAAAGGTATGTGCCAAATGTAGGAAAAAAGAATAAGAAACTGATTAACAAAATGACTGAAGTCATGGTTCTCTGTAGTATCTTCCTTTCAACGCCAGATCTTTTAACACATCAAGACAAACAACAAATGTACATTTTCTAGCTTGGTACCAATGAACCTAGTTGATGATGATGATATCACAAGGCAGAAAGGGAATGACACAAAATTACTGCCAATATACTTAAATATTTGCATACTAGCAATTCCCAGGCAATATAATTCATTAGCATGTCAGTTGTTCTTTGTACTATGAGGCAGTAGAGTTATCAGGCATTAATGTCAGCAATGAAAAAAATAACAAGGCAGACACACTATGCCTTGGAAAATAATCAATAAGCATTGGTTATTTCACAACATAATCATTCAGTGCCAGCATTTTTTTTCAGTAACTGGTTATTATACAATAAGTGCAAACACAGAAATATGGAATAGAACCAGTTTGATACATGAGCATCAACCTTGCATCTTGCAAACAAATTTTTCCACCTAGAATTTATTTTAAAAAGATGAGTTGTTTAAAAAAACTAGTGATTCTATTTAAATATTTCCTTCCTTTTGCAAGATATTTAATTTCATAGGGAATACTGAACAACCGCCCAGAGATGACCTGTGCCAGCCAATAGTGAAGTGGGAGGGTAGGCTGAGTGAGGGCAGCTGGCTTCAGTAGTGTTACTGAGCATGCTCAGTCCATGTGAGCATACTCAGGACAAGCCAAGCAGCAAATCTAGAGGGGCAAGTGACCCCCCTTCTCCCCCCCCCCCATGTCATCTCTGCAGCTGCCAAATCAGATATTTCACTGGAATGGTTTTCCTGGACATTCTGAAGACTGATTTTTGGGTCATCCCACTATTTGGGGAATGAACAAGCCAAGTCTCATAAAAATTGACTGATGTACCTAGCAAGACCTTGTGAACACTACTGATAACCCTCTTAAGCTCAGTGAAAAGGATAACTTACAGTAGCTTAGATGCTGACTGTTTTGGACTATTATACTGGCCTTAAGCTAAGTTGGACCCTCATGGTTATACATACAAATAGTCAATTCAGAGAGTTACTTTGTTTTCTATGATTTGTTAATATTTGTAATAAATACATGGGGAGTAAACTTTACACTGCTTGATGTGATCTAGGTACCAGTCACATACTGCTGTATTTCCTTACTGAATGTAACACTGTTTGGAGAGGTTTCTTTTTCTTTCTGTGAATAGATAAGACTATTATATGGCTATGCTGAAAGAATGGCAGCATGGCTCCAGGGGCATGGAGAAGGGTGAGCTCGAGAAAACGGGGGGGCTGTTAACCCCCCCCCCCCCCACGGCCCCAGAGATGGGAAAGGGCAGGCAAATTACACAGAAAGGGGACAGTGGAAAGAAGAGGAACTAGCATCACCCTGTCCCAGGTACTTCCACCCACAGGCAGGTGGGAAGCTGCAATCGGGGAGGGTGAATTTGCAAGCAAAGGCTAGTCAGTGTCTGAAACAATCAACATGCATTGGGGGGGGGGGCGGGAAGAGGAGTGAAGCAAGGGCATTTAACTCTTTCATGTACTAGCCGTGCTGCAAGTGGATGTATGAGGCTGCAATTCTTTCTGGCTCAGGTTGCTGCTCAGGTGTCTGTACCTTTGCTGGAAAGGGGACAAGCAGAGGCAGCAGCTGCAGCGCAGGGCAGTCCCAATGGTATGCATCCGAAGAAGTGGGCTGTAGTCCACGAAAGCTTATGCTCTAATAAATTTGTTAGTCTCTAAGGTGCCACAAGTACTCCTGTTCTTTTTTCAAAGGCTGGAAAGGGGACCCAAGGCAGACAGTAGTGCAGCAGGGGAAAAGGAGGGCTCACAAGTACAGGGGGCTGCTAATACCCAGGGTGCTGTGTTTAATAACCCAGGGCAGCCTCATGGACTGAGGAAGGGAAATGACCGAAGGGAAGTGTCCATGCATGTAGGTGGGCAGGCTGTGTGCATCAATGGGGTAGTCAGTGGAGCTGTGCAGCAAATGGTCAGTGAAGTTGTTTCTGAGGTTTTCTCCACAGCATTACAGCGCTTCCAAAGAGCACAAGGTCATCCATAACCAGGATGTTCTCTTCCACCGAACACAAGGGATGGCGGTAATGCTGATCCCAGGGATGAGTGTGATCTGAACCACACAGAGGTTGGGGGCATGGGTGGCAGAGGTGGTATTTGGCTTTCCAGCCTGGCAAGGAGTGGCAGTTGCAGGGGCCACTGCCAGGTGCAGGGACTATGCTCAACCAGTCACTCAGTGACTTCACCTGAGGGGGGACAGGAGTCAGCCTATAAAATACTCTGGGCCCAGGAATGGGAGGTCCAGAAGCCGCACCTTCAGTGGGGGCATGGATGGTATTACACAGCTGCTGCAAGCTAATTTGCATTTACTACAGCAGTTTCAGCCAGCTAAATGTGCGGGGTCTGCACGGGGTCACAGGGCAGGTCCAGCATGGGCTCAAGTTTGGGCAGCAGGACGGGGCAGGCCCCCGGCAAGGGTAGCTAAGCCCATGTTGGGAATGAAGCCCCTGGGCACATGGGGACTCATTGGCCATCAGGGCATGTAACCTCATGGGACAGAGTAGAGACTCCCAGGGGTGTCTATGAGGGAGCAGGGCTCTGCGGACCTCTCTCCATGCAGTCCTGAGTATGGTTATGCCAGGGTGGCTGACCCAATGGGAGTTCACCTACTCAATACAACTAAATATAAAATCCTGAGAGGCGAATACATGGATATATTATCCCTAGTGCACAGGGAGGTGTAAAGACAGTAAACATGGGCAAGGCAACCAAAATAGCCTAGAACATGAGAAAATTGGGAGGCTGCCTTCCTCATATATGAGGCATTATAGTACAGGCCTACCCACAGAGGAGCCCTGCCTTACTTAAGCATATGGATATAATTAGGCAGTCACACAATATGTTTGGGGGCATGTCCTGGTTTAATTATAATTAGCAGTTTTAATTAAGGGCAGCAACATAAACTGGGATAACGTGGCATCACATACTGTGGCTACAGTAGATCATACCAAGGGTACCAGGGGTTTGTTCATACCGCAACAAGCTCAGGAGGGGCCCCAGGCACGTAATAGTATTTGCTGGGCATTTAGTGATGGTGGTTGTTTTCGCAACCCCTGCAGATACAGGCATGTTTGCGAGATGACTTATATTTCGAATTGTATTTCGACAAGGCTATGCCCATGGGTTGTTCAGTATCTTGTGCAGCTTTTCAGAAATTAAGTACAATGTTGCACTGGGCAGTGGTGCAGTCAGCGGGACTAAACCAAGTAGTGCATTATTTATATAATTTTTTTTTTTGTTCGCCTGGGGCACCTGAACTTTGCTTTCAGGGTTGTTGCACCCTTTTGTGCCTGGCAGGCAGCAGCACCGGCTGGCATAGCCAAGCCACACCATTACATACCAGTCACTAGACATATGAAGGAACATTTGAGGGTGTGGAAAAGTGTTCTGAGTCGATTTGAGGGTGTGGAAAAGTGTTCTGAGTCGATTTGAGGGTGTGGAAAAGTGTTCTGAGTCGATTTAATGGGGTATCATTGTGGAGGGAACAATGGTTATTACAAATGGTTAAAAATCCACTCAGATGCGGCGGGGGGGGGTGCAAGTTTTGGGGTGTTTTATCAAGGCAAATGGTGTACACAAAATGGCCCGCCACCTGGACACACAACGGGGTTGATTGATGAACATGATCTTGGAATTTTTTCCCATTTTAGTTGCGGTGGTCATTTGGGGATCGGAGCTGACTAATATAAGGGGGTGCTTCTAGTGCGACAACATAGCAGTGGTACAGGTTATCAATCGCCAAACTTCCAGATTGCACAGGGTTATGAAGTTGGTAAGGGTGTTTGTACTACAATGCTTAACCTTCAACATCTGTTTTTCTTCCAAGCATGTGCTAGGCATGGATAATGGCATCCTCTACACAACAGCACTTCTCAAGAGCTGTAATCTCACAGTTTAATCAGGGCCCAGCTGGCCCTATAAAGGCTTGAGCCAGGAGCTCAAGCAGACAGACTCTCTCTCTAGGCTTTAGAGAGGGAGGGACCTGGCTGCAGGGAGCTGAGAGAAGGTACCTGGAGTGGAGCAGGGCTGGGGGAAGGCCAAGGGAACTGGGGAGCTCCGACCTGGAAACCCCCCAGGCTGCGGCCTAATGGAAGGCCAGTTAGGTACTGGGGTTGCAGGGGGCAGCCCACGGGTAGGCAGAGGCAGCAGGTCCGAACCCCCCTTGCCTGTGATGAGTGGCTGATACTGCAGTCTGCCCCAGGGATTGGGGCTAGATGGTGACTGGCAGTAGCCTTACACTGAGGTGAGGTGGGGTTAGTGGGTGGGGGTTCCCCTGGGAGGGGAGACCCAGAGTGTGTGGGTATTGCCAGGGGGCAGCACCCAGAGAAAGGGGCACCGGGGTCCAGGGAGGGACACGGGGGCCAGTGACAAGGTGGATCACCGGCCTGCAGAGGGCGCCCCGGGCTGGAAATCGAGCTAATTCCCTGAGACCAGCAGGAGGCGCCACAAGGGTGAGTCCGACCCTTACAAGGTGGAGTACTCAGGTTGATGGAAGAGCGCTCTCCAGCTGACTTATTGTGTCTTCACCAGACCCGCTAAATCAGTGCCACTGCATCAATTGCAGCAGCGCCTATTTAGCACGTAGTGAAGACAAGCTCTCAGAAAAGTCTTAGTGCCACACGAGTGAGTGCAACACCAGTGTGAACATAGCAGTTTGAATGTTATCTCACAATGTGGCTGCTCTGACTCCAGAGAAGTAACTCAAGATAACGCAGCATTAAGGCATACCCCAAGACATATCAATGTTGTCCTGAACATCAGTCTGAGGAAGTCATTCCAAAAGTGACATGCAGCATTCCCTTTCCTCATGGGAACAAAACTACACAGCATATTCTACTGACAGCATACCATTCAGATGCAACTATAATAAAACTACATTTTGTCCTCACTCAGAATATTGTGCTCTGTTTCAAAAATACATAGCATGTCAGAAAGTCTCTGAATAAGGCTATATACATGCCAGGGTTCTGAAGACCTTATGAAACACTTCAACTTCACTCTTATGGTTAACATTGTCATCAGAACACCTTCATGTATCTGTAACATTGCTCAGAACTGTGTAATATGCCCTCTTTCTGAGCAAACAAGGGTAGGCAAACTTTTTTACTCTAGTTTTGAATCCATTTTACCCAACATGGGCTCTTATACCATCCTCATCACCACAGTATGAGTGTCTTTAAGTGCATTAAGCAATGTGACTAACTTCTGCCACGTGTGGTTCATTCTTTCCTCTGGGGAAAAATTGTGTGCACAATGTAGTGTTTTGTTTGGATAGGATTTTTTAAAATTATATGTACATATTGCTATGTATCTATAATGAGTTAAGGTAAAGCCAAAGAAATATCTTGCCCTTGAAGGAGAAGATGGTTACATTTCAAATGGTTCTTAGTTTTGGGGGAATTGATCTCATTCCAGTCTTGCATCAACCCCATACTATGCTTTGTCTCTTGCACAAATAAGCTATACTCGTGAGGTAGGCTGCTCTGTCATGCCCACTTAGCAGAGCTGTCTACCATGGTCCCAGTGCGCACCTCCGAGCTTTAAGTGACCTTTTTGATATCTTGTGGCCCAGGTGAAGATCAAGACCTTGAATTTGACTTTATATTCTACAAAAAGCCAGTGTAGAAAATGGAGGACAGGTATGATCTGCTCAAGTCAAGTATTACAGGATTCTGAACCTTCTTAGGAGACTGTGAAAAAGGAGCAAAATTACTACAAAAATTGCAGTAAAAATAGAGGATATATTATTACATGATATATCTTATATGCTGACCACCCACTTCCATTCCTTTACTGTTTATCATTTGTTCATTCATCATTTATCAGCTTCATTCTTTTTAATTTGGCATTTGTCAGCTTTTTCCATTCATTTTTATTCACCAATTGTTCAGTTATCGTTTGTCAGACTTTTCTAGGTATTCTGATGTGCCAGCACTGTTTGTTTATCATTTGTTAGCCAAATTTGTCTTTTCCTGTACTCCATCCACTCATCTGTCAGCTTTCCCCCACCTTCCACCCCCTTTTTTTTTCAGTATGTTGACTGCCTCATAGATATTCATTAACTTCACTAATTTGCTTCAGTTTGGCCTTATTTTGGCCTCATTTGTTTACTGTCATTCCCCTTTGATATGCGTCAGCTTTTGTGGTTCATTGCTGCCAGCTGCAAACCCATTTGTCTGTCTCCATTTGTTTACATATACAGGACCATCTACAGTCTGTTTTACTTTCTTGTGCTATTCTGATGGATCAAGACTTAGTAAGGGATGCTATTGGCACCTCAACAATGGCTATCATTCGTTCACCAGCCTAAATTGGAAGCATCGCCATTAAAATCAATGGAGTTGCTCAAATACACACTGCTGTAAAAGAACAGACACTGACCCATAATCTATGTATACCTAGAAAATTATACAAATGATAAAGATGTATTTTACTTTATCCAATATTTTCCTCCAGAAGATGTTTTCCTGACCAGAAGACTGAAAGGCAGCAGAACTGCGGGCTCCACTGTCCATGCCACTGAACAGATTTTTTTGGTGCATGTCAAGGGAAAGATGGAGAATATAGTTTTGGATACACAAGGGTCAGGATTTGGTTAACAGTAAATTATAGCTGGCATTCATTACAGTGGGGATGCCCACATTTTCAGAAACCCAGGGTTGTACTGGCAGTTTACTAGGATCTTGAGAGCCACTCCTAAATTATCTTACAAAAAATATTATAAAAATAAATTACAGTCATATATGTGGATGTAGATTTTCCTTGCTAGATGAGCAGATATTGCTTATTAGAGTACAATACCAAAAAAAAACCCCATAGCCGATCAATTTTTTCCTCACTTTGCAGTTACTGTGAGAGGGAAGCCATGGTCTGTGTTATAAGACACTGTCCTGCACTTGGCCCTAAGCACTTTAAACAATTCTGCATTATAAGTAGTTGATCTATGATCATAAATTAGTCAAAGATACGTCAGCTATGCCTTTTAATCAATAATAAAGAAATCTGAGTTACGAAAAGGAGAAGCAAAAACTCAAAGCCTCTCATCCAAATATTTTTTGTTGGTAACAGTAAAAGATGTGCTCAAAAATCATTTTGGAGGTTTAGTCTCAATTAATATAACTCAGCATGCGGTGTATACTATGAATTTGTATTCCTGGTAATATATTTAACATTAATTGTGTTACAGACAGTTACACATGTACTTTTTCAGCAGTAATTTTTTCTGGTGCTGTGTCTTTATTATAGTAATTGCACCCCCCCTTTTTTTTTTAATCGAATAGGTTCTGAATTTAATGAATCTTTGGGTTAAACTTTGTTTAGATTCTAGCTATCTTATATTTTTATATACACATACACACACTAACTTCCTTATTCTGTCCTCAGGTCGATATAGTGTGTTAGTAAGGAACATATGTATGAATGATTTTTCCTTACTAACATATATGCATGTATGTATTAATGATTTTTCCTAACTAACACACTATGTAGACCTGAGGACAGAACAAGGAAGTTAGTAAAGAAAGAAAAATATTTTGCAGGTAAAGAAAATAAACTTCTTAGTTGCAATACAATTTAAAAAAAATCTTCCACATAACATGTCAGATTCATCCCATGTGTAACTCTATTTACAATGAGGATGCTAAAACAGGGCTGAATTTGGACCAAGATCTTTGGCTTATCTAGAATCATAGAAAAAAATGAATAGAAGTAACTTAGTACAGTACTGGAATTATACCACTCTAATAGTAATGTTGATTAATAAAAATTATTTTTAACATTACACAATTTATGTAATTAAAGAGTACCTATTAATCTAGGTAAATATAATTTAATTTAATAATCTGAATCCTGCAGTAGATATGAATGTATCCAATAGACCATAATGGAGTTATAAATTTCGTATACTCACACTTGACGAGATTAAAATATGCTATACTTTAAATGAATATTTCCAACCATTCCCAGCCAGGCAAAAGTTATCCACATTATTTGTAGTGCCTATGGTATTTATCTTTAAAAATACACATCTGCCAAAATATTTTCATGCTTCATTAATTCTATAGTAAAAATATCAATCCATACACTTTTACAAGAAAGAAGATACAATGATGGCAATGGCAGATGAACAGCCTGTATCAATGTCTACAAACATTTTGTTTTACCCACAAAGAAGGCTGTAGATTCTTATACGTATAAAGAGGGGAAAATGTTATTATCAAAGACAGCTTATGAAATGTGATCTTGAAGTCCCAAAAGCTTTTGTACTCAGTGTGTAGTAATATTTATAAACATAATGCTACAAGATAAGCTGTCCCCAAAGGCTTTTTAGAATGTTGTAGAATTGATGCAAATAAATCAGTAATTGCATTGCCTAATTGAACTCCATTATTAAATGCACCTTATTCTAGTATAAATGTTAGGACTCACTTTTGGATGCATCATAAAATGCCAAACTATTGAATACAATCTGTAAAATGAATGAATGTACTGTACAATGATTGTGGTGTTGACATTAAGGGCCAAAAAGCAGGTCTACTCTGCGGTTGCCAAAAATTTGGTACAACCTATTATGTCCAAAATGAAAGGAGTACAAACTATTAGAAGCCGGGAGTGCTTTTAGGAACACTGACATTCACAATGGTTTCTACATGTGTGGGGCAAGACAGTTCTACAAATCAACATTCTTATTTGCTTCTGGTTTTGTCTGGGTCCTGACATTTTCTTTTTTATCTTTGAGTTTCTATCTGCATATTTTAATAAGTGCTCTTTTATGTCAGTTTTCCATTTATGGCTATTTTTCTTACCGACATTTAATAAGACTGGTGACAAAGTAGAAATAGTACACTGAGTTAATAAGCAGGATTTTAGTTTTCACTTTTTTAAAAATACTCAAACTATTTTACTAGTACAAGAGAATCCTACAGAAGACCTCAAATACCTTGAGCATTTTACATATTTCATACCGCGTCAGTGTTTAAAGAACGAAGACCCTAGTTTTAATATGATCAACTAAGAGATGTATGTTCACTTAGATGAAGGTCATGATCTTGAGTATAATGAGCCCCCAAAGTAGATGTATAATGAATTTTCTGAATAAATTTTGAGCACTAATACACTTACATTAAATTGTATTAACCTTTTACTTGCACAGAGTTTTGCTAACATCATAAAGTTACATTTGATTCTATTTCTGAGATTTTGAAAGAAAAGCCTACAGACCTTTTAGAATTCATGTCAAAGGTTATTATAATTCATATAGTTTGCAACTACTGCCTATAGAGAGAAGGTACTATTGGTACATGAAGTTAAAAGCTCTTACAGATGAACTATGAAAATAGCTGCTACATAGATGGGACTGGCATCCATAGTGCTATTCCATGGGGAAGGGAGTAACAGGAATAAAATAGAACAGAATAGAACATATCTGAAACAATTCATAATTAGATACTCTATTGTAGACATTTCTCAGTGGCTTAGATAAGTTTTCTCAGCAGTTCTAATGAAAATAAGATAAAGTACAGAAAATATGGTTTTTAATTAGCTTCTTAGATTGTACTCTGATCAACATGGCACTAATGAGAACAAAACAGGAAAATGCGGATGAAACTTTGAAAAGGTCCTTGATATTCTTCTTTGATTGCACTATGCCCAGAATATATTGTACTCAGCAGAGGATCAGAGTGAAAAATAATGGACTCAGTGCTCAATCTAAGGAGAACAAAAAGAAAAAGAAAAAAAACAGCCAATCTAACTTTTCATTCTGTTGAATGGAAATCCATTTCAGTAACTGTAAGTTACATGCAACACATACTGATATGTAGTTTGTAATGACAGATATAAAAGAACTTATTCACCTTGTGCGGTAACAATGGTTCTTTGAGATGTGTTCCCCTCTGGGCGCTCAACTGTAGGTGTATCTGTGCCCTGTGCCTCTGATCAGAGATCTTTGGTAGCAGTGTCCATTTGGCCCATACATTCATTCTTTCTGCTCGAGACTAATTAACACTGCATGGGTGAACCACCCTCAGTTCCCTCTCTGTCACAGAGTCACTAACAAGAACTCCGAAGTAGAGGGGAGAAGTGTGGGTTGTGGTGCACCAACAGGAATACACATCTCGAAGAATCGTCATTACTGCACAAGGTGAGTAACTTCCTCTTCTTATTCAAGTAGTATCCCTATAGGTTCTCCACTATAGGTCACTCCCAAGCAATATCACCAATGGAGGGTTGGGGCTTCAGAGTCGAGTCTGTTAAGGATGAAAATACAGCGGAGACAACGATGGCATCAGAAGAGGAGTCTCTTGTTCTGCATAGTGTTCTGCAAAAGTATGAGCAGATGCCCAGGTTGCTGCCCTACAGATTTCTGGACTGAGAACGTCTTTAATGAAGGTGACTGAGGTAGAAACCGACTTTGTGGAATGTGTATGGATTCCAGGTGGAGGTAATTTACAAGCATGATAGCAGTAGTTAATATGATTCAAGGCACATTTAGAGTCTCTGAGCAGATATTGCTGTGCCTTTTGATCTTTCTGCAATTGATAGGAAGTGCTTGGGAGATTTCCTAAAGGCCTTCATCCTATCCAAATACAAGGCCAAGGCTCCCCTGACATCAAGTCTATGTAGTATAGCCTCCCTGTTATCACGGTGAGGCTTTGGGTAAAACGTGGGAAGATGAATGAGTTGGTTCATGTAAAAAGACAAAGTCACCTGGGGAATGAATTTTGGGTGTGGTTTGAGAGTGACCTTATCTTTAAAGTAAATCATGAAATGGGGTGTGTGCACCATTAATGCTGCTATTTCCCCTATCCTCCTTGCCAAGGTGATAGCTACTAAGATTGCTGTCTTCACTGATCAAGAGAACACATGGCCATAGGTTCAAAAGATGGTCTAGCTAGACTCCTTAGAACTAGATTCAGGTCCCACATTGGTTTGGGGTGTCTGGATTGAGGGAAGAGGTACCCTGTGCCCTTGAGGAATCCTTGTTGCTGGATGAGTAAAGACTGAATAACCCTCTATGTGCTGGTGGAAGGCCGTTGTGGTCACAAGATGTATTCTGAGTGAGCTGAGGGATAGCCATGCCCTCTTGGGGCCTAGTATGTAGTCTAGCATGATGGGGAGGGAGGAGAATACTGAGGTAATTTGTATAGAAGTATATCAAGACTGGAATCTTTTCCATTTTTGTAGGGAAGTGCAGTGGGTAGCTGATTTTCTACTGTGCAATAACACTTCCTGTACCTCCTGGGAGCAGTAGCTCTCTATGTGTTGGAAACATTAAGGAGCCAAGATTTGAGCTGAAGGATCCATAGGCTGGGATGGAGAGTTAATCTGCCCTTCAGTGAGAGGAGGTGAGAAGTGAATTGAAGAGGGATTGGTGGACACGTTGCTAGCTGTGTCAGGTATGGGTACCACATCTGGGAGCAATCAGTATAACTCTCACTTTTCCCCTCTTTACTTTTATAAGGACCTTCAGCATCAGAGGGAATGGGGGAAATATGTTTAGAAGGCCCTTTTCCCATGGGAGAAAGAGAGCATCCCCAACAAGTGTTTTCCTAGGCTGGTTCTGGAGCAATAGAGGGCATTTCCTGTTCAGGTAAATGGTAAATAAATCTATCATTAGGGTCCCCCAGTGATCAAATATGTGGGGGAGTACTGCTGGATGCACGTCCCATTTGTGGTCATGTGAAAACCTGCGGCTGAGAGTGTCCACTATTATATTCTGTACTCCCGGTAGTAGGCAGCTGATAAAAGAACAGTGTGGCAAATGCACTAACTCCAGAGTTTCACCACTTCCATGCATAGGGAGGATGATCTGACACCCCCTAAAACATGCACACTATGTTGTCTGTCATGACTCTTATGTGAGAGCCTCTGATCAGTAGAGGAAAATGAACCCAAGCATTTCTGACTGCTTTTAGTTCCAAGAGGTTGATATGGAGGGACGACTCCATGGGGGACCATTTGCCCTGAACCTTGTGTTTGTTCAGATAGGTTCCCTAGCCTATTAGGGATGCACCCTGGCTAGAACCAATGTTTGGGGGGTTGTGTGAATGGGACCCCTGCACAGATGTTCATAAGGCCTTTCCACCAGTCCAGGTAGTCTTTGACCCTGAAGGGCATTGACGGACGTTTGTCTGGTCTGTCTCTGTTTGGTACATAGACAGACCTGAGCCATGCCTGCAGGCACCTCATGTGTAGTCTGGTATGAGATATCACAAACATATATGCCCTATGTGCCAGAGAAACTGGGGCAATGTCTGGCTGGTGTATGTAGGCTGGTCTGAACTGTCTCTATGAGAGTGAACAGAATATGAAACCTGTGTCGTGGAAGCAGTGCCCTCACTTGTATTGAGTTGACATAGGCACCTATGAACTCCAAGCATTGCACTGGAGGCAGGTCGATTTCAGGCACTGATTTGTACACCCAAATGCATGAAGACTTATATAGTCCCTTGGGTGTCCCAAAAAGCATCTTCGAAGGAGAGGGCTCTGAGAAGTCAGTCATCCAATTAAGGGTAAATCGCGATTCCCAGGGTACATAGGTAAGCTGCTACTACAGAGAGGATCTTGGAGAATACTCTGGGTATGGATGAGAATCCAAAGGGAAGTACTCTGTGCCGGTAATGGTCCTGACCAAAGGTAAACCTGAAGAATCGTCTGTGGGATGGCTGGGTCGATATATGAAAGTAGGCATCTGGAAGGTCAAGGGCAGAGAACCAATCTCCCTGTTCTAGAGATGGGATAATAGCTGCTAGTGTGACCCTCTTGAACATTTGTGCCTTCACACATTTGTTCAGCGATCTTACATCTAGTATGGGTCTCCACCTTCCTTTTTTCTTGGGAATCAGGAAATATTGAGAATAGAAGCCTTTGCCTTGGAAATGTACAGGAACGGGTTCTAAAAATCGCAGGCATAGCAAGTGATCTGTTTCCTGTCTTAGTAGTTTCGTCCCTGAAGAGGGACAGGGAGGAGGGTTGGAGAGAAGGGAGGTGAAGTGGATAGAATACCCGTTGCAGATAATCTCCAAGACCTATCTGTCAAAAACCACTTTCTTCCAATTCTGGAGGAAAAGAGCAAGGCAACATCCAAAGGAATGTGAAAGGTCTGTAGGTTGCAGCTGATGTTGCGAGGAGTGTCTCGGGCCCTTGACCAATGCATCAAAACTGATGTTTCGAAGTAGTGGGTTGGGATTCAGAGGCTGATGGTTTACTCTGAATCTTAGGCCTCTTTCACTTCAGTTCATAGTAGTGTTGCAGTGGTGGATACTAGGCTAGTCGGGATCTATGGGATGATGGAGGACTAGATTTCCTTTTCTGTCCCAATGTGTAGATCCAGAGGGAGAGTCGTGTGGCCCTAGAGTCCTTGTGGGTATGGAGTGATGCACTGGTCTTATCCACAAACAGTTTGAAGCCCTTGAAAGGGAGGGTCCTTGACCATCATCTGCACCTCCTTTGGCCATCCCAAGAGATGTGGCCATGATACCTGACAAATCACTTCCACCATTGACACCGTACGGGTTGGAGTATCCAAAGCATCCAGTGCGTTCTGGAGCACCGTTCTCACCACTAACTGTCCCTCATGTATGCTAGTCTGAAACTGTTCTCGTTGAGTTTCTGACAGATGGTCAATAAACATATGGAGTTTGCTGTGGTTCATGTGATCTTATTTTGTCATTAAGGCCTGGTAATTTACAATTCAGAATCGCAAAGTTGCCGAGGAATATAACTTTTGGCCAAATAAAGCTAATCTTTTCCGATTTCTATCATAATGGATGACCTTAGCATGATGTTGTCGGCCACGTGAGTTCACCACGTCCACAACAATAGAGTTGTGTGGTGGATGTGAGAAGAGGAATTCTGAATCCTTGGAAGGCACAGAAGTACTTCTTATAGTCCCTTTTCCATGTTGATGTGATAGAGGCTGGAGTTTGCCAAATGATCTTAGCAGGATCCAGGAGCACCTCGTTAACTGGGAGGTCTGTTATAGATGAGGAGGATGTGCGCAATATATCCAGCAACCTGTGGATCTTAATCTCCTCAAGGTGAATTTGTAGTGTGTCTCCCACACTTTTTGTGAGTTCCTGGAACAATTTAAAAGAGGAAGTTACTCACCTTCTGCAGTAACGATGGTTCTTCGAGATGTGTGTCCCTATGGGTGCTCCACTGTAGGTATATGTGTGCCTCATGGCCTCTAGTTATTGTCCATTATGGATGGTGGTGAAGGCATTTCCGCCTAATCTGGGGAAGAAGAGGAGATGTTGGTTGATGGGGTAGCCATCTCTTCTAGGCTGGCATCTTGTTCCTCAAATGTTTCCTCTTAAGGTTCTGGGTCTTTAGACATAGAGGCTGTAGGAGACACTCACGGTAGGAAGCAATAGATGCCTGCGAAGTTAAGTGCCTGTATGCCACCCATAGATCCCAGTATGGCCACTAGGGTGGGAGGAAGGGCATAGGTGGCAGTATCCACAGGTGGTCATACCTACAGGGCTGAGGCTCAAACTGATGGTGAGACTGGTAAGGCCCTCACTGGTGCAGAGCATGGTGTAAAGGTAGTGAAAGGACATCATCTTGGTCACTACCCGTAGAGCCCTGTGTGGATACAAATTTATATCCACAGATATAAACTGGTATCCGCAGAACCGCAGGGCTCTCCCAGGAACCGCAGTGCTGAAAGGAGCAGAACATGGGGCTGCCACTCCAAGGGGTCAGCGCCCCACGCTGGCAGTTCCTCCGGTGTGGCTGTACTGCCCCCAGCCCCGCCCACCGGCAGCTGTCCCTGGTCACGCTCTTGTGTTCAAGCGGCACACACACCCCCAGACAGGAGATGCAGAGAGCTGCATGGAAGGGATGGGGGCAGGGTTGGGGGTGGGGCTGCGGGCGGTACAACCACACCAGAGGAGCTGCCGGCGCAAGGCGCTGGCTCCTGGTAGCAGCAGCCCCATATTCTGCTCCTTTTACCACTGCAGACCGTGGATAATGATTTATATCCACAGATGCCAGGGATGATTCCAGGGATCGAGACATGAGGTCCTGGTACAACGCAACAGGGATTCTGGAGTCCTGCTGACCATGAGATCCTTGGAAAATCAGAACTTCTGTGGTACTGTGGTGATCGGTACCTTCAGGATTGGTACCAAGGAGATCAACGGTGATCTTGCCCAAGACGGTTGGTCTGCTGCAGACTGTTTGGAGACCATCAATACTGATAGTTTAGATGCTATTACCACTTTTGCAGAGATGGTACGGTCTGCGTTCTTAACTTTGACAGGTGGTGCCACTGCTTCTCAACCTGCACCTATAGGGTCTTTAGGCTTATAGGCAGTACCTGCACCGAATAACCCATGTTTTGTCCTGTGGGTACTGAAGTGACTGATTGTGCCAGGGACCTCCTTTGGCTTAGTTTGAGGACTTGCAGCCCTCTTCTTGGAGACCTTACAAAGGGAGGCCTAGGATTTCCTCCTCACCTGATAATCCTTAGAAGTCGAAGGCTTTGAGGACAGTATGCATTGCAGAGAAGATTCAGGGCTGGGTCCTAGGGTTGGACCCTTCCATAAGGAGTAGTTTCAGTTTTAACTCCTGGTTTTTTTTCGGGATCTAGCCTTCAACTGTTGTCAGAAGGTATACTTCTTTGGAATATGAGCCTCTCTGAGGCACCAGATACAGTAGGAGTGTCCATATGTTACCTGTATTGCCTCCCTGCAGGAGAGGCACCTGTTAAACCTGGGGGAGTCAGGTATGTCTGGGAGAGCTGCGGGGGGTGCGATAAAGATTTTTGTTTGTTTGTTTTGATTTCTTTTAAACAAGGGAAAAAACTAATGGAAACCCTATAAAACTGAAAAACATTGAACAGAAACTGTAAGAGTCGCTAACAAAACTGAATGTTAAGGTAAGAGAAAGCAGACTGCTATTAGCCCTCTCCGGCCAAGGGCAGTTGAGAAGGAACTGAGGGTGGTTCACGCATGCAGCGTTAATTAGCCTCAAGGCAGAAAAGGAGAGAAGCACATGTGCAGGCCTAACAACATTCCTACCAAAGAACTCCAATCATAGGTGCAGGGCACAGACACACCTAAAGTGGAGCACCACTAGAAGAAGAAGCTAAATTAACAAAGTATTCCTATATATCTTCACTGATTATGCATACAAAAATATGAAATTAAGATTTAAACCATGTTCTACATGTACTAGCAGTGCTAATTACATAGTAATAAGATAATAAATACCCACTACAATAAAAACTATTGCAGTGGAGCCTACTTACAGCTTGTTCAAGAGTAAACTTTAAAAAAAAAAAGCCCACGAGTTAAACCAAAACACAAAGAAAAATACAGTGTTAACCCTTAGCATTAAATAAATATTTTGGAGAGGAATAAACCTCTTACGAGCTTGCAGAGCATCAAATGATAACAGAAAACAGAAGCCCAGTTGCAGAATTGTGTTTGTACAACCCCTGTATGTCAAATGCATACTCAATAACTTGGCATACACAATTGCATTCATAATCACAGTAATTACACACAAATAATGTATGCAAAATTTGGAAAATCTGATTTTGAAAGGTTTAAAGAATTTAACTATATATTGAAAGAGAGCAACAAAGTGGCTAAAATAATAGAGAGTTATTTTGGTGCAACACGGATGTCTGGTTTCTACTGCTGCTCAAATTTAGAAAGAGTTAACACAAACAGCAAAATCATTCAATTCAGTAATATCAACACCATCTCAATCCTTTGCAAGCATAAGGAAAAAGTAATAAAATAATCTGACATAGCAACAAATCACAGGTCTGCTAATGGCTATATTACTGTCAATAAAACGTTTTTTTCCTTTGCTGTCACAAACAAACAGAACCCCCAACACAGCTCCTTTGTTTCAAGTGCTCGGATTTCAATACAATATTCACATTATATGATATGTTAGGAATTTTTTAATGTACAACACAGAACTAGGAGTACATTTGGTTTCTGTCTAAAGTGTTGTAACCCAAAGTCAAATATATTCAAGGTTTTGCTTTAATTTGCTCTTGACAAATAAATCCTTTTTTCCTAAGTGAATGTCCCTAAGTATATCCAATTAATGGACAGGCTCCATATAACATTTCGGTTTCTCTTTTTGTTGAGAGAATATCTATATTCTATTCATTCATACTCAACTGTCTGCTTGACAAGCTGAAACATGATAAATTATTCAGATGAGGCTACTATCCATTTTGGATTAAAGTGAGGACTACTAAATGTTTTTTAAACTCATCAGCAAACTCGGCTTGCTGAATTATTATCCAAAGGATGAAAAATGAATACTATTCAATATTGGTTGGGTAGATCCTGATCAACCATGAGAAAGCTTGCTTCATTGGTTCCCTGTACAATGCTTTAACACGATAACAAATACAAATCCTACATAATGTTCATCAGTTAAATGAAAATAAATTTCCAAAAAGAATATGTTCAAAACACTTATTTTCTTTTGTTAATAACACCAGCTTTTATGAATAATGCAATTTTAGCACATAATCGGGGAGAGGTATGCAACATGGTCCTTTTTACTAAAGTCTATGATTCTGTAGTAAATGTGTTAAAGATGAAAACAATCCCACATCTCTTTATTGGTTCTTTAATTAATATATTTAATGAGAACCAGTTGGGGACATTAACTAAACCAAACCAATAAAATAGCTGAAAGGTATCTTTTTAGTATGCCTTCTTCTACAAGAATTTGTAATATCCAAATGGTGGGGAAATAGCTTGAAAGTTACAAGTTCATTAATGTTCTGATTGTAAAAATTTCTCTGTGCGCCCAATGTTATTTATTCTACACAGAAATCACAATTTCTGAGGATGCCACACGAGACCTGTGTGAAATGTTTAAATTGTAAAGTAATTGACACCTACCTGGGCTCAAGTTAAATTGAAAATTAAATTTCACTAAAACTTTGAGCAAATCTAAATTGGGTTTTTGGTTTGCATTGAATTGTGAAATGTGCAGCTTGCCTGATGTAAAAAAAACCCTGGCAATGGTTTTGACTCAGTTTTACTTTGAGATTTGAGCTAAACTGGACTCCAAACTCAAAGTGAAAACTCAGTGGGTTCAAACCCACAAACAAAGCCACTGAAAATGTTTACATAAATGCCTAAGGGGAAAAGCGATGAGATGTACACAATTTTTAAGTATGTTAGTTTCAAATGTTGAACATCCATTGCAGGTCAAGGACTATAACAGCGTTTAAAAGAGAACTGGATAAATTCATGGTGGTTAAGTCCATTAATGGCTATTAGCCAGGATGGGTAAGGAATGGTGTCCCTAGCCTCTGTTTGTCAGAGGATGGAGATGGATGGCAGGAGAGAGATCACTTGATCATTGCCTGTTGGTCCACTCCCTCTGGGGCACCTGGCATTGGCCACTGTCGGTAGACAGGATACTGGGCTAGATGGACCTTTGGTCTGACCCGGTATGGCCGTTCTTAAGTTCTTATGCCTGACATGACAAAGAAAGCAATATCACTTACCACAAGTGAGAGAGGCCTTTTCCATGAGACAACGCCAATCAGTCCTGACAACAGCACCTGAAATCAAGTGAAAAGAGTCAGCAAAGAGTCACAGATTTTATACTAACACCTAAAAAAAGTAACAGTATCTTTTAAGAAAGAACAATACTCAAACAAACTATAAGACAAGTAATTGGCTTCCAAAAGTGTTGGGACTGGAAAGTAAATACTGCAAGATAGGCTATTGAAACAAATAACGTAGGCCATACTTATAGGATGGGGGACTCTGCCCTGGGAACCAATGACTCTGAAAAATATTTGGGGTTCATAGTGGATAATCAGCTGAAGGTGAGCTCCCAGGGGGACGCTGTGGCCAAAGGAACTAATGCGATCTTAGGATACATAGACAGGGGAATCTCGAGTAGGAGGTTATTTTATCTCTGTATTTGGCACTGGTGTGACTGCTGCTGGAATACTGTGTCCAGTTCTGGTGCTAACAATTCAAGAAGGATGTTGATAAATTGGAGAGGGTTCAGAGAAGAGCCATGAGAATGATTAAAGGATTAGAAAACATTTCTTACAACGACAGACTCAAAGAGCTCAATTTATTTAGCTTAGCAAAGAGAAGATTAAGGGCTGATTTGATTACAGTTTCTATTTAGGGAACAAATATTTAATAATGGGCTCTTCAATTTCGCAGCGAAAGGTTTAACACAATCCAGTGGCTGGAAGTTAAAGCTAGACAAATTCAGACTGGAAATAAGAGGTAATTTTTTTTTTATACCAGTGAGAGTAATTAACCTTTGGAACAATTTGTCAAGGGTAATGGTGGATTTGCCATCACTGACAATTTTGAAATCAATATTGAATGTTTTCTAAAAGATACACTCTAGGAATTATTTTGGTGGAAGTTCTATGGCCTGTGTTGTACAGGAGGTCAGACTAGATGATCATAATAGTCCCTTTTGGCCTTAGAATCTATGAATTTTCATTCTATTTCCAACATGGATGAAAAAACATGGTACTGTAAATATCACAATCCCTCTCTTCCCCCTCCCCCGCCCCCCTGGATTCTACAGAGATTTCAGTCTGATTTCCAGATCGAAATGGTTCTATAAGTTCAGAATAAGTCTCAGAACCATTTTCACTGTTCACTAGTAAGTCACACCACCTGATGTGCTGTATGGTTTATTTTAATTAATATTTTCTGTAACAACATGAACTGAAAGAAAACTTTCAGAGAGATTTCTTTGCACTATCAGAATGGTTATGCATGGTCCTCCATTGCAAGTTAATAGATAAACAGAAGGTGAAAATTAGCACAAACATATTGTAATAATAAAACCTAATTTTTCCTACCATTTATTTGCTATGTGCATTAGTGCCAGACAAAAACCTCTAGCTCTGCAATATAAAATGTCTAATAGCTCATAATGTGTAGCCATACCACTTCAAATACACACACTCACACCCCTTGTCTTAATGTGCAATATTATGCCATTACTTATTTGTAATCATGAAAGACTTTTGTCGCGACAGGAAAAAATGTGGTCTACAGGATATCTTCTAAATTATTCAGGTGATTGACAGATCTTAGGCAGTGATATGATAGATGAGTGACCATCTAAGGGTTATGCAGGGACCCTTTATCACACAACTGAGAGACATGTTTTATAGAGCATATCATCAGAATTTGGAAATACTCATATGGGCCAAATTTTACAGCCCTTACTTCAGCAAAACTGAATCACTGAGCGTTTTACTCAAATATGGACTGCTTAGTTTCCAAGTAAAAGTCTGGTACCCCGTCCAAGATCCACCCATACAAACCAAACTGGGCTCTGAGAGTTAAGCATGTTCTTTCCTTCTCACACAAAATCTATAGCAATAAAAATGGTGAAGGCTAAATTATACTCTCATTTACAATGGTGAAATCCCTTTATGGCAGGGGGTAAAAGGACACAGAAAGAGGTCACTATCTCCCTAGGAACAGCATAGCAGCAGCAGGCACGGAGAGAGCAGTCACAGAATGCTCTATGCTCTGCCCTCTCACCTGTACTAAGACCATCTAGCCAGTGGAGCTGCTACAGTGCACAAAGGCCCAGTGACTTCTAGCTCCTCCACAATAACCACATGAGAGCTGCCTCAGGACCATTCTCCCATGGATAGAAAATCCCCCAGGAGCCTCAAAATGGGACATCTTACACAGCCGGAGCACCCTGTTGATATAGAGCAATGATAAAGTGTAATATTCAGTAGTTCACTGACACTATCAAAATTAATCTGCTTTGGACTCTTTAGGATTATTTGCACTATACTTTATAACTTCTGCCATGTAAAAGGAAGGTGAAGATTAAATAAAAAAAATTGGCCAAGGGGAGAGGGAGAGATGAAAGAAGAGAGAGAGTGTATGTATGTGTACATGAGAGAGAGAGATTAGGTTCAAATTAAATAACAGTTAAAAACCAAACAGGAACAGGTAGAAAAAGACAAGGGACTAATCAAAAAGTAATGCATACTGATAGATAAAGAATATGTGGTATAAGGATGATGATTTCACATGAGTTTGAAACAGCTGCATTACTCACTAGTCATACCTTACCATCATGCATATGTATATACTACATATTACAAAAACAAAAAAATAAAACCCCAAAAGTAGTTTAAAATTGTTTTAAAGTATTGTATTGGGACTAGCTCTCCATATCCCTCAGGCTTCAGAGACAGGTGAGACTTACCATGAATTCAACTGTATAAGGCTAAGAGCTAGAAAACAATATAATTAAAGACTATCAGAATGCATACACACTAGGAGGCAGCATGGGTAACCTACATTTGGCATTTCCTAACTTTTGAGAGGTTGACCTTGTGAACTAAGTGTCCTTTTAAACTTTTTTTAAAAATGTAATTATATATAATAATGGGTGAAATCCTGACCTCACTGAAGTCAATGGCAAAACTTCCATTGACTTCAATGGGATTAGGATTTCACTCTATTAATTTCTCCAAACAAACAAAAAACCAACCAAACTAACTAAAAACAATTAAGATTGCTCAAATGCACACACGCAACCAGGCAACCCCCCTCCCTCCCCAAAAAAGACTAAAACAAAGAGGTGAAACAACAACTCCTCCTCTAAGTTAAAGTTTCATCCAACAGTGTAACCTCCAACAGTGATTTCTTCCTCTCCACATTACATCCTCATTTACATCCACTTCTCCCAACACATAAGCCTCCTCCCTGTTACTCCACATAGAACTTTGGGGGTAAAATCCTTGAGACCTGGACTGAATTGACTAATTCCAGTGGTGTCCTGTGGATACAGTATTCTCCCTGTCAGGCATCTGAGGAAGAAGTGGTTTGAGAGATATAAGTAGCCATACTCAGAGTTATTAACATTGGTTAATTTTGTTATATTACATGGGATATTCAATATATATTAGTGGATAGTAATTTCGTATTGCATTTTTCAATTATCGTAAAGCATATAGAGCTAAAGATAGGCATATCAAGAAACCTAAATAAATTAAAGTTTATTTTGAGCCAAATTCTACCTTCAGACATGCAAATACAGCAACACTTAGTCAATGGGAACTGAATGCTTATATATGAAAACCAAATTTGGTCCAGAAATTGAGGTTTAAAACTTATAAAAAATACATAACAATTTAATACAACTTGCTCATCCTATCTGTAATTATAACCCAATTTTTATATCAACAAGCACCAAATAAGCCACTACTATAAATGTCTGGCTAGATGGACTTGCTACTTAACAAATAATGCTGCAGAATTATGACATGAAAAATATTTGTATCTGCTCTATGAGTTCACTGAAGTCAGGTGTTTTTTACACTACAAAACATTAATTTCATAGTCTGGAGCAATATATTTCACATTTTAGCAATAACTAGATTTGATGACATTTAAGTTTGCTGAAGATTTTATTCAAGAAAAGTGCACATTGGAAAAGACACCTTTTTCATATTTCCATTAGGAACCTGTAAATGCATAAATTTTAGATAGTTTTCATTGTGAAACTTCAGTGTTAGCATCTGAGCAAAGTACATATACAACAGGGGAAAACCCATGAAAGCATACTAAAAAGTAAATTGAAATCAGCTTATGGATTCTGATACTAAAGCCAATATGCAGGTAATATCAAGCGTTGTTGAGTATAGCTTGCATTCTACAATGTTTCCCGTGTCATATATGCTAGAAGTCTCTTATTACTGGAATTTTACTACAATACTACATTTTTCTGAAAGTTGGCAAAGGCAGAGAAAAGGAATTTATTTTTTGCAGTTAATTAAATTTGTTCACATAGCTAGGATAGCCTATTATTACCGTTATGATAAGTGTCCCTGGATTGATAATCCTGTAATGCAGAATTGCACTCAGGAAGGTAAAATGACAGGATTAGCAAATTCAACTTCAGGTTAGACAGCAACATGCTCTCAATGAAACAAATGGGCTGACTGAAACTGTAAGGCCATTAAAAAACACGTTTAGGAAAAATAACAAGGTAAGTATTGGTATAAAACACACACACAAAACCACTATTTCTCAGACCCAATACAAGTGAGTATTTTCAAAAGGTGATTTGTTATATTGTAATTCCTATGAGTAGAAATTCATTTCTACAATTTTTAACTGTCTGCAACAATTCTCTGCTTTATTTCTATTTACCATATTATTCCCACTCTGCAAGTCAGCACCTACCTACCACATTTAGGGCATTACAGAAAGAGGAAGGGAGAAGTCCCTCTGGTCTTCTGAACTGCAGTTGTGCTGGCCGTTACATAGGCCTGCAAGGTATGTCTGAATGGGAATTTCCTGCCACCCTCCCTGCTTGCGCACAACGTAAGGGCCAAGCACAATCTGGCCTGCTATAAAAAGTCCCCTCCACTGATACTTTATGCTGCAACAATGTCTTTAATGTTACCATTGTACAGTTCACAAGCAGCAATTGTAATTCTGATTATTACAGATTATTTAGCTTTTTTTTTATTCCACAAAAACTCTAAATCTATTTAATCATTGACTTCACTGAAGCTGCATCAAGGGTAAAATTTGGCTCGTTGTTTATGTGCATTCTTTACTAAGTAAACAGAGACTAGTGAAAAGTTACCTCCAATGGCAAGAGCCATCAGCACTTTAAGCAGTAGTGATCATAACCATTTAGTTATAAAAGTAGAGTCCAGAGAGCATATTATGGCAAAACTTACTAGGATAATTCACTGGATTTCATTAAGGAAGTACAGTAACTCCTCACGTAAAGTTGTCCTGGTTAACGTTGTTTCCTTTCTGATCAATTAGGGAACATACTCATTTAAAGTTGTGCAATGCTCCCTTCTAACATTATTTGGCAGCCGCCTGCTTTGTCCACTGCTTGCAGGAAGAGCAGCCCGTTGCAGCTAGCTGGTGGGAGCCTGTAACTAGGGTGGACCGGCAGCCCCCCTATCAGCTCCCCACTCTCCTAAATTCCCTGTGCTGCAGCCGCCCAGCAGGCTATCAATTGCTGGGCAGTTCAGCTGTCCCTCCCCCCACTGCCATGTGCTGCTCCTGCCCTCTGCCTTGCAGCTGCTCCCAGAGACTCCTGCTTGCTGTGCAGGGGAGGAAGGGGGGGGGCTAATGTCAGGTGTCCCCCTCCCCCCGCTCCTACACCCCGCTTACCCCTTCTCCATATAGAGCAAGGAGGGACACAGATGGAGAGAGACAGAGAGAGCTTGGGGCAGCAGCTGCTGTCTCAACCTCCTGAACCACTTAAAAAGACAATGAACTTAAGAGTGGGTCAGCTTACTTAAAAGGTAGGGTTACCATACGTTCGGATTTTCCCGGACATGTCCGGCTTTTTGGGCTCCAAATCCCCGTCCGGGGGGGAAATCCCAAAAAGCCGGACATGTCCGGGAAAATCGGGACATGCGGGCGGCGGTGCTGGGCCGGGGGCCGGGGACCGGGGGCGCCGAGCACCGGGGGCCGGCGGGGCTGAGCGCCGGGGATGCCAGTGGCCGGGGGCACCGAGCGCCGGCGGGGCCGGGGACCAGGGGGGTCGGGGGCTGGGCCGGGGGCCGGCGGGGCCAGGAACCGGGGACCGGGGGCACCGAGCGCCGGCGGGGCTGAGCGCTGGCGGGGCCGGGGACCAGGGGGGCCGGGGCCGGCGGGGCCGAGCGCCGGCGGTGCCGGGGACTGGGGGCGCCGGGGGCCAGCGGGGCCGAGCGCTGGTGGGGCCGAGCGCCGGGGGGGCCGGGGACCGGGGGCACTGGGGGCTGGCGGGGCCGAGCGCCGGCGGGGCCGGGGACTGGGGGCCGGCGGGGCTGAGCGCCGGCGGAGCCAGGGGGTCCTCGGCCGGGGTCCGGGGGCCGGGCTGGGCCGGGGGGGTGCTGAGCGGGCCGGCGGGGCTGGGGGGTGCTGAGCGGGCCGGGGGGTGCTCGGCCGGGGGTCCGGGGGCCGGGCCGGGGGGTGCTGAGCGGGCCGGCGGGGCTGGGGGGTGCTGAGCGGGCCAGGGGTGTTCGGCCGGGGGCCGGCGGGGCCAGGAGGTGCTCGGCCGGGGGGCCGGGCTGGGGACCGGAAGTGCTGGGCGGGCCGGGGGTGCTCGGCCGGGGGCCGGGCCCGGGGCCGGCACCCCAGGGCCCGAGCCGACCCAGGCCGGAAACGCCAGGGGGGCCAGCCTGGGCCGCGCCTCCTCCCCCCACACACACCCCTTACCTGCTTCAGGCTTCCCGCGAATCAAATGTTCGCGGGAAGCAGGGGAGGGGGCGGAGTTGGGGCGGGGACTTTGGGGAAGGAGTGGAGTTGGGGCGGGGGTGGGGCTCGGGGCGGGGCCGGGGCCCCGTGGAGTGTCCTCCTTTTGGAGGCTCAAAATATGGTAACCCTATTAAAAGGGCCAGTGTGCATCTCTCTCTCTCTCTCTCACACACACACATACACACACACACACACAAAGTGTGTGTCTGTCTGTCTACTATGTTGTCTCCCCTCCCTCATGTTCGTGCTACCTTGTGTGAGAGGCTACATTAACAACAATGTGTTAACCCTTGAGGGCTCAACCGAGTGCTAGTTCATCATTTAGCAGCAAGGCATTCCCTGGGAAATATCCCTCTTCCACCCTCTAACTTCACCACCTCAACAAAGCTTCACAATCCTCAGAGCTGTGAACAGTATTAAATTGTTTGTTTAAAACGTATACTGTGTGTATATCTATATAATATATAGTTTTTTGTCTGGTGAAAAAAATTTCCCTGGAACCTAACCCCTCCCCCCGTTTACATTAATTCTTATGGGGAAATTGGATTTGCTAAACATCGTTTCGCTTAAAGTCGCATTTTTCAGGAACATAACTACAATGTTAAGTGAGGAGTTACTGTAACAGACTTCAAATAAAAAGTGATTTTAACCCTCTCTTCTTTACACTCAGTTTTTCAGAAGCAAGCATTATAAAATACTGCTGTTCAGCGTCTTCTGTCTTTAGTATTTTCTTTCATTTTCATATTATATGAATACCAGATCAATTTTGGACAAAGTAAATAGAAATAAACAGATTAAATATTATATATACAAAAACTCTAGCAATTGAAAGTTAGGAAATATGTGATTTTCAGTTGCTCATGCAACCTTAAATCATCCCTTATGTGAGTTCAGCCTGAGCCCTGAATGAGACAAGGATCAAGTGGAAAAAATAGTTTGCGCTCATGTAATTAAGGTCATAATGCATCTGCAGAAAGGGGCAGAATTAAAGTTGATTGGACAAATAATTCCAGCATTTCGTTATTTTCTAGTGCTTGACTTTACAACCTAAATAATGTTCAATTTTATAGTTTGTGTGTGTAATTTCCTAGCTATTTTTAAAAGGACAAAACAAATTCCATTATGTACAACTGTAACAATTCCCTCATCATCAGGGTTTGAGCTCTGAACCTCAAGCACCACAGCACAGATTTCTAACACATGAGCTACAGGACTAACTATATTAATTGGCACCAGTAGAAAGTGGATCCCAGAGTTGGGAGAAGGGCTGCTAGAGGCATGTGTTGCATACAAAGGGTGATCATGGGGGAGCCCAATCCAGTTTATTCTCTTCCCTACCATGGGTTTTAGTGGAAGCCTTAACTGGGCTCTCTCCTTGATTACCTTTCTCTCCCAGAAGTTGGGGGACCTCCTGCCCCATGTTATGCCAACAAGGATTGGACACTAAGGCTGTGTGTTGGGGGAAGGGGTTTGGAGGAGCCTAGCTTGGTTCTTTCTCAGCCCTCTCAACAGATGGGGTAGCTGATGTCCTAGGCAGGAATGAGAAACTGGGATTTGAGGAGGGGGCAAGCAGGTTGTCAAGGAACCTCCTCCCACTACAGCTACCCTGGCAGCTCCCAAACATTCCCAGCATAATGCCTCCTGAAATTGCTGATACTTGATGATAGTGCAGGCTGGGCTTTTTAGAACAGTCAGTGAGGAGTCCGGTGGCACCTTAAAGACTAACAGATTTATTTGGGTATAAGCTTTCGTGGGTAAAAATCCCACTTTTTCAGATGCATCTGAAAAAGTGGGTTTTTTACCCACGAAAGCTTATGCCTAAATAAATCTGTTAGTCTTTAAGGTGGCACCGGATTCCTCATTATTTTTGTGGATACAGACTAACACGACTACCCCTCTGATACTAAAACAGTCAGTGACATTAGCAAGTTGCCAAAATTTTCCTCTCTTCAAAGTGTTAGGCAACTAAATATATGGGTTACTAGCAGTCCTTCTTTAGAGAGATATCAGAGAGAGATGTGGCTAAAACTAGGGCAGTGTCCCTCTATAGCATTCAGGAGTATGATAACCATGCAACATTTGGTCCTATGTGGTTTACTACGTTTGTGGACAGGAAAACTCTTCCTCTCACACAGCTGGACAGGAGTTACTGATATGTTGCAATGAGAAACTAATGCTAGTCACAAGCCACTTTACTCCTGATTAGGAGTGCAACAAATTGCACTTTAAAGTGCCCAGAGCTAACACTGCTCTGGCCTGCTTGACTCCCTTTGAAAAAAGATTTATTTCAGTTTATTCAACAGCTAATGACCACCATCCTATGCTGTGGGTGCCATCCCATGATTTAGTCAACATTATTACAAAAACTCAGATTGACTGCACTTTCCATAAAAAACTTGAAAATTCATCCCCCAAAAGAGGGAGGATAACATCACATGACCATCCTTTCAACCGCTATGTCTACAATGGCACTTTTGTTGTTAAAACTTTTGTTGCTCAGGGGTGTGAAATACCACCATCCTGAATGACAAAAGTTTTAGCGACGAAAAGTGCTGGTGTGGACAGCACTTCGTTGACAGGACCCATGCTCCTGGTGATGAAGCTACCGCCCCTCATTAGAGGTGGTTTTATTTTGTCGCTGGGAGAGATAAAGAGCAGCTACACAGCGCACCTGCAGCAGCACAACCGCACTGTTGTAAGGTGCGCAGTGTAGATATAGCCATCTCCCACTTTCTTCAAATGCCCTAGAGAACAAACAGACTTGCATGTCCCAAAGGCTGCAAAGGACTGGAAAAAGGTAAATATAGTGCCAATCTATAGAAAGGAGAATAAGGACAATCTGGGGAATTACAGACCAGTCAGTTTAATTTCAGTACCTGGAAAGATAATGGAGCAAATAATTAAGCAATCAATTTGCAAACATCTAGAAGATAATAAGGAAATAAGTAATAATAAGAAATGATTTTGTCAGGAAAAAATGTCAAACCAACCTAACAGCTTTCTTTGACAGGATAACAAGTCCTATGGATAGGGAGGAAGTGGTAGATGTGGTATATCTTGACTTTAATAAAGCTTGATACTATCTTGCATGAGCTTCTCATAACAAACTAGGGAAATACAACCTAGATGGAGCTTCTAGAAGGTTTGTGGATGACTGGCTGGAAAATCATTCCCAGAGAGTAGTTATCAGTTGTTCACAGTCAAGCTGGAAGGGCATAACGAGTGGGGTCCCGCAGGGATCAATGCTGGGTCCGTCTCTGTTCAATATTTTCATCAATGATTTAGATAATGGCGTAGAGAGTACACTTATAAAGTTTGTGTATGATACCAAGCTTGAGGGGTTGCACATGCTTTGGAGGGTAGGATTAAAATTCAAAATGATCTGGACAAACTGGAGAAATGGTCTGAAGTAAACAGGATGAAATTCAATAAGGACAAATGCAAAATACTTCACTTAAGAAGGAACAATCAGTTGCACACATACAAAATGAGAAATGACTGCCTAGGAAGGAGTACTGCAGAAAAGGACCTGGGGGTCATAGTGGATCACAAGCTAAATATGAATCAACAGTGTAACACTGTTGCAAAAAAAGCAAACATGATTCTGGGATGTATTAGCAGGAGTGTTGTAAACAAGACACGAGAGTGCTTGCACTCTACCGTGCACTGATTAGGCCTCAACTGGAGTAATGTGTCCAATTCTGGGCGCCACATTTCAGGAAGGATGTGGACAAATTGGAGAGAATCCAGAGAAGAGCAACAAAAATGATTAAAAGTCTAGAAAACATGACCTATGAGGAAAGACTGAAAAAATTAGGTTTGTGTAGTCTGGAAAAGAGAAGACTGAGGGGGGACATGATAACAGTTTTAAAATACGTAAAAGGTTGTTCCAAGGAGGAGGGAGAAAAATTGTTTTTCTTAACCTCTGAGGATAGAACAAGAAGCAATGGGCTTAAATTGCAACAATTTAGGTTGTGACATTAGGAAAAACTTCCTGTCAGGGTAGTTAAACACTGGAATAAATTACCTAGGGATGTTTTAGTATCTCTGTCATTGGAGATTTTTAAGAGCAGGCTAGACAAACACCTGTCAGGGATGGTCTATCAGTGAGTCTCAAGCAGGAGTACATGTCCCCCTGTGAGTACGCAGAGGTCTCCCAGGAGATACATCAACTCATCTAGATATCTGCCTGGTTTTACAACAGGCTACATAAAAAGCACTATGAAGTCAGTACAAACTAAAATGTGATACGATGACTTGTTCATACTACTCTATATACTATACACTGAAATGTAAGTACAATATTTATATCCCAATTGATTTATTTTATAATTCTATGGTAAAAATGAGAAAGTAAGCAATTTTTCAGTAATCGTGTGCTGTGACCCTTTTGTATTTTTGCATCTGATTTTGTAAGCAGGTTGTTTTTAAGTGAGGTGAAACTTGGGGGTACGCGAGACAAATCAGACTCTGGAAAGGGGTACAGTAGTCTGTAAAGGTTGAGAGGCACTGCTCTAGATAATACTTAGTCCTGCCTTGAATGCAGGGGACTCCCAAGGTTCCTTTCAGTCCTACACTTCTATTATTCTATGATCACATGACCATCCCTTCAATGTCTCCCATTTTCTTCAAATGCCCTAGAGAACAAACAAGCTTTATAGCATGTCCCAAAAGCTAATGGTTCAAGAGAAAGCAAGGAAATATGCCAGAGTTAATAGAACTCTGCTGCTATTACTTCTGCAAATTGCAACTGTGGTAGTATGGCATAGGGACAAATGCAGTCTCTCAGAACCAGAACTAGATCAGGCTCCCATTCACTTCAATGTGATTTGGATTACACCCTCATATAAATGGTTTGGAGCCAGACTAGGACTCAAAACCAGCACCTTGAATGCCTCCTGGAAGGAAACCCACAGCAGGGAACATATATTCAATCCCATTTAGAGCCCACTACAATAGTGTAATCTCCATGTGACAAAGGCATGGACAAATATAGTAAGATCCTTGTACCTATAAGGAATTATTGTGTTTGCCTAACCAAACAAACTTTGCTTCTAACCATGGGTGGTATCTTGTCATCTAGCACCAAGCCTCAATCCAACCAGACCCCAAATTACAAGCCTCTTTTACAAATGGCAGCCACACTACTTCAAACAGAATTGCTAATTCCTCCTGCATATTTTCATCAGACTAGCAACTTCACTGCTATCTTGTCTGGACTGAGCTTCAGCCAGATAGCTGTCATCCAGCCTCCAATTGCCAGTAGACACCTAGTCATCCAACTCCTCACATCAGTGGGGCTAGCTAAGATTCAGACACAGTTATGTGTCCTACAGAAGACAAAGCAGCCCATGGCTCTTCACAAACCTTCCCAGTAAATTCATATACATTTTGAACAAGAGATTGGGAACCGAATCCTGATGTTAATGGGAATTTGGCCTAAGTAAAGATATGGCCCTATTTCAGATTGCATGTTACAGAATATTTGAAAAGACTCTGCTCGTTATTGTCCAAAGTCTTGCTTCCCCATCCAGAAGAATGAAAAAATGTAAATGCAGGAAAATCTCTGTTGTTCTCATGTCTAGATCATGCAAACCATGGAAAGGGGGGTTCTCCATAGTAGATTTCTGCAGCAGCAGCAAAGTAGAGTAGGTGAGGGATAGGACCTGCGGGTGCTTATTATGCCATTATGTGGATATGTGGGCCAAAATCAGACAGGAGTACACTGGGAGAAGCCCATAACTTGTAGTACTGGCTTCATCTATGTTCTGTAAAGTGGATTGAGAGGAGAGGGAGATTTATTGTTTCCTAACTCTTACATAATTCCTCCCCTGCCCCTCGCGCACACCCATCCCACCCACTCGACCCCTCTCCCACCCACCACAGGGTTTTAACACGGGACCATGATCTGGAGCTCTATGTAGTATAAAGACACTAACTATTAAGAGTCAGTAATTTGTTAATGCACCTAATATACACTGCAATCATTTTCCATATTTGTTTTTCTCGTGGTATTTAACATGTAAAATCATGACTATCTACTAAAAAAAGGACACCAGCAACACATTGGGCCTGCCTTCAAACCATAACGACGTGAGGGAAATGCCCCTATTTTCCACATTTTAAAAAATAAATTATTCCATCATTTAAAAAAATGTCAAGCTCTTATTTTGATATAAAATATCAACACACAGTTTGTGAGTTTCCTTTAACAAAACACTCTTCGGACAGCAGCATATTTTGCAGAGTGAAATGATGGTCTGCAGTAATGGTGCTGATTCACAGACAGAAAACTAACAGACGACATCCATACTAGCTTCTTCTGCATTAGAAATACAACAACGTACACTGACTACAAATGCCTCTCAGTGTGCATATGAAATACCCATCATCATTAGTGCAAGTTGTGCTCATGCATGGAGAGGAGAAATTTACCTTAATGCTTGCATACTGAAGCAAGACAAAATCAGTAGAAGGTAAATTTATTTTCAAGTCAAGGGACTGCAGGCAATGGAGAATAACCACAATGAGAAATTATTTTTTTAAAAGGCCATTGACAGTATCCTTTTAAGATTTGCAGTTCTCTGCAGTCAGTCAAATTAAGTGGTCTCTACAAATTCAAAACACTACGGTTAGGATATGGAACAGATCAGGTGATTTAGTCTATTGTCAAATTCGAAACCATCAGCTTTCCCCCCCCAAACATTCTAAACAGAACACATTTTCGGATCCTTTTTTTGTGTGTGTAAATTTCCTCTTTGAACAATAAAAACAATGTACTTGTTGATACAGAACATTAATTCCATTAAATGTAATGAAAAAGCTATCAAAGTATAATTATGCAAACTAATTTACAGAACTGTAAGGTCTTAAAACTACTGGAATTACAATATGAATTGAACTTGCGTGGTAGACAAATTGATCATTTATGCCGATACAAGGGTGGATAATTCCATGTATCCTACTGTTATAAACCAGGGGTTCTCACACGGGGGGTTGGGACCCTTTAGGGGGTCACGAGTTATTACATGGGGGAGTCACGAGCTGTCAGCCTCCACCCCAAACCCCGCTTTGCCTCCAGCATTTATAATGGTGTTAAATATATTTTAAAATGTTTTTAATTTATAAGGGGGGTCACACTCAGAGGCTTGCTATGTGAAAAGGGTCACCAGTACAAAAGTTTGAGAACCACTATTATAAACAGAATATTAGTGACAAGAAGCCCCATACACAAGAAAGCCCTTGATAGGTTCTGCTGCCTACTCATGTTCCTAGTTTCTTGTTAAAGCTGATGTTATATGCTGAGGTTATCTGCTTCTTTTCCGCACATTTAACAGTTCCCTGATTTCTCAGCTTCTAAAAGCCTGAGAGTAAACCTACATGTGATGGATTCAGTTAATATTACAATCATCAGTATACACTGTTTTAAAGTATAGTTAACTGCAGAAACTCACCCCTTTCTAGGATTTTAAACATACTTAATAAAGCATAAACATTTATAATTAGCATTACTATTTATCTTGCAATATAAACACCATCACTAGCATGATACATTATATATTACTGCATTTCTTTCCAACCAAAATACATAAGATTATGCATATTTTCAAACTACATCGTTTTGAGGGAGAGAGAGTCAGTTTCTGAACTCATACTCAAAGGGCCAATTCTTCTGCTGCAAGAATACAACTAAGTCCTGTGGGGTGGGATCAAGACCAAATGCACAATGATCAAGGAAAAACTTTGCATCAGTATTGGCAGTAAATAAAATAGAAAACCAAATGGCTTTAAATAAAGAGATTATATTTAAACTATTGTGCTGTCCTCTCACTTTAGGTATTTAGAGCATGGCCAAGTAAACAAACATCAGCCTGTATAATTTATGAAGCAATAAACAATCAATCATTTAATTTTACAGTATAATAGGTACCCTTATGTCATTAATGCATGCACCCAGAGTACTTCAAAGCAATAAAAAACAACAGGTAGCAATATACCAAACTAACTGAAAGCACAACTAAATATATAGGATCTTAACTGAGTTTCAAAAACCCCAAGGGGTTCTGCACTTCAAATCCATTAATGGACAGAGAATGCAACAGGCAGTGTACAAGGCCCAAGCAACAAAACAGGAAGTCAAAGCAGAACAATTTTTCAACGGTCTCCATTGAAACTGAGCATAGAGAGTCCTCAAGACAGTACTTTGGTTTATGCCTTACAGTAAATCCATAAAACTGTAAAATCTACCAAAGTGACAAACCAGCAATCAATGCTGTCTAGCCAGACTGAGTGATATGAAGAACCATTTTGACCAGGTTATAACTTTTCCTGCTAAGATTAATCAAATATGTAAACAACTATTGAAAGAGGAACACCTCTTATTAAAGAGAAGTAGTTACAACTACCAACTGCAGCAGAAATCCAGAGTTTGGACCAAGGTCTCCTCATCCTGACTAAAAACAGGTGATGCCAGACACATTACTAAAATGGCAATAAGAATTTTAAAAATGATTGAAAATGCACTTCTGACAAGACAGCCTCAAATTAAAAACACCACCATGATTTTTATCTTAGGTGTCTGGGAGAGCATTTAAACCTTTAAAGGCTTACATTAAGAAAAGCACAGTAAATGCTTATAGCTTGATTACAGGATATAGTGGTAAAAATGCCAGAGCACTGTCTGAACTATAATCTCCACCTTACTACTATCAGTTGTGAATTACTGGTCTTAATTTTGCTGTCTTAATTTTGGAGTCTTCTTATACAGGTATAAACCTTTAAAACATACCATTTTCTTTGGTATGTTTTCTTCAAAAAGCAAGACTTTTTTTAAGGCACTGTCAGGTTAAAAATCATATTTAACAACAAACAAAACAAATTTATTCTCTTTTCTTACTAAGACTACTTCAGTTGCTTAAAACTGAAGGGATTATAAATATTTAATTTATGTGTTGTTTGTCACTTTGAGCATTTCTTTGACTGTCCACCAATGAAAATAGATTCGTCAGTGTCTAGTCAATTTCACAATACTGCAGCGTTTGCACTGCAAAATGCTGCAAGAGTCTCTGCATAAAATATTGGACTCTGGAAAATAAATGGAAGCTCTCTTTTAAATTGGTCTTTAAACCTCAATTAGAAGCCAAGTTTGACCTGGCAGTATTCCTTCAAAATATTTTTCTGGCTTGAAGTGGATAAATAGCTGTTTGCCAATAAAAAATTCACAGTTCTCTTGAGATAAAACACCATAGCCACCTTTCTAAAATCTAAACAATTACACTTTATCTGCACATCTTTGGAGGGGAAGGAACAAAAGCAGGGGAGAACAATCTCTTGGATGAGATGGAAATCAGTAAATACATTTAGAAACAAATCAAGGGACTGTGATCTAAACTCTCTTATCTTTGTGAAATATTGTTTAAGAGGCTGACAGAACAGAATCCGTATTTACTGGTTCATCTTAGAGGAACAATGGAACTGCAAAGAAACCTCCCTGAAAGGTTAGCATTCTAAGGGAAAGAGAACCCAAGGACACTGAAAGAAGCTTAAACAGAACATAACTGCTCTGAGGGGAAGGTTCAAAACTCTGCACTAGAAAATTATTATTTCCAAGAGGCAAGGGGAAGTCCAATTTTGGAGGCAGTTTTTAAGAACCAGACCACAGAAGTCTTCACATCCTTTTGAGTTGGGTGGGCCAAGAACATTTTACACCTATGCTCCTATCTTAATGTAGCCAAGGTCCAATGTGCTTCAACAGCAGCCCTGAGAACTATAAGTTGTGGACTACAAACTGTGGCATGTTCAGAGAACTTCCTGGTTCCTGCCAGGATGTACCCTCTGCCCCCCTTTCCCCAGCAGGAGGTCTCAGCACTGACTGAGCTGGGAGCACATAGCAAGCAAGCAGAGAGGAGGCCGCTGGACTGTAATCCTGTTCTATGTTCTTCACAGAATAAAGCCTTGTTCCTGAGTGGGTCTGGTCTGAGGTGAACACACACTGATACACAACACAGAGCACAGCACACAAAGGAGCCTCAGGCCCAGTTTCCCAAAGTTGTGTAAAAAGTCATAAGTCAGGCTTCTCCTATCTTGAACAACCTCATACTGGGCCAGTGAACAGGAGAGGGGGCTACATCAGCATTGACTCTAATGTAAGTGTTGGTTGCCATCAATAAAGCCACAAATGGTCTTGCCTTTAGTTATCTCCCACCATATCTCCACCTACGTTTGGGCTGGAATGATTCATCTATCTGAAGTTTGAAACTTGTTGGGAGCATGGTGTTTGCAGTAATAGGGTTTCACTTCTGCAGCTCACTCCCCTCCAGAAATATACCTGAGCCCAGCCTGGCACAATGCATCTTTTTGCCCAAGTCTTCCACTAAATCCAAATTCTTGAACTTTTATGTCACAGCCCTCTGGCGGTTTGGTTCCCTTCCTCTTAAATTGATCTATGGTAGTTCAGTGCTCTGTGGGGAAGTAATGGAGTATATGTTCCCTTTTTCAAATGTCATTTCTAGCAAATCTAGACACTGTAAAGTATGTCCTGATAACAGAGATACCAGCTCTACCACAGACTTCCTGTGTTATTTTGGGAAACTCAATTAACCCCTGTGACCTGGTTTCTCTGTTTGTGCAGTAAGATCTCCACATGTGCCCTGGCAATGATGGAAGACACCTCAAGGAGTAACAAATAAGGAAGTACACATCTCTAACAGAGAAGGGAGAGAAAACCAGTTGGACTGGCCATTGCTACTGATGGCAACTAGTCTGGACTGGCCATTGCTACTGGCAGCAACTAGTTTCCATTTGAGCAGCTTGAGAACTATAAACCTATCACCATAGATAATGATTTTGAGCCTTCACAGTGAAAGACAGAGACATGGGATTAGCAGATCGTACTGCTTTATCTAATTTTTTGGCCATAATCAAGTTCTTTTGGACAAACAAAACGAACTGGTTGAGAATGATCCTGCTAGGTATAAAAAAAAATCTAGAGGGCAAGAAGCAAGAGAAGGCGCTCCTGTTGTTCTCACCCTATGAGGCAGAAAAAAAATAGGTCACACAAGAGAGATGCAGCAGTACCTAGATACATGCCACAAAATTCTACAATTCCATTGGTGCTCTTTGCTGTTTTGAATGGAACCAGAATCATATGCCTTAAATCAGAGAAACAGGAGAACACGAAGGATAAAGTCCCACAGGACTTCACAATTTAAATAGTGTCAGAAATATAGGTATGGTATCATCTCTCTCTTTTTACAAAATTGCTTAGGATGTGCATGTAAGATCAACCCAATCCCAGGATCTAAAAAAAAGCAGACAACTAGCCTGCCCTCAGGAGCCGGGGAAAGCTCCTTGTTCACAGTTATACAAAAGTAACCCAAAGAAAGTTGGTCTCTGTACTATGATGCAATGAACCCTATCCTAGAAATTATCCAAAATATCACCATTGTTTAAATGTACTTGTTATAGTCTTGCCACAACTTCTTCTAACTCTTGTGAAAAATGAAATTAGAGTTTGGTCAATAGCATGTTAGATTTTTATGAGAAATACCCTTCACTTTTCACTAGAGAATGGTCTAATTGACCTAGCAGGTCTTGTCCATCTTGAACTATTCTGATTTTTTCAAATAAATGTGGACTTTTGACTACAGGAGTCACGAAACTTTGAAATGAGAGCTAAATCAAACATTCAAATTAGAAGTACAAACTATTGCAGTAATGAAAACACAGTTTGTAAGAAAGTTGTTGAGACACATTAGCCAGGGATAAAATGAAGAGACGCAAATGCCATTAATGGCATAATGAACTTCTTATATTTATTCAAGGAACCAGAACAAAATCATCACTAGGGGACGGAGACTATCAATAACATGCACATCAACTATAGTAATATTTTGCTCTATTTTTCAATAATAAACTATTTATTCTTTTTAAAAGGAGAATTGTAACAATTTGTAGAGTCCTCAAAATAAAGATGTTAGCTTAGTATATTTTTCTAAATAGTTTGACTCCCTCCAATATTTTTTATTTTTTCAACCAATTGTTTTTATATTTCTTAGCAACTCAGTAAATCAAAAGGAAAAATGAGAGCATTAATATTGTAAAACTAGAGTAGGACAGCCCAATCAATAATATTAACCACAGTATAAATATTCATTACATCATCCTCTAAAGGAGGATTTAATCAAAACTTCTTTATAAAAGGCTAAGGCAAACTATTTTGAAAAAAGTGTTATGTAAGTAACAGATGATCAGTGTGAATGTAAAAGCTTTTTGGCAGATAAACAACATTACACACACACACAGAAAAACAAAGGACAAATTCAGCGAACAAATGTGTGTCTACGATTCCCACAGAAGATAACAGGATTCATGACCATGTATCTGATGGCAGAATTTGGCTTCTATATCTATAAAAGGTATACAAGTCTTTGTGTTCTTGTTCATATATAAAATAACTGCAGTTGTGGCTGTTCATTACTTGTATGATTTTACTGTAATATCTAATCTAGAATCTAACAGCCTGCCCTCAACATTCGCAAGAAATTATACGACTTTAAAATGAGCTTTCACTTTTGCAGCCACATATCTGTTAGTACCAACTATCCAATAATATTTTTACCTTAAAAGTACAGTTCATTCATGTTTAATAGAGGACAGCAACACCCAAAACAAAAACATCATTTAAAAAATGGTGAAAGCATCTTGCATTTCAGAAAGATATAGGCTTTTCTAATATCTTAAATGAGTTATCAGCCAAATACAAAGAAAAGTGATTGCTTTTCACAATGCCTTTTTTTTTAAATAAAGGGTTTTTTAAAATGTATTTAAAATGTTACATGCAGTTGGTTAATCAAACCTAAGCAAGGGCAGCCTAATGCCTAGCAACATTCCCTAGCAACACTCTATTACAAAGATCTCAATCTAGAGTGGGAATGGCTTATAGAGACCTGTTTATACACAATCTCTAACAGGAAGACAGTATTGCTTCTTTTATTTACTCACTTGTAAATATCAATATATTTTAGTCCAACTGTATGTCTTGATCCTGTAGACACGCCTGAACCTAGCAACTACTAGTGCGACTAACAGTGGTAATTTAAGCAAAACTACTCTTGGTAGGAAGCACCATACCAAACAAGGGTCTGCAAGATTATCCATAGTTCATAGAAATTATACCTTAAAATATGCATTTACAAATAATAATTGTATTCATTCATGTCTCTGGATTTATCTTCCAGGATTATAATCTAAAAACTACAGGGAAGCTCTGGTAAAACATATGGCTGCATTTCAGTTACACTAGCTTGCTTTTGCAATATTTGTTACCAAACTTATATTGTCATTGTATCCTGAATTATATCAATTAATTTATTTTCTGCTACAATAATTCTGTTTTCCTAAACAAAAAAAGTCAAAGTGGTATAATCTTTGCTATGCTCACCTCTCTAAAAATGATGGCAATTCAAACACTTTAAATGGGAAGAGAAAAACATTCTGAAACTAGAAAGTACTAATCAAAGTGTCCACTAAACCTTGTGGCCAATTCATGCAGCTCAGGAAATGCTAAGTGCCCGTGTACTTTTAAAAAAACTCTCCTGTCCCCACAATCCAACAAGCTCCATACAGTGCTACCTCCCATACAAGACACCATGGGGATTCAACACTTTTAGCTTGAGCATGCCATATGAAGGGTACACTTTTATTGACAAAGTAGTTCAAAAACGTAGGCTCAAATTTGATTATGCTAAAATGCACATGAGTCCCAAAAGTTGAATCTGTTAAAACTAAAAGAAACACAAGGAAGCATGAAAGTCAACAGTGTCTATCTAAAAGAGTACATACGTTCATAAATATCTTGAGACCATAGTGTGAGCACATTACATGGTTATATAAATTTATATTGTACATGCCAAGAAACGTATGCTCAAAATGCATTCCTTTCTAATATACATTACTATCCAGTAGCATTTATTATAATATGGAAATGAACATAATACCAACACATAATAGTGGTCTAATCTCCCTTGATGGAATTAATACACAGTAAATTCTATTAATTTTAGTAGCATTCCAAGAGCATGTACATTAGACATGAATCATGTGTGATTTTGCATTTCCTTCCTTATTGTCTGTATATATCACCTTAATTCATTTTATAATAAATGTGATCAGTTCAATATTGACTGCTTGAAAAGTTTACATTGTTTTAAAAAAGTTTCAGTTCAGCTTCTCCTTTTTAATCTTCTGGACCAACTCAAACAAAGCACTCTAATGTAAAAATCAGATGCAAGAAAGTCTGAATGCTAATGGTCTAAGCAAAGAAGTTGGAGCCAAGAGGATGCAGACAAGTATTGTGAGCCAAATCCTGCAAGGCCTCCACATACAGAATTGCCATTGACGTCAGTAGATATTCAAGCATGGAGGGCTTACAGGATCAGTTTTTCCATTGTATGACCCTTGGTAAATCATCTGACCTTATCACTCAAAATCCTTGGTAGCAAATTAGGGAAACAAGGCTTAGATCACCAGTGTACATGGAAAGCATTTTTTTTTCTCTTTTTTAAGTATGGTTCAACTCTGAAAAGTAGCTACATTAAAAAAAAAAAAAGGACACTGTGGGAGTCCATGGTTGTTATCTCTCAATGATTGCTGCATCAAATGTCCTTATGTTTACAAGACTTTTTTTTTCTAACGGATTGCTCTGCAACACAAGGACTCTGAGTCAAATTAGGTTCTTTCCATCTTGTGCATCACTAACAGCAATAATAATTCTAAGAATTAGAACTTTAGTTGTTGTCTAACCTCTTTGTTTTACAATTACAACCCAAGTGAAACTGTTGCAAACTCACAGTCTTCAAATCGGCTTGCACAGGGAGTAAACTGACTGGAATTTCTGAAACAATTCTGATGAGGATGCTAAAGACTGAAGAGAATCTCGCTCACTAAGGCTAAGCTGTGTTTACTTGGCATAGTTAAAAGGAGTAAAAAAACCCTTATTTTTGTCAATTAAGTGAACAGATATGACTGAGTACATAAAAGAAACAGATCTGTTGAATTTCTACAGATTCACTATTCAGACTAAAACCACGTTTTAAATATATTTTATACTAATAGTGGCAAAATGTTTTAAAAAATCTCTACTGCACCAAACATCAGATGCAGGAGCAAAGTATTATTATATACTATATTTTAAATCCTGTCATAATCAATTTAGCTATGTCTGGGACAAAATACTCAGTTTCACTGTGTTTTATAAAGATTCACAGACTGCACAGCTCAATCTTTTCCTCAGAGGCAATGAAATCTCTTGACTGATTAGCTTGTCTGTAGATGTCCTCTTGCTTTTAAAATCCTTGATAAGTAAAATTTTTCAACACATGCATACAAAAGGTCTCAAAAGGAATAAAATGTATATGCTTTTGGTTAGCACTTTTATGCTGTAACATCTGTATGACAGTTATTTCTTTTGCATAATCAAAAGATTATGCAAGATTACCAAATCTCCACTATTCATATCAATCTAGCTTGAAAACAATAAACAGTGCACAAATAGTATTTTACTTGCTTTTTGGGAAGAGAAAGATTTTTTTAGCAGATTTCCTAATTGTTTATTTGTGATACTGTTATACAGAAGAACTAAGATAAAACAAGAAATAAATGGATGTCAAACAAAGGCAGTATCTTTATACATTAGAAATAAAGGAAATAAGGCTGTCAGTCATTACTAATTATTTTCAAATAATATGAATTGACACACACTTGAACAATATAAATTGCTCCTATTCATCATTTCAGGAATGAGATGGCAGAAATCAAGATTTCATCAACACTCGACCTCTTCTTTATTTCAGGAAGGAGGAGGGCTCAGTGAAGGAGGAAGGATGCTAGTGCAAAAAAACTTCAGTGAGTCTAAGGGGGATGTCTAAACTACAATTTGTCATCTGGTTTTAAGTAGAGTTAACTGCCAGTTTACTGACTTCAGCTCAGCTTAGGGTAAACTACAAGTATGTGTGTCCTAAAACAGACTGCACATGATGGCATTTTTCTATTCTCTGCTTTATTTAATTAATGCACTGAGAAAACATCCTTAGTAGGTTTAAAAGTTAAAATAACCCTAATAATCTGTAAATTATGACCAAAAAAACCAACAAAATAGGTGTTTCCCATTTTTGTCATATGTCTCAATGGCATGTGTTGCATTGGAAGGTTTGAAGATTGAGAGATATGGGGAGGCAGGCTGGTGTCAGGTTCTAAAATTGCTTTGCGGAACCCCCTGCTTTTCTACTGTGCAGCAAAAAACAGGCAGCTAAGCCCCTGAGTACTGCTAATATGGGGTCAGCTCAGCAAGAACCTCTGATGGTAAGGGAATCTGCCACAAGTGCTTCACTTCATCCCAGGGGGGAAAATTCCTGGGAAAATGATAAAGAATCCCTTGTTTCCAAGGGTGAAAGAATCCCTTGATAAAAGCCTCTCTTACAGAGAGAAGAGAAAATACACACACATACACACAGTGGTGTGCACTTATCAGCCACCTCTTGGTTCCCAGCAAAATGTTATTAATCAAAATCTGTTACTATCAGGATGGCTACTAAGCAGCATCCTCTGTACATACACACACGCACACACACAGAGAATATATACACGATGCTGAAGTACAAATGTCTTAGCATGACTTTGGGATTGTTTCATTATGTAGCTTATTCCTAGTGAAAGCCATTGCAGTGTGCTATACAATCCTTATAGCACTCTACGTTACCATGTGTTCAGGATACACAGAACAACTGTTTTAGGACTCTTCTAGGGAGATTTAAAAATAGTTATCGGAACAAATTTTATTGACATTTTATGTACAAGAAATGGGGCTTCTATACTCAAGTATCAGGAGAGTACAGGCACAGTGGTGCTTGAACAATTTTTATAGTGGGGGTGCTGAAGGCGAAAACCAGGGACTTGGGTTGTTATTACTACTTTAAGCGAGGTGGTGCAACGCCTCTAGTTCCAGCTCCTATGTACAGGCACTATTCCCTCATTTAAAGCACATACCAGACTTGTGAAATCCAAAAGACACTGGCAACACAACTCTGCCTACCCACAAGGGCAAGCTATGCATACTGCAAGACAAAAACAATTCAAACAACAGCAAACAAGGAAGCAACAATTTAAGCATCAATTCTGAGTTATTTTCTAGACATCAGGCTCAATATGTCCCAGCCGAACAAACACCACATCATTGCTTGGTCTCCCTCATTCATCCACTGTGAACCTACAACTAATCTAATCCTAATTGCCATGGAAACAGGAACAGAGAAATGAAGTCCCTTGGCACCTCTCATGAACAGGACATTCCAATTACCTGCACATTCACACAGCTGCCAGAGTTTATTAACAGCATGCAGTTTTGATCTCATTTTAAGTCCATCTTTATATTTTCTTTTTTCTGTGTAACATGCTCAGTGCCCTTCAGGAAAATGCATGTTTCACATCTGTAGTTTATTTATGGAAGTGGCCAACAACTATTGTAAAGTTAGAGTGTAGCATTAAATATTTTCCATAACATGAAGTGTTTATGGAAGATAACTGTCTTGGACACATAGTTTTGCGGCTGTGCAACAAGCATGCAGCTTCTTGTTTGAGGAACATGTTTCCCAGAAGTGGGAAAATACAGAATATGCTTATGAATATGCAGGGTCAGCCTAGTCTTATTATGCATTCAGTAAATGTCACTCATGAGCCTTGAACTTGGACCATTCACTGGTAGGCTAAACAAAAAATATTTACATGCAATAATACTTATCACCGATACAAATTAAGGGCCTGAATCCTACTGAGACAGAACAAATCACCAGCTTGAAATGAGTTCTGACTGAGGAAGGTCTCTGGGCCTTAAACATTATAGATTTTGGGGCGTAGGAGGAATGAAATCAGGGAATCGGCCAGGCTAAATAGCACAGGCCCCCAACAGTCTTCTCAAAACCCTCTTTCTGGAGGGACAATTTGCAGAGAACTCATTGGACTAAACCTGGCGGTTTTCCTGCCTCTCTGGCCTACTTCACAATTGTTATTACTATTAAAATGTGCGACACACTTTCCAGACATTAAAAAAAACAAACAAACAAGCAAACAAAAATGACAGTTCTGAGGAGCTCACAGTTTAAGAAGGAGGGAGAAATCAGGAAGGAAGGAATTCCCCACAGGAGGAGAAATCTGGCCCAGTATTTCCAACAAGAGAACTAAAAGTCACTGTCATATAAGAAAAATTGCATTGATGTATAAAAAGGTAAAATATTTATTTGAAACATAACTACTGAAGATAGAAAGGGAAGAAACCACAAGGGAATGAGACTGAGGAAAACAGCAACTGAAGGAAACTTGAACACAAAGCGAATGTCATTAATCTACTGCCACCAGAACATACTACCTGAAATCTAAAATTACAAAAGACATCAGGGCAACAAGTGCATGGAGGAAGGAAAGCGCATTCTTCTCATTTTAGAACCTGAGATTCTTTTCCATCTATTATCCCTCATATTAAGGAAAAAACAATGAAGATGAAGGAATGAAAATATTTTATTTGTAAGTATTTGTATTTTTCCATTGTGAATATGAAGAGCCATATAAGATTTTGTATTTTGATACTTCAAAGACTGGCACGTTGTTAATTTTATTGCAATATGCAGATCATATTAAAAACCAGTGTACAGGGATTTAGATAGGATGTCAAATATGGCATCATACATCACTGATTCATAATATGGTCTTATTCCTAATCTAATTTTGATTAAACAAATATGCAAACACAGTCAACAGTATTTAAATAGTGCTAGTATGTAACTCCCAAGTATTAACAAAAGCAGAGAGTCATTAGCATGGTCATGAGCATGAGAGTACCTAAACAAAACAAAAATTGAGCAGTTCAGATCCTATTTGCCTGTGTTTTCAATTTTAATTTATTAGTTCTTTTGTGGAGAACAGGAAATAATAAACTGATGATTGGTGCTTTTCAACTCTTTATTTTGAATTACACAAGCAACAGAATACAGTAAGTGACCTTCCCCCCGACCCTCACCATTCCTCCCTTCCTCACTCTCTCTCACATGCAGAGTTCACAATCAAATCTACTTCAGTTACTACATTAAAAGTATTTATTTAGGAAGGCAACATTTTACTATCTGTTCATAATTTTAAGATATTGACAACTTTACAATATTAGCTTCAAATCAGAAATGCTAACTACAGCAGCATTCAATGTGCATCTGTAAAAATATAACCTGTTACTGAAAGATACAGTTTTTCTGCTACACATTTGTATCCTACCATTTACCAACCAATTTTTTACTCTGAGACAGCCAAAGTACCAATACAACCCACAATCATGGGTTTAACATTATTAAAATGGGGACCCAGTTCAATATATACCATTTTATAAACTGGGAGGCTCAATACAGGTTGGTGTATAGCAGGATACTGGGAAATATCATGTGAAGTGCTTTTTGGGGATTTTGGCAGCTTTTCACAATTCTTTTCCAAAACCAAGATGTTGGTGTCCTCAGTGGTTCAATTTGTCCTATCCCCTTCCTCCTGTAACAAGTTTGAATGAATTGGATTACAAGTTACTGTAGTATGGGGGTGGGTAAACTTTTTGGCCTAAGGTCCAAGTATGTAGTATGGCGGGCCATGAATGCTCACAAAATTGGGGTTGGGGACTGGAGGGGGTGAGGGCTCTGGTTGGGGGTGCAGGCTCTGGGGTGGAGCTGGGGATGAGAGGTTGGGGTGCAGGAGGGTGCTCCGGGCTGGGATCGAGGAGTTTGGAGAGCACGAGGGGGGATCAAGGCTGGGGCAGGGGGTTGGGGTGTGAGGAGAGGCTCAGGGGTGCAGGCTCTGAGCAGCATTTACCTCAAGCGGCTCCTAGAAGCAGTGGCATAGCCCTTCTCCAGCTCCTACGCATGGAGCGGCCCCTGACCCGGCTAGCGCCAGAGTGGGCCCATGCGGCTGCTTCGGGAGCCGTGTGGTGTGGCCCCGGCTGGACCGCCAGAGCAGGGCCGAGCCGCGTGGTGCATGCCCCAGACCCCGCTCCCCAGTGGGAGCTCGCATGCCGTCTTAAAATGGTTCGTGGGCCCGATCAAGTCCGCGGGCCATAGTTTGCCCACCCCTACTGTAGTGGGATAGAAAATAATCCGCTTATGGGTAACCAGTTACTTTAGTATCATAAACATCTTAGTGGATGTGATATATTAATGTCCCTTGAGAAGGTTAAAGTAAGTTGCTTTTTAAAAATAAATTACTGACAAAACTTAGTCCATTGCCAAAAATTGTTACCCAGTATTCCAAAAACAAGTTCAAATGGAGAGTAGTGGAAGATACCACTAATTAATAGACTGTCTTCTCAATATTACATAAATTTTAAGACAGTTGATCAGCCTCCTCAAAAACAGAAATGTATCACTACGGTATGATTATAGACCCATGTGTCATTTTATACAGAGTGGATCAAGATCTTCCCTGGTGTAACTCCAATTAAGTTAATGACCATGGAAACATTTGGTCCAATACCACATGAATGTAAATATGTACTGCACAATCACTTTTGTATTTAATATACTAACTTCTTATATTAATATTTGCCCTTTTGAAGACTCTTTTTCTGAATCCATTAGTAACGTTATAAACAAAGTTCTTAAAGTAACAATAAAAAAGGGAAAACAAACCACATTACAAAAGTACAAGATACCACAATCTCCATTTCATTGCAAAGACTTTACCCTACTATGAGGATTTTACGTTCAGATGAATTTTCATTTTACATTTCAGTTGCCAAAATGAACTATGACATTCATCATGTTGTTGTGACAAAGAAAAATGTTGCTGTGATAAATACCTTTAGACATTTTCCTAATCTGTTTTCACATCAATCTTGACTTATATCATTGACTCAGTAGACAAAATTACACCAGGAATGCTGTTTCCCAATAGTGTTAGGAAATCTCTAATCAGATTTTTGTTGCTGGACTTTTCCAATAATTATAAGAATGAGGATTGAGATTGCATTACATAACTGAAATGAGATGGCTCTTTCAATTACTGACAAAAATTTTCAAAGGAAGAAGCCTGAAGTGAATTGTAAAGTGATGTAAGCACCAAGAATGATAATGTTTGATTTGGTTGATAAAGTGACCCCTATCCAGCTCTGCAAGCAGCACAGATGAAGATATGTACTTTGAGTCACAAAGGTACATGATGTCATCATGCCCAACTGTCTGAAGCATGTTCTGACAGAAGTCCTGGAATTTAATATGGCTCCAATTTGGCTCTGATTAATTCTATTTTCAGCTTAGGAGTCAGCACTGACTTTTCTTTATTAACACAACCAGCCAAGAAAACAGAAGGTTCTGATGTACGTGTTCCATAATATTTTTTCAATCTCCTGAAAACTAACCAATTGTCCAAGCTTGAGAATACCTGGATCCTAATTTTTCTGAGGTAGGCTGCTACAACTAGGCACTTTGTGAATACCCTTGATGTTGTTAATAGGCCGAATGCTAAAACCTGGTATAGGTAGTGATAGTTCCCAACAACAAACCTCAGATACCATATGCAGGCCGGGTGGATTGTAATATGAAAGTATGTGTCCTGAAGGTCGAGAGCAGTGTACCAGTCATTTGGATCTAGGTATGGTATGATGGTGGTTGGGGATAACATTCTGAACATGATCTTCTTGATGTAACTGTTCAGTATGCTGAGGTCTAGGAGAGGCTGAAGTCCTCCTTTCTTATTGTGGATAAGTACCTCAAATAAGATTCCTTCCCTTTGAGATGCACCAGGACTACTTCTCTTGCACCAAAAACTAGAAGTAATTGGACTTCTTGGTCTAACATGCTCTTGTGAGAGGGATCCCTGCACAGGGACTGGGAAGGTGGCTGAGAGCAAGGGAGGGACCAAAATTGAATCACAGATCCCATGTCTACAATTTCCAAACAACATCCTATCTGTTGTAATAGCAATCTAAAAAGGGTGGAAATAAGACAGGCAGTCAACAAAAAGGAAGAGACGGGGTAGGGAGATCTTTATTAACTGTTAAGCTGCTCCTGAGCAAGCAGTCAAATTTGCTGCCTCAACAATGATGGAAGTGGATGAGATGAAGTAGTTGTTGATGACGAGGTTTGTCATTTCCTTGAAGGACCTAATGATTTGTTCTGAAAGTAAGCAGGCTGTCTGCAGTAAGTGTGTGGCCTCCAAAGTGATCTGGGAGTAGGAGTGTATACCCCCAGTGACCTGAGGGTTGAACTTGTGTATTTGAGAGTGTGCAAAGTCTCACCTGTCCTCTCATCTGTTCCTGGAGTACTGGGAACTTAAAGAGAGAGTGAGCTCTTTCCAGTGCCAGTAAGATAGACAGGGGTCAGTTCTCAAGGGGGTGCCAATGGCAGTAACTTCATGGAGGCTAGTAGTGGAGATCCAGAACCGATAGATTAGTCACGTCCCTGTCAGCAAGGCATGGTCTAAGTGCTGAAAAGCGGGACAACGCATCGATAATGAAGTTGAAGGCAGGAGAGGAGTGGGCACCATCAGCTCTGGAGCCACAGATACAATCGATGTTGGTAGTGTCGTTGTTGATTCTGGAATATTTGGTAACAATGCCATTTGTACCATGGTAATAGGTGTGTGGGGTGGCCAGGGAGGGGTAGTACCTCTGATGGGGGGACTTGTCGTATCTCTTCGGGGGTAGTCCGTCCACTTTGGTCCCCACCTGTCACTCAGCTCTCACCTGTGGCTCCAAGTAGCTGCAGCATGCGCAGCAGCCACACCCCGGGCAACAGCTTCGACAGGCCGGCCAAACCAGGTGAGTGTAACTGATGGGATTCAAACCCTCAGTGAATTAGGGATACGCCTACCCCACATGCGATGTCAGCTCCGGCGGACTGGGCGAAAGAGATCACTAAGATCCAACGGCCAAGAGGCGGTTTTGCAACACTTTGTGGAAAGCGAAGGGCTTGACGAGGCCCGAAAGATGTCAAGGCCATCCACTGCAACCAAAGAAGTTACCAATCGTGACGATTTTTTTTCCGTACCATTGGTGTCTGGCTTCTAAGGTCGAGAGAGTGGGATTGCTCCTGTGCAACGGCTCTACCACTTAAGAAGCTTCATGCACAGGTCCTGTGCAAATCATCACATTATCATCATACCACCCAACTCCTGCGGCGATGGGGGAGGGGCAAAGCGACAGGTGGAGGTTACCACTGGGAGTCGTAGTCCCAATCCTGCACGCAGGCAGTCTGTGGATAGGTGGTCATCCAACTCTGTACTTGGGGCAGCAGAGTTGCCCGGCAGCATCCCAGGCCTCTTAGCAGCCCTCTTCAGGACAGCACTGCTCACCCTAGTAAGGGAGGGGCCTAGAAAAGGTGGCCTAAAAATTGCCTGCCCTACAACAACAACTGGCCAGCAAGCCGCGGCTGGCAGTTCAACCCAATCTGCAGCCGAAACCAAAAGAAAAATTTGAGAAAACTTACCATTGTTGTATGGAATGTTTATAGAAGCTGTTGCAAGACCTGAGAGAAGGACAGCTCTCATTGCTCGAGAACTAGTCCATTATAACATTGATATAGCGGCATTAAGTGAAACAAGATTGTCTGGGGAAGGTTTCTTGAGTGAACCAGGAGGTGGTTACACCTTCTTCTGGAAGGGTAAGACTGAGACAGAGGATAGAATACATGGAGTTGGTCTGGCAACAAAAACCTTACTGATGCATCAACTCCCAGACCTTCCAGTGGGTATCAATGAAAGATTGCTGAAGCTACGCTTCCCACTAAATGCCAAACGTCATGTCACCATCATCAGTGCATATGCACCCACTTTAACATGCTCTGACAACTCAAAGGAACAATTCTATGAAGATCTCGACAGACTGATCAAGGCCACACCTGTAACAGACAAACTACTCCTACTTGGAGATTTCAATGCCCGAGTCGGGGCTGACAGCGAGAACTGGAAAGGAGTAATCGGGCCACATGGTGTAGGCAAAATGAACAGCAATGGACTACTCCTTTTGAGTCTTTGTTCTGAAAATGACCTGACCATTACTAACACTCTGTTCCGACAAGCGGACAAATACAAAACGACGTGGATGCACCCTAGGTCCAAACAGTGGCATCCGATAGATTATGCCATTGTTAGAAGGTGACACATCCGAGACGTACTGATTACCAGAGTAATGCAAGGTGCAGAGTGCTGGACAGATCACAGATTAGTCAGGACTTCACTTCAACTCTACATCGTTCCGTCTTGGTACAAACGCCCTAAGCATGTGCGATCTGCTTTCAATATAGCCAAACTGAAGGATGCTCAATGTTTCAACAAATTCCAGAATAGTCTTGATGACAAACTGACATCCCACTGACAACTGATCAGCACTGTAACCGAAAAGTGGGACCAGTTCAAGCAGATAGTGACTGACACAGCAATAACATCTCTTGGACCAAAGAAAAGAACACATCAGGATTGGTTTGATGAGAACCAAGAAGAAATATGCTCAGCACTGGAAGTAAAGAGAAAAGCCCTTATCGAATGGCATAATGATCCCTCCTCAGTCTCTAAGCGGGACCATTTCAAGAACCTTCAGAGCAAAACACAGAAAGACCTCCGTCAGATACAAGACAACTGGTGGGAGAGCAAAGCCAAAGAAATTGAGCACTATGCTGAGACCCACAACTTAAAAGATGTTCTTCGGTGCTATTAAGACTGTCTATGGACCTTCTAAACCAAGGACCACCCCATTGCTCTCATTAGACAACACAATGCTGATTAAAGATAAAGAAGGCATCAACGAAAGACGGTGAGAACACTTTAGCAACCTTCTCAATAGACCATCAACCATGAATAATATTGTCCTCAATGAAATTCCACAACAACCTGCTCTGACAGATCTTGACTTTCCGCCTACTATAGATGAGATTAAGAAAGCTGTTAGCCAGATGAGTTCAGGGAAAGCTCCTGGAAAAGATGGGATACCAGCAGAGATATACAAAGCAGCAGGTCCAGCAGCATTAGCAGCGTTCCACAGCATGATTATCAACATCTGGGAGGATGAAAACATACCACAGGACCTCCGCGATGCTACTATTGTCTCTCTTTTCAAGAACAAAGGCAGAAAAGCAGAATGTGGAAACTATAGAGGCATATCCCTCCTCTCTGTTGGAGGGAAGACCATCACCCACATCATCTTGAACCACCTAATAGCCAGTATTTCCGAGGCAAATCTACCTGAAAGTCAATGTGGTTTTCCACCTGGCCGGAGCACAGTCGACATGATGTTTGCTGTCAGACAAATACAAAAGAAGTGCATTGAACAGAACATGTACCTGTATGCTGTCTTCATAGATCTGACAAAGGCGTTTGATACCGTCAACAGGGAAGCCCTTTGGACCATTCTAACACGACTTGGCTGCCCAAGAAAATTTGCCCAGATTATACACCTTTTTCATGACAGCATGACAGGCCAAGTATTGTCTGATGGAGCCACATCAGCCCCCTTTAACATCACCAATGGCGTGAAACAAGGATGTGTTCTCGCTCCTGTCCTATTTAACCTGTTCTTTGCATATGTCCTTAACCATACAATGAAAGATATGGACCGAGGTATATACTTGAAATACCAGCATGATGGTTCACTTTTTGACCTCCGTTGCCTGAATGCAAAGACTAAGACAGTGCAGAAACTCCTTCTTAAGGCACTCTTTGCTGACGACTGTGCCCTCATGGCTCACACTGAAAATGATCTTCAGCACATTGTCAACAAGTTTGCTGAGGCCTCGCAACTTTTCGGACTAACTATCAGCCTTGTAAAGACAGAAGTTCTCCATCAACCTGCACCTGGATCAAATGCTTCTGTCCTGAGTATCTCCATTGACGGCACTCAGCTGAAAGTAGTGGAGAACTTTAAATACCTGGGTAGTGTCATATCCAGTGGTGGATCACTGGATAATGAGATCAATGCACGAATATCCAAAGCAAGACAGGCACTTGGCTGTCTGCGTGTCAAAGTTTTAAATCATCACAACATCTGGATGTCAACAAAACTGCTTGTGTACGGAGCTGTTGTTCTTTCATCTCTTTTGTACGGGTGCGAAACATGGACACTATATAGGCGTCACATCAAGCAGCTCGAAGCATTTCACATGCGCTGCCTCTGCAACATCATGAAGATCCGCTGGCAAGACAAAGTGCCAAATCTCGAGGTCCTCGAGAGAGCCCAGATGATAATCATCGAAATGATGATCATGAAGTCACAGCTACGTTGGACCGGTCATGTCAGCCGCATGGATGCCAACAGAATCCCTCGTTAGCTTCTGTATGGTGAGCTCTCCCAGGGCATCCGGCATATAGGTCGTCCACAGAAACGTTACAAGGTCACCATCAAAGCCCATCTGCAGTACAGCAGTATTAAACCTAGGGACCTTGAGGACACCACCAGCGACAGAACACAGTGGCGTGCAACAGTCAGAAATACCAGCATCACCTTTGAGGAAGACCGCTGCCGGCGTCTACAAGAGGCACACGAACGACGTCACAGAGCATCAGCAGTGCTCAATCCATTGACCGCGAACTTCCCATGCACCATCTGCAGCAAAATGTGCACCTCTAGAATTGGCTTGTACAGTCATCAGAGGGCACACCATGAGACCAACAATAGATGACCTACACAGATTTTGTCATCGTAGGATCGATGGACTACCAAGAAGAAAGAAGTGGTGTGTGATCTGTCCATGTATCCTCAGTACCAAGATTCAACGATTGCTCACACTGTACCAGGGATATCTGAGGTAAGTGCGAGCCCAGGGTAATGTCAGTCAAACCGACCATGGAACGGGCACCCAGGGAACCTCTTCTGAGTTTTGAGCTACCTTTACCTCAATGTTTTGTAAAGTCTCAAAGATGGGCCTGGAGAAAGAGATCAACAATCTGAGAAGATGTAGCAGCAAGAGCCCTTTTAGAAGATCTCTTGCCCAATTCTCTGCTGTGTCCTCCTTGTAAACAATTTTACAGCTAATCTAAGTAATTACAAATTATTTACAAAATAGAAGGTCACACAGTGTGCTAAGAGGCTAAGTAGCGAAGCTCTGACTCAAAGCCACAGGTGGTGAGAAGGAACTGAGGCATAGTTGGGTCAGCCCTACTTAAGGCACGCATATCACTCAGTGGGTACTCCTGAACAAAACATCTCTGGTTTTAGTGTGTAATGCCAAATTGTCAACCTTATCTAATGGTTACATCATCTTTCTTTCTGTGAGGATAACAGGTGGATCAGTTGCAATGTAATAAGCTTTAAAGACACAAAGCTAATGCATTTCCAAGAGCCAATCTTTATTTTTTGGAATGCTATCCGTTTCTATGTCTTTTATATGTCTGCATGTAGGTGGAGGATACAAGCCAAACAGCTAGCACAAAACATTGGCAAATTCTCACTTTCAGGAGAGTATTGTGCCATTTAGCAAATGCCAATGGCAACAATTTTACTTTATATAGCTCTGGAGCCACACTATCTGATGAATAACTACCTTAGGATGTCTGATCAAAATTCATGACCATTTTTGCAACTAATAGCAACATTTTAAAAAATAACTTCAGTGTTCATGTAAGTTGCCAAACTGACAGCTCTGGACACTGAAGTCCACTCTCTAACCACAAAGAAGGTACAGCACAGTCTCTATATGCCTCTTCATAATGCCCTCATCACATGCCTCAGTTCTCACCTGGAGAATGTACAGTAACTCCTCACTTAACGTTGTAGTTATGTTCCTGAAAAATCCGACTTTATGTGAAATGATGTTAAGCGAATCCAATTTCCCCATAAGAATTAATGTAAATAGGGGGGACTAGCTTCCAGGGAAATTTTTTTCACCAGACAAAAGACATTATATACATATATAGTATAAGTTTTAAACAATTTTAAACAAACAGTTTAATATTGTACACAGCAATGAATGATTGTAAAGCTTGGCTGAGGTCGTGGAGTAAGAGGGTAGGATATTTCCCAGGGAATGCCTTGCTACTAAATGATGAACTAGCACTCGGCTGAACCCTCAAGGGTTAATACGCTGTTGTTAATATAGCCTCACACTCTACAAGGCAGCATGGACTGAGGCAGGAGGGAGGAAACACAACAGATGCAGGGCAGTTGCTGCAAACACTTCCCTGCAAAAACTGAACATGATGATGAGCCCATGCTATCCAGCTGGAGCACACCATTCCCTCCTCCTGACAGCACATGCACGGCTGCACAGGTGCTGACTTTCAAAAGTTCTGGGGGGTGCATGCATTAGTGAGAGAGAGAGAGAAAGAGAGAGAGAGAGAGACGTGCGTTGCCCCTTTAAGTACGCTAACCCCACTTCAAGTATGTTGCCCTTTTAAGCAGATCAGACAGTTCAGACAGGAAGCAACAGCTTCGAGCAAGCTCCCTCCATTCTGTCCGGGAACCCTGTCTCCTCCTTCGCTTTGTGGAGAGGGGACACAGAGCGGGGGCAGAGGGCAGGAGCAGGGGGACATCCTGATATCAGCATCCCTATCTTCCCCTCCCCCAGCAAGCAGGAAGCTCCCAGGAGCAGCTCCAAGGCAAAGGACAGGTCAGGAGCAGCACAGCAATGAGGGGAGGAACAGCTGAACTGATGCTGGGCAGCTGCTGAGCCACATACCTTACAGGGAATTTAGGGGAGCTGATGGGAGGGCTGCCGGCCCCCTCTGGTTCTAATCCCCACAAGGAGGGGCTCCTCTTCCAGAGATTCCTGCAAGCAGTAGACAAAGCAGGCAGCTGACAAACAACGTTATAAGGGAGCATTGCGCAACTTTAAACAAGCACATTCCCTAATTGATCAATAACATAACAGGGCCCCAGTAGCTCGCTGTGATCGTATAGTGGTTAGTACTCTGCGTTGTGGCCGCAGCAACCTCGGTTCGAATCTGAGTCATGGCATCGCTTCAATAGCAATATCACGGCATGGGGGCCCTGCCTGCTTTTGGGGGGGAGGGATAGCTCAGTGGTTTGAGCATTGGCCTGCTAAACCCAGGGTTGTGAGTTCAATCCTTGAGGGGGCCACTGAGGGATCTGGGGCAAAAACAGTACTTGGTCCTGCTAGTGAAGGCAGGGGGCTGGACTTGATGACCTTTCAAGGTCCCTTCCAGTTCTAGGAGATAGGATATCTCCATTAATTTAATTTAAAAAAGGAAACAACAATAACCAAGATGACTTTAAGTGAGGAGTTACTGTAGTTAAAATCACTATGCCAATCCAATCCTTGGCTTCTCTGCTGAGAATGCAAACAAGAGTTGCCAATTTATCCCAACTGTGATGTTGGCTTTTGTAATGTGGGCATTTGTCCTCTTGAAGTTGCACTAAGTCCATTAATTCATTTCATATAAGCCAGTGCAGTCACCACATGTTAACAGCGTCTGGTTACTACTGGAGCTGGTCAAGAATTTTTCAACGAAATGATTTTTTCATGAAACAAAAAAACCTTTTCACAAACATGTATCAGTTTCAACTAAACTTTTATTGGGATTTCTCATGGGGGTTTGGGGGTGAGAAAGAGACCAACCTGAAAATAGCCAATAGGGACTTAAACAGGAGTCTCTGACATCCCACGTTAGTACCCTAACTACCAAGCTATTGCCAACTCTGGGTTGGGTCTTGCTTGGTCAGTCTCTCTCTGGCTTTTGCAAAACAATACAAAAGCTATCAGAGTTTTATCTCGATGTGGAATAGGAAAGTGTTTGAAATCCCGTTTACCACCTAGCTCTTGTTACTAACAGGAAGGACCAGATTCAAGCCAGCTATTTTAAACTTGAAAGCTCCATTATCCTTTTATTGGCAATTACTGTCTTGAAAGTAATATGTTTATGATAGCTTTCTGTCCTTTTGAGGGTGTAACTAGATTAATGTGTATTAAAAGGGTTTTATATGTATTTTTTAGTTTCTTCATTAATTTTAGGAAATGTAGTAAATTTACAGTTGCCTCCAATTAATTGGTTCAGGGGCAAAACCGAAATCCTTTTTCAATTTGATTCTCCCTCAAAATATTCTGAAGGTTGCAAGCTGTCCATTTCCCCCTCTATTTAGCAGAGTTTCTTTTTCAGTTTTACAGAGGTGTCTTCTAAAATCCATACTGACTCTGACCTTGTGTTATTTCATCTAATTTTTCAAAGTAGGAGTTTTTCAGTTTATTTTTCAACATTTCATACTTCATATTTTATTTATATAGAGAAGTATGAAATGTTGAAAAAATCTATTAGGATGCTCTTTCCTAACTGGAAAAGGCTTCATAAAGAGCTAAATTTTCTCTTTATTTGAGAGAATCACCCTTTACAAACCTTTTCCAATTAGGAAATAGCATCCTAAGTGGATTCTCGTGTAGAACTGCTTTATCCAATTAGCCTGTTTCTCTTTAAGTTGATTAATTTAATGTTCCCAATAATGAAAGAGATAAATATAGCTATGCTGAGCATAGCATGGACAGGCAATCTGCATGCTGCCACAAACAGTCTCTATTCACCTTAGTTCTGACCTGCAACGCTATTCTAATTCAGGGCCTTTCCTGAGTACACAATGGCCATCATGCTGAGTTGTGTGATGATTTTGTATTGCAGACTAATAGGTCTGGAAATAGGTTAAGATCACCCAAAGTTTTTGAAGTATGACAGATTTGAAAAAAGCACTGCACAGGTGGCAGGCTAGTGCATTGACTTACTGGGTCATTACACTACATTAAAGTTGGTTTATGAAATTACTTGGATTATAAGCTCTCCAGGGCAGGGACTATGTCATGTGCTTGTATAATGTCTAATACAATGAAGCCCTGGGCACTATTGCAACACAAAAAATAAATACACTAATTCTGAGCTCTTTAACCACTTAACTCTAGTTTGCACAAGATTCTGTAAATCATGTCCTACATACTAACAAACACCACAACAGGATAGCACAATGCACTTCTAAAGGAAAATCATGGTGTGGCTCTTTTAGAAGCCTCTCCCAGTATCTGGAAGTAAAGGAGAAAGGGATTAAATCTCAGGTTGCCAGAATTTGATTTGAAATTCAGCATAAAGGTTCATAACCAAATATACTGAAAAATAACTAAAATGTGAAAATTATGATGTTTATATGGTTATACATTGATTTTTTGAATGAATAACAAATTCAGTCGAAGTAGTACATGAGACAGGTAGCCTAAAATGTGGATTCATCAGCTTACTATTCTAAAAATTCCACATTAAAATAAGCGGAGATAATTTATGACCTCAATACAGTTCCTACTTTTCAAGTGTACTCGCACACACACAACTGAAAACAAATAAATATGGAATAATATTTTTCCCTACTCCTCTGCTTTATTATTTTAGACACATTATTTTAGAGGACATATCTTTAACAAGAAGCAGACAGTATTAACAAACCCAAACAAACACTGTCATATCACATACAGCTGAGTAACTTGAACAAATATACAGTAACATCTCACTAGAGCTGACTGGAAAACGCGGGGAGGAGGGGATGTGCAAAAAAAAAAAAACCTCCAACAAATTCTGCTTCTTTGTTGAAAACTGAGATTTTGAAGTTTAATGTGTTTTATACTATAGCTGAAAAAATTCACAAGCATGTAATCCATACTCCTCCTCTGTTAATATTAGAAAAAAATAACTAGATTTAAGCAACAGTAATCTGCACAGTACCTGTGCACAATCCTACAAAACCTGTACCTGAATGTATGAATTCCAAATGGTTGGAAATACAGATTCTGCTGCTGTATTAAGGGTGGCTCACCTCAAATTTCCTGTGAGCCAATACTTCGTTACACTATTTCCTAAATCTACATATTAAGTCTTAAAAAAAATCCACAAAAAACTGTGTTCAGTTACATTTCTGTTACAAATCCATAAAAAGCAAAGAAAACCTCAAAGGTGGCACTGTTGGGTGCCTCTTAACATTATTGTCTATGTCCCAATGACGAGGTATTGGAGATATTCCTTTACCTGTGAGTTTCCTTATTTTTGTGAGTGTCTCTCACACCCAAACTCAGAAAAGTACACAGATGGATTTGTGGTGTCTTTTTTTTTTTTTTTAAGTTCACCTAAATAATTACAGTAGTGACCCAAGTTAGAGTCATAAAGGTTAAGGCTAGAAGGGACTACCAGATCATCTAGTCTGACCTCCTGCAATTTCACAGGCCAACACCACCAAGCAGTTGAACACTAAACCCAACAATTGAAATTAGAGCGAAGTATTATAGCCCACAGGTTACTACACTACTAAGTGCCACAGGCAGAGTATAGGAGGGACTTAGGTGCCCCAGTGCTGGAGGCCCCTTCAATGGCAGGGAAATAATTAGGTGAGATATACCCAGATTATCCTGGCAAGTTATTTGCAACAACACACCGCAGAAGAAGTGGTTTTGGTTTTGTTTAGTGCCACATGACATACAATACTGATAGTTTGATTTATACTCTGTTAGCCAGAAGATTTATTTTCATGGAATATGGAAATTAATTTCATGTCAGTTGATGTCAATAAGATGGATATAATGTTGGGCCCAACACATGTTCTCAGTAGTAACCATGCAGAAACATTTTGGTCTGTATCTTGTCTGTAGTAAACTGTAAATTTGAAATCATGGTTGCACAGAGTCAAAAAGAACTGTATTACAGAATTCAGTACAATTCACATGACTTTTAGGGCCAGTTTCATAATTAGCTGCAATTGCACCTAACTGCAATTAATTAGTAATGAAAACTTTCTGAACCACACTGCTTTTAACTGACTAAATAAAAACATCATAATATGCCCTTTTGTGTGACTGACCCCTGCCACTAATTTCTATTAAAATCTATTTCCAATCTATTTGGAAAGTAAAAGGAACAAAAGGAAAGGTCTTTAGAATGAAGGAAACACAAATATCATTCCAACAATACAGTCAAATCATCCGTGAAGATCTATAGACAGTGTTACCACAAGAAAATGAGTTTCCACTCGCATTTTGTCTTTGTAATGAAAGCCATCAAGCTCACACAAGAGAATGTGCTTTATTGGAATGACCTAGCTGATAGAGAAGTTGCCTTTGCACCAAGTTCTTTGATGGCCTGCTCATGTAGACTTAATGGCTTAGATTCTATAGCTGTACTGTAAAGTGGGTGTAGACAGGTGGGGGGTAATAGGAACCTATATAAGAAAAAGACCCAAAAATCGGGACTGTCACTATAAAATCAGGACATCTGGTCACCATACCATCGCAGCACAGCTTTAAACCAGTTTTATATGGAACTAGCAATGAGCCCAAGTTGGATCCTCAAATCCAAACTTCTCCAATCCTGAATTTGGGAGGGAGATTTAAATCCAAATACTTAGATTTTATCCCACCCTTACACTTTGGTTTATTGCTGTTAGTGATTTACAAGATGGAAAGAACCTCATAATATTCACAGATTCGCAGCCTCCAAAGAAACAGTACACCTTAACTTACCAGTTCCACCTTATATCACTGCTCTGCTTAACTCACAGCATTTAGATACGTTTATAGAGAAATCAAGCATATGCTTATTTAAGCAAGCATAGAGAAATTCAAGTAGTAGAAAGTAAAATTATTGGAAAGAAATGGTAGCCTATAAACTAAAACCATGACACGCATTCTAGAGCCTAGACTTAATTTACAATGTCTTGTAGAGCACTGCTCATCCAAAATCCTTGCAACACTTTACAGCCAGCTTGGCTGTGACCCTCCTTTCATGCAACAAGCGCAATGTCGATTGTCTTCTCTAGGTGAAGGAGCCAGTATGTTACTTTGCACTCCAAGAGATATGAAAACTATCTTCTGCCCCATTCATAAAAAGGACACAACCTGCTGTTCATTTATGTCTGTAGCTTTTCTCTTGTGGATTTCACAATCTCTTCTGTTTCGTGTGCGTCAGTACACAAACATGTATAAATTGTGAGGTATACAATACACAAATGACCAGACAGGGAAATAGTGTCTGTTACCTCTTGCGTGAAAGGAACAGTTACATTTTCAAGGTATGACACTTCCTGGTGACATACCTTAACTCTAAGACCTTCAGAACATATTTTTTAGTATAAATACAACACTCCTTAAATATTATCCATACATACATTTCACAATGATTATGATGACTGGGTTACTGGCTCTCAGTAGAGACCTCACTTGCCCCCTTTCAATGAACTATTATGCATATATCTGACACAGGGGGATCGCTGTAAAATCCTAAACACCCCAAAGGGGCCCAAGGTCACAATTATCTGATCTCCTGGAGACTTGTGCCATTTTGTGTTGAACTCTTGCAACAGCAGCTTAAGATATTGATACGACTGACCAGACCCCAACTACTTTTGGCTCGGCCACAAAACTGAACCCAAACCTAAATTTCTTACTTGCATATCAGTACTGTCTCTCTGAACTCAGATACTTTTGACACCCTATGGTAAGTACTGGGACATTGGCAGTCTTGTCTAGTTGTTGGAGCATGAGTCAGGACTAGTGGCTGGAGGAGGTGTCAGGAGCAGAGAAGTGGAACTGAGGGGCAGAACCATGGTGAAAAGCCAGACGCCAGAGCCCGGCGTCAAACCAGAGTCAGAGCCGAAGATCAGGAATAGAATCAAGGGTCGAATCCCAGAGCCCAGGGTCAATCCAGAGTCAGAGCCAAGAATCTGCACTGAAGGTCAGAACCGGATTATCTGGAGTCTGGGAAGGCAGGAGCAAGGCTGGGTCTGAGACAGTAGCAAGGGTGGGACAGGGCTGGAACGAGGCAGGAATGGGACTGGAACAAGACAGGAGCAGAAGCTAACAGAGTCACTCGTGAATGCTTTGAGCAGCCAGAAATCTTGGCAATTAAGCAATGAATTTTTTTAGAGTCTGGAAAATATTTCCTGAGAGATTACAGTAATTTTAAAAGATGTCAATTATAGATTTAACGCAAATGTGACCATTTTTGTAACTTCATTGCATACTTTCAAAGTGTTCTTATTTTAACTAACTTTGCAGACTTATTTGGAAAGAATGTTAAGTGAACATGCAGTGTATCAAACAATTAAATTTCAGAGACTATCTTGGCCTTTTTTGGCCTGTTCTACTTGCTTGTGATTGGTTGCTGTTAAAAACTCAGAAGACAGCTTTGAAGTTAGCATCCCAATGAGATTCTCACAGTTCTATTGCTTATATTGTTGCAGCCTGACTGGCCACAGACTCAACAAGAGAGAAATGCATACATTTTCATAACAGATGCTATGTCCCTAGTTCAGAAGTGCTGAAACATTTGTTTTCTATGGCAGAATACATTCAGAAGAACGAAAAAGAGTAAAATTTTCAAAAGTGCATAAGCTATTTAAGAGCCTAATTCAATTTTCAAAAATTAGGCACTTAAGAATTCACTATGAGCCTATCATAGTCCAAAGTGACTTAGTCACTTAGGTACTTTTGAAATATTCCGTAACCTTTATTTTACAATGGCTGTTTTGTATATATGTGGGGTGGGGAGTGAGGGAGAGGAATGGTTGCATTTCTGTGGTGCTCTACATACCTCGTTTTAGTGAAGTTAAATCTTTGTGATGGAATGCTGGAGCGGGTTTACGTGTAACACATTTATCACGCCTTAGAAGTGAGCATCTTCCATTAGACAAGAAGTCTAGTTGGCTGTCCAGAGCTGCTATTTCACCAAGCAAATGATATTTTAGCTGCAGGATGATGAGGAAGACAGCCCTGCCTCAATGCCAATGTCTGTGATACGGTCGACTGCTTTCTTTGGTGTACTACACTTTGACCATGTTGATGAAGTTGACTGACAGCAATGACTGGCCTGACACCAGGACCGGCTCCAGGTTTTCTGCCACCCCAAGTGGGGAAAAAAACCACGGCAGTGCAATCGCGCCGCTCCACTCTTCGGCGGCAATTCAGCATCAGGTCCTTCGCTCCGAGAGGGACTGTGGGACCCGCCGCCGAATTGCCACCAAAGACCTGGACGTGCCGCCTCAATAGTGGCCGGAGTGCCGCCCCTTAGTATTGGCCGCCCCAAGCACCTGCTTCTTTAGTTGGTGCCTGACACAGATCCTTAAAAGCACTAAATACAGAATGACCGGCTTCTTCAGCAATATCAAACAGATTCTTATAAGACCAAACTTTAAAATGGTCCCATTGTTTCACTGATGAGTGAACTTTTTGCCCTGAGCTAAACTTTAACAACTAATTGGCAGCTAAAATCAAGACAATCACCCTCATCACTTCACTTTCATCCTGGAAGATTCTCCTGGCTCATATGGCTGATTAATTTAACTTCATGAACATAGAAATACTTCAGTAGGTTTCTTTGCTAGTTAGGTGGATATCAGACAATGGTACCCTGCTAGCAAAAGATTTGGAAAAATTTGTAATTCATATTTTAGCTATATTCGTAGTACAACAAACATAACCTGGCAGAGAACAAAGGGAGTGGAGAACTGTGGCTCTATATGAAAGACAACAAATTAGAGGAAAGTAGGTGCTATTTCTCAAAGAAAGAAAAGGAGTAAGAATATTGAAGAAAGAAAACAGGAGAGAGAGAGAGACAATAGACAAAGATGGACAGAATGAATAAGATGGATGAAGATAAAAATGGTAAAAAGATGGAAAAAACCAAGATAATATTTTTGATTAATAAATTTCAAATATGTTCCTTTATTTTACTTCCCTGGCAGACATCCTCTATTTTATAGCTATACATTTGGGGGAAATGATGAGGTAAGTCAGTATTTTGAATACATTGACATTCTAAGCTGTGTGTCACAGTTGCATAGAAATGTTGCACCTTTATGGCCTTCAGACCTCACATTCCTGGGGGGTGAGTCAGCGCCCCAAAGCTGACCACGGTTCACCTTTTGCAGCAGTCTCTGACCTCACTCCCCCCATCCCGCCCATAAAGCGCAGCTTCCTTCCCTCAGCAAGCCCAGCCAACGTTTGCCCCTCTTTAAGTGTGGTGCAGTCATTGTTTGGTTCCAGGACATTAGAGAGACAATGTGGGTGAGGTAACATCTTTTACTGGACGACCTTCTGTTGGTGAAAGAGAAGAAGAAGCCATGTAAGATTAAAAGCTTGTCTCTCTTACCAAGAGAAGATGGCCCAATAAAAGATATTACTTCACCCACCTTCTTTCTAGAAATTTATGGTCACTTCCGAAAGAAACTACTTCAGCTATTCTACAAAGAAGGAGGTGGCTTCATTTGCTATTATACAAGGCTTAAAGGTGGAGGAGGAATCTCTCTCTAAACAGGATTCTAGGGCAATTTGGTATTCTGAGCCGACAAAGTACAGTATCTTTCATAAGTCTCTTCCCCTAAGCACCACCAGCTTCAGCAGTCGGTAACATAAAATCTCATGTATGTGCACTATTTTTTTAAATAAAAAGAGGCCATTTTTAAGGCATGCAATGACCTGAACAATGCTGCTTGTGCTACATTTCTAGCTGTGCAAAACCCCAAAACACATGGAGCTCAAGAATCTTTGACTGGAGCACCAAAATGCTTTCTAGCATCTGCAAAAATTCAGCAAACTAGACTGACTGATGGAGTTTCAGAGTGACAAATACAGATTTTATGAGTTTGAGTGGAAACTAGGCTAAAATCTTCTTCCAAACGTTTCACACAAAAACAAGAAAAAACTTGTCAGTTTCTCTCAAATTTTGTTTTGAGATTTTTAGTTTGAACTTGAAACAAAGTAAAATTCATGATATACAAATCCATGAAAGAGTCAACATGAAAACAAGTTCATACAGAACAACTGTGAACATAATCCATGAAGTTTCACCCAGCTGTAGCTTCAAAATCAAGTTCTAGCCATCTCTGCTAAAACTATTTTCATTCTAGTTATGCCACACTGTCTCTCCCCATTCCTATAATCCCTTCTGCTTCCAAAAGGAAACCGTGGAAGTCTTGAATCAATTTAAAGGCACATTATGAGTTCCATCAGAACTGGAGTTGGTTAACAACTCAGAACCTGAAGATCTGCATGTGATACAAATGCATCAGGCTATGGGATTTTTTCTCTCATCACCTATGTTTATTTATGCAGAACATTGTTTAAATCCCAGAGAAAATAATCTTGATGCAGGCTGAATGAACAGTGACAACTCTCATATGATCAGTGCATCAATTTTTAGTGGAACCTCCAGCTTTTTCTTATCTTTAGAAGTTTGACGTGTATACTCTACAGGAAACTCAAAAGATTTTCATTAAATCAATGTGATACATTGTTCTAAATTTGTAAGTTGATCTCCCTGTGTTTCAAACTTTGCTAAAGTGCATTTTGTAGAAGTGACAAATAATTCACATACGTGGACTCGGTACTATTATCTTCACGATAAAACAAAGAATCCATATGGTAGGTGGCCCACACCACTTTTAGTCAAAGCTTTCATTTCTTCTCCTCACAGCTACCATTTCTTAAACAACTAGATAATTTGGGCTGTCTTTTATACAAAATTATGTTTTCTGCACCATCTAAAAGCAGGCTGACTGCCAAAGAACAAACAAAACTTTGGAGATACATTTGCAAAAATGCTGCTAATACAGAGCTTGCATACCAAGTTTTAAATCAGCGATTATCAGAAGTGTTATGGTAAAAACAAATGAAAAATTGGGTTTATAATGGAAGTACAATTTGGTCCCTAACTAAAATGATAAAAGTACACCAATTAATTACAGCTTCTGGCTCACAAAATGAATGACAGTGCCCTAGACAGGCAGCAAGGGAGAAGCAGAAGAGTAAAGAATGGTACAAGCTCTGAGCACAATAAATAATAATATACAGTATTCAGCCTTTATTATTGTTGTTCAGCAAAATATATATATATATAAATATATATATATATATATACACCACTGGCAATCTTTTCAGTTTTAGATAGTACCTCAACAAATCACTCCTGTACAGAATTTCAATTACTACTTTCAAATGAAACTATTTTTGTCACCTGGGGTAAAAAAATTAAAATTAAATTCTCTGCCATTTTTGCATTTCAGCATATAGGTAAGGGGTCTTTCATCTGCCTCCTCTTATTCCAGAGTGCATAATTTCTTCAAAACTTGCTTTTCACTGATTTTAAAGGTACTTCGGAACAGCAGAGATTCTCCATAAGAACACTAACGAAGAAACCTTGCAGTGCCCTTCACTTACAAAAATAATGTCTAATACCATAATGCCATACATTCTTTCTAATAAGGTTATACTAACAGTGGACTGATTTATGACTGGAAAGATTAATCAAACCCCATCTAATGGAATGCAGATGGAAAAAATAAACAGAAGGAAGAAAATACTAGAAAGAAAAGAGGGAAGTATGGTCTTGGGGCAAAAACAAATGATCAGAAGGTCTCTTCTATTCCTGATTATGTCACGGATTTCTTGTGTGACCTAGGGGAAGTTACAAAACCTTCCCATGCCTCAGTTTCTCTATTGCTAAATGGGTCTACTTCTAAGCGGTGTTGTGAAGCTTAATAAGCTATTTGTAAAGTGCTTTGAGATCATGGAATGGAAGGAACCATGTGTAAAAGTATTATAGATTACATTACAGATTGAGGGCACACAAGACCCTGACAAAGTCCATCTATCATTGCGCAATGTAATGATCAGAGAAAAATATGTCAGTATCATCGTCAAGTTTACCAGTATCAAGTTTACCAAACACCAGGCTCTCTACATCAGTGGTTTTCAACCTATTTTCATTTGTGGACCCCAAAAAATTTCAAATGGAGGTGCGGACCCCTTTGGAAGTCTTAGACATAGTCTTTGGACCCCCTGGGGGACCGTGGACCACAGGTTGAAATCCACTGCTCTACATGTCATTTAGCAACAAACATTTTACAAACTTTGTCTGAAAGTAATTTTTAAAAGAAGGAGAACCTTTTCAGAGTGAGAGTATCTTCACTTTAGAGTTAATTCAAGCTCCTACTTGGGTTTTGCCCTGAGCCCCTATCTCATCCCACACAGAATCTTTCAGCCAAGTTTCGGATTGCTTCCAACCCAGGCTAACTGGCCTGGCTGGGGCACAATGTATTATTATTTGTATTATCGTAGTGCCTAAGAGCCACAGTCATGGACCAGGATTCCATTGTACCAGGCACTGTACCTACAGAGAACAAAAAGGCAGTCCCCTGCTTTAAGAGCTTACAATCTAAGGGTTGGAGACAGATGTACAGGAGAGTACAAGGAAACAATAAGACAAAATTAATCAGCATGATAGGCAGCACATCAGCAATATAGTCGTATAGACTTGAGCCCTGGTGAAGCTTTCACTCAGGCTGGTAATCCACCCACTTTGCAGTGAGGACGCAGATTAAATTGCTCAATGGCTGTTAGTCCTCCAGTGTTTTCCCACAATTCCCCATGTGCCCAGGAGGACATGTAAGTTCTCCTGCAATTCACTGGGAAAGAATCATAGAATCATAGAATATCAGGGTTGGAAGGGACCTCAGGAGGTCATCTAGTCCAACCCCCTACTCAAAGCAGGACCAATCCCCAACTAAATCATCCCAGCCAGGGCTTTGTCAAGCCTGACCTTAAAAACCTCTAAGGAAGGAGATTCCACCACCTCCCAAGGTAATCCATTCCAGTGCTTCACCACTCTCCTAGTGAAAAAGTTTTTCCTAATATCCAACCTAAACCGCCCCCACTGCAAGTTGAGACCATTACTCCTTGTTCTGTCATCTGGTACCACTGAGAACAGTCTAGATCCATCCTCTTTGGAACCCCCTTTTCAAGTAGTGGAAAGCAGCTATCACATTCCCCCTCATTCTTCTCTTCTGCAGACTAAACAATCCCAGTTCCCTCAACCTCTCCTCATAAGTCATGTGCTCCAGCCCCCTAATCATTTTTGTTACCCTCCGCTGGACTCTTTCCAATTTTTCCACATCCTTCTTGTAGTGTGGGACCCAAAACTGGACACAGTACTCCATATGATCTGCTGGCAATGCCCTACTTACACAGCCCAAAATGACGTTAGCCTTCTTGGCAACAAGGCCACACTGTTGACTCATATCCAGCTTCTCATCCACTGTAACTCCTAGGGGCTGCACTTCACGGCGGGGAGGTGATCAGCAACCCGGCTGTGAAGTGCAACCCCTTCCTGCGGCGCCAGCCTCTTCCCATGGGGGGACTGAGCTGGGCCTTAGCCCACCCTCACCATGAGACCTCACCTCCTGCTCCTCCTCTCCCCGCCCCTGAAGCCCTCGCTCAGAGGCCAGGCCGGAAGCCAGAGTTGGGCCATGGTAAGAGCCACCCAGGTAGCCTGGGATGCTGTGGGGAGCCCTGGACCCTCCACATGTCCTGGGCAGGGGTGCCTGGGAGCAGGCCCTGGCCTGTGTCACCATCACCCAGGGCAGATGGAAGGTCCAGGAATCCCCACAGTGGCCTGGGATTCTGGGTGGCTCTTACCCTAGCCTGGCCCTGGCTTCTGGCCTGGCCGGGGGTAGGGCCGCTGGGGCAGGGGGGAAGGGGGTATAGAGAGGGTGCCCTTTACTCTGGGTTCTAGATCAAGGTTCCTTTACCAAGCAGTCAAGGACCCCAGCTTCCCTAACATTACTGCTGTTATCCCTGGACTACTTCCTACCTTGCTTCCACTATTCCTAGTCAGACCCCACTCTCCTTGGGTCTACTAGGTCTCAGGGATTCCTATCCCTTCTTAGAGTGACTGCCACCGTTCACCCTTTTTCTGTTGCCAGCCTATTAGCGTCACCGGTCCCCTCACAAGTGAGCTTACTTCCTTTAGTGGCCTCCTCCTATCCTAAATCTCTTCCCATTTGTCATGTCATTGGTTGATTGGGCTTACCTGGCCTGATTCAATCCTCTTAGGGATAGTATTGGGAGCCCTCCCCCATACTCTCACAGTTCTCACAGAGCCTCCCCCCACCAGTGTCCCCTGGACATCCTCTACAAACCCATCATCTACAGCTGTTCCCCCAAACTGTCCGGATGGGGTATCTGGACTACCACTATTCTCAGTCATCCAGCTGCCTCCATGGACACACCTGCAAACCCAGTTGCCCCCACCGTCCATCACTGTGCTTGCTTCCCATCTTTCTCAACTTTGACACTGCCTCACACACACATTTACCCACCAGAGATAGCTTCCTATCACCCAGCTACCTTCCTGGACATTCCCACAATCCTAGATTTCCACTCCTGACAGCTTCCACTCAGCAGCCAACTACTCCCCAGAAACCCTTCAGCACCTACCCAATCTCCCACACATGATAAGTTTTGTGCAGCTTGTTGTCCTCTCCGCACCACTGGTTGTGGTAGGATATGTTGACCATAAGGTGAAATTACTGGTCATAAACAACTTATTTGCAAATATACAAATTCATCAATGAATTAATGTGCATATGTGTAAATTTTTCAATAAATATACTTGGAAACTTGTATACTGGCTTTAGTGGCTACGCTGTTAAATAGATATTACTAACTGTTCTGGAAGCTAGGTCTATTATTTTTATTTGGAAATTTGTATACTGCATTTAATGGTTATAATAAAAATATAATTCCCATTATAACCAGTATACTGATTTCTCCATGACACTAGCAAAACCAGTATACCGGTGTAATCAATAACAACATCTTAAAGTAGCATACTGTTACAAAGTATTAGATGCTTACAAGAAACACAAGTATAAAACCAATTGTATTAGGGAGTAACACTTAAACCCCAGCAGAAAGAATAAAGTAAATGGGGGGGGGAATCACAAGACAATATCATCTCCTGGCTAGGATATTCAAGTCTACAAATGGCTAGGAGATTCAGGTTTACAAACATGCTACTCACTTTGGCTACTAATGATTTATATAACAAATCCACTGTATTTGCAAATGGTTGTCAGCTCTGCACTGGTGTTCTTATCCATGTACATGTTGGAAACACAGTATAATGCAGGGATGGGCAAACTTTTTGCCCCGAGGGCCACAGCTGGGTATGGAAATTGTATGGCGGGCCATGAATGCTCACAAAATTGGGGGTTGGGGTGCGGGGGGAAGGAGGTGAGGGCTCTGGCTGGGGCTGGGGCTGCAGGAGGATGCTCCGGGCTGGGACCGAGGGGTTTGGAGGGAGGGAGGGGGATCAGGGCTGGGGCAGGGGATTGGGTTGCAGGAGGGGGTAAAGGGTGCAGGCTCCAGGTGGCACGTACCTCAAGCAGGTCCCAGAAGCAGCAGCATATCCCTCCTCCAACTTCTACATGGAGGCGCAGCCAGGCGCTCTGTGCGCTGCCCTGTCCGCAGGCACTGTCCCTGCTGCTCCCATAGGCCATGGTTCCCCGACAATGGGAGCTGTGGGGGCAGCGTGCGGAGTCCCTTGGCTGCCCCTATGCGTAGGAGCCAGAGGGGGGACATGCCACTGCTTCTGGGAGCCATGCAGAGTGGGGAAAGCCCCCGATCCCACTCCCCAGCTGGAGCACTGGAGCGGGGCAAGCCCCAGACCCCAGTCCCTGGCAGGAACTCGAGGGCTGGATTAAAACATCTGGAGGGCCGGATGCAGCCCCTGGGTTGCAGTTTGCCCAGCCTGATATAAGGGTATATTTAAACAATCCTGTCAGCTACACAGTAAAATAAAATATATTTGAGTCAGACATCTAATGCACTTAGAGATGGATTAGCAGGAACACCGTTCTCCAACTCTGGAAACCCCTACATCAAACAATATATAAGCTTTTATGCTTCTCTGACACAGACAATACCGATGGTTGCAGTTTGTCAGTTTTGCAGGGAGGGTTACAGCAAGAGCCAAAGTGGCTCCCCCTAATCTGTTCTGTTATCTGAAAATGCCATAGAAGATTGTGTTCAGCATCCATGCTAGCTTAAAGAAAAAAAGAAATCTCATTATCTCCTATAACTTTGCCCATCTCAGCCCACAAAGCTGCAGTTTATAGCAAAGAATAACAAGTACAGCAGCATTAAAATCAGCCAGTAAAACCCATAAATTTGATCAAAAAACAACATCACTTAAAGTCATTTTCTTTTAAATAAAATTAACTTTTTAAATTCAGTAAGCAAAACATTATTTTTTAAAAAAAATATGAGAAACTTTGGACCAGATTCTCTGTGCTATAGCCCCAAAGAACCATTCCAGCAGTCTGAGAGCAGGCATGTGCAATGGGATACTGACCATGCCCTCTTTGCCCTCTACCACTGTCCAAGAAGTGCCAGTATACCACTACAGGACACCTCCACGTAGAGGTAGTTAAGGAGGTGTTATGGCTACATCTGGCTCTTGTGGTGACACAAAGCTCCCTGTTTGTGCCAGTGAATCAGGCCCAATATCTCCATTGTTCAAAACACTGTACTTATACTCTCCTTATCCTTGTTCCTGGTAGAACTGTAAGGATTCAACCATCCCCCGCTCCCCTTTACACTTTCACCTTCAGAGGGCCTACTCTGGACAAGATTCCCTTTGGAACTCAAAAGTTCTGTTCCTAGTCCTTAGCCGCTGTTGAGCAAAGCATTCCCTTCCGCTCAGGAGCCAGGAGTGCTGGAACAATTTGTATAGTGGAGGTGCTGAGAGCCATTGAACCAAACTGTAAACCCTCTATATAATGGAAACCACTTCAAGCCAGGGGGTGCAGCAGCACCCCTAGTTCCAGCACTTATGTCAGGGGCTGATCACAGAACCTCTGAATTATCTCTATTCCTCCTGCTCTCAAGATCTAGTCGTTGAACATGAATTTCCAGCATGCTCAATCCATTGAACTGGCATGGTAGCCACTGGACTGATCATGTTTTGCAGCTAATTATATGCTATTGTCATTAGTAATACTCTCTCCTTTAATGCATGTTATAGTGTGTGTCTTCTGTAAATTACACAGGATTATAGTTCATTTTCAAATATATTCTGGATTTGATATCTGTTATATATTTGGCTAGACACGCTGTACTGAATGAGAATGAAGCAAAGAATTTCTCAATATAGTTTATTGACAAGCTCAGATATTTTAGATTACTTGGTATAATTCTAAGCAAACAGAATTCTGATGTGTCCATTTTAAAAATGTTATTGGTATAATCAAATAAAAGTACATATGACATATACATATAAAATAAAAAAAACTGGCAGCAAACATGCAATTCGTATTCACCACAGCAAACAGTTATATTACAGAGCCATAATAGCAAGTCCATAGTGAAGGTTGTAACTCTTTCCATTATAAATCCATTTTGACCTTCTACTTTATAATTCTTTTTTTACTCAATATTTTGCATATGTGGTATCCTACCAGAAGAGGTTTTTCTTCTTGCAAAATTTGAGGTTAACTGAACAATACACATGGGACAGTGCAGAAGAGGGTTTGAAAAACAAATATCTCTCTCACTTTTTTTAATAGTCTTCTACCTTTCTTTTCTAATGGAATAGCTCAAACCAGCTTGTTCTAGAAATTCCAAGATTATTTTATGAGGAATAGTTCTTGTGAGTATTTTTGCTAAATTATGGGTTTAACTTTGGAGCCTCAACAAAACCTAATAATCTGTTCCTAGGCCTAACTCTGTAGGCACAGCCAGCAGACAGCTTAAACTCCGGAACCTAAATAGCCAGATTCAAGGACTTTTTGTTTTGACTTTATGAATCTCTAAGATCAGCTCCTGCACGTACAGGAAGCAGCAGCAAAGCAGGTCTGCTTCTGCTATTCCCCATGTCCCTGAAGATGTGTAAAACAGAGTACAGAAAGTCCTGCTCAACCCTCCCCACTTTGCTCAACCTCACTTCAGTCCCTGGGAGACAAGGATATTAACAGTGGCATCAAACAGGCAAGTGCAGAGGATAGGGTTACCACACGTCCGTTTTTTCCCGGACATGTCCGGCTTTTTGGTAATCAAACCCCCGTCCGGGGGGAACTGCCAAAAAGCCGAACATGTCCGGGAAAAATACCGGCCGGGCACTTCCCCTCCCAGGCTCCAGCTGCTCTGCTCCGGCGGCGCAAGGTCCAGAGGCAAGGGAGCTGCCCGAAGCCCGAGCGCTACTGGCTTCACAGTTGGCCGGGCAGCCTCCAGACCCTGCACCCCCGGCTGGGCGCTTCCCCTCCCGGGCTCCAGCTGTGCTGGGGAAGCGCCAGCTGGGGGCGCAGGGTCTGGAGGCTGCCCAGCAAACCGTGAAGCCGGTAGAGTTCAGGCAGCCCTTTTCACGTGGCTGGGAGGGGTGGTAGGGAGGAGGGGGAGTTAGGGTGGGGACTTTGGGGAAGGGGCAGAGTTGGGGCCGGGAAGGGGCGGAGTTGGGGCGGGGCCAGGGGTGGGAAAGGGGCAGGGCCAGGGCCCATGGAGTGTCCTCTTTTTTTATTTTTTAAATATGGTAACCCTAGCAGAGGATCTCTACACGAAGCAAAGAGGAAGACTGGGTGATATACACATTGAAAATGTATCACTGTAATTCAACTATAGTAAAAATAAACTGAAACAGGATATTCCTAAATAAAACTGAGTTAAAGATAATTACTTAAAATAAATTAGAATGTAACAGTTAATAAGGTCAGGAAATTCAGAATTAAGAGTCTGAAAACAACCTTACCGCAACTTAAACCAAGAAAACCCCCTCCACCCAATTCAACAGCCCACTGGATAGTGAGAAATAGGAGTTCCCATCTCTTATTTTTACCTGAACATTCCATTAACACCAACAGAGACAACACAATATCCCATCCACAGTTCTACTAGGAGCTGGACAACCTAATAACATCAACCACCCTCCCAGCTACACAGTTATTGGAAAATCAAACTATTTCTCAAATGCTCTCCTTTTACTACTCCTCACATACTAAACCACTATATAATTACTATATGTTTGCATCTTCTCCTGACTCATATTATCACCTGTAATAACATCAGTTTGCTTTTAATTACACAACATTTTAATCCAAGGGTGGGCAAATTTTTTGGCCCGAGGGCCACATCTGCGAATAGAAATTGTATGGCGGGCCATGAATGCTCACAAAATTGGGATTGGGGTGCGGGAGGGGGTGAGGGCTCTGGTTGGGGGTGTGGGCTCCAGGGTGGGGCCAGAAATGAGGAGTTCGGGGTGTGGGAGGGGGTTCTGGGCTGGGGCAGGGGGCGCGGGTGAGGGCTCCAGCTGGGGGGGGCAGGCTCTGGGGTGGGGTTGGGAATGAGGAGTTTGGGGTGTAGGAGGGTGCTCTGGGCTGAGACCAAAGGGTTCAGAGGGCAGGAGGGGGAATCAGGGCTGGGGCAGAGGGTTGGGGTGTGGGAAGGGGTGCAGGCTCCGGCTGGGGGTGTGTGGGCTCTGGGGTGGGGCTGGATGAGAGGTTTGGTGTGCAGGAGGGTACTCCAGGCTGGGTTCAAGGGGTTCGGAGGGCGGGATGGGTATCAGGGCTGGAGAAGGAGGTTGGGGCGTGGGGAGAGGCTCAGGGGTGCAGGCCGCGGCCGACGCTTACCTCAAGCGGATCCTGGAAGCAGCGGCATGTCCCTTCTCCAGCTCCTACATGGAGGCATGGCCAGGCAGCTCTGCATGCTGCCCCGTCCGCAGGCACTGCCCCTGCAACTCCCATTGGAGTGCCGGAGACCATTGGAGCGGGGCCATTGGAGCATGTAGGAGCCGGAGGGGGGCCATGCCGCAGCTTCCAGGAGCCGCATGGAGCGGCCCCCAATCCTGCTCACCAGCTGGAGCACCGGAGCGGACCAAGTCCCAGACCCTGCTCCCCAGAGGGAGCTCGAGGGCCGGTTTAAAACGGCTGGTGGGCCAGATCCGGCCCGTGGGCCGTAGTTTGCCCACCCCTGTTTTAATCCTTCCAGTATATTAGGAGTGAATTTGATTTGTCTGTAACTGACTTGTTACTGCACCACTACTCACCAGATCCTACAAATGGATCCATGCAGGCAGACCCAGGCAACTATGAGAAGCCCTTTTGAAGTCAATAAGGCCACAGAATGATCTGGCTACATGGATCAGGTTGTAGGATATCACAATTTTTTAAATCAAAAGTTTTTAAAAAAATAAGATACTACATTTCAGTTACTGATCAGGAATTCAAAGGGCACTGTAAGATACTAGTTATTAGAAAGGAACGGACAGTGGGCAGGGAAATGTGATTAGAGATTATTGAAACAAGTATAAATTTACTAGTTGGGGGGGGAGGGATAGCTCAATGGTTTGAGCATTGGCCTCTTAAACCCAGGGTTGTGAGTTCAATCTTTGAGGGGGCCACTTAGGGATCTGGGGCAAAATCAGTACTTGGTCCTGCTAATGAAAGCAGGGGGCTGGACTCAATGACCTTTCAAGGTCCCTTCCAGTTCTAGGAGATGGGATATCTCCATTAATTTTTTTTTTTTTAGTTTGAATGTTTTTTTTTAAATAATATTAACTTTTAAGTTCAAATATCCCAGATTTTGAAGAACTATGTTCTGTTCTCTTCCTTCCACCAGAAAACACTAACTAAAAAAAATCCCAACTTTTAAATCATTCTTATAATATAGTTATATCTTTAGAATACTATTAACACATCATGTATAGTCCCTAACATTTAAGGAGGACATTAAGTAAAAATGCAATCATTGTGCTCTTAAAAAATTACCATGAACAATACCAGTTGGCCATTCCTGATGGTGTTTTAACACCTTTATATATTTAGATATTTCTGATAACAGATTTAACAACTCATCAGAGGAGATGATGTCTTTCCAGTTGCTTATGGTAAATTTTAAGGCAGCAGCAATAAAGCTGTATATTAGTTTGACACCATCTTTTGCTTTTAACGTAGACATCAACTGACAAACTGCAGGGATAATCTGTGAAATCTTTGCTAGCAAACAATATAATTTCACTCTAAATGTGACTAAACTATTTACTACATAACCCCACAACATTTGAATTAATTAGCCACACTGTGGTTATTTGGTTTAAATGGTCAAACTTCCAGCAATGATAGGAAGGCACTCCCATGTCTATCACATCAAACAAAAGCTGCTTGTATCCCTACCCTACCTATCATCTCTCATTCACTACTGAACTTTTCATGTTCACCTATGATCAGCCCTCCACCAGCCACTTGTTGAATTTTCAAACAAATAACTTTGTGCTTTTTCCAATGCTGTCCCATACGCTTAGGAGTTGTTCCCTGTAAACATCCATAATGGTACCTCATTAAACACCTGCAAATCCCTCCTCAAAAAACTCTCCTTTGCCATGATGCTTACAAAAAACTTCACAACAGTTAGGCTCCTGGAGTGCAGAGACCATTGCCTACCATGCTGAACAATATTGTCTCATTGTTTGCTTGTATTCCCATATCTGGCTACATCCATCTGTTGTCTCATGTCTTATTCTTAGATTGTAAGCCCCTTGGAGGAGGAACTGACATTTTGTTTTGTGACTGTACAGTGCCCAGCACAATGGGGTCCTTCCTGATCTATTTCTAGAGCCCGAAGCACTAGCCCTAATAAACAAACACATACATACATAATAAAGGTGCAACTCTTCCTTATATTATGGGAGTTATGCAACAAATTCCTCAGACATCTCAAATGAAAACTTAACCCACGAAGAGCTATTTGATTCCATAAGAATCCACTATTTGGCCTTTTTTCATCTGTTAAATATTTTGAGACGATATCAATAAAGGCAGGGAAAACAACAAAAACATCTATTGTAGCACTAATCAAAAGGTAGTTTTTGCCTGTCACAATGGACAGTGTAATTTTAATTGCAGCAATTCAACATAATTAAAAGTCATTTATTCTTTTTCTTATTTCTATAGCATCACACAACCAATAGATTCCATGCCCAGAACTGTTTAGAATCTAACCAGAACTACAGGAGGAGCTACACAGATCTGGAATTGGGGAGGGACAACAATGAAGGGGAAAACAATAAGACCACCATGCCAGCTTTCCAAGTGACCAGTGATGATGGTTACCATTTTTTAGAATTTACAATTCTTCCATTAAATAATTCTGACTCCGATTACTGTAGACTTTTAAATAATTGATTATACAGGCTTTTCTTAGACAATGTAATTAAACATTGAGATCCAGCTTCAAACTACCATTATATTAAATTAATAGACACAAGTAAACTATTTTTAAACAAACTGGACACATTTAATTAAGAATAATTTAACTTGATACAACAAAACCCATTTAGATCAAAATTTAGAAATATTCTCACTGTAGTTGAAACAATTTAACTTAAAAAAAGGACATTTGAGATTAAAGCTAAGCTAGTTCTCAAATAGCCCTTTTGAAAACTCCAGAAGATATGACTGAATTCATGCCAGGGAGACACTGACTGACTGACTAGACATTTCATAATAGAATGCACAATCCACAGAAGAATAATTTGTTTATGTCAAAGCAACCCATGTACACTGCAAGGCTCTCTCATTACTGTTCTGTGCCAGCAATGCCCCCCATGTACATTGGCCAAACCGGACAGTCTCTACGTAAAAGAATAAATGGACACAAATCAGACGTCAAGAATTATAACATTCAAAAACCAGTTGGAGAACACTTCAATCTCCCTGGCCACTCAATTACAGACCTAAAAGTCGCAATATTACAACAAAAAACTTCAAAAACAGACTCCAAGGAGAGACTGCTGAATTGGAATTAATTTGCAAATTGGACACCATTAAATTAGGCTTGAACAAAGACTGGGAGAGGATGGGCCATTACACAAAGTAAAACTATTTCCCCATGCTTATTCCCCCCCCCCACACACACACACAGTTCCTCATATTTCCTTGTCAATTGCTGGAAATGGGCCATTTTCATTACCACTACAAACAGATGGTTTTTTTTCTCTCCTGCTGATAAAAGCTCAACTTAACTGATCACTCTCCTTATAGTGTGTATAGTAACACCCATTGTTTCATGTTCTCTGTGTATATATATATATCTTCCTACTGTATTTTCCACTACATGCATCCAATGAAGTGAGCTGTAGCCCACGAAAGCTTATGCTCAAATTTGTTAGTCTCTAAGGTGCCACAAGTACTCCTGTTCTTTTTGCAGATACAGACTAACACGGCTGCTACTCTGAAACCTGTCATTACTCTTCTGTGACTCATGCAGAATGATTTACACTGATGCCTCTCCAGTTAACACTCTTTCTTTTACTATACCAGGCAAAGATTTCCCCATCAGCCCAAAGAGAAAAAGTCATCCTCCTTTCTGTCATCTAAGGCAGCGGTCCTCAAACTGTGGGTCGCGACCCCCTTTGAATGGGGTCGCTGGGGCTGGCTTAGACTTGCTGGGGCCCGGGGCTGAAGCCCAAGCCCCACCAAAGCCAGATGGCTTCAGCCCTGGGTGGCAGGCCTCAGGCTGCAGGCCCCCTGCCTGGCGCTGAAGCCCTTGAGCTTCAGCTTTGGCCCCCCTGCCTGGAGCAGTGGGGCTCAGGCTTTGGCTCCCCCACCTCCGGTAGTGGGGCTTGGGCAGGCTCAGGCTTCGGTTCCCCCTCCACAGTTCATGAAGTTGTCAAAAGGGGATCGCGGTGCAATGAAGTTTGAGAACCCCTGATCTAAGGTGAGCTTTTGATTGATGGCTGTATAAACCATTTAGATCTACACAAGCATGTCATTCTGCCATGCACATAGATTCTTTTGAATATTTTACCCAACATCTAGATTGCTCAAAGTTATGACAGTTCACCACTTGGAATTCAGAGAGTTCTTATGCTGCATCTGAGGTTTTGTACATGTAGTGTCACCACTCACAAGTGGATAATGGCATAGGCAGAAAGATACCCAGCTTCTGGTTTAGATATGTTTTGAGTGGTCATCAGTACACGAGTGCCTCTGGAACAAACATGCATATTGATGAATCAGTATGGGGAAGCTTCTGATGCTGCTGTCTGCACTGCACTTGTTTGCGGCTAGGAGACTTCGTCTTGCAGCATCAACTGAGCATATATCAAGAGCATTAAAGTCACTTAAAATATTTCAGGAGGCAATTCATACCTTCTAATTTTGAGTGCTTTGATGGATTCTTCTTCAAGTGTCTTGATACTGATTCTACTTAGAGAAGGGGGGTTGGATTCCTTTTCTTGGTCAGGAACTTGAAAGGCCATGTCACTTGTCAGAGCCGCATGCCAGTATTTTATGTCTGTTTGGACAAGTTTACAGTAAAAGGGGTTCCAACTACAGGGAGGAAAGAAGGGCAGCAAGGAAAAGAACCCCACAGATTTATATATTGAGAAACATTTTAATTATTTTGTGCTGCAGAAGACACTGGACAGTGGGGGATGCAAAACAAAGTACTTTACTGTATTAACACATACTGATCTTTCTTCATTAGAGTCCTGAAAACAGCTTTGGAATACACTGTAGCTTTATTGCATGGTCTTTTAAGACCATAGTATATATTTGGGGGGGGAGGGGTAGCATACAGTTCCAACCTACAGTTATAATTGGAAGTTATTTAGGTAAATTGCTCTGTTTATTTTAATAAGTTTCAACATCTCCTACTGAACAAGAAACAGCTGCTCACAAATCTCAATAATTTACATGAGGGGAATTTTCTAGTGCCCCTGAAAAAATAAAATACCTGGATGCGATGTGCCATTTAATACCAGCTTAATGACTACAAAGTTTCCTTCTCCAGCACAGACATACAAATGTTAATCAAATATTTGTTCCCTTTCCTGCTCCCCTGAACGGCAACTGCAGTTTCCTTTGGAAGTGTTTAGTGATTATAGCTTGTCCCTTGTCAGATCTAGAGGGAAAGTTTCTGGAGAATAAAACTTATATCTGTGAATGTAAAACCTATGTGTGTGCTAGTATTATCTCTAGAGACAGACAGCAAAAACACCAACTGAAAAGAAATAATAGTCCGTTTGTTTTTTAATACGGGCAAACATATATCTATTTCTTACTACCGGAGGAAGGTACTTTACCCACAAACCATGCAAACCACCACACCCACACTTACTTTTTGTTTAATTAATGTCCTAGAATATCAATTCACATTTTTAATCAGTATTTCTCATTGTTTCACTTACAGAACCTTAACTTGAGACTGGAAAAGTCTTTATTGTGTGAAGTGAAAGGTTGACTAATTTTATGTTGTCTTTTGTATTAGCAGAAGAAATGGTGTTTCATAAGTTCCTCAAGCAACACCAAGTTAATCAAATCAGGTAGCAACAACAACACTATAGGGAAAGCATGTTTAACGGTCTTGCCAGTGATGAAAACACCCATGTGTTATAAAGGTTTAAGTTACATCAGGACTCTATTTACTAATACCAATACCTGTGCTTAAAATGTACAAATAATGGAAATTGCATCATAGCACCTGGGGAAAAAAGTTGAATAGCATCTTTCCAGAGTGGGGCCAAGGGCAGCAGGGGAGTAAGGCCTGGACAGAAGACTCTTGTAATTCCCTTCCTGACTGATGGAGATGGGAGGGGCGGAGCAAAAAAAAAAAAAAGCCGGCGGTGGAGGAAAAAATAAACCGGAGCTCCAAGCCCTGGCCCCCTGTACCAGCTTGCCTCCGCTCCGTCTCCACCTCTCCCCCCCGCAGCGAAAACAAACAAACAAACAAAAATGGCCGCCGGAGCTCCACGCCCTGCCCCCCCCACCAGCTTGCCTCTGCTCTGTCTCCACCTCCCCCCTCCCTCCAGCGCTTGCGCCACCATACAGCTGATTAGCGCAAGCCTGGGAGGGAGGGGGAAGAGGAGGAATGTGGTGTGCTTGGGGAAGAGGCGGGGCCAGGGCGGGGATTTGGGGAGGTATCCAATGGGGGAAGGAGGGGGCGGAGTCCGGGCACAAGCCCGTGCGCCAGCCTGGAGTGGAGGCAAAATATCGGGACAATTCACGTCCCGACTGAAGGTAGGTTGGGACGCGGGACAAATAAGCAAATATTGGGACGTCTGGTCACCCTAGATGGTGTAGGCCTTGCTAATTGGGCAAGCTGAGGCTTAGGAAACAGAATACTTAAAGGGATAGAGGACTGAGTAAAAGGGTCATTTGCTGGTATGAGACCTAGAGAACCCAAAATGTCATATGACCCAGTGTGAACCTCTTTTACTCTGCTTAGCCTGAGGACACCATCAGCCCTCCAACAGCTCTGACCAGCAGTTCTTAGAAGTTCATATCTACAAAGAATATATGTATAAGTGGGTCTTTTCAGAGGCCACATACATCTTCTAATGTGAAGAAAAAGGTTTTTTTCTTATCCAAGCAAGAGGGAATCATGACAGCCATTATAGTTAAAGGACAGACATTCATGGGATGAAATCCTGACACTAATGAAATCAATGGAAGTTTTGCCACGGATTTCAGTAGAGCCAGGATTTCATCCTGGTGTTTTGTAGCGTGGACGAGTTTCTAGTCTTTCACCCAAAAGGCAGAAGACAGGTCAAATATGCAACAGCCACCACAAGGTGGATGCATACTGGGATAGATCCATTGGCTGCAATGTCCCCTTTAATAGCTGCATATAGTCTGTGCTCCATGATGTGAAGAAAGTGAAGACAACCAGACCATGCTCCCTAAATCCCTTCCCTAAGAGCGTTCTGACCATATTACTGTGGTTTTATTTATGTTTAACAATGTAAACTTTTTGTTTGCAGTGTTGTAGCGTAGTGGTCCCATGATATTAGAGACAAAGTGGGTGAGGTAATATTTTTTATTGGACCAACGTCTGATAGTCAAAGAAATAAGCTTTCGAGCTTACATAGAATTCTTCAGGTGTGGGAAAGGAATTCAATGTCAAAGCTATACACAAGGTGGAACAGATTGTTTAGCATAAGTAAGGCTGCGAGTCTTTCACGGAGATCACAGAAGTAATGGATTCCATGACTTTTTGGGACCTCCTTGACTTCCGCAGCTGCAGTGGCTGGTGCAGCTGACCCCAGGGCGGCCTGAGCAGCTGGGGCAGAAACTGGGGCCAGTCACAGTGGCCGCTGTTCCGATGGCCCCAGGCAAGGGGCCCAGGTGCTGCCCGAGAGCAGTGGTCCAGGAGCAGCAGCGGTGCCCCAGGCCACCCCAGCCCAGAGAAGCAGCAGCGGCAGCATGGCCCCGGGCCGCCCCCCAACGCAGAGGAGTGGCAGCGGGACCCCTGGCCACTCCTTGCCCAGAGCAGCAGTGGCAGGGCCCTGGGCTACCCCCCACCCCAGGAGCAGCACTGATCATCGGAGCACCCCCTCCAGCAGCAGCATCCGCTGGAACCTCCCTCCTCGCCCCCTCAGCACCTACGATTTAGGCACGGGTATTTTTAGTAAAAGTCATGGGCAGGTCACTGGCTGTGACTTTTTGGTTATTGCCCATGACCTGTTCTTCCTTACTACCTGAAGAAGAGCTCTGTGTAGCTCGAAAGCTTGTCTCTGTCACCGAAGGAAGTTGGTCCAATACTACAGCAAATCACACTATTTAGATTTCAGACCAATTTAGCATTAACACATTTGGAACACACTCTCTCTCTCTCATGCTGAGTTTTATTTTCTTTCCGTTTTGGCAGGAGGCCTCCATGAGATTCTGACAGTTGTAATCATGTCCCAGGGAGGTGATGGGAGGCAGAAAAATATACAGTATCTTGCTAATCCCCAATTTTTTGTGAATTTATACATATCTTTCATTTAAAAAATGGACGTTGAAGTATAAAAAACCGTGCAGAGAGGCAGACAGCCCCTGTTTTTGTCCAGGAAAGTGCCATGTTTTGAACATCCATCCTGGGTAAATGGAGTTCCAGCAAGTGTCAAAACACTGGTGCAGCTTGAAGACTCCTCACTCTCTAATCCTCCTTCCCTCCAGGAAGATTAGTGACACTAATGTAGCAGGGAGCTATGCCTGTGTAAGTGGCATAGGATTAGGGTTTCCAGAGACAGGAAGAGACAACAGATCTGAGGCTCATTCCCATTTGTCCCACATGGAGTCACAGAGACATAGGGGATGGACTTTGGGGCAGTGATCGGGCATAAAGGGAATGACAGAGATATTGGGTGGTGAAGTTAAATCAAAACGTGGTTGCACAGATGAAGAGAGTACAGGAACATGGGGGTAGGCAATACACCTGGAGAAAGGGGGAAAGGAATACGGGGAGATAAGAAAAATGAAAGATAGGAAGCCATTCCTCTACCCCATACCCAGAACTGAGATAAAACGAGAGAAACTCCATGCCTCTTCCCCAATTCCCTGCAAGAGATGAGGGAGAAGGCCCCCCAAGGACACTACATCAAGGAATGGGCCTGCATTTGCCTCACTGAAGAAGCCAGGGGACAACTGAACATTGCTTGCACCTGTTAGGATAGGTTGGATGTGTGAGGAACTGCCTCCATGGTTCCTGGCTTCTTAATAACAACCTTTAGAGACCCTGAGATATGCACACACCCATCAGCCTCCATAGTCCTGGTTTCCTCACATAAAATTGTCTCAAGAACATTTTTTAAAATTTGGCTCAGGGCAGATGTTTCTGTATCAAGTTAGCAGTAATAAAAGTTTAATAATATTAATGCATGCTGATGATGCAAATGTTTGAGGAGATACTGCCAACCTCTGAAGAGCACAAGAAGTGTTTCTATTAAAGAGGTGAACTCCAGTCACTGAAAGCTTATGGGACAAATCCTGCCCTAACTCTGTAACTACAGAGATCCCAGATGCAGAAGAACTGAGGTAGTTCAACATCTGGAGAGCCTGTTTAGAAGGTTCAGACCCCTGTGCACTACAGTGCACCTGAATGCAGTGAGAGACTTACCTGGATCCACTGACAACCAACTCTACTCTTCAATAGAATGGGAGAGTCAGTGCTGCAGATGTTAAATAAAGCATTTCTGTTCTGTAGGATGAGACTGTGGAACTGTAGCACCTATTTGTTGAAACACTAGTTCAAGGACTAAACCATCAATCCACATCTATCTCTATGAAGCCACTGTAAAATATGTTGTATGAACCACACAGGTTCCCTCATAGTATTAAATTATTGATTCTTAACATCAAAGAGAAAGAGTATATTTGACAACCTCCAAAAATTACAGTTGGGTAGCAGCTGCTATAACCAATCTCTCTCATCCTTTCCTAAATGAGAGTGAAAGATCTGGGAAAGGCCCTGATTTTGTAACCACATTCTGTGTCATATGCAATACAATCCTGTTGAGGATAGTAGGATACATACGGTAGGCTTGAGATGCTATCTAGAACAAAAATAATAAACCCATGAGACATGTTCAATTGATGTCTTTCAGTAAGCAGTATTTTTACTAAGGATATGAAAGTGGTGTTATCAAAACAGACTTCTTGACCTAAGGTATTGAAGGCATAAGGTTCCTACTACACAGAACTAATGATAGAAAAAGTTCAGCTAAAACTGACCAGATAGATTAGGGTGACCAGATGAGAATTCCAAAATATCGGGACTGCCGCAAGGGGAGCGCCTTTTCAATTGTTACACTCACCCATCCGAGCCTTCGGCGGCACTTCGGCGGCATTTTGGCAGTGGGTAATAAACCTTGCCGCCAAAGAAGGAAGCACCCGCCGTCGAAGACCGGTGGCGACTGAGGGACCCGCCACCGAAGTACTGCCAAAGACCCTGACGTGCCGGGTGAGTGTAACAATTGAAAAGGCGCTCCCCCTGCCGGTCACCGCCGACTAAGCAACAAGGGGGGGGGGGAAAACCCGCCCGAAACAAAATATCGGGACAAATGGCATCCCGACCGTACTTCGGTCGGGACACGGGACAAACTGCTTGATATTGGGACATCTGGTCACCCTAAGATAGATCAGCACTCCAATTTCCCTGTAATTTTAAAAATACATCATATTTATTGTAGTCATATTTGTTTGGATTATACAGAGCTGCAAGTTCATGTAGGTTTTCTTCTAAAAAATGTTTATTTAATCATATGAATATTCAGGAAATGCTCGCTTAGCTATTTTATTGTGCAAGGCTGCTATTGGGGCTGATTTGATGTTATTAAACAAATTTCAAGTCAGGTACAGTGACGGGCAGTAAGATGGCAGACAATTTGGAAATGCATCAAAGCATTACATGTTCTCATCATGTACAGTCATAGTAGTTGTAAATTGTTAAGATGCTTTCTAAACTTTTGTCAAAAAAGACAGGAGGCAGTAATTGCCTGGAAGACTTTGTGACAAGAACTCCTACTAGTTATGGTGATTAAACTGGTATTCCAAAAAACATCAGTATTTATAAATATTATCTTTGAAGTCTCAAACAGTTGAATATAAAAACCCTTATTGAGGACATGTGCTTTTAAGGATATAATCACTGAATATTTACATAATCCCTTACAGACAGTTAATATGACAATTTTCTAGGATTGCCAGGTGTCCAGTTTTTGATCAGATCGTCCAGTCGAAAAGGGAAACTGGCAGCGTCCAGTTACCTGCAGTAACTGGTGTCCACCACCGGGGGGAAGGGGGGTCAGGAAGAGTAGCAGCAGCTGCTGGAGCCTGGAGGAGCAGCTCTGCTTAGCAGCTCCTGCTCTTCCCACCCCCGAGCCTCAGAGAGAGAACTGGCTGGCTCCCAGTCTCACCAAAGTAGGTACTGGCGCCATCCAGGGGCAGGTGGTGGGGTGGGTAATCTGTCTGCCTCTCCCTGCCCTGCTGTGCCCCATTTCCACATGCCAGCCCCTTGCTCCAGGGAGGCACCACCTCCCCCACCCGCTGTGCCCCAATTTCCCTTCCTCGGCCCCTCACTCCAGGGCACAGCCCCCCCCCCCCGCCCATTGTGCACCTATTTCCCCTCCCTGGCCCCTTGCTCCAGGCACTGACTCCCCCTCACCCCGCTGTGCCCCAATTTTCCCACCCCAGCCGCTTGCTCCAGGGACAGACCCTCCCTGCCCCACCCCGATTTCCCCACCCCGCTATGCCCCTAATTTCCCAACCCAGCTTGTTGCTCTGGGGTCAACCCCCCTCTGCCCCAGCCCCTTGCTCCAGGGACTGACCCCTGCCCTGCCGTACCCCAGCTGGGTAGGAGGGCAGGTTCTGCGTTAGCTCCTCTGGAGGCGGCAGGTGAGTCCCGAGGGATGGGGGAGCGAGCGAGCGACGGGGGTGGAGAGCGAGAGATGGGGTAGGGAGCACAGGTGGGGCAGGGTGCGGGGCAATGGGGAAGGCGTGTTCGGTTTTTAGGGATTAGAAAGTTGGCAACCCAACAATTTTCCTTGTCCTACAAAGCATTAAATATGTGCAGTGTGCAAGTGAAAAATAGGGGATGTGATGCAACAACAAAGCAGCGAAAGTTCCACATTTTTTAATTTGAATGTTTGGGGGGTTTATTATTTTGTTATGTTTTGAGTTTATGATTCCCAGGCATCTGAATAGGCATTCTCAGCAGGGAGAACTAGACCCTTTGAAAGAAGTGTCCTTTAAGGAGGAATTTAAAAGGTACTTCAGGTTAATGGTTTGAAGTCAAATGGTTTAATCAGAAAATCAGACTATTTTTAGGAAATGTTAATAAAAACAGTTAGTGCCAGGCATTACTGAGTGACATGTGCATTTAAAAACATTTTACCTTAGAAAGATATATTACCAGAAGCATTGCCCATTAAACCATTATATAACATCTACATCACTTGCTTTCTGTGACTAATGTTAATCGTGTATTTAAAAAAACCCTAATTTAGCAGCAGGCTGAACGTAGAGGATATACTGCTACATATGAGGTAGTGCATAGCTATGCTGCCCAGGAGCAGTCCTGGGAAGGAATCCTGACTCAAAGTCCTTGCTTCCCTCTACCCTCCTTCACCTTGTAATTTACTGCACTCTTTACAGGGTTGTAGCTTACTTTTCCCCTTGTGTTGACTCAGCTTTGCCCTCCAGACCCAGACTTGTAAGCTCTATGCAGCCACTTAACTGGGTTGGTGTGGGTTTTTTTGAGGGAGGATGGGGGACGGGGGGAGAAAGGGGGCTTATGTCCCCTTACTAGCCAGTGTGGCTGAGCAGGGCTCAGTTACACCCCAGCTCTTATTAAGTTCACCTAAAGTTACCTTGAGTTTTCAAATTAGTTTTTTTGAAACTAATATGTTTAAAGTAGGGCTGTCAATCGATTAAAAAAATTGATCGTGGTTAATCACGTTTAATCACACTGTTAAACAATAAGAGAAAACCATTTATTTATATATTTTGGATGTTTTTTACATTTTCAAATAGATTGAATTCAGTTACAACACAGAATACAGTGTACAGTGCTCATTTTTTATTACAAATATTTGCACTGTAAAAAACAAAAGAAATAGTATTTTTCAATTCACCTCAAACAAGTACTGTAGTGAAATCTCTTTATCATGAAAGTTGAACTTACAAACGTAGAATTATGTACAAAAAATAACTGCATTAAAAAACAAACCAATGTAAAATTTTAGAGCCTACAAGTCCACTCAGCCAATTGCTCAAACAAGTTTGTTTACATTTGCAGGAGATAACGCTGCCCGCTTCTTGTTTACAGTATCACCTGAAAGTCAGAACAGGCATTCACATGGCACTTTTGTAGCTGGCATTGCAAGGTATTTAGTGCCAGATGCACTAAAGATTCATATATCCCTTCATGCTTCAACCACAATTCCAGAGGACATGCATCCATGCTGATGATGAGTTCTGCTTGATAACAATCCAAATCAGAGCGGACCGACGCGTGTTCATTTTCATTATCTCAGTCAGATGCCACCTGCAGAAGGTTGATTTTCTTTTTGGGTGTTTCAGATTCTGTAGTTTCTGCATCAGAGTATTGGTCTTTTAAGACTTTTGGAAGCATGCTCCACACCTTGACCCTCTCAGATTTTGGAAGGCATTTCAGATTCTTAAACCTTAGTTTGAGTGCTGTAGATATCTTTAGATTTCTCACATTGGTAACTTCTTTGCGTTTTGTCAAATCTGCAGTGAAAGTGTTCTTAAAACGAGCAACATGTTCTGGATCATCATCTGAGACTGCTATGACATGAAATACATGGCAGAATGTGGGTAAAACAGAGCAGGAGCCATACAATTCTCCCCCAAGGAGTTCAGTCACTAATTTAATTAACACATTTTTTTAATGAGTGTCATCGGCATAGAAGCATGTCCTCTGGAATGCTGGCCGAAGCATGAAGGGGTATACGAATGTTTAGCATATCTGGCACGCAAATACCTTGCAATGCCAGTGTCATAACTATAAAGGGAAGGGTAACAGCTCTCCTGTGTACAGTATTATAAAATCCCTCCTGGCCAGAGACTCCAAAATCCTTTTACCTGTAAAGGGTTAAGAGGCTCAGGTAACCTGTCTGACACCTGACCCAAAGGACCAATAAGGGGACAAGATACTTTCAAATCTTGGGGGGGGGAAGCTGTTGTTTGTGCTCTTTGTTTGGGAGTTCATTCGCTCTTGGGACTGAGAGGGACCAGACATCAATCCAGGTTCTCCACATCTTTCTAAACAAGTCTCTCCTATTTCAAACTTGTAAGTAAACAGCCAGGCAAGGCGTGTTAGTTTTTACTTTGTTTTCTCAACTTGTAAATGTACCTTTTACTAGAGTGTTTATCTCTGTTTGCTGTACTTTGAACCTGAGGCTAGAGAGGGGTCCTCTGAGCTCTTTAAGTTTGATTACCCTGTAAAGTTATTTTCCATACTGATTTTACAGAGATGATTTTTACCTTTTTTCTTTAATTAAAAGTCTTCTTTTTAAGAACCTGATTGATTTTTTCCTTGTTTTTAGATCCAAGGGGGTTGGATCTGTATTCACCAGGAGTTGGTGGAAGGAAGGAGGGGGGATGGTTAATTTCTCCTTGTTTTAAGATCCAAGGTGTTTGGCTCTGTATTCAGCAGGGAATTGGTGAAGAGTTTCTCAAGGCTTCCCAGGGAAGGGAATCCACTTGGGAATGGTGGCAGCGGACCAGATCTAAGCTGGTAGTTAAGCTTAGAAGTTTCATGCAGGCCCCCACATTTGTACCCTAAAGTTCAGAGTGGGGAAGCAGCCTTGACAGCCAGCTACAAAAGTGCCATGTGAACACCTGTTCTCACTTTCTGGTGACATTGTAAATATGAAGTGGGCAGCATTATCTCCTTGTAGTGGGGCGGCTGCCCCACTCCCTGAGATTATGGGCTACGGCAGGCCAGTGAGCCTGCGCAGACACACAGCCAATGAGAGAAGGGCTTACTGGGAGCCATTCAGGGCCCAGGTTGGAGACAGCCAATCAGAGCCAGGCTCAGCCCTATAAAAGGCTGCTCAGGAAGAGCGCAGTCAGTCTGTCCCAGGCCTTTGAGAGGGGAAGGTCTATCTCCAAGCTGGGAGGCTAGCACCGTGGACAGCGCAGTGCTGGGCAGGCCCGGGGAGTAAAGGGAAACTCCGGCCCGGTGTCTGCCAGGCTGCAGGCCCTGAGTGGAAGGGCTTAGTGGGTGCAAGGGGCTGTAGGGGAAGCAGCCCAGGGAAGCGGACAGACGAGGGGAGAGAAGCAGGACAGCGAGGCTGCCGCCAGAGGGTCCCTGGGTTGGGACCCAGAGTAGAGGGTGGGTCTGGGTCCCCCCTACCCCCCCATGTAGTACAACCAGCCATTGGCCGTAGGGAGTGGCTATTAAAGACCACGCCAGATCCCTGACGGGAGGGATTAGACTTTGGGGTGTGCGGTTGACCACGATGGCTGGAACATAGAGACTGCAGATAGACTTCCCCCCCACCCCCCGGAATGGGGTGTGGAAGTGGAAGGACTAAGGGGCTCTGCCGGAGGGCAGTGGTCCTGAAGAGGACGCCGTGAGTTGGTGAGCGATGCGGGCTCAAAAGCCAACCGAGGGCAAGATGACAGACGGGACACCACCAGGAGGGGCCGCTCCTCTGGATAGAGCTAATTCCCGGAGTAACCAGTAGGAGGCGCTGCGTTGGTGAGTCCCAACCCTGTTACACTCCTGTAAATGTAAACAAATTTGTATCTCTTAGTGTGGCTGAACAACAAGTAGGACTGAGTGGAATTGTAGGCTCTAAAGTTTTCCATTGTTTTGTTTTTGAGTTCAGTTATGTAACAAACAAAAAAATCTACATTTGTAAGTTGTACTTTCACAATACAGTGAATGCACTACATTACTTGTATGAGGTGAATTGAAAAATACTATTTTTTATCATTTTACAGTGCAAATATTATAATAAAAAATAACACAAAGTGAACATTATAAACTTTGTATTCTTTGTTGTAATTAAAATCAATATATTTTAAAATGTAGAAAAACTTCCAAAATAGTTAATAAATGTCAATTGGTATTCTATTGTTTAACAGTGCAACTAAACTGTGATTAATTGTGAATAAAATTTTTTTTAGTTAATCGCATGAGTTAACTGATTAATTGACAGCCCTAGATTAAAGTGTTTTCGTCTGACTTAAGTTAGAAGTTCTATTCTTCCCTGTGCACAAATGGAAGAGATAGGAACTGAAAGAAGAATTACTTGTTGATATCCAGGACATTTTAGATGCATACAGCAGGATGGGTATTATAGCAGAGTTTACTGGGCAGCTGAAGCAATTTAGTTCATCTCCAAAAATATGATTTTGCCTATAGCTACAGTGTTGGAGGGGTGTATAGCTAGAGGTAATCAAAAATATTCTGATGGAATAGTTCTATTGGATAAAATCCAAATGAACACTTCACAGCATGTGTCAAGTCTGTCAAAACTTTTGAAGACCTCCTAGCTCCTGGAGTTGTCCACCTGGCCGGCAGGCTGCCCAATTCCCCAGCTCCCGGGGCTGCCCAGCTCCCAGACTTCCTGGGAGGTCAGGTTACCAGCACAGCTGGCTCCCCAGGCTGCATGTTTGGCAGGCCATCCCTGGGGATAGCCAGAAATTTCTGAAAAACTCCATGTTAGAATTTTGCATTTCTGACTTTTCTTTCTATTTCAGAATGAAAAACATTCCAGAAATGTGCAATCTTCCCTGGAAAAGCAATTTCATTTTCCACACAGCGCTACCAGTAGCCTATTAAAAATATGTTCCAGGGAAAGTTTACTTTTCCAGTTTACTTTAAGAACAAAATTCATGAAACAATGAAGAAACAGGAGTTTTGATCATTAACTGGTAGCCATAAAGATACAAAATATTTTACTAATGGAACTGAAGAAACAAATATACTGCTGTTTCTTGTTTGTCAGTACAAGATGCACTGTACTGACAGTCAAACCCTTCAATGTACAACATAATACCCAATTTATCCTGTCTCTAGTTACTACCGTTTAACTATGTGAAAAAACCTATGATTAGCACAGGAAGTACTAATAACCAAGTTCTTGCAGATACTGATCATAGGTGCCTACTAGAAACCTACATCAGCTGTTTGGAGTCCAGGGTGGAATTCATCAGTTTTTATTTTGCGCTGCCCTGAACAACCCATAGTAGGATTGTTCTGCAGGGTATTTTACACAGAAATCATTGAGGTCCCAGGCAGTGTCTCATGGACAGGGAATGTGGGCCACTTGCAATGTGGACACCTTTGACATAGCAATGTGTCCTATGTACAGTCCTCTAAAGAGATTTCTGAGCAGAAATAAACTGAGTGAGGGGCTGCCAGAATAAGGGTATACATTATTTTTCCTTTGCTCTGTGTGCGCACGCGTGTGTGTGCGCGTATGTGTTGGAGTGATCATTGTGTCACATTCCCATATTCTGTGTTTTACTAAATCCTATTTAAAAGTGCAGAAACATATTGCATAAGATGCATACATTTCAAGTAAATATTTCTATAGTAAACTATCATGGAACGCTTTCAATAAGGACTGCAGAAACTGTTTTGTATGAAAAGAAACTAATTCTAACGGCTATACATTTTATATATTATAGTTTACCTTAACAACAGTATAATACACTGCTGGAATACTTATTTTTCCATTGTTTAACTTTTTTCCCCTTTGTTATTTTCAAAGCATTCCTCTTTTTAAAAACATACACTGGATGAACCATAAAATATTAACACATCATCTATGTGCAACCTTGAACAGCAATCTTTAAAACTGTCCCAATCAAGTGGGTTAATGTGGACATTGTGGTGAGGGCTGCATCTTGCTTGGTCAACTTAAGGGGGATGGGTGGGGGCTTGAGAGTCCAAGCTCCAGCCTGAGTTGCAACATCCACATGGCTATTTATAGCGTGCTAACTTGAGCCCCACTAGCACAAGTCTGTCTACCCAGCTGGGGAGGCTCAGTCCTAGTTGTAATGTAGATATACACCAACACTCCCACCCTGCCACAACCGCATAGGTTGTGCCCAAGGCTCCTTTAAACCCTGGAAATACCTAACTGCTGGAACAGCTCCTTGGGTTCCTGACTTGCACTGAGAAGCAGAATGGCTCCAGGATCAGTGAAGTGTTAAAACCACCTTTTCCACTTCCATCTCCTGAGCTCTGTTGGGTGTTCCTCAGCAGCAGCTCATGAGGAGGACAAATAGGTCTGAACTCTTACTTTTTAAATTTTGGATGAGAGAAAAATATGTTACCTAACCTTTTCTGATACTCAGTTTGATTTAGTCACTTTAAAATTTTAGGCAAATGATTAGTGAATTTTTACTTTTTCTGAAAAATGGTTATAATGGATCTTTGTAAATCAGCATGTTTTAAAGTAAATCAAATGCTTATATTATTGCAAAATAAATAAAATATTGCAAAATCATACAATTGGGTGATCTTTTGGAATTCAATTACTATTTTGCATGAAAATATAGTTACATGCTTTGTAAAGAGCGATGGTGACATTGATAGTTACATCATAGATTAGAACTATGAATTTCACCATCTTCAGTTCAAAATCTAAAACTTTTTACCCTGCCTTCCACATTAAAAAAACAAAACAAAAACATAAAAACTCACCAATTGTGGACTAGAGAAAGAGATACAGATATTCCTAACCTGTATACTTTTAAGTCTTATAAAATGCTCTGATAGTAGGATGATGATCAGCATATAAATGCTTAGGCATGTTTTAGGAGAAGAAAATGGTCTGAATTAGCTGCATCATTTCTTCAGCCATGGTCTCAAATTTTACAGCCACCAAATTAAATAGTGAGTGCTAATAACATGTACAAATGCAGTAATCTGCAGTTCAGCTAACCAACTGCTGCACAAATAATTTGCAGGCTCCACATTTACACATGAGAGATCAAAAGCTGGTCTTAATACAGCTGTATATTTGGCACTCAGACTGCCTTTAAAAGCAAGAAAAACAGAAGAGTCTACACAATCATTATAACCACATAATATAGGGACAGGATGCTACAGTCTAACAGTTCTCGTTGCTGGAAGTAGAAGGAACGTCACCACTTGTTTGGGTACCAATATTACAGAGATGTCTATCATTACCAGATGTGTAGCTAGTTGTTCATACAATAAATCCTCCCCTTCCCCAATACCAAGGTTTTATTATAGTTTGGCTTTAACTTTACGTTTGGAACAATCTGTATAGTTTTATTTTAATGTATTAGCATACATTCCTACTAGTTTCTTGAGAAACAGTTACAATATTTCATTTTAGAGGTCACCAAACGAAATTAATAGGCAGCAGGTTTAAAACAAACACAAGGAAGTATTTCTTCACACAACACTCAATCAACCTGTGGGGCTTTTTGCCAGAGGATGTTGTGAAGGCCAAGACTATAACAGGGTTCAAAAAAGAACTAGATAAAATCAATGGCTATTAGCCAGGATGGGCGGGGATGGTGTCCCGAGCCTCTGTTTGCCAGAAGCTGGGAATGGGTGACAGGGGATGGACCTCTTGATTTCCTGTTCTGTTCATTCCCTCTGGGGCACCTGGTTTGGCCACTATTCGAAGACGGGATACTGGGCTAGATGGACCTTTGGTCTGACCCAGTATGGCCATTCTTATGTACCATTTAATTTCTAAAGGTGTGTTTCAATGTACAGTTGTCAATTATTTGTGTCTGTGTGTAAGTAAAAACATAACATGTGTCTCAGAATATGAAGGAATTATACTGATAACTCAGTGATTTCCACTACCATATTTGGGAGAGATTTCTTCCATTAATACATAAGCTCCCTAAAAATGAGCATAAACAACTTTAATCACATGGTTCTCATTGAGAGCAACAGAGGAACTCAAGTAAAAGTTATTCATATGTATAAAGATTTGCAGAAATGGAATCACTAATTACAGTATGATTTACAACAATATTTTGATTGATGTGTAGAAAAAACTATAGATAAACTGAAAAAAGAAACGGGAGTTGGATATAGATGATTGAGACTAACATCTGTAAGGGTGAAGAAAAGAACTTGTAATTGAAAAGAAAAGGGGCAATTTTTCTCGTTTTGAGCGAGATCCTTAGCTGGAGCAAATCAGCCTGCTTCCATTGACATAAGTAGAGTTAGGCTGACAAACTAGCTGAAGATCTGAAGCTCTATTTTAACAATGCTTTTGGTCTCTTCTCCTTTCTAATGCAGCAGGTCTGCTAAATATTTTGACAATGATGCAACAGCCATCTTCATCTGCAGTGCTGCCCTTTTAAAAAAAAATTCTTCTAATACTGTTGAATGTGACGTGCTAGTCAGATCACAGAACACAATTACTTTTTCTCCTGGAAACACATGTAGTATTTTGTTCCACTCCATGGACTTAATGTGGTTCTGAGAATAAAAATCTTACTGTAATGTTCATGGACAAGTGAGGAGAAGAAAGTTATTTGAAACTGAAATTTTGAATTTTTGGGCTCTTGGGGAATGAAATCTCACCCTTCATTTTGTATTTGCAGAGATGCATATAACAGAAACAGGACAGAGACAATATCAACAAAAATTGAGAACTAAGAAAATTTTGAGCAAACATTGAGAGAGTGTTATGATTTTCTCCTTGCCGTTCAGCTTTCATTCAGAACAGGCTTATGCAAAACTAATTTTATATATAAGAAATGCAGAGATAAAGAAAAATGCACTCTTGAACCCTGGATATCCTACTAATTGGAAAGATGTCATCCTTTTAAGCTTTATGGTAGAACAGAAATGTCATTCAGCTTTTGACACAATGCAGTTTTTCACTACTGGTTTCTCTGTTGTCCATAATCCCTTAGGAATGTTTATTGACCTATAAGCACCACACTCAAAACTGTGTGGTCCACTAATACAACAGTCGGCTTTCTCTAAGTTTATCATAAGTGATAAGCAACCGAGATAGCCAAACACCATTCCTGGCATTTTTCCTTCGTGACAGGAATACATGTGTTCAAAATACATTAAAGCAATCATAATTTCAGGAAATACATTACTCTCTCTAAGCTCAAAATGTAACTACATTTTAAACTCCAGTTGATTTTCTTTATATACCAAACCAGGCTGAATATTAATTTACCCACAGTAAAAATATACATAAAAATCATTTTTATAAAATAATGTAGATAAGATATCACTATTACATTTTCCATTGGATTTATGCTTGAAAATGTAATCTAATACCTTACTGTATTGTGGAACTTCTTCCTGCTACCCCCAAATATAAATATAAAACACTGCCATAACACATACACAAGATTTTATTTCACGGGTTCAACTTGTCTTCCATCAATTACTCTATTCATGCAAGAGGTTCTGAAAGCTTCACAATATTCACTATATAGAATCTACTACATAAGACTGTGCACACGTAGGTGGGTGAAGGAGAATCACACACTTGAGTACAATTCTTTACATTAAAAGTAGTACTTTTTCTTACTCAGACACATTTGTAAATTATGTATGACTATGTCTTAACATAGTCGTCCAGCAACCTACAGTCACCACCAAAAATGAGGGCTGGCAACAAGCAGACCTCATAATATATTGCAGAGGAACCCCAGCAAACATTCTGCTTATTCTGATACTCCTAATGTTGTCACATTCTCAACTGATAATGCCAATGCATCAAATCTGTACATGGCAAGATAAGGAAACTATTTCTTTCTCCAAAGAACCCAACTACTATGCAGACTCCATTGCTATATCCAAATAATTGCTCTTTGGCACTGAACATTAACAAGATGATACTTCCAAAATATTAAATACATACAAATGAATATTTATTTACTTTACTGATTTATAGAGGACCAGTCACCATAACTACCAGGTGCTCATTTGTGCTGTAAATTAAGATGATGTACTCAATAAAATCGTTACAAAAGCCAAATTCATACAAAAGCTAAAATCAAATAGGGCCTAATCCAACTCCCATTGACTGCAATGAGCTTTGGATCAGTCCCATAGATATTTCTTGTATTATCCCTAGAAGCTCCCTAGATCCAATAAACTGCCAAGAGCAGCAAATTCCAAAAGGCAGGGACCCCCAGCAGTCCCTATATATCAGAAACTGTGATAACTTTTTTCATCAAGCTGGAGCCTCCTTAACATCTTTCTTCAATGCTTGACAACTTAGGTGTCTGTGCCACATACAGTACTTACCCAGCACCTGAGTTACTGGCCAAAAATTACACTGCAACAACAAAGACAATATTCATGGCACACTTAGATGTCTAGTTCAACTGAAGTTCACTTAAGTACTACATTAAAAAAAGTTTCATTAAGCTCCATTAAGACCATAACATTATTCTCTAGATAAGCAATAGAAGTTACCCACGCATCCTCATTTTTTAAATGTCATATGTTTCCTGCAGAGTGGATTGCAGGGATCCATGGATGGTCTGTGTTAATCACCTCAACCCAACCAAAAGTGTGTAAAGTTAGATTGAATGTGAGAGGTTCTTCAGCTTTGAAACCAGCTGCTTCAAAACTTTTCAGCCATACGGGAGCTAGGCTTACACTGCAGACATCTGCAGTAGCTGGAGTTCTTGCCACTACAGTACAACCTCTTCCTTCCACAGACTATCACCATCACTTCTAGTAACCTCAATGGCTCTATGAGATCAGAGGACAAAAAAAAATGGAAGTAATGAGAGAACTGGTTAAGTTAACAAACAAATAGAAATCTCAGAACCTACTCCTGCTCCTACTCATACGGATGTAAATGGCAAAACTCCTGTTGGACTTTAATGGTGCTGGATTGGCCCCCATCAAATATGCAAATTAAAGTATTCCCTTAATTCCATCTATCTGTAGAGATTTTCACTTATAGGTTTCTAAAGAATAAATATTTTCCCAAACATAAGCCACTACCCTTGATTGAGAACAGGCTGAATTTTTCCACTGCTTCTAAAGAATTTATTCCTTCCCCTTTTAAAGATCAACATACATGAACAATCAAAATTAAAAGCTGAAACCACTGATTTTCCTCAAATAAGTCGCAGGAACTCAATGCTATTTATGCACAAAACTGCTATAAGCATCTTAAAATGGCTTCCTTCAAACCAGCCAAGGAAACCCATGAACAGACTAAACATTTATAATTTATTATAAATAAATACTAAATTGAGTAAATATAATACAGATGAACCAGATGCACAAATGGAAACTCCAGAAATCAAAATGCAATAGTTTCTAAACTGAAAATTAGGCTTTAGCACCTATTTTATTCATCCATACAAGTTTTCATTTACAGGAATTATATTTGCAAGCTTTACAAGTATATGAACTGTGAAACTTCTTGACGTATTTATAATCTTCATTCAAATTAGCTCATTTCTACAGGGGCTATGTAACACAGCACTAGTCTTACAAAAGAGCCAGAGCTAATGAAGTCATCAATGAGGTGCATACACTGGAACACTGAACAATTAATATTGACCTATATCTAATGAGCAAGGTAAAAAGCTTCCTTTATTTCATCTGTGGTGACGATGAGCTATAGATCCTAATTTTACTTCAGAAGCCTAAATGTTTCACTTCACATCCACTCTGGATTTTAAACCTATTATTGAAAACCCTTTGACTGAATTTTACTCTCTCATTTTACAGTGGCGTGTATCTGAAGTAACTCCATTGACTTCAACTGAGTTATTCCAGGTTTATATGGATGTAAATGAGAACAGAATTTGACACCATAGGTTTAGTCAAAATGATGTTTTAAATTTTGTGGGGCTGACAATTTTATACCTTAATAAAGAAATACAAGTCTGGGGGGGATTTGTTTTTTCTTAATCTTTTCTTAATCACCGTTGCCATGAGTCATTTATGCATCCATCAAGATGGCTTCCCATTCAGCTTAATTTATCCCTGTAAATATTGTAAGGTGATCTGTTTTTCTGCTTTCAATTGTGAATAAATTATGCATTTGATTATTACACCTTTCCATAAGAAGTCAACTGATTACCTGCATACTGATTCAATAAAAATGAGATGCCGCCAGCTCTGTGTGACATAGCCCTGAAATTACAAAACCTGTGCAGATTCATAAGGATTTCAGAGACATGAAACAAGATGAAGTTAGTATTGTATTTGGTCCTTAAGATTCAAGATGGGGGAAACTCTCCACCAACGCAAGAGGAGAGAATCTAAAAACTTCCCTTTTGAAGGTGTCATCTAAACTAATATTTCATTGACAAAATTATACATACAGCATCCTCAAAACAAGGAGGTTTGAACTTTGCTCTATATGAGTTACACCCCATGTAAATCTGGAATCATTCACAGATTTACACCAGTGTAACTCTGAGCAAAATTGAACCTCTAGTCTGCAAATTCACTGTTAAACCTGACATACACAATAACCTTTACTGAATTTTTTATGTTACATACATCTCATTCTCAAGTTACCAAATGAAGGCATAAAAACAGTGGCTCTTTGGAATCTGATCAGATATGAATGTCTGTTTTGACGGGACATCCTGAAACCCCAATTTTTAAAAAAAATGCACCAATCATCTTACACCTTATACCCTGAATGTAGTGCTTATTACTATTCCTATTTAGAAGTTTAGGTGACAGAGGATTAAGCTTTGTGAGCATGGAGTCCTGCTCACTGCTGAATTGAAGCTGCAGAGATTCGTCTGATACAAAGCTTCCTCTGCTGGAAACAACAGTGAGGGTGTGAGAGGTTTTACAATGATTGCATCTCCTGGGTTGGTGCAAGATGATGTGAACTTGTTGAGCTACAGTGATCTGCTGAATGATGATAAAATTCAGTTTATGAAATTTATTCAAGTGATTTACTGCTAAGGCTATATAATTAAATAGCATTTTCTTGCCTTGAAAGGAACCTAAAAGAGTTTTGTCCTAATATACCCCTCTGTATGAATGAAATGCATAAGCCATATCCAGAAATGCTCTGGACATAATATCGAAGGGACGGGGGGAGTGAATCCTTTAAGCCTTAAGGCAAGGGTGGTCAACAGGGGGACCACAGGCCAAATCCAGACCACCAGACACTTTCCAGTGGACCGTGTGGGCGGAAGCCGAACCAGGGCTGGAGCCATGTGCAGCTGTGCCTACTCCCCAGAAGGGGCGGTGGCGGGGCTGGGCTGCAGCGTGCAGTCATGTCCATGGGTAGATGCTTGTGCAGCCATAGCCCCACCATCAGCAGCGCTGGGACATGGAGGGGTTGGGGTGAGCAGCAACATCTCCACATGCACCCCATGTGGAGCCTAATGTGTCTCCTCTACACCCTGGCCCCTCCAATCAGGGAGCAATGAGGTATCACTGGCTCACTCTGAAGCCCAGAGGGCAGCGCAGTAGGGGCCCTAATTCAAATACTTTTCTGCTGGTCATGGAGACAATTGGGCTGGCTGGACCATAGAGTCATGACTCTTGGGCTCCGGGCCCTACCGGGCAATCCGGCTGGTAAGTACCTGATAGGGTCCCACGCCATCCATTTGTGCTGGGGCACCAAACATAGCACAGCGCCCCTCACTCTCCCGACAGCCCCCCCCCACCTGGCCTTGTGCCCCCAGCCCGTGAGCAGTTCCCGGCCTCAGCTCTGCCTACTTCCTGGTGGGTAACTCTTGTAGTCCTCAACACACTATAGATTTACTTCAGAGGGGTATTATTTTAGAACTTTACGTTTCTCTTTTTGTTACTCTTCATTTCTGATGACCCATTAACAACACTTATATTAATTGTGGCTATTAAGCCCTATGTTTCCTTTTCATCTGGCTAGCCATAAGGGCTTTGATTATTATTCATCACGAGAAGGGCTTTTTCTTTAAGGCAGGGACACTATTTGCTTTTGAATCCTCCTAAGACAAAGGGTTATGTCACTTTCTTATCTTTAGATAGCAGCTGATTCTACAACGGGTTGGGTATCTTCCAGAGGTACTGAGCTCCCTCAACAGTCAGTGGGAGAAGATGCTCAGCACCATGCAAGATCAGTCCATAATAAATGTGTACTACAAGTACTTAAAATGTAAGTGTTTCTATTATATATAAAATGACTAAAGGAGATTTAATTGTTATCCAAAAATTTTAAGTATACGTATTCTGCATGTATTTGTTCCTTTTCCCTATTATTTGAAGATTTTATTGTACTTAAAAAAAACCCCAAAAAACAGGAAGTAACACAAAGTCAGCTAAACAATATGTCTATGCTAGGAGCAACTCCAGGCCAGAGTCAAGATGTATCAAAGGGCCAACACATGCAACTCTGATATAAGCCATTAACTTGTAAGGTAACTAGAGTATGTTTGAACACATTTCCCTTTGTAGACACTCTCAGTACACTACTGAAAAACACTGATTCAATGTGTCAGAAAAGACTGATTGGCTTAACCTTATATTCAATTGATAATGAATTCTATAATTAGTCCACAGTCAGACAGTAATCAAACTAATAACAGACTCCCTGGCATACATAGGCAGACAAATTCTTAAATTCTAGCATCCATCAGTAAGACATACTTATAGAAGCTCAATGCAATCTGTTTACCCTAATTAAAGATGCTGTTAAATGATGTATTGAGAGAGTCAGAGAAGCAACTAGAACCACGTTTACAAAAACACACCCACCAGCATTTCCATGTATTCAGAACAGAAACTGATTAGAAATCTTGTGAACTGACCTAATAATACCAGTTATTTTAATAAGTGCCCTAAACAGTATATAGAGACATGTATAACTGGAATTTAGGCATATTTTATTGTTCACCTCATTTGTTTACTGAAGTCCCTAAACAAATTAAATTAAATACTACATTTATCAGGATAAAATATATTTATAAAACCATAAATAACATACATTCTTACAGAAACTGTTAGTAGTAGTAATTGTATGAGTAGTGATATATCAGCAGTGCTCAGAGGAACCAATCAAAATATGGACACCACTCTGTTCAGCACTGACTGGTGCTTATAACACTTAGCACATTTCTACTGCAGTCAGAGAACAACAGGGAAGGAAGGTCTCTTACTGCAACATGTACATTCCCCTCGTTGTAACATAACACTGTGCAGTCTAACAGATAAAGTGTTTGCTTCATATGTCAAAGGTCACTAGTTAAAATCTATAAAAACCACCATGTTAGAAATGAATTAGCCACAGAAATTTTCAAGTTAAATATGACACAATTAGAGCTAACGTGGTTCTCTCTCAGATAGTTCATAAAATCAAGCATGGGAGCTCTAAAATGGCTATGTTTGGTGCCTCAGCACAAATGGGGGGACCCTATCAGGTACTTACCAGCCGAATTGCCCGGTAGGGCCCAGAGCCCAAGAGTCATGACTCTATGGTCCAGCCAGCCCAATTGTCTCCATGACAAGCAGAAAAGTATTTGAATTAGGGCCCCTACTGCGCTGCCCTCTGGGCTTCAGAGTGAGCCAGTGATACCTCATTGCTCCCTGATTGGAGGGGCCAGGGTGTAGAGGAGACATATTAGGCTTCACATGGGGTACATGTGGAGATGTCTCCTCATGCCCAATGTTGCTGCTCTAAAATGGGGGATGAGTAGGACCAACTTAATCTTACTCCTAACTTTATCTGTTTAAAATATTTGAACGTTCTAATTTTTTTAAAATTAAATACATATTTAAAATGGATACTCTGTTCTTTTTTAAATTTTTAGCATTAAATATTTTGGATCAAACACATGAAAGAGTGCATGTTATTTTGTGATACAGGTCTGTCGCATCTTAGGCGCATTTAACATGCACGATTTCAGCTTTACGCGGTCGGCAAAAACAAAAAAAACAAAACAAAAAAAGAGAAAAATAACAATTTAAATACTGTTTCTGTAGTACAGGCGATTCCGCCCGCCATTACACTCATTGTAATTTTGACTATATGCGATTTTCGCTTACGTAACCCCCGCGTAAGATGAGTCAGACCTGTACCACAGTTGTTATACTAAAAGGATTTTCTTAGTTATTAAAACTATGGAAATTTCAAAAGCAATTAACACTAGACATGCTCTTGCAACAAACTTGATGAAAAATGTTTTAAAAATGAGCAACCTATAGGTAAAGCACTTGTGTAAATCTTTTCAGAAAAGTTGTAGCTCATTGTTTTACTACTGTAAAATGTCTAATTACAAAAAATTCAAGCTAAAAGATTTTCACATTCAATGCAACAATTTAGTATTAAAAAGTTTTCTTATAACCTAAAATACAGAAAATTACCAATACTATTTCAAAAAATGCAGTGAACCACTGAGTAGGATAAAATACTATGTCCCTAGGAAGATTTTACTTCATTTTTGAACCACCAATCACTTTATTACATTTATGCTTGTATATCTATATGGCATACATGCAAATAAAAAAACTATGATAATATAATGTCATGTTACATCAGCACACAGGAACTATTCACTACAGATACAGAATACAGTATAAGCATGCAGAACTCTACTGCTTAACAGTGGTGAACTTGTATCCTTGCCCATCCCCCAAAATAATCAAAGGATGCAAATATTAAAGTTTTATATTAACATTTAACATGCTTATTTATACAAACATACTTTATATTCAAAGTCTTCCTTGGGACTGCCACAGGCTACTTGAGAGCTCACCTATCTGCAACTGTGACTTCTCATTAACAGCTAAATTCCACTGATGCCATGAAACCACTGACCACTTGAAGAGGCTCATAATTGCAGGAGTCAGAACTTAATAAGAGCTGGATCTAGAATATGAAACTCAACGTAAGGAAAATTGGGCTCAGAGACAGTACTTGCAATAACACAAATGGAGTTTTCTCTATAAGCCTTACATAGAACTAATAGAGCAGGCAGATCATTAGAAAGGGTGAATTTCATCCAGAATGAGCGCCAAAATAAACCCTCTCACCACTATTTGTCCAGGCTTTAGGCTAGATATATTAAACTTGTAAGACAAAATTAATCTTGAGCTCAAAGTGTTGCACAACTGTAGCATTCCTGCCCTTGCAAGATTTTTCTTGTCTGACATTTTGGACAGTGCTATTCGAAAATGAGCTGTCACTTAGCCTTCTCATCAATCTCATCCAGGAGAAGACTCAAGAGTTGTACATTGATATTTCTATTTTCTTCCTAGTCAAGTCTCTGTGAAAAGCACTTGACTTTGGAGCAATTTGAAAGGGGGAAAAAAACCCAACCTGTATTGCTGACTCCCACTAAACCAGACAGATCCTGATTGGCAGAAAGAGCAAACAACCAAGCAGGAGTGAAAGAGAGGTAGCATGCTTGTCCGCATGGTAGAAGAGAGGGAGGGGACAGTGCGAATATAGATCCTCATAGAACAGAGAGGAAATCAATTTTTTTCTTTTTTAAATAATTTGGTATTGTCTTTCCATTGAGTGTACAAGGAAAAACAAGAAAAAAACCATACTATTGCTTCTTAAATTGTCCGAATTGTAATCTAACACTTTAAACAGAAATTAAACGGCTTAAATGCGTAATATTTTAAAGCGGTCACTTCCTCTTTCTGTAGGAAATATATCAAATGCTCATATTAATTGACACCACAGGTGCATCTGTCCTCTTACTTCTTCATCTCTACGACCCCCCAAGCTGTTATTTAATAGTCAAGAAATGACATGCACTAATCTTTAACCATACTATTAGTATTAGCTGCAGGGCGGGGACGGTTTTATGGCCTGCAGCGTGCAGGGGGTCAGACCAGATGATCATAATGGTCCCTTCTGACCTTAAAGTCTATGAGTCTATGAGTAGTAGCCAATTTACACATTCACTATGGCACTGCAATCAATCATATTTGAAATTTTTAAAAAATGCAGCCGGACTGAAACACAGCTCTAAGGCAATATATCCTTAGGGGACCCACTATTTTAAACAGAAATAGGGAGCTGATGCATCTAAAGTCTAGACGTTTGTTAATGATTCAAAAATTCTACCACCTGCAGTGAACCACACAAAAGATTTTTTAATACTCTTGAGTTCTATCAACATCATTCAGCACAAATTTGAGATTTGGAAATACAGTATTGGGATGACCCTGTGTGCCCTGCTATCTGTGTTAACCCTCACTTTCAGCTCTGTTATTTTTCAAACATCCCCAGGGCTAACAGTTTTAAGAGAAGCAGAGGTGCTTTTTGCTGTCCCCATGAAATTCCATCCAGATTTGGAGGAGTTATAAACTTCTGCAAATTGTTATTAGCTTATGCTTAGAAGAGCTTCCAAGAAGGTTACTGTTAAAGTACCCAACCATTCTGTATGCACCAAGCATGTTCTCTGGCCACAAAAGGCTCCTACATGCCAACTGCACTGACAGTGCTTCCAAGTTTCACTCAGTCTCTTACATGGTGGACTGAGAATATGAGATCAATAAGGGGCACAGGCGTAGCAGCAGTATGCCCCCTCCCTTTTTCCCCGAGGAGAAGTTGTAGCCAGGCCGTAAACCAGGACATTTTCCATTGAATGGCTATATTAATTCTGCAGAGGCAGGCAAAGTTTATTCCCCACATTTTACAGACAGTGTACCTGACAGGTTGCACAAAGTCTCTAATATGGCAGAGCCAACTCTCCTCTACTTAAGCATATGGCTTTTCAGGCTGAATGTGTCAAATCTGTGCACTTAACTATGCTGTCTGTAAACATGACCCTTCAGAAGCAGGACCAACATTCCTCTGCTGTCTAGCAAATAGTTGTATGAGCCAGTAGTAAAGTGTGTGTTCTGTCCCCCTCTAGCCACAGAAGTCAATTGCCTACTACTGTTACTAGTTATTCCTGTAACTCAAGTGGTAATGTAAGCTACAATCTTGCTGATGACCCTGTGGTCTAGGTGATGTCGTTATGGCACTCTATAATATAATTTGTGTTTTTTTCTTGTTTGCTTTTTTAAAAATATAAGAATGTATATACAAAAAAAACCTCCTCCCTATGTTAAAAGAACGTTGAAGTTGCTAAAAATCAGAAAATGTCAGAATGGTTGCCTTCTTCCTCTTTCTTATATTACTAGTAGGGTGATCAGACAGCAAGTGTGAAAAATCGGGACGGGGATGGGGGGTAATAGGAGCCTATATAAGAAAAAGCCTCAAATATCGGGACTGTCTCTATAAAATGGGGATATTTGGTCACCCTAATTACTAGAGTTGGACAAACAAGTTCGGGGGGGACGGGGACTAAATTCAACAACTTAGTTCTTCTACTCACAAACTTTTCTAACTACCCAAGTATTCATATATGCTGTCATGTGATTTTCAGTTAGTCCATGTATTGAATACACAGTGCCTTAATCAGCATTTTATTTTCTAACTGAATTATGCTATTTGAAACTGGAAAAAAATCTGAATCGCAAAATAGTTTTAAGTATGCTTGTGGTTACCACTTACCTAATCAGAGGTTATATACATTTTACATTATCAGAGTAACATTCTTGTCAGATGTGATGTAATCACAATTGTGTATATATTTATGGAACATGGCACAAAGTCATTAATGCAATTCAAGACATTATTTTTAATATTTAGAAAAATGTTCAAAATTCTCCTGCTTCATAGAAGGATATTATTATTATTAAACACTTAGCCTGCCCTCCCAAGGCATTTAGGGTTCTCATTCACACATATACCACAAGCTTAAGAACATCAATTTACTTCACATATTAAAAAAAAGAAAAGAAAAGAAACATGACAGATTAGTAGAAATAACGTGTTTTTCTTTGTCAATTTTTTTAAACAGGTATGGTGGGTAACTTCATCATCCCAAATCTGTAGATGGGGAATTGAAGACAGTAAGGTGATCATTATAAAATATCAGAAGGATTCAGAGTGAAGGCCATGTTTACAATACAGGAATCCACCTTCCCTTCTCTATCACTCTTGACTTCATACCCTCTCCAATCGCTTCCTCTCATCTTCCATACCAAGTTCAGTCTTCTCCCCATGACTTCAGGACTCAGCACAACTGCAGCACTGCCCACATCTCTGAATTAACCATGCCTGTCTTGCTGAAACTTAGTTTGCAGATTCTGATTACTTGGATTCCTAGAATTTTGTTCTCATTATTTGTGCCACAGAGTGGTATGTCTGAGCTGCATAATCACTTTCATGGCATGTTATTCTTTATAGATTTTAAAAGAAATGAAGCCAAATCAAAAATTTAAATGCTTAAAATGAGGACTGTATATAATTAACAGGTACTTACAGTACACACTCAAGCAGCATTTATTTTAAAAGTGGCAAATAATTTGTGCATGATACTAATGTTCTCAAGTCAGAAAGCTTTCTACTTGCTTCTCTGCACAGAAGTGCCAAATTCACTTTAGGTGTAATGCCTGTAAAGTCATGGAGATACCCTAATGGTGAATATGACCCAAAGAATACATACCCTGGAAAAGATTATATAAAACCAAGGTTGTGTCCACCTGTGGTCATTAAAGATTCCAAGCAGTTTTCATAAGAGAAAAAGCGTTCACCTCAATGTCCTGGCTAAATTGCAACTCAATTAGTTACATTCTGCTTATTTAAAATCCTTCTGAAATTTCAATTATACACAAAATTCTTCATTTTCTGCTCTAAATTTTAATACATTGTGACTGGGTGCTGAACGGCCTGAGATCCTTAAATAAAATCCCCACAGAACAACAAAGATTTATCAGGATTATGATTTCATAGATGAGCCAAGGAGTCAGTGCTCAGATCCAGATGCTGATCAGGTTCAGGCTAAGGATTGGGTTAGAGGCTAAATCAGAGATTGAATGGAAATGCTATGGGGGAATGAAATCTCATAGATTCAGAGAAATGTAGGGCTGGAAGGAACATTGAGAGGTCTTCAAGTCCAGCCCTCTGTACTTAGGTAGTACCAAGTAAGCCTAGACCATCCTTGACAGTTGTATCTAACCTCTTAAAAATCTCCCAATTATATGGATTCCACAACACCCCTTGGAAGCCTATTCCAGAACCTAACTAACCTTAAAATTAGAAAGTTTTTCCTGATATCTAACCTAAATGTCCCTTGCTGCAGATTAAGCCCGTTATTTCTTATCTTCAATGGACATGGAGATAAATTGATCCCCATCCTTTTTATAACATCCCTTAACATATTTGAAGACTGTTAGCAGGTCCTCCCCTCAGTCTCCTTTTCTCAAGACTAAACATGCCCAGTTTTTTAACCTTTCTTTATGGATCAAGTTCTCCAAACTTTTTATCATTTTTATTGCTCTCCTCTAGACTCTCTCCAATTTATCCACATTTTTCCTAAATTGTGGCACTCAGATGCGGACACAGTACTCCAGCTGAGGACTCACCAGTGCCAAGTAGAACAGAACAATTAACCCCCATTTCTTACATACAACTCTCCTGATAATACATCCCAGAATATTAGCCTTTTTCGCAGCTGCATCAGATTGTTGACTTATATTCAATTTGTGATCCATTATAACTCCCAAATTCTTTTCAGCAGGACTACCTGTTGTTGCAAAACAGCAAACAGAAAGTGGTTGAATTCTCATGCAATCACTTGATCTCACAACATTTCTACCATCTTGGATGGTAGCATTATATCGGGGTAGAGGTGTATTTATAAATATTATTATACTTCTATTCTCAGCATTATGGTTATTACTACAACATTCATAGATCATTAAAAGTATGTATATCCAGAGATCATGATTTTCTGTTTGCTTTTTGTTTTTAAGACTGTTGCTAGTTATTATTGGTGTAATGTTGCCAACTTTTCATACATTATTTTTGCTGTAGCCAAGCTACCTAGAAAATAAACCGTTTCCTGTTTTAGACCTGACTGAGGATCAGTTCACAAAATTAAAATGAAATAAAAATAAATCTGTTACATGTCCAAAACCAATGGAAATAGGAAATGCATGCTCTTTCAGCCACAAATAATGAACTATACACATTTTAATGAGCTCAGGTTTTCCATTCAGCTGAGTCTGTAAGCCAAACTAAAAAAAAACCCCATGAAACAGCTATCAGACAAAGCCATGGATAGCATTATTATGTCAACGTTTTCTATTTCTAATGTACACAATACAAACTGCCTTTGTACTGTCAGTTCAAAAATACTCTGCCACTGCCCTTGATTCTGACTTTCTGCCCATAGCTCTGCATTTCCCTCTAATTTAGTCTGCTTGACCTTTGCTTTGCAATCTTACTGTCTGCAAATGAAAGATGTTTTGAAAGTGCTAATGCAAAAGAACATACACTTGTTAAATAAAACGTCTTTCCATTTAAATTATAAATAAATTCAGAATCTATTTAAATACACGTAAGATAACGATCAGAGATGTAGCAGGACAATTCAGGGTTACTATGTAAAGCCAGTTAACCCACAGATTAGTTTAACTGCAATAGTTAAAAACATTCATGCACAAATATTTTTTCTTCTCCAACTGAAAAAAAAAAAAAAGACCATCCACGGAAATGGTGAATAAGAGTTATTGATTTAAAGAACCCTCCTTGAGATGGACTGCATTATAACATACTACATCAGTTACTATTTGGATTGTTTATTTCTTGTCTCAAATTTGTGTCCTCTGGGATTCAAATTATCTGTTGAAGTACAATGTTCAGAATACCTGTTTTTGTATAAAAATAGTGGGCCTAATTCTGCAATGCAATCCCACAGAGAGTAGGGGGCTTGAAGATGGTATAGAGCAAGGCAGAATTATTCCCAAAATCTGTTTTATACATAATATACACACAAATTTATATTACACACACACTGTAAGAGGTATATATCCATTAATGCTTTGCAGCAAAATGTGAAAAAAGGTAACATTAAGACATTCTTTTAGCATACTTCAAAGTTTTAAAATAAGATTCTTTATTATAGAATAATAATAATAAAGGCCATGTTCGGATTACACTGGTCTATAATTTTTGAGACGTCGTCTGCTTCAGAGATAAAATGTGCTATTTATTATGTATTTTGATGTGCTGAATTCAAATATGACAATTAAAACAACTGATTGGCTACTGTTTCTAAGATATTTAAGTTGTTACATTTTATGTCTATGCATATTGTGTAGATAGAGTTTTAATCATAAATTGTAAACCTAGGTCTTTTCATGTGTTTATGGTTGCTTTACATGATAATATTTCACCTGTCCTGTTTATGTAACACTTTAAAAATCAGCAAAAGGGTTATATAAATAAAATTTATTATGAAACAAAAGGCAAAAAACTATTATGTACATAGTTTAGGCCTATTCAGTGTCTACTCGGCGCTTCTTGGCTTGTCTCCTGTATTCATTAAATGGAGCATCTCTTGTCACTGTCCAGCAATAGTCTGCAAGCATTGATGGGCTCCGTTTGCCCTGATAGCGTTTCTCCATTGTTGCAATGTCCTGGTGAAATCGCTCGCCGTGCTCGTCGCTCTCTGCTCCGCAGTTCGGTGGAAAAAACTCTAGATGAGAGTGCAAAAAATGTATCTTTAGTGACATGTTGCAACCAAGGCTTTTGTATGCCTTGAGGAGGTTTTCCACCAACAACCTGTAGTTGTCTGCCTTGTTGTTTCCGAGAAAATGTATTGCCACTAACTGGAAGGCTTTCCATGACGTCTTTTCCTTGCCACGCAGTGCATGGGCAAATGCATCATCTCGAAGAAGTTCACGAATCTGAGGACCAACAAAGACACCTTCCTTTATCTTAGCTTCACTTAACCTTGGAAATTTTCCATGGAGGTACTTGAAAGCTGCTTGTGTTTTCTCAATGGCCTTGACAAAGTTCTTCATCAGACCCAGCTTGATGTGTAAGGGTGGTAACAAAATCTTCCTTGATTCAACAAGTGGTGGATGCTGAACACTTTTCCTCCCAGGCTCTAATGACTGTCGGAGTGGCCAATCTTTCTTGATGTAGTGGGAATCTCTTGCACGACTATCCGATTTGCAGAGAAAACAGCAGTACTTTGTGTATCCAGTCTGCAGACCAAGCAAGAGAGCAACAACCTTCAAATCGCCACAAAGCTGCCACTGATGTTGGTCATAGTTTATGCACCTCAAAAGTTGTTTCATGTTGTCATAGGTTTCCTTCATATGGACTTCATGACCAATTGGAATTGATGGCAAAACATTGCCATTATGCAGTAAAACAGCTTTAAGACTCGTCTTTGATGAATCAATGAACAGTCTCCACTCATCTGGATCGTGAACGATGCTGAGGGCTGCCATCACACCATCGATGTAGTTGCAGGCTATAAGATCACCTTCCATGAAGAAGAATGGGACAAGATCCTTTTGACGGTCACGAAACATGGAAACCCTAACATCACCTGTCAGGAGATTCCACTGCTGTAGTCTGGAGCCCAACAGCTCTGCCTTACTCTTGGGTAGTTCCAAATCCCTGACAAGGTCATTCAGTTCACCTTGTGTTACGAGGTGTGGTTCAGAGGAGGATGGGAGAAAATGTGGGTCCTGTGACATTGATGGTTCAGGACCAGAAGTTTCATCCTCTTCCTCTTCCTCGTCTGACTCGAGTGAGAATGATTCTGGTGCATCAGGAACCGGCAGTCCTTCTCCGTGGGGTACTGGGCGTATAGCTGATGGAATGTTTGGATAATGCACAGTCCACTTTTTCTTCTTTGACACACCTTTCCCAACTGGAGGCACCATGCAGAAGTAACAATTGCTGGTATGATCTGTTGGCTCTCTCCAAATCATTGGCACTGCAAAAGGCAGAGATTTCCTTTTCCTGTTCAACCACTGGCGAAGATTTGTTGCACAAGTGTTGCAGCATATGTGTGGGGCCCACCTCTTGTCCTGATCTCCAATTTTGCAGCCAAAATAAAGGTGATAGGCTTTCTTAACCATAGTGGTTATACTGCGCTTTTGTGATACAGAAGTCACTTCACTACAAACATGGCAGAAGTTATCTGCACTGTTCACACAAGTACGAGGCATCTCTGCTCACTTTGGCTAAACAGAAATGTGTCCCTTTGCAAAATCAAACACTGACAAATAAGAGAGCACGACACTGTATGATTTCTAGAGCTGATATAGGGCAATTTGTTCAGCAGAGTGATGTAAGCTTTGTTATGATTGCATCATCCATGACTTCTAGGAATAACATGATGCAATTCAGATCATGTATGACGCAATACCAGCTTCAGATTGCATCATTCATTGTTTTGCCTAAAAAGCAAGTACTGTCCAAACCCAGTCATAGATTTATTCATAGATCCAGTCAAAGATGTATTTTAGTCATTTCTGGTTTAAATTGAGATCCCTTCCCTTTATAACTCATTTATCCTCCGTCATTCCCTAGTCAAGGGTCGTATATACTGACCCAATAGCATATCTTGAAAACTAGAGCCAATCAACAATTTTAAGCATCATTTTCGTTCTCAGTGACCCAGAATTAGTAAAGGTTGACTACATTTATTTCAGAAGCATTTTGGCTGTAGAGCAGTGTTACAGGCTCCTTATCCATTGCAGAACCAGGATATAGCTAATTGATGCTGTACAATTTAAATATGGAAGTGTATTTTCAGTGTGATGCAATCTTTTAGCAACTTTTTTCCATGTAGGCTGATGCATTACAGAGAGCACGATTCTAAATTCCATATTGAGCTGACCTGCTCAGTAGGAATGTTGACCAGGTAATAGGATCATTTTAGCTAAATGCCACTTGTCAAAAACTACTCAGAAAGTTGAGACTTAATTACAGTATCACTTCTTCAGGAAACACAAATCTTGTTTCACTAGAGTCAAAAACTGGGCTCACATTACCCATACCAATCAATATGCTTGATAATATTTTGTCTATGATTTTTGGTTTTGTAGATATTTTGGTGCAACTTTAGCTCCATCAACATATATGTGATGTTGCACTCCATATGTTTTATGGAAATATGTTTATAAGTATGTTTATGGAAATATGTTTATATGATGTAACTGGAATATGCTTCATGCAAAAGGTCTCTTGTAAGGTATCATTACAAAGCTTATAATCTACTATTGTGTTCATCCTATTTGTATGAATGTATCATTCTTGTATCTAAAATTAGAAATATGAAGTATTACTCTGAGGTCCTATTGTAATTATGCAAAGTGTGGGCCATTAATGGTGGCTTAGGATCTTTATGGCTCCCATTAACTAGAACAATTGGTTGTAAATGGCTCTGTTTACTTGTAAGCATTCCTGTGTTCCTGAGAGTCAGGCCAGAAAGAATGGAGATCTCACAGGACATGTGACCATGTCACCTGGTCCTGGAATGCATCTTAAACCTGGTGCTTTTCCATTTAGAGGAGGGGTGGGCACTCAGAGAGAGAAAAGATTCCCGCCTTGTGCCAAAGCTATAAAAGGGGGTGGAACAGAACAGAGGGGTCTGCCAATCATGAGAAATCCCCTACTTACCACCTGAACTGTAACTAACAAGGCCTGTACCGGGGGAAAGGATTGGTTCCAGACTAGGAAGGAGTCTAATCTGTGAAAGAAGTTTATTGGAACATCTCTGAGGGTGAGATTTACCTGTATTCAGTCTCTTAATATATTAGGCTTAGACTTGTGTGTTTTGTTTTATTTTGCTTCGTAATTCACTTTGTTCTGTTATTACTTGAAACCACTTGAATCCTATTTTTATACTTCATAAAATTACTTTTGTTTATTAACAAACCCAGAGTAAATGATTAATACCTGGGGGAGTAAACAGCTGTGCATCTCTATCAGTGTTATAGAGGGCGGAAAATTCATGAGTTTACCCTGTATAAGCTTTATACAGAGTAAAACGGATTTATTTGGGGTTTGAATCTCATTGGGAACTGGGTATCCGGGTGCTGAGTGCTTTTCATTTAAAGCCTGCAGCATTATGGGAGTGGTTGAGACCTGGATATGTGTTGCAGCAGACTAGCATGTCTGGCTCAACAAGGCAGGGTTCTGGAGTCCCAAGCCATCAGGGAAAATGGGTTCAGAAATAATTTCAGCACATCAAGTGACAGTCCCAAGGGGATCTCTCTTACCGAACCTGTCACAGTATACACAGTATGAATGCTGTTTTTAAAAACTTTTATTTTGGGAACTATTCTCATGAAATGAAAGCATTTTAAAAGGAGATCTTGATTTGACGTTCCTCTCCATAAACTGTACACATAATAATAGGAATAAAAATTCATATGCCAACACATGGCTACAATGATTTGGACAGGAGGTAAAGACAGACATTGCCTCAAAAGCCAAATGTTGCCTTTTAAAGCCTCTAAGTTACTTTTAGACATTCCAATACCTTTTGCAACACCATCCTGGACTGTGATCTCATCAGATTTTGCAAACTAAACAGGTCAGCACCTGGATAGGAGGTTTACAAGGAAAACCCCAACATGATTTAGGAAATGCTGTTGATACTTCAGTGAGCGGTGCTCTTTGCTCCGAACCAATGTCTCAATAGTAGTACAAAGGGGTAGCAGACTCCTGGGAGTCCTGGTTTTAGTTTAAACTATGGCTATTGATTAATCACAGTAACTCAAAAAAATTAATAGTGATTTTAAAAATTAATCACGATTAATAGTTTTAGTCACACTGTTAAATAATAGAATCTGAATTGAAATGTATTAAATATTCTGGATGTTTTCCTACATTTTTAAATATATTGATTTCTATTACAACACAGAATACAAAGTGTACAGTGCTCACTTCATATTACTTTTGATTACAAATAATTGCACTGTAAAAATGATAAAAGAAATAGTATTTTTCAAATCACCTCATACAAGTTCTGTAGTGCAATTTCTATCATGAAAGTGCAACTTACAAATGTAGATTTTTTTTGTTCCATAACTGCACTCAAAAATAAAACAGCGTAAAACTTTAGAGCCCACAAGTCCACTCAGTCCTACTTCTTGTTCAGCCAATCGCTAAGACAAACAAGTTTGTTTACATTTACGGGAGATAATGCTGATCACTTATTTACGTCACCTGAAAGTGAGAACAGGCGTATGCATGACACTTTTGTAGCCGGCACTGCAAGGTATTTACGTGCCAGATATGCTAAACATTCATATGCCTCTTCATGCTTCAACCGCCATTCCAGAGGATATGCTTCCATGCTGATGACGCTCGTTAAAAAAATAATGTGTTAATTAAATTTGTGACTGAACTCCTTGGGGGAGAAATGTATTCCTCATGCTCTGTTTTACCCTCATTCTGCCATATAGTTCATGTTATAGCAGTCTCGGATGATGACCTGTTGTTCATTTTAAGAGCACTTTCACTGCAGTTTGACAAAATGCAAAGAAGGTACCAAAGTGAGATTTCTAAGAATAGCTACAGCACTCGACCAATGGTTTAAGAATATGACTCAGATAATGAAAATGAATTTGCATCAGTCCGCACTGTTTTGAAACGTTATCAAGCAGAACTCGTCATCAGCATGGACGCATGTCCTCTGAAATGGTGGTTGAAGCATCAAGGGACATATGAAACTTTAGCACATCTGGCACATAAATATCTTGCGTTGCCAGCTACAACAGTGCTATGCAAACCCCTGTTCTGATTTTCAGGTGAGATTGTAAACAAGAAGTGGGCAGTATTATCTCCTGCAAATGTAAACAAACTTGGACTGATTGCACTTCCAGGCTCTAAAGTTTTACATAGTTTTATTTTTGATTGCTTGTTCTTTTTGTACATAATTCTACATTTGTAAGTTCAACTTTCATAATAGATTACACCACAGTACTTGTAATGGAGGAATTGAAAAATACAATTTCTTTTGTTTTTTTACAGTGCAAATATTTGTAATAAAAAATAAATATAAAGTGAGCACTGTACATTTTGTATTCTCTGTTCTAATTAAAATCAGTATATTTGAAAATATAGAAAACACCCAAAATATTTAAATAAATGGTATTCTATTATTGTTTGGCGGCGCAATTAATTGCACGATTAATCGCAATTAATTTTTTAATTGCTTGACAGCCTTAGTTTAAACATAAAATCAAAGCAGGATGATTTTCAACTGTGAAAGATTCCATGGCACATATAAGAAGTTTGGGTGTTAGCCTCAGATTCCTTCCCAAATTCTTGTTTGGGTAATGATACATCCAAATCTCACCCTGTAGTTTACAAATGAATATATTACAGTAACTCCTCGCTTAACGTTGTAGTTATGTTCCTGAAAAATGCGACTTTAAGCAAAACGATGTTAAGCGAATCCAATTTCCCCATAAATAGTGTAAATAGTGGGGGGTTAGGTTCCAGGGAAATTTTTTTCACCAGACAAAAAACTATATATTATATAGATATTCATGCAGTATACGTTTTAAACAAACAATTTAATACTGTTCACAGCTATGATGATTGTTAAGGTGGTGAAGTTAGAGGGTGGAAGAGGGAGGGATATTTCCCAGGGAATGCCTTGCTGCTAAATGATGAACTAGCACTCGGCTGAGCCCTCAAGGGTTAACACATTGTTGTTAATGTAGCCTCTCACACAAGGCAGCATGAACACGAGGGAGGGGAAACAAAACAGCAGACAGACACACACCTTGTGTGTGTGTGAGAGAGATGCACACTGCCCCTTTAAGTATTAGTGGAGTGGGGAGCTGATATGGGGGCTGCCAGTCCACCCTGGTTCCAAGCCCCCACGGGCTGCTCTTCCTGCAAGCAGTGTACAAAGCAGGCGGCTCCCAAACAACATTAGAAGGAAGCATTGCACAACCTTAAACGAGCATGTTCCCTAATTGATCAGCACCGTAACAACGAAACAACATTAACCGGGATGACTAAGCGAGGAGTTACTGTATTCTACTGCATTTCCTGACCTAAACCACTGAATAGTAGTATTCCAGTGAGCTACTATGTTCGTTCAGAGGTGGCTGTACTCCAGTGGAGAGTGAAGGGATTCATATATAAATATACACTGTCCGCAAAGCATTTTGAAATACTTCAGTATATATTAACATATTATTACTCCAGTCATTTTGATAACATTGCTCCACAACCCAAAGAAATGAAGCTTTGGAGAGGCTTAAATTTCAGTGCTCTTGGATAGAATCAGGGCTCTAATACCACACTCTTCTCTGGCATGGCTATACTCAGCCCCATCTGTCAAAACTACACTGTGCCCACTCACAGGAGATATGCCAGTTTCAACCAGGCATAGGTGCCAAATAATGATGGATTTAAAATAATAGTGTCACATTTTCTGCTAGAACATCCTTCTGGTTGCAGGTGGTGACAAATCACACCCACATTTCAATATGAAGCATCACATCGGTTGATACATGTGAGCATTGTACCCAGAAATGTAAATCTTCATCAACCCCTAAATCACAAACTTGTATAAATGTACTATTTAATTGAAAGTCTCCCATTGAAGCGTAAGTGAAAAAAGCTTTTAAGAAGCCCAGTATTTTTACATTGTAGAAGAAACCACATATTGTTCAAACTTAAAAATATACATCTATTCATGGAGAACATAACATCTGATTTATTAGGCTAGGAAAACTGATTCATGATGATCGTTCACATGAATGGCTGCAGCCTAGACATAGGCTAATCAGCAGAAGCAGTGTTCTTGTTCTTCTCTCAAGTCTCCCTTTATTATCTGGTGAATTTGACAGAAAAAGCACAGCTTCTGACTCTAGGAAACTGAGAGAAAACCTGGAACACTTAGAGGTTGATGAAACAGGTGTCCCTAAAAGCCATGCCTTGCTCTGCCTTCAAGTGACCTTAACATGGAAATAAATCAAGTTCTGTGTGCTCATGATCATGGAAAAGTTTATCTGTGAGAAATTCTTATTTGCATCTCAGCTGATTTCCAAAATAAACCATTATAGCTAACAAGATACGGTAAATGCCATTTGAAAAATTAACTGAGTTTCAACATACTAAATAGTTCTTTGCAATAGAGGTGTCAACTATTTAAGGGAAAGTCGCTAAAAGTAAAGATTTAAGAATCAATAAATATTTCATAGTTCTGGTGGATGGAGGAGAGTTTCAATAAAGGCTAGACATTCATAATATACAGCATCTGGACAGATTATTGCAAGTAGAGAAAGCCATCCATCAAAACAATAGAGTATTGGTTGTAGCTGGTGTGTCTCACTAGTCAAATTTTTCAGAGCCAACAAACTAGATACAACTGCAATACGTGGTATCATAAGCAAATGACACAGTAATGAGGATTGCAGTTGTAGCCATGTTCATCCCAGGATATTAGAGAGAAGGTGTGTGAGGTAATATTTTTTTAGTGGACCAACTTCAGTTGGTGAGAGAGACAAGCTTTTGAGCCACATAGAGCAGAAGAACTCTGTGAGAGTCAAAAGCTTGTCTCTCTCACCAACAGAAGTTGATCCAATAAAAGATATTACCTCACCTACTTTGTCATACTGTAGTGAAGAAACAGATTTAAAATTAAAACTAAAAATGACACTGAACATTTTTGAAGCATTATCCATCAGATAACTAATGTAAAAGCCGCCATCAGGAGAGCCAGAATGTACCCAAGCATTCTTTGAGAGTTGTATACTGTTACTTGGACACTGCAGCTAGATCACCAGTAATGGCTGAGGTCCTCCTTGTCTTTAGACTTCTGACCTCTCCCTGGAATTTCAAACTAAAGTTTCATTCCTACCTTTTAAAGAATTAGGCCTTGTCAGCAGGAAGATGGAAAAGAATCTTGAAGATTCAAACTGACAGCTAGTTTTTGGGATTTTTCCTAGCCTTCTTTCAAGAAGCAAACTCCCCCTTTAGATACCAGAGGCAGTTTCCACTAGCAGAGCAGTTTCAATATCAAAAGGTATCGAAGATGTCTTCTCAGGCATTGCCAAGATGGAAAACACTACAGGACTCACCAAAAACAACAAAGACTCTCCCTCAGTGCCTTCAACCAGAGTTTGGAAGCAGACAACAATGCAGGCAGGAACCCAGAGTCTTGCCACAGATAGCCTTCAGATTTTTTACCCTTTCCCTAGGTTAAGGATGATTTTATTTTGCTTTGCAGAGTGGAGTGGTATTAAATCAGATTATTGTGGAGATGGAAAAAATGGCTACATGATTCAATTCCACTTCTTACTGCCTCCCAAATCTCATTCCCTATTTCTTTTAGGGATGCCCCTCACAAGATACTGCTAAAACTTGAGGTTGCTACACTGATCATTTTTGAAACAAAATAAGTAACTCATCACAGTATTTCCTTATACCAGAGAAATAATTACAGTCTCTTTCTCATATTAGATTTGAGGAGGTTGAACAAATTCGTTGAAGCTTCAAGTTTCAATGATGATACTGGCGGCCATCAATCCTTCCCTATACTGACATGACTGACTCAGGGCTCTAAACCTCCGAGACTGATATTTCTACCATTTAGTTAAGAAATCTCAGACTGACCATTACTATAATGCAGTGTTCCTGTTTGGTATGGTTATTGTTCTCTCTAAGTTTTACCAAATGCCTGAAAATGTAGGTGGCTCATTTAGGACATCAAAATGTTCACTTTCAATCCTTATTTGGGCAACTAGCTCATGAAGACTTGATTGCTATGCTTCTTTGCACATAATCTGCTGTCTCTTCAAGAGTCTAGGACTTCTTCAATCAAGAGAAGTCCATATTCACCCCACCTCAGACACACATCAGAACAACTCTTGACTCTACAGGAGTTACTGCTTTCTTTTCCAAAGGAAAATTTATGAACATTCGAAGGCTAACCTCTAGAATGAAGAATCAACACTGTGGAATTATCACCGCATCTAGTTTTCACAGCCTCCTGTGCTTGCACATCTCAATTTACAAGACTACAAGCTCTCTACACAATTGGCTGTGTAAATTACTAGTCAGGAAGAGATAATATACAGGAATGGCTGACAATGCCCTTCTCTGGTGGAAGGTGCCTTCCAATGTTTTAATGTGCATTTCATTCTGTCAGCCAAGCAAGCAACAGGGCCAGATAACTTGAGCCTGGGCTGAAAAGCTCATCTAAATGAGCTTACAGACTCAGAGTAGAGATAAGACAAAGAAATCTTGACTACCCTGCAATACGCTAGATCGCTGAGAGATCTGATCAGCAATAAACTATTTTATTTCTTATATTAGATATGCGGTACACATATTTTGAAAAACAGCTGCAATGTACTACCTCAGCTTCCAAGGAGAAAATATGCCACTCTCTTGTGGCACAAAACCACATCCTCTGGGCATGGTGCACTCATCAACATGCCTTCTCAATCTCTTTTCACCAGACAGGCAAAATCAGCTCTCCTCTAGATAACCTATATGACAGGCACTAAGAGAAGCATAATGCCTGATGGTAGTAATTGGTAGTCAACAGCATCTTCAGAAAATTGACACCCCAAAGTAGATTTTCTTGCTTCCAAGAGCAATAGCAAATGTCCCCTATCTATTCTTCAAGAAAGAGTTATGCTCCACACTCCATGCAATGATGTAATTCTCTATTGACTGTGGTCAAGGCATCGTATATGCCTTCCTGAAAATCTCTCTTCTTCCTCATCACAAAGATAAGCAGGAAAAGGCAAGTCTCATACTTGAATCTTCCTATCACAGCATCAGACCTTTATGTACCTCTTCTCAGTGTCTCTAGCAATTCTCAAGGGTGACAGAAAATGTACTTTCCTCCAACTAGAGTTCTCAGACTACATTGCCTCTCCAGATGCACACTTTCTAAGTGGCCCCCTCTCCCTGTTTCTCTCAAATCCCTAATTGATATTTTGAATAGCAAAAAGAAGCTGAAGCTTCATCTGAGCCTTCAGATCATTGACTGTTCAAATGAGTCAGCACACACAACACCATATTCTCTGCTTTCTTAAAGCTTCTATGACTTGCAATGCCAACATACAAATTCTAAAATGATGGGTCTGTAGCAGGTGTATAGTCAGTCATCTCCAGGTCAGGTGACTTTTTGTATGCCATTATGATCTATTACTTTCCAAACAAACCATCCAAACAATCGCTATTTCAATCCATGGTTTATATGAAAATCAGCCACTCAACAATAAACTTGAGTTTGTTTTTGGGAGACATACATTTATGCTGGGGTTTCCAAAGAAATAGAAGAAAGTCAGGCACCTAAATGACCACTGACATTCCATTGGAGTTGGGTGCCTTAATTCCCTTAGACCAGTGTTTCCCAAACTTGGGACTCCGCTTGTGTAGGGAAAGCCCCTGGCGGGCCGGGCCGGTTTGTTTACCTGCTGCGTCCGCAGGTCCGGCCGATCGCGGCTCCCACTGGCCGCAGTTCGCTGCTCCAGGCCAATGGGAGCTGCTGGAAACGGCGGCCAGTAGGTCCCTCGGCCCGCACCGCTTCCAGCAGCTCCCATTGGCCTGGAGCAGCGAACTGCGGCCAGTGGGAGCCGCGGTCGGCCGGACCTGCGGACGCGGCAGGTAAACAAACCGTCCCGTCCCGCCAGGGGCTTTCCCTACACAAGCGGAGTCCCAAGTTTGGGAAACACTGCCTTAGGATCTCTGTACCCTGACTTCTACCCCACATGCTACAAGAATATTGTTTACACATTGCATTCAATAGCCAAACAGGTTGGAATATATCATCTTCTTATTACTATTTTAACATCAAAATAGAAGACCCTATTTGGAAACCATTAAATGTTCAAAGTTGTGATGCAGTTTCTGCGATATGCTTAATCAAGCCTGGCTTGATTATATTATGTCTGCCTCTTAATTTAGAGAGTTACCTAGAAATATTCTAAGAAAACAAAATAAAGAGTCCTTTTCTTTTTAAGCATTTGTGAGATAATTTCTCTGGGGAAACAAAAAGAAAAAATTTGACTGAAAATATGGGCAGTGTTTAACATTGGCAGAGCTACAAATATGGTACATCCCACACACTTGTTATAGTAATTCCAATGGCAGCTGTTACACCTACTACTAAGGGCAGCTCTGATCAACTGCAGACACTAGAATTACTGAAGTGCAGTAAGATCAATGCTATCTACCAAGTAAAAACTTGAAGTCATTTCAAGAAGCAGTCTCATCAAGCTCTCTGAACCAGCATTCAAATCTAGATATTTAAACAAAAAAAAATCTATTTTCAATGTTATTCTGGCAGGTCTTTGTTTACTATTATTCTTAAAACAAAAGAGAAATGATTTCACCATCCACTAAGCCTCACTTAAAAGAAAAGGGAAAAGAAAAGAGAAAGGCAATTTTACAGCCTTCTAAAAAGGTCTTCATCAATTCTAATACCTTAGGATGAAATTCACCCTGATATGGAGGGTTGCACAAGGGTTTCCATTATTTTTATTTCTAAGCCACTCACCACCCATCAACCTGAACACCTAACATTAAAGGGACACCATTAACATTAAACAAAAAAATACTGTCTGAATTATTTTCTATCTAATATTGTTACAAACAACTTTTCAAAAATGACTAATAAGATTATTCCAGACATTTTTTTCTAGTTTGTTCACGTAGATCATTTGACCATTGTCGGTGTATAGTCATTTCACTGTTTTCTGGTTGTTATGGGGCTCCCAGCTAGGCCCAACAACAAAAATATGAAAATATAATTCTAAAACCACAAAAATTGGCAGCCTGTCTCTAAAGGAGGTGTAAGACCTGAAGCTAATTTAAATTATTTTTCTCTCCCAGTGTGATTAGACTCCAGGTAAACAGTGACCGATTAATGGATTAAGCCTCCTAACACCCCAAATGAGAACGGTAAGGACACTATCTTCATTTTATAGATAGGAAAATTGTGGCAAAAATAGGTGATTTTTCTCGAGGTCACACAGGAAGTTTGAGAAAGAGACAAGACCAGAACTCCTGACACTCAGTCTTGTGATTAAGGCAGCAAGCTAGCTTACTTCCCACCACTTGCTACCTCTCTTCATAGATTCCAAGGCCAGAAGGGACCATTGTGATCATCTAGTCTGACCTCCTGTATAACACAGGCCATGGAACTTCCCCAAAATAAGTCCTAGAGCAGATCTTTTAGAAAAAAATCCAATCTTGACTTAAAAATTGCCAGTGACGGAGAATCCACCACGACTCTTGGTAAATTTTCCAATGGCTAATTATCTTCATTGTTAAAAAGAGTACCTTTAATTTCCAGTCTGAATTTGTCCAGCTTCAACATCTAGTCATTAGATCGTATTACACCTTTGTCTGTTAGACTGACGACTCAGACACTAAGGCCAAAAGTGACCATCGTGATCATCTACTCTGACCTCCTGTATATCGCAGGCCACAGACCTCACCTATCCATAGGCCCATAACCTCTGGTCAATTGTCAAATATTTGTTCCCCACATAGATACTTATACACTATGATCAAGTGACCCTTTTTAACCTTTTCTTTGTTACACTTAAGAAATTGAGCTACCTGAGTCTATCACTATAAGGCATGTTTTCTAGTCGTTTAATCATTCTCGTGGCTCTTCTCTGAACCCTCCCCAATCCATTGGTGAATTGTGGACATCAAAACTGGCCATAATATTTCAGCAATGGTCGCACAAGTGCAAATACAGGGGTAAAATAATCTTTCTGCTCCTACTTGAGATTCCCGTTAATCCATCCAAGGATCGCATTAGCTCTTTTGGGCCACAGCATTGCACTGGGAGCTCATGTTTGTCTGATTATCCCTCACAACCCCCAAATCTTTTTGACAGTTACTGCTTTCCAGGATTGAGTCCCCCATCCTATAACTATGGTCTACATTTTTTGCTCCTAGATGTATGCATTTTAATATGACTAAATGTATACTGTTTGCTTATGCCCATCTCACCAAGCAATCCAGATAGCTGTGTATCAGTGAAAACTCATTCTGTGCCATGTTAATTTATATCATTCTAGTTTTGTAAGGAAAATGTCACGTGTTACCAAGTCAAATACCTTACAGAAGACTACATATATAACATTAATACTATTATCTTTATCAGCCAAACTTGTAATCTCATCAAAAGATGATATCAAGTTGGTTCTATTTTCTATAAACCATGTTGATTGGCATTGATTACCCTCCTTTATTTCTTTATTAATCAAGTCCCATATCAACCTCTCCATTATCATGCCCAGCATCGATTTAATTACCTGGGTCATCTCGTTCACCCTTTTTAAATATTGCCACATTAGCTTTCTTTCAGTTTTCTAGAATTTCCTCAGTGCTTCAAGACATATTGAAAAATGAACATTTACAGTCCAGCAAGCTCCTTAGCCAACCCTTTTAAAAGACTTGGGTCCAAATTATCCAAACCTGCTAATTTAAAAATGTTTATCTTTAGTAGCTGTTGTTTAACATCCTCCCAAGACACTGGAATGGAAGGAAAGTCATCCTCATATGGTATGACTATATCATCTGAGTTTTCCCAAATACAGAACAGAATATTTATTGAACACTTCTGCCTTATTATTGATAATTCTACCAGTTCCATCTAGAAAAGGACCAATATTGTTAATAGGATTCTTTTGTTCCTAATATACCTTAAAAACACCTCCTTACTGTCCCTAACTTTGCTGGCCATAGAGTTCCCCTTGTGTCCCTTTGATTCCCTTATCAATTTCCTACAATTCCTAACTTCTGATTTATATTCATATCAACTTCTCCTTTCTTCCATTTTTATATATTAAATTGCTGTTTTCATTTCCACTCTAAGCCAAGGTCACTTTCTTAACCAGTACAGACTCCGTCTTCAATCGTTGGAATGTGGCTTTTTGGACACCTAGCAAAGCGTTCTTAGACAACTCCCAATTATCATTCAAATTTTTCTGATTAAATTCTTCCTCCAAGCTGATCTGGCTCACAATTGTTTTCAGCTTGGAGAAACTGGCTCTTTTGAAGTACCAAGTACATATATATTACTAATTTGGACTTGACCACATTTATAATGTGCAAGCAGAATAAAGTCATCCTCACTTGTACCTAAACCACCATTAATTTTTTGTTCTATCAAATCTTCTTAAACTGTCAAGATGATGTGACAGACCCAGACCAGTGGGGTACAGGAGTCTGGTAGAGGGCAAATATTTCTGTTCCCTGAGTGACCAGAGCAGGGGCTGCACTAGAGTAATCAGGAACCTGCTAGAACCAGTTAAGACAGGCAGGCTAATTAGGACACCTGCAGCCAATTAAGAAGAAGCTGCTAGAATCAATTAAGGCAGGCTAATCAGGGCACCTGGGTTTTAAAAGGAGCTCACTTCAGTTTGTGGGGCGAGTGTGAGGAGCTGGGAGCAAGAAGCTGAGAGTGTGCTGCTGGAGGACTGAGGACACAAGCGTTATCAGACACCAGGAGGAAGGTCCTGTGGTGAGAATAAGGAAGATGTTTGGAGGAGGCCATGGGGAAGTAGCTCAGGGAGTTGTAGCTGTCATGCAGCTGTTACAGGAGGCACAATAGACAGCTGCAGTCCACAGGGCCCGGGTTCCCCCCAAACCTCCCAACTGACCTGGACTGTGGGTTCTTCCAGAGGGGAAGGTCTCTGAGCTGTTCCCCAACCCACATGGTGAATCTCTGAGGCAAGAAAATCCGCCAATAAGCGCAGGACCCACCAAGATAGAGGAGGAACTTTGTCACAATATATATATCTTCCTACTGTATTTTCCACTGCATGCATCCGATGAAGTGGGTTTTAGCCCACGAAAGCTTATGCTCAAATAAATTTGTTAGTCTCTAAGGTGCCAAAAGTACTCCTGTTCTTTTTGCAGATACAGACTAACACGGCTGCTACTCTGAAACCTGACACTATCAATAGGTGCTTAAGATGCTAGTTATCCTGCATCTTACTGTGATTTGGTGGTTTGTAGCAGACACCAATTAACACCCCATCTTGAGCTTTATCTTCTGCCTTGTGTCTTCCTTCAATTGCATGACAGGAAAGATCTCTTGAGCTCATTTGGATCACATAAGCCTACTCACAGGGAGACAAAGTATGCTAGCAAGAGGCTGCATGCTCTTGTGGAGGTCTCTGCCAGTTCCATATAGACTAGCAAGAAAGACAGTGTAAGGAGGAGATAAGGAGTAAGCCACAGGCCCCACTATTACATTACTTTTCACACAAAATGCATAAAGGGCTAGCCGAGCTCAAAGAATAGAATGGCATCTACAGAAAATTGTGTTGCAGCCTCCAATGTGCCCAATTAGTCTAGCTTTGTGTGTGTATAAAGTGAATTTCACCTACAATCCCAACACCTCCTCACACACAGAGCATCAATATTAAATCTTCTCCACTGAATACAAGAGTAGCACCCATGTTTGGCTGTGTTCTTCAAGTGCCAGATACTTGGGGGATAGCTCAGTGGTTTGAGCATTGGCCTCCTCAACCCAGGGTTGTGAGTTCAATCCTTGAGGGGACCACTTAGGGATCTAGGGCAAAATCAGTACTTGGTCCTGCTAGTGAAGGCAGGGAGCTGGACTCAATGACCATTCCAGTTCTAGGAGATAGGCTATCTCCATTAATTTATTTATTTTTATTTAAAAGGCACTTAACAAATGAATTCAACTGATTAAGATTGATTAAGAACATCACACAATCCTAATGTGGGAAAGGGCCACTCACATTCATTTGCCATGCTCTTATTTTGCAACTCTCATTTTAAGGTAGTAATTTCTTTCCCATAAAAACTACTATTGACATCACTAGATGCCCCAGGCAGGGATCCTTTTGAAAAAAACCTAGTATGTGATCATGTAATTAAAGAGTGTTTCATAATGCACAAGCAGGTTAATTCCCAAGCCCCTTTGTACAAATTCTCTTAATTGTTGAGTGTTTGACTTTGTAATCTTAACATTCTTTTAACATTACCTTTTGTGTGTAATTCATATTCCCAGTTGATGTAAAGTAGCATTGCTCCATTGAAGTCAACTTGAACCAGGTGTGGATCTAAGCCCAATTTCTGCTATGACCACAGATTAGCTCTTGAGTTAAACAGACCAGCTAAGTAAATGCAAAATATTTATTCACTTAGAGTTAAAAATATGTATAGTTTCTAGGGCTGTCACGCGATTAAAAAAAATTGTGATTAATCATACAATTAAAAAAATTAATCACGATTAATCGCACTGTTAAATAATAATAGAATACCATTTAAATATTTTTGGATGTTTTCTACATTTTCAAATATATTGATTTCAATTACAACTCAGAATATAAAGTGTACAGTGCTCACTTTATATTTTTTTTATTACAAGTATTTGCACGTTAAAAAAACCAAAAGAAATAGTATTTTTCAATTCACCTAATACAAGTACTGTAGTGCAATCTCTTTATCATGAAAGTTGAACTTACAAATGTAGAATTATGTATAAAAAAACCTGCATTCAAAAATAAACAATGCAAAATTTTAGCACCTGCAAGTCCATTCAGTCCTACTTCTTGTTCAGTCAATCTCTCAGACAAACAAGTTTGTTTACATTTGCAGGAGATGATACTGCCCGCTTCTTGTTTACAATGTCACCTGAAAGTGAGAACACGCATTCACATGGCACTTTTGTAGCTGGCATTGCAAGGTATTTAGTGCCAGATGTGCTAAAGATTCATATGTCCCTTCATGCTTCAACCACAATTCCAGAGGACATGCATCCATGCTGATGAGTTCTGCTTGATAACAATCCAAAGCAGGGCAGACTAACGCATATTCTAGGGTTACCATATTCAAACATTTAAAAAAGAGGACACTCCATAGGGCCCCGGTCCCGCCTCCGCCCCTTCCCCGCCACCATTCCAACCCCTTCCCCAAAGTCCCTGCCCCAACTCTGCCCCCTCCTCTGAGCACCCCGCATTCCCCCTCCTCCCTCCCGCTCTGATCTTGGTTGGGGGTTGCTAAGTGCTTCCCTGCTCCCCACTCGCCCTACAGCCCCTGCACCCCCTCCGGCCCTGCAGCCTCTGTGCTCCCTGCACCCCCCCCACCCCTGCAGCCTCTGCGCCCCCCCGGCCCTGCAGCCTCTATGCCCTTGCCTGCACTGCTCCTCCTCGCCCTGCAGTCTCTGCACCCCCCCACCTGCCCTGCCCCTGCACCCCACTGCCCCTGCAGCCTCTATGCCCCTGCCTGCCCTGCTCCCCACTCGCCCTGCAGCCCCTGCACCCCCCAGCCCCTGCAGTCTCTGCGCCCCCCCACCTGCCCTGCAGTCACTGCGCCCCCCCACCTGCCCTGCCCTCTCTATGCCCCTGCCTGCCCTGCTCCTTCTCGCCCTGCAGCCTCTGCATCCCCCCTGCCTGCCCTGCCCCTGCAGCCTCTGCGCCCCCTGCCTGCCCTGCCCCTGCAGCCTCTATGCCCCTGCCCGCCCTGCTCCTCCTCGCCCTGCAGTCTCTGCACCCCCCCGCCTGCCCTCCTCCCCTGCTCACCTGGCAGAGGGAGAGCTGCGGGCTCCACGTGGATAAAAACACTGTTCGGCGCTGCTCTGTGGGGGAGGAGGGAGGGACTCTGGCTGCTAGAGGCCCCAGTGGCTGCGAGCGGCTTTCAATCAGGCTGGGCCTGATTGAATCAGCCACGCCACACTCTGCATGAGGGGAAGGGGGAAATCCCGGACATTTCTACTTTATTAGAAATCCCCCCCGGACAGCCATTTAAAGCTGAAAAAGCCGGACATGGCCGGGGAAACCCGGACGGATGGTAACCCTAGCATATTCACTTTCATTATCTGAGTCAGATGCCACCAGAAGGTTGATTTTCTTTTTCGGTGGTTTGGGTTCTGTAGTTTCCGTATCAGAGTGTTGCTCTTTTAAAAAGAACAGGAGTACTTGTTTAAATTTGTTAGTCTCTAAGGTGCCACAAGTACTCCTGTTCTTTTTGCGGATACAGACTAACACGGCTGCTACTCTGAAACTTGCTCTTTTAAGACTTCTGAAAGCATGCTCCACACCTCATCCCGCTCAGATTTTGGAAGGCACTTCACATTCTTAAATTTTTACGTGTTATTTTGCATATATGTGTGTGTGCTCTTGATACCTCAAGTTTAATCCAGATGAAAATATCTCTGTTTGTAATATTATTTCTTTAACATTAATATAATTTATGAAATGTGTATGTATATTAGATTATTCACATACTTATTAAGGAGATTTATATTTAATAACAGCCAGATTAATCCTGGACTTTACACAGTGGAAGAGGGAGCAAGGAGCCTTCCCATTCCTACAGGAGTGTGCAGTTTAGACCTTTCTTCAGTATGGCTTTGCAGCCCTGAATCTTCAGTGTAGTAAGAGTGAATAAGGAGTAAGGAAGAGGCAGGGCCACCTTGCAAGCTCCTGCATGATGAGGAATTTACAGATGGATTCTTGTATCTAAGTTCCCACTGTGGCTGTGCAACTCTGCATTACCTGCTTTCCAAAGCAGTGTCTACTTGACACATCTAGCCCCAAATCTGAAACACCAAAGAGTTCAAGACAAATATGGTCAATGATGGCCTCCATTTATCTTCAGGATGCAGCTCAAACCTAATTCACATTGTCATGCCTGTCCAATACCTTGACAGATGGCTATAATTAATTGCTTTGGACTTCCACAATTCTCTTGCCATGGACTTGGCATTAAAATTCAGCCTTGGCTGTGGAAGTTTAAAAAAAATTACAGAGGAATTTCTAAATATAGACAAATGGTTAAAAGGATCCAGTTGGCATTTAAAAATGACAAAAGCCAACTCTGTTCTCTGGCAGCTACATGAGCTGGTGTTGCTAAGCTCCTGCTGTTGCCCAGACAATCATACATCACCAGGTAATTCATGCAGGCCAGTGGTATCCAAAGAACATAGAGTTTAATACTCAAAATGCATTTTTAACCAATACATCTCAAATCTACTAATTTAAACCCATTTAAAGTGCTATTACTCTGCTTCCTGCTGACCAAATTATGTCGAAAATGGGGAAAACTAACTGTGCTGTGTGTTATTTTAGTTTAGGCTGCATGTTAGTTTTACTTCCTGTGGTAATTTAGGGTTGCTTGTTTTTTTGCTATGAATGTAACTACGTAGATTCCATTTTAACTCAATCGACTCCTTTTGTTTTCATTTTTTATATTTACCATACAGGCTCCTTTGTCAAATACATGCCTCAACCGGAGACATAAGGCAGTTTTGAATTCTTTTATCAAGGATAGATGCTGGAGAATTCTCATGGTGTCCATGAATTTTTGTTTACTGTCCGTGACCTGTCCATGAATTTTACTAAAAATACCCATGACTGAAACATAGCCTTAGCTATGAGTAATCCTTCTCTCCCCCACCCCAACTCATGTTATTTACATAAGTCTGTTTACTCTTCAGACTACATGTGAACCCTACAACTCGTGAATTTTTCTCACATTATTTTAGTGCATTAAGTTTCAATGATTCAGGAATATGATTTCTCTGTGTTCTGTATTCGTGGTAGAAAGATCCCCAAACACCAGGGTTTGGGCTTTTATTCACATTTCTTGCTCTCCTAAACTGATTTATCGCATCATTTTCTTCTTTCTTTCTACCACTACTAATGGTCTACTATTTTTGCATTTTTCTCACACTTGGAAAGCCAGCCACCTTAATGGACTGGGCACTATTTATAAACTGCTAAGGCCAGAATACCCAAACTGCAAAACAAAACCTATTAAAGATTGAGAGCTTGGTCCTGCCAAGTGCTGAGACCCTTCTGTAGGAGGAGTTTAGCACCTTTCAGGTTCAAGCCCTACGTCACCCTATTCTTGAATTCTGGTATTAACTGGGATGATTTTATTGATCACATACTGTCACAAGATGGGACCCCAGCTACTGTGAAACACAGGAGTCACAGGATCATCTACTGTCTGGAGCAGAGTACTGAGTGTGACTATGTATCCCATAATGGTTTATGGCAATATGACATAACTGGAATATGTTTTATGCTACCTGTGCCATTTAACATATCTCTGTAAAGGTTATGGTCTACTGAATCTATTCATCCTATTTGTACACATATATCATTTTTGTACTTGAAGTTATGAATATTGGCTGTATACTTGCTTGATTTCTAAGTAAGCTTTGTAAGGCATTTGGTCAGCTTCTTTAGAAAGGAATTTGCAAAGTTAAGTGCCCAATCAAGAAGCACTTAAGGAACAATGGATCTTGGAATGCTCCAATCTACATAAGAAGTCTACTTGAGGACGTTCAAGGTAGCACATGAACAATGGCTGCTACCTGTAGTTCTGAGTCATGCATGGACATGTGGCTTGCCCATGTGACTCCAAAACTCCATCTTGGAGCTGGCCTATGCATAGGACAGAGGAGAGGGTCTCCACCCACAAGAGAAAGTCTATTTAAACCCAGGGAGACCCCTCCATTTGGTTTCCAGCTGGCTAAAGAGAGAGCCTCTCCACCCCCAAGGATACTTGAAAGGAACTGGAACAAAAGACAGTAACTACAGAGGGTGTGAGTGATTGCTGGACCCAGGCTAGAAGGAGACTAGTCTGTAAAAGGAAGCTTACTGGTGAGGTTTTTATCTGTACTCAGTTGTATTACTGTTTTAAACTTAGATTTGTGTGTTTTATTTTATTTTATTTGGTAATTCACTTTGTTCTGTCTGTTACTACATGGAATCACTTAAATCCTACTTTCTGTATTTAATAAAATCACTTTTTACTTATTAATTAACCCAGAGTATGTATTAATACGTGGGGGGAGGGGCAAACAGCTGTGCATATCTCTCTATCAGTGTTATAGAGGGTGAACTGATTTTTTTGGGGTTTAGACCCCACTAGAAGTTTGGCATCTGAGTGTTAAAGACAAGAACACTTCTGTAAGTTGCTTTCAGTCAAGCCTACAGCTTTTAGGGGACGTGATTCAGACCTGGGTCTGGGTTTGCAGCAGGCTAGCGAGTCTGGCTCAAACCAGGCAGGGCACTGAAGTCCTAAGCTGACACGGCAGGAAAGCAGGGGCAGAAGTAGTCTTGGCACATCAGGTGGCAGCTCTCAAGGGGGGGTTCTGTGATCTAACCCGTTACACTTGGTACCAGAACTTCTGGGCTCTTGTCCACAATGACTTGCTGAGAGACTTTGGTCAAATTCCCTAATTTCCATATACCTTACGTCAGTAAAATCAGAAAAGACCAAAATTTGACAACTTAATATTGAGGTGATTTAAAAAAAAAAAAATCTTCAAAGTGAAGGGAAACTGAAAGAAAAAACACTGTTTGTTAACGGGTGTCTTAAAAAGAAAAGAAACCCAACAAACCTTTTTGGCTTCTGTCTACAACATAAAAGCAGCAAAAAATTCAAACAAAAAATCTTTTGCAGATCACCTTTAAATGATATGAACATCTATTTACAATAAGTCATAGTAATACCTGAAAAATGTTCCTAAAGCGTAATATATATTAAGTTGCAATATATACACAATGTTATATGTTAATATTCTATTATTAAAATATCCACTCTGCTACCATAGAAAGACCACAGCAGCATTTACTGATAGTATTTTCACACCTACAGTCTGATTGTATTTTCTGCTGTGTTGTTCTTATATTCTGACAAGACCTTATTCAATGGCTCTTGCAAGTCAGCCTATTAATTTTGACGGTTGATGCAACAGGAGACAAGAAAAATGATTTTGACCTCTGAACAAACTATCACATAATATCCGTAAGCACATCTGTGGCAAATTCTAACATAAAGAAGCGTTATTTTGAAGGGTTTCTTATTTCCTTTAATACTGTGATGTTTTCTGTTTGTTGTTTCACGTTACTTGGACTGAAACACTAATGGGACAATTCCTAAGTGGGTAAGTGACCATGATGGTGGCTAATAAAGATATTGGCATTTAACAGTGGCAAATGCCAGCTTGATTTAAGGACTGTATGATAAATGGCTATATTTACAGTGTAAGGTTTATATTTTGTTTTTTAAATTCCACAGGCATTATAAACTGCAAAACCACAGTCAGATTCTAATACTAACTAACTCTGAACTACCACACAATCCCCAGAGCTTTGCTATGGGCCACTAGGAGCTAAACTGAAATAATCAAACTCATTGCAGATATGGTATTTTGTACTTATGTTTTACAGCTATTTAAGAAAATAAAGTTGATGGAACTGGCTCATGAACCTTGGGACAGTAAAAGACAAAAATTAGTCACTAATACATTTGCTCTGGTTCTCACCCATTTGTAAAATGCTTGATATTTCATTTTATGATTTTCTAAAAATACCTATTGCTTCTTAGGTCTTGAAATAAAGAGGGGATAATCACTGTATCTCCCAAAGAAAGAGGGGATAGGAAGATAAGAAGTATTTCCTTTTAAGAATTTATCTGGAAATTTACTAGCTGCTTATTTTCACCTCCCTGCAATTGAGTTATTTCAAAAGGCCAATGAGGAGAGTCAATATTTCTTCCACTTAGGTGATACGATATGTGTTTTAACAGAAATGGAGCATCTTGGAAACATTAAAAGTGTAAAAATTAGCAACAGAATACTGCATTCCTCTAACAACATTATCAAAAAGTAAGTATCTGTGTGAGAAGCCAACTAAGAATTTCATACAATAGTTACAATTTTACTTTCTTGAATATCTCATTTTTGTGAGGGCCTCAGATATGAGAAAAGATAGAGAACCCCCCCCAGTTGACATATTTCGTAACAGTTCAATTGGGAGAAAAATATGGATAGTGAGCTCATTTTTAAATCCTTGTTACAAGAAATATTTTTTCAGTCATCTTCAACTGATTTCTACAAAAAATATTCTATTCTTCTTGCTTCTCCAAAAGCTTTATTATATTTTACACCAGAGAACCACTTACATCCAAAAGGACTTGCTGATTAATATAATCATTGTGCATTATCGTTATTCTACTCGTTATTTGTTGGGCATCTGATAGAAATAAAATTATAGTGATTGTTGATTGATTTACTTTGAGAGCAGAACACTTCACCAAGCACCATATTATTTTACATCCTCTTCAACTCTGAGGTTTACTATGTGCTACGCTAGTCAGAATTTGCATCAAATTTCAACTTTGCTTCTTGCTGTAAAACTACATAAAGTAGAAGTCAGCGCAAGTTCTAAAATTCAGACTCAGTCTCCTATGGTACTTGGATATCTGGTTGAACATCTACCTTAATAGCTGCCAATACTTCTGAGACTTTTCTGTTTTTTTGAGCGGATTCTGACTTTGGACTTGATCCTGAGAGATAGGGAGGATCTGAAAGTCCCTTTGACTTCCATAGAAATTACAGGTACTCCAGATCTCCTACCAGCAGGCTGTTTGTTTGTTTTTGGCAGGTTGAATTTGGTGGGCTGTTGATTAAGATGGATCATGTGCATCTCTTGTACAGGCGTCCTGACTGAAAGGTAGATCTGTCTTATTTGTTTGCCTAACTTATTCATCTGTAATGTCCTCAGAATTTTATGCATGGCACTTAAAAAATATTTAAAGAATGTAAAGCTCATGAAAGGTGGGATAATCCTGATAACTATTTATCCATTTAGGGCCTATATGTGGAAGCAATGTAAGCTTCCACAAAACTGACCACCTCATTATTCAGACCTCTACCACACCATCACAAAATACTGTACTTCAGCCTTGTTCTGGAGAAACCACCTCTCAGAGTAATGCAGCCAATTCAATTCTTAAGATCTCCAAGGCCATAAATAAGACAGTTACCTTTTTTTGTAACTGATGTTCTTCGAGATGTGTTGCTTCCGTGTTTAATCCTGTTCCCATTGAAGTGAATGGCAAAACTCTCACTAAAATCAATGAGACCAAAACCAGACCTCTGGCTGCTCTCTTAAAACGGTGATTAATGACAGCTTGGATGATTTTGGTTTGACACATTTGCCATTTATGAATTTAAAAAGCAGAGGTGGGGGAAATGTCACCTATTTTCTTTCACAGCCTCTCTGTATGCTGATGGTTACTATTTTTATATATATATATATATATATATATATATATATATATATATATATATATATATATATATATATATATATATATAAAAAGAAGCTACCCTGCAAAAAATCAATACATACATCAGGGTCTGAATGAACTAGGGAACAAAACTATCATCTTTGGGGAACTGAGCTCAAGTTTTCACTCAAGTCTCTAAGGAAAATTGGTTATGTGATCTCAGCCTAATACCTATTTTTGAACATGGCAACACAATGTGGTTTGCAACAGCCCAATTAGATTTTCATTCTGGAAGGAGAGAGGTTCTGTAGGTGCAAAGTAAGGTGTATTACTAAAAACAGTGTGTGGAGAATCTCACACTGTCCGTAATATATCATATGCCTGAGTATCTCCAACCCTTGAGTTCCTTCTCACCTTCATAAGCCCTAAATTCACTCCGACATTTTAAAATGTGAGTACTTTTGCTCATTTTAGATTGAATTTTTCCATCTTCAGTGATGCATGCTATAGCAAAGATGAATCATAAGTCAGAAATTAATTCAAACTCTTATGTTAAAAACACTAAGAAATTAACTAGAATACTCTTGATTGATACCTACAGTTTTCCAGTGCGGAATTCTACTTTCACAAGCATGTACATACTACTTCTACTTTAGTTTCAATGTCAGAATGGTAAATGTTATCATTTCCTTTTATCTTTGTCCCAATTACTTCACATTTATCTATCCAGCCCATGGTGCCAATGACTATTATGACTGAACGCCTTAGGCTATCTTATTCTGCCATGCCAGATACTATCCACTGGGAATTTTTTTCCTGATGGCTGTTCAGATATTTACGTTTTCAACTGCTTCCATTCACAGTAAATTAGGTTATGAGAGATGACCACAAGGTCCTTAATGGACAACAAAAAAAATTTTATGATGGATTTAGTAATTCATTTATACAGCTCTTCATTGTTTGAACTGCTAACATTTCTTTCAACGAAAACTCTTCACTCAAAAGAATAAATACTAGAATGCCTAAAGTACTTGCTGCAACAGGGATTACAGGATAGTCTCATCAGAAGAGTTGTTCTTGGTTGTTTGTTTGTATCATAAAGGAAAAACTGCCGTGATTATTTATAATACCTTAGGCTTGGTTGACACTTAAAACTAGATTGACCTAGCTACATTGCTCAGGGTTCTGAAAAATTTCATACCCTGTGTGATGTCATTAGGTTGACCGAACCCCCAATGTAGATGCAGCTAGGTCGATGGAAAAATTCTTCCACCTCTCAAGGAGGTGCATTTACTATAGTGATGGAAAATTCCCATCTGTCACTGTCGTGTCTACACTATAGCCACAGAGGCATAGCTGCAGCTATGCCACTGTAGTGTAGACATACTTTAAACAGCTAAGAAAATATTTACTAAATAAATATATACATTTAAAATGCCTGAGGATTGTAGCTAGTTACTATAAACAGTGAAGATATCTCAATAAAAACTCAAGTCCAGTCTGAGAGATGGAAAATTCAATTCAGTATTTGACTGCATGAGGAACTTAACAGCTGCTGTAAGAAATTCTACTGGTCCAGACTATTCCCTATTGCGGAAAACTCAAGATGTGGTTTAAAAAGGAAGAAATCTCCCTGCAGAATTCCTTGAGGAAATGATTACCTTTACAGTGTTGTCCCATTGAGGGTCAGGTCTTGCTTTCCTGCTGGAAAGGCAGCAGGGCTTGCCCAGAGGGAATGGATGAAGGCCCTATGCCTCTACATCAAATCTGCCCCACACCTCATCATCAGGCCAGCATATGCCACTGGCACTGCAGTACCAGGGCACTTCTTGGGCCGCAGCTGCCTGTGGGACAAATTCACCCTCGCCCATACCCCAAAGAGGCAATCCAAAAAAAGTTATAGCCTGCAACTGTATGAATAATTTTGTCTAATTTATGTGGGACTGAAGGGGAGAGAAAATGCATCTTCCCTCCCATCTGTCCGCTCCATGTGCCCAGTCTATGACACCTCTCCCGACATGGATTCCAAACTATGCGAGAGTGACATGGAACAGTGACATCAATATGGCTGGATCTCGCTCTTCATGCAGATGTAGGGGATAACTGCAGATACAAAAGGTCCCTTCTGCATGTGGATCTAAGGGGTATGATCTGGTCCACTGTGTGTATGTGTGTGGTTGTTTGCTTTAAGAAACCTGACAATTTAAAAATAACTAAATCAACACAGATCAGTCCAACTTTAATTACATCCCCTCTCCCAGCCCTTACTTCCAAAAATGTCTATCTCCATATTCTTGTGGCAGCAGCTTCTTAGTAAATAGCTGATCTTTCTCGTTTGCTCATAAAAATGTGTAATTAGAATTAGTATTTTATATTAAATGTGACTCTTCCTATTAGACTCCATTTTAAAAATTGACTATACAAGTACTACTTTAATATTTTCCTTTCAGGAAATTCCACATTGTTTCTGTCTCTCACTCTTTTATGTTTGACGCCATTTTATCATTCTCTTGAGGTAACTACATAGTAACAAAGCAGAGTATGTTACTACTTTTACTTGGCACACAATTTTCTTGCATTTGTCAATGCCCCCCTCACTATTTTCCTTCCCTCCCCAAACCAGCAATTTACCCAGGGCTATACCCTTCCCTTTCAGAAAACAACTGTAGAGGGGGAAGGGACCAGCAGCAAGTCAGAGGCCATCCAAGACACTCTGCCTGATGTTTTGCAGAAAGCCAACACAACATGCAGTAGATATTGTGGCCTTTTAGAAGTAGCAGTATGTGCTCCCCAACTGTTGCCCTTTATCTGCAGATCATACACTGCTGACGCCTGATGAAGAGGCCAGTGTATTAGTCAGACATTTCTTTTAGTGCTTTCAGGACTGCTATAGAAAGATCTTGCCTGCTCCATACACAGAGAAAATAGACTTCCTGTGCCCTCTTAGCATTTGCACTTCAGCAAAGTAGAAGGAATGATTTAGCTTCCACATAACTAAAAAAAATTTCTGTGTTCTAATACTTCATTTTCATACAATTGGTCAAAATTTTTCACTATTAAAAATTATAATGAAATAAAGCTGATCAGTTTAACTTCACAGTAATCACAATTACAGTAATGCATTACAATGAGATAATTATTTCCAATGTTATTAAATTCCCATTTGCTTTTTTCCCTGGCTTTATTTTACTAAACACTGAAACAGTATCTCATCAGCTTTTTGCAGCAGACCAAAAATCCAACATTAATCTTAATAAAAGAATAGCTTTATTTATAATTTTCATCTGGAAGAAAACTTTAAAGTAAGGTTCTTCTCTGAAAAGTTATTATAAAACTGACATTGTGGAGGTTACATGTTTATAACCTCCCATGGCTCCTGATCAAATATTGTCAGTTTAAAAATAGAGATATTTTTATAACCACCAGCCCTGCAGGCTCACCTAGGATCTGAAAGACAGACAGGTTCTTTTCTCTTCCTGCACTTTCACAGCAATAACCATTTCATGGGCAAACTATGCCCTCCCATCAGTGCAACTTTACTGGATACTAAATGGTTATACCAGTGTTTTACCTGAGTACCTGGTTTGAAGACCATGGAATTGCACAGATATAAATGAGAGCAGAGTTTGTTCTGTAGAAAATTACTGGTAACGATTCCTTAAAAAAAATTAAATTAAATTAAAAAAAAAAAACAGGAAAGAACACATCTTCCCCCTCAGAGCTCAGGATGAGTGTGAGAAGCTTTTAAAAATTATTAACTTAACAAATGTTACGTTAGAATTAGTAAAAACTTACAATGCATTTCTCGTATCACTTTTTAGATCAGAATGTATTTTAAAGATTAATAACTTGGAAATTCCACCCAACTCCATCTCTTTGCTAGAAAACCAGAAATTATATTGTTCGGAGCTATTAGGAAGCTCTAGCTATTAGCTAGAGCAGTGGCTCTCAAGCTTTCCAGACTACTGTAGCTCTTTCAGGAGTCTGATTTGTCTCACATAAAAAATTACACCTCACTTAAAAACTACTTGCTTACATAATCAGACATAAAAAATACAAATGTCACAGCATACTGTTATTGAAAAATGGCTTACTTTCTCATTTTTACCATTTACACCTCTACCCCAATAAAACGCTGTCCTCGGGAGCCAAAAAATCTTACTGCATAATAGGTGAAACCACGTTATATCGAACTTGCTTTGATCCGCCGGAGCACGCACCCCCCCCCCCCCCCGGAGCACTACTTTACCGCGTTACATCCAAATTCACGTTATATCGGATCGCATTATAACGGGGTAGAGTTGTAATTATAAATCAATTGGAATATAAATATTGTACTTACATTCCAGTGTATAGTATATAGGGCAGTATAAACAAGTCATTGTCTGTATGAAATTTTAGTTCGTGTTGACTTCACCAGTGCTTTTTGTGTAACCTGTTGAGAACCACTGAGCTAGACGAAGGATGCTCCAGTGATTCGGGCATTAGTGTGGAATCTGTGATGTCCAGGTTCTGGTCCACCACAGCCTTCCTGTGTGAAGCTGGGCAAGCCCCTAGTCTGAGTTCCACATCTGTAAAATGGGAATAAGTATTTTCCCATCTCACAGGGGTGTTGTGTGGATATAAACATTAAAGATTGTAAAGGTGCTCAGATACTGTGGTATGCAAACCATATAAATTCCTAGAACAGATAACCAAATTTGGGAACTCTTTCCATTTTTCTGCATGTACAGCAAAAGAATTTCAATATGTACAATAACCACTCTGATGTCTGAGCACGGACCATATTCAAAATATTTTTTCTGAAGACAAGGCCTAAAAAGCAATAAGCTTATAGTAGCAGTCTGTCAATTACAAACTCTGAGAAAATTACCTCTACAATGTTTTGCACTCTGAAAATCTCAGATGTGCATACACAAATTGAGTTGACACCTAACTACCTTATTTGTGCATACAAATGTCATTCATATACACACAAAGTAAAGTTCTACAATTAAATTAAAAGTGAAATTTTGGAAGCCAAATTGCGGACCCTTTGAGAATCTCGGCCAATGAGTTTATTTAAACTCTCATACTCTCATACTGTTGTATTATTTGTAAAAAGTAAGAGCAGTGTATGTTATAATAATATTAAATGTGCTTCCATAGTTACACTTCTGTTAATATTGCTATTATAAATGTGTAAAGTGTTCTCAGAGTGTCCTACTCACATTTGACCTTTCACATTCAACAACTTGAGAGTGAAAAGAATTTGAAAGAAGTTCAGTCTTTTTGAGTATGTGGGCCAAAGAAATGGCCAATGTATTAAAATTAGAGCAGGATGGATAAAAATCAATTATTTTAAAAAAAAATTAAAGAACAGTTTTTATTTAAATCAGATTTTTTGATAAAAGGTTTTTTCCTCAAAAAGCATATCTAAAGATAGTTTTAATTAAGTTACATTATAACTCAAAGATATCTCATCATGGAATAGGGATTATAAATTCTAGTTCTATAATATGAGACAATATATTCATGTAATGTTTAAGAAAAGTTTTGTAAATGAATTCCAATAGTTCATGAATTAGGGACCCAATCTTATGCGGTTCCAGGGGCTTCTGTATAGATTAGTTAGGTTAACTTTTCTATCTACCCAATGGGACTCAGTGCTCAGTCTAGAAGTTACCGTCAGAGATGCTTAGTTTTGCAGTTCTCAAACTGTGGATTTGTGTGTCCAGAGATAACATGCTTGTTAACAGCAAAAATGTTTTTAAATAAATATATAGATAAATAGATAGATATGTAGAGGTGAGAAATAACAGACCTCAACCCTATTGTCCCTCTGCCAGGGCCGGCTCTGGCTTTCTGGACACCCCAAGCAAAAAAAAAAAAAAAAAAAAAAAACCGCGGCGGCCAGAACAGCAAAGCAAAAAAAAAAAAAAACTTGCTGCGTGGCCGGAGCCAGGGTGCAGGAGGACTCCCTGCCCTGCAGATGTGCCCCGGCTAGCGGGGGAGGGAGCGGGGAGAGAGAGAGAGAGAGAGAGAGAAGGGGGGTGCTGCCACGCGGGTCCTCCCGCCACGCCTCCTGCCAGGAGGGCTCTGCACCTCTCCAGTCGGCTGGGAGGGAAGGACGCGGGCTACCCTGCCGGGCTTGCTGCAGGGCGCTCCCGTCCTCTGCCCTACAGGGCGGCCGGAGCGGAACAACAACAACAAAAACAAAACAAAAAAAAGTGACCGTGCCGCCCTAGGATTGGGCAGAATGCCGCCTCCTACAAGCTGCCGCCCCAAGCATCAGCTTGCTCAGCTGGTGCCTGGAGCCAGCCCTGCCCTCCGCAAATTTGTGTACACAGAGTCAATCCCTTACCTCTCTCTAAAAGTGTAAAGTTTCAAAAAGTTCAATCAATAGAAGATAGTTGGGGGCGGAATAGATCTGGACAAGGAGAAGAAGTCTGGAGATAAATGTGAGAAGGGAGGGACAGGCAGTAGAAACAAAAGTGAAACTATTTTAGCAGTATATTCCAGAAGTCTTGAAGTCTTTCTGAGTGTAGCCTTCATTGATTTGAGATCAACCATACCATTCTCTCACTAGAAGGGAAACCCTATAATGGCAGCAGGCTGTAAAAGAGACCCAGTTTGGGAATATTTTAATGAAGTTCCTCTACCTGTGGCTAAGACAGGCATGCGTGCAAAATGCAAACAGTGCAACAAAGAAATGCAAGGCCTGGTTGCCCAAATGAAACAACATCATGAGAAGTGTCCCTTCTCAGGAGGAAGCTGCGTTGAAGATCATGAAAGGAACATGTCTGAATATGCAGGATCTTCAGGTTGGTAAATTGTTTTTATTTCATACTTCTTTCTTAAGGACTGCCAGTCTTCCTTCTGGACTATTCTTGAATTCTCATGTTTGAACAAAAAATATAGTTGTTACTCTATGGTACTATCATTTTAGATGCAGGTGTGACAAAATAAATAGCTGAAATAGGCAGATCTTCCTTTTACAATTTCACCTTGAAAGTAGTACTGAGTGTCAGTGAATGCAATGAGTAATACTAAATGAACAGTATGGTAATAATAATTAAATAACTGCATTGACTTATTTTGTTTAGGACAATCCATCCTCAACATACAGGATTCTGAAGACTATCCACCTTCAAGATCACCATCACTATTATTGAAACTATAGAAAATGTTTCAGTCACATCATGTATGTCACATAGTCACAGTATATCACCTTAGCAAAAAGGAAAAAAAAAATCTCCATCATCCAGAAACAACCACAGATAAGTTTGTGATAAGAACCAGCAGATTGAAAAAAGAGGTAATTATGCAACAAACTCTCCTTTCTGTATGATTGAGAACCCACACTTCATTAACATGGTCAGTCATTAAGACCAGGAAACAGTCTACCCAACAGAGCAGATGTTGCAGGAAAATTGCTGGATAAAGTGTATGAATGAGAATTGAGCAGTGTGCAAAAGGTCTAGCAGATGAAATTGTTAACCTGAGTCTTGATGGGTGGAGCAATGTCCAAAATAATCCTGTTGTATGTGCTTGTGTGACAACAGAAGAAGGGAATATCTTCCTTATAGAAACAATTGATACATCAGGAAATGCACACACAGCAGAATACTTACAAGAAGTAACAGTAAAAGTGATAGCAAACTGTGAAAAAAAATTCAAATGTGTAGTAAGCAGCTTGGTCACAGACAATGCTGCAAATGTATCCAAGATGAGAAGAAATTATTTAGAAGAGAGTCCCAAGCTAATAACATACGGTTGCAGTGCTCATTTGATGCACCTCCTAGCCAAAGACTTCAGTGTTCCAGAAATAAACGTTAATGTTGTTGAAATTGCAAAATACTTCCGTAACAACCACTTTGCAGCAGCTGTTCTGAAAAAAGTGGAATGAACCAAGCTAACTCTCCCAAAGATGTGTGGTGGAACTCCGTAGTGGACTGTTTTGAGCACTATATCAAGAACTGTCCTAATCTGATGACAGTTTGTGAACAAAATCGTGAAAAAATAGATGGCACTGTCACAATCAAAGTTCTCCACATTGGGCTTAAGAGAAATGTTGAACACATACTGAGGACCCTAAAGCCTATTTCTGTAGCCTGGAACAAAATGCAAGGAAATAGCTGTTTTATTGCTGATGCTGTTTAAATTTGGAAGGAACTGAGTGAGATCTTAAAAAGAGAAATATGCAATAACAGACTTAAATTACAAGCATTAAAAAAACGAATGGGACAAGCACTATCACCAGCTCATTTTCTTGCAAATATTCTCATTACTTGGTACCAGGGACAAACCTTAAGTGCTGAAGAAGAGGAGTTGGCTATGCCATGGACATCTAGCAATCATCCCTCCATAATGCTAACTATAATAAATTTCACAGCTAAGGGGGAACCAGTTAAGAAATATGTTTGCTGATGATGTTTTAAAGACAGTCACACCAGTGAACTGGTGGAAGTCACTTAAGCGCTTGGATTCAGAGAGACTGTTGAAGTGAAAATCTCACTTTTAAACAGCAGTAACTTCTTCTGCCGGTGTAGAAAGAATATTTTCTTCCTTTGGACTAATTCATTCCAAATTGAGAAATTGTTTGAAATTGTCTGAAAAAGCAGGATAGCTTGGTTTTCTTTTCCAGATTATGAACAAAAAAGAAAATGAAGGTGAAGACGACTGAGTTAGCTGCAGAATCCAATATTTTAAGTTTCTCATGTTGACCTGGCTGACACAGTCGATTTAGTTTTTGTTTTAACAAATATATAGATATTTCATTTAACTATTTTAGTTTAAAACAAATTTTAACAAAAACAAACATGATTTTAAAAAACTTGAACGGTTAACTAAATTCAAAAACTCATATGCTTGTTTTGTTAAAATATTATGTTTGCTGTTGAAAAAAAATCCAGAATATATAATGTTGTTGTTTAAGTTAAATAAAACAATTTAAATGTCTGTCTGGTGACGTTCTCCTCCTAATACAGCCTGGCAAGAAAATCCTCCAAATATTAATGATTAACTTGTTGAATTGGAGATATTTCACCTCCCAATGACTTCATAAATATCTGCTTCAATTACCTTTGGTAAATGAAATAACCAATCATTCATTTTCTGATATAGCTATTAAACTCCTCTGAAAAGTTTTCAAAATAAATCACTTAAAAAATGTACAGTGTGTACCTTCTAAAAATGAAACCTACATCTATCTCTGAGTTGAGAAGAATATGTATTAACGTTATAACAACCAACAAGAATGCACTTTTATGTAGAAACCCATGATTAAATCGAGTCTTCCTCACCAGTGATTTAAATCAAATCCACCCTGAATTAAAGAGCTGATCACTACATGTTACATGTGCATACTATTCATTTCACAAGGATTTTACTTTTGCAGAATCAGTCTATGTACATAGATCCACTATTCAAAGAATTAAATAAAAGTCAATAAATAATAATTACAGTTTAGAAAGGATAAAAGATTTTCCAGACATGTTATATTTACTACATTTTTCATTGATTACAATGGAAACAAATTCCAATTATGTGAATACACAGGTCCATTAACGGAGCTCCAGATGAGAGAAAAGCTCGTAAGGGCAAGTTGGCAGTGTAACAGCTGAACAAATCTACTTAATTGAAATGCTTTTTAAGATGATAATGTCACACTTTTCAATGTAACTGTCACAGGAACAACTGTGTGTATTAGTACTGACCAAGACCCTAAACAAGCTTACAAATAACGTTTTAGTTAAAGTCTCACGCACATTTCCAGCAAGCAATAAGGCAAAGGGAATCGAAATTCAGGCATGATGTTTCAATTCTTAGTCAAAATGTCCAAGTCGTCCACCCAACTGGCCATCAAAGTAAAAAAATTAAACAAACAGCTTCATATGGCATGACATAGTTGTAATACTATTTCAGGTCTGGCTGCCTAGAAAAACAACAAAACTTTAAAACTTAGATCATTTATTATACTGCTGGGATGCTAGAATAAGCAATTTTTATGCTTTCTTTTCCTATGAATGGAAAGACACACTCCCTAAGCACCATAACGTGCAGTATTTTTCTTCCCATTCCATTTCAAAAGCTTCATGCACTATATTATAGCAGGTTTTCAAATCAACCTGCATGACCCTGTGTTTCTCAGCCCCATGACAATCAGCCTGCAGGAGATACTCAGGAGCAGTAAAAGCAGCTCCCGCACCTGCAACAAATTACACTGGCTTCCATGAATCTTCATCTTCTGTGCCCTGAAGAAAGGAAATCTCAAGGTTACACTTGCACCATGCTTCCCCATGCAGATACACAGAGCACTGCTATTGCCTAGAGTTAATAGAATTTAAAAGAGACACTGTCAATTATCTTTTACAGGTGGTAAATTTGCAACAGTGCTTTAGAAGTATGAAAGTGGCATCTCTCCATCTGGCACACTGCATAATATGGAGGCTACAGTTATCTCTGCTCTCCCTCTGCTCTGTCTTCTGAGCAGCGGCAGATTAATGCACAGGCCTATATGGCCCGTGGCCAGGGGCCTCGGCCCATTGGGGTGGGGTGCCCAGGTTGTGGGGAGACCAAATGTTCTTTGTACCCAGGGCCCCAATAAAACTTAATTTGCCTCTGCTTCTGAGTACACTATTGCTTCCATGCTGCATGCGCCTTATACACCCATCCACAAAATCAGGTAAGAGAGAAAGAAGAAGCAGCCTTATAGTTCTCTTATTCCCCTCTGGGAGTCTTGAACATGAAAATCCTCTTCCTGCTCTGCATATCTGCACAGCACTTATCCAGGGATCCTTTCCTCCAGCACCCCCTACCACCTATGACTACCAGGAAGTCGACAGACTATTCTTGATTTCTCATGGACATGATACCTAGGATTCTGCTCTGGTCACTATTGACCCAACCCCTTCATTCCAGAACTCATCTTTTCTTAAGGTCATGGGCTCTCTTTCCCTTCAATCTACATACAATGTATAAACTCTACATATAGGAGACCAGATAACAGAGGAGATGGTGTGTGGGGTTGTGTTTTTTTTTAAGACATCTGTTAAGGGTGCCACATAGGATTATATTCTGCACATGCACCCTAAAGCCTTGTCTTGACAGAAAAAAAACATTTTCCCCCCAATCATGTTAGCAAATTGAGTTAGCTTTATATCATTAACAAGTTCCATTAAAATGCAGACTAATACAAGTGAAGACATGTGAGCAGATCTGCATCTCAAATGGGGCTCTTTAATCTTGCTAATCTAACCTGATTAAGATAGGATTTTTTTTCAATCAAGTTAATAGCTTGTCTACATGAGAAGACTACACTGTATTAATCCTGAATCTGATTTAGTTAAACCAAAGCAAACCCATGGGAACAGTCTTATTTCAGTTTAAAAGTGGTTTTGGTTTTTTCTTTCCCTGTTATCTTAAATTAATTGTGAACAGGCTTAAGCTTAACTAAAGTGAGCCACTCAAACTGAAATAGTGTCCACACAGATTTCGACTGAACTTAAGTCAAACTGGTGCAACTTTCCTATGTAGATAGTGAGATGTTCCAGTTCCTGGCTGTCATCTGGACAGAGACTGTCCTGAGATCATTCTCAAAGCAAAATTTCACAAAGGAGAGCAAAAAGTCAAATCATTAAGCCAGTTTGCTGATTCTTGTCTTTCTTTCTCGCTTTTTTTAAAACATGTAATACAGTAATGTCATGGTGCACAAATGCAAAGATGCCAAGACACATGAAGAACTGTTATCCATCCTAAACTAACTGTATTTTTTGAGATTTGAAGTCTGTGTGAATCCCTCCCTTGGTGGGCATGCACATTAGACTGGATTTATTTTTTAACTAGCAGTGTCTGTCAGGGCCACACATGCACCCCGTGCCTTCTCATGTCATGACCTTTCCTCAAATCCCTCACAATTCAAAGCCCATGTTGCTGAGGGCTCTGAAAAGTGGGAACGGAGGATGTGTTTGTGGGATAGTCATTGACTACACCATCTTAAAAAAATGCCACAGTTACTGTAGCATAAGTAACTGTTCTTTCTTCTTTGAGTATCTGTCAGTGTGGAGCCCACCATGGTGAATGGCAAGCAGTGCAGTACAGTCCATGGATGGTAGGAGTGAAGAGTTTCAGCTGTATCAGTCAGTCAAACAGAAACTGAAGTACTACTCTCCGGAACTTGGTAATTGATCTGGCTGCCCTGTCAAGTGCATAATGATTAATTAAAGTTAGTGAGTTGCTCCACATAACTGCCTTTCAGATCTCAGAGACTGGTACATTCCTGAAACAGCAGACTGCATTGTTTATGACCTGGTGGAATGTGCCTTGGTATTCAGAGGCCTTCCTTAATTATATCCTTAAGCTCCTCTCTGCCATCATAAGGAAGCTTTCCCTAGAAGGGCTTCACCCTGTCCCCCATTAGAAAGTCATACTTGGCCAGCAGGACCTGGTAGTTAGCCATGCCCACCTGTAGCAAAGTGAGGAGTATGGCTTTAATTCCAAACAGGTTAAGACATTTGGCATCTTTGTCCTCTGGTGTGCTTTATTCATTTTCCATTCTTCCTCTACATCTGATAAAGTGAAGGTGCCGGGGGGATGTCAGGATACTGAGCTCCTTCCTAAGCTTCTGTCACATTGTTTGGAGCATCCCCTTTTGGCTTGACTTTGACGCTTGAGGTGATGTTGCCGGATTTCATGATGAAGCAGAGGTCAGCTTCAATGCCAGGATCAGTGCTGATTCTGATGGTGGTGCTGATGTCAGTGTCAGGTCTTTCTTCGCCACTGTCTTCTTTGCAATGGTTTTAGACATCACCTGTCCATTTGGTGGGGTATTAGATGATGCTGGCTTCTCCATTAATAGGATTCTGGGGCTTGTTTCCTCCACATCTAATGAGACATTAATGGACTGTTCCAGAAGGCTGAGTTTCAACCTTGTATCTTGCGATCGGAGGGTCCTTTCAGAGAAGGATAAGCATACCGAGCATCTGCTTGGGATATGTGGTTCCCCCAGACAGAAGAGCCACTTACTGTGTCCATCTCTCAGGAAGATTTAAGTCCAGTGAGGAATGAACAGGACTTGAAGTCTGCAGGTTTTGATTCTGCTGTTAGAGAAAACTCGGAAGTCTGACCAGAAAAGTTGGGTCCAGATGGTTCATAGAAGTTGAAAGAGACAATCAGAAATGGTTCCAATGATTTGCAGAAGACTCTGAAATTAGTCTGAGCTAAGAAATTAGTGAGTCAATCATTTGCCATGTTCAGTCTCACTGCCATGGGGGATAAGAGGGAACTGTTTTTATGCTCTTGTGTGGGAGAATGAGGGGTCACAGGGTGCATGCCTTGGTGGACACTTCCAGTTTAAAAAAAAAAATCCAGTCTTGAATACAAGGTGCATGTTAACCCACTATTGGCTCCACAATGACACATACTCAAAGAAGAACATTCACCTGCAACAAAGTTAACATTTAAATCCAAGATATGAGATAGCCAGGCACGGGAGAAATAACACTTAAGTAAGTGACTGTTAGCATTGAATTTTTGCCAAATCTGTGAAGTCCAGTAGATCAGAGTAAAATAAAAAATTGCTCAACAGTAGAAGTTAGTTGAATTTCTCTTCATTGCTGCAACCTTTACTTCCATAAGAACCAGCTCCCTGTCAGAGGCAGGCTTTTCACCAGCTCAAAACAGAAGAACCCCATTCCCCTGAACTATTAATACCATCATCCTAGTGACTGCTTCACTTCAACTGACTACCCAACCAATAAGTGAAAGGCCCAAAGGAAAGGACAAGGGTCACTGAAGGAAGGAAAAATTCTGCTGCAATAATGGAGAGGAAATGAGAACAACTTATAATTATCACTAGTCTTTTTATATTATATTTCTTTTAATCCTCCATTCACTCTACCATGATTACATATGAAGATGTGCTAAAGCAATTTACTGCATGTGAGGGACAAAAAAGTTTACTGACTGGGAGTAGTAGATGCTTTTTAAGTTAAATTACATACATAGAGATTCCTTCTCTCCAATAATGCGTCAGCTGTTAGAATCAAATCTATTTTATAATAATGCCATTATAGAATGCTCCAGAAATCTACCCAACAAGTTTCTGTCACTATAACGCTTGTCTCTTCAATACAATAACCTTTTCTGTGTGTTGTACATCTTGCCTGACCTTGCATTGGAGGGACTGTTTGCATGAGTCACCTTGACAACCTCCCTTACAAATTTATTACACCTTATACCTATTTCTGAACAGTATAAAAACAGCTTTTAACTCTCTGAATATACAATATCTTCAAGGTTCTCATGATGTCAAGGTTGCATTTAAGCAAGTATATTCTATCTACTTTCAAAATGGGATAAGGTCAAAAACCAGCAAAGTTAAGGATGGATTCAAAAAGAAAGAAGAGACCACATTTTAGGAGAAATTCTGGAGCTGTGCTGGCTCTCAAGCATAACGTTGTATTCAAATACGTATACTGAAGTGAAAAAAACTACAGCCTGTAATTTGCCTATTTTTCTAACCCGAAATACTGAAACTACAAATATAACTTGAGCATCCTGAATATGAAAAAAATAAAGACCACATCATAATAATCTGATTAATTACACTGGTCTACAATTTTTGAGATGTCTTCTCCTTCAGAGATAAAATGTGCTATTTATTATGTATTTTGATGTGCTGAATTCAAATATGACAATTAAAACAACTGATTGGCTACTGTTTCTAAGATATTTAAGTTGTTACATTTTATGTCTATGTATATTGTGTAGATAGTAGAGTTTTAATCATAAATTGTAAACCTAGGTCTTTTCATGTGTTTATGGTTGCTTTACATGATAATATTTCACCTGTCCTGTTTATGTAACACTTTAAAAATTGGCAAAAGGGTTATATAAATAAAATTTATTACGAAACAAAAGGCAAAAAACTATTATCTACATAGTTTAGTCCTATTCAGTGTCTACTCGGCGCTTCTTGGCTTGTCTCTTGTATTCATTAAATGGAGCAGCTCTTGTCACTGTCCAGCAATAGTCTGCAAGCATTGATGGGCTCCATTTGCCCTGATAGCGTTTCTCCATTGTTGCAATGTCCTGGTGAAATCGCTCGCCGTGCTCGTTGCTCACTGCTCCGCAGTTCAGTGGAAAAAAAATCTAGATGAGTGCAAAAAATGTATCTTTACTGACATGTTGCAACCAAGGCTTTTGTATGCCTTGAGGAGGTTTTCCACCAACAACCTGTAGTTGTCTGTCTTGTTGTTTCCGAGAAAATTTATTGCCACTAACTGGAAGGCTTTCCATGCCGTCTTTTCCTTGCCACGCAGTGCATGGGCAAATGCATCATCTCAAAGAAGTTCACGAATCTGAGGACCAACAAAGACACCTTTCTTTATCTTAGCCAGGGCCGGCTCCAGGGTTTTGGCCGCCCCAAGCAGCCAAAACCAAAAAAAAAAAAAAGCCGCGATCGCGATCTAAAAAAAGCCGCGATCGCGATCTGCGGCGGCAATTCGGCGGGAAGTCCTTCACTCCCAGGTGGAGTGACGGACCCTCCGCCGAATTGCCGCCGAATACCTGGAACTGCCGCCCCGTCCGGAACGGCCGCCCCAAGCACCTGCTTGAGAAGCTGGTGCCTGGAGCCGGCCCTGATCTTAGCTTCACTTAACCTTAGAAATTTTCCACGGAGGTACTTGAAAGCTGCTTGTGTTTTCTCAATGGCCTTGACAAAGTTCTTCATCAGACCCAGCTTGATGTGTAAGGGTGGTAACAAAATCTTCCTTGATTCAACAAGTGGTGGATGCTGAACACTTTTCCTCCCAGGCTCTAATGACTGTCGGAGTGGCCAATCTTTCTTGATTTAGTGGGAATCTCTTGCACGACTATCCCATTCGCAGAGAAAACAACAGTACTTTGTGTATCCAGTCTGCAGACCAAGCAAGAGAGTAACAACCTTCAAATCGCCACAAAGCTGCCACTGATGTTGGTCATAGTTTATGCACCTCAAAAGTTGTTTCATGTTGTCATAGGTTTCCTTCATATGGACTGCATGACCAACTGGAATTGATGGCAAAACATTGCCATTATGCAGTAAAACAGCTTTAAGACTCGTCTTCGATGAATCAACGAACAGTCTCCACTCATCTGGATCGTGAACAATGTTGAGGGCTGCCATCACACCATCGATGTTGTTGCAGGCTACAAGATCACCTTCCATGAAGAAGAATGGGACAAGATCCTTTTGACGGTCACGGAACATGGAAACCCTAACATCACCTGCCAGGAGATTCCACTGCTGTAGTCTGGAGCCCAACAGCTCTGCCTTACTCTTGGGTAGTTCCAAATCCCTGACAAGGTCATTTAGTTCACCTTGTGTTATGAGGTGTGGTTCAGAGGAGGAGGATGGGAGAAAATGTGGGTCCTGTGACATTGATGGTTCAGGACCAGAAGTTTCATCCTCTTCCTCTTCCTTGTCTGATTCAAGTGAGAATGATTCTGGTGCATCCGGAACTGGCAGTCCTTCTCCATGGGATACTGAGCCTATAGCTGTTGGAATGTTTGGATAATGCACAGTCCACTTTTTCTTCTTTGACACACCTTTCCCAACTGGAGGCACCATGCAGAAGTAACAATTGCTGGTATGATCTGTTGGCTCTCTCCAAATCATTGGCACTGCAAAAGGCAGAGATTTCCTTTTCCTGTTCAACCACTGGTGAAGATTTGTTGCACAAGTGTTGCAGCATATGTGTGGGGCCCACCTCTTGTCCTGATCTCCAATTTTGCAGCCAAAATAAAGGTGATAGGCTCTCTTAACCATAGTGGTTATACTGCGCTTTTGTGATGCAAAAGTCACTTCACCACAAACATGGCAGAAGTTATCTGCACTGTTCACACAAGAACGAGGCATCTCTGCTCACTTTGGCTAAACAGAAATGTGTCCCTTTGCAAAATCAAACACTGATAAATAAGAGAGCATGACACTGTATGATTTCTAGAGCTGATATAGGGCAATTTGTTCAGCAGAGTGATGTAAGCTTCGTTATGACTGCATCATCCATGACTTCTAGGGATAACATGATGCAATTCAGATCATGTATGATGCAATATCAGCTTCAGATTGCATCATTCATTGTTTTGCCTAAAAAGCAAGTACTGTCCAAACCCAGTCATAGATTTATTCATAGATCCAGTCAAAGATGTATTTTAGTCATTTCTGATTTAAATTGAGATCCCTTCCCTTTATAACTCACTTATCCTCCGCCATTCCCAAGTCAAGGGTCGTATATACTGACCCAATAGCATATCTTGAAAACTAGAGCCAATCAACAATTTTAAGCATCATTTTCGTTCTCAGTGACCCAGAATTAGTAAAGTTTGACTACATTTATTTCAGAAGCATTTTGGCTGTAGAGCAGTGTTACTTGGCAGTTTCATTCATGCCCTTTCAGTAATAGAGAAGCCCCATTTATGAGACTGGTGATTTTCTGGGGATGCTGGGATCTGAGAGGAAGGGAATATTATATCTGTAACTGCCTATTTCTAAATGATTTCAAGAAACGATTGTGAGAGCAGACACCACTCTTATAGTTCCATAAATGTAGTTATCATCATACTCAGGAATTAAGAATTAAATAATATACTAAATATGGTCACCAAATACATTTTAAACTGTTTGAGGAAGACATTCTGGGCCAGATTCACCAGTAGTTCCAGTGCCACTCTATTGACACAAAGTGGCCATAAACCTAGTTTAACCACCTAATTAAGCAGTATTTACAATTACTGTACATCACCAGAAAGCCAGAGCCTAATAGCCAATCTGGTTTTTGTTGGACATATTCTATGAGTTACAAAGCACTGTTTGCAGTTATTGCATCATATATACAAACCAATCATCCAAAATGTTTTGGATTTTGAAGGACAGAGAGTGGAGAATAAATATTTTCTCAAACATCAGCCACCCCTAAGCTTCTAGAGTCTCTCGTAGAACTTCAATGTTGACATTTTCTGATGCGTTTCAGTATTTCAATGGTTTACTGGGGTAGCCTAATTTTTACAGTCATTTGACAGCCCCCTTGATCATCATCCAACCAGTGATGGGTTCTTCCTGTTATTAGAAATACAAATAAGGTCCTTATGTTCATATACTTTGTATTTTTAAAAGTGTTCACTTTTCCCTGCTGAGAGAATTAATGAGGCTCAATCTTACAGTGCCTTTCTGACACAATTAATAAATGTGGAAACACATACAGTCACTGGTGACATATACTTTTGCAATGCTGTGGACCCAGAGATGTTTTGAGAGCCCTGGAACAGTGATAGAAGAGAAGTTACTGCCAGTTGTGGTATAATGCTAAAACAATTTACTGTTGTTAACAGTCGTCTCACTATCAGATCAAAAATATGAATGTGAAGTTTATGAAAGAGACTGCAGTTCAAACAAACAGCTTGAATTTTCATTACTTGCAGGTTGTGAAAATCCTTCAAGTATTTTCTTCTAAGTAAAAATATTGTCATTACCTGCCCATACAGTCCAGGTACACTTGTGCCTTCTCCTCCCTCTCACTCTATTTCTAAACTTATATTGCCTCATCTTAACTATTTGGCATAATCTTGAAATGAGGTCTGAATTCCTCAAAGAAACTTGATAGAAAGTTTGAAAAAGAAAAAAGGCACTAGGAAGTGACAACACAACTGCAGAGCTGCTGCAAGCAGGTGAGGAACACATGGTAAAGCTGATTCACAAGCTATTCAACAAGGATTACAAACAAGAGCAAGTGGTGAACGAATGGGGAAAAGCAATAATAGTGCCAACCTATAAAAAAGGAGAGAAGAGTGAGTGTCAAAACTACAGAGGAAAAGCATTCATTGAGCCATTGTGGAGGAAAATGAAAAGGTAATGTGGAAGGCTAGTATTGAAGAATGGGATTTGTGAAAATGACATAAAAAGAAGAATCAGACTAGCCGCTACAGCATTCAGAAAACTCCGCAAGATCTGGAAGGCTAAAGACATTTCGATAAAAATTAAAATCAGTGTATATAAAACAATTGTCATGCCAATGCTGTTATGCGAGTCAGAATGGTGGAGTATGAGGAAAGCCAACAAACAAAAGATATTGACTGCAGAAATTAACTAGCTGAAGGGAATACTGAGAGTTTCAAGAAAGAAGAAAATGAAAAATGAAGTGATAAGAAAATGGCTAGGACAATAATAATGCTGTTGCAGCAGATTCAAGAAAGATGGCTGCGATCGTTTGGACACGTGGCAAGAATGGACCTGAAAAGGATACCACATATGGCAATGCATTCCAGAGTGCAAGGAAACAGGGATACACTGAGGATGTGTTGGATAGACATGGTGAAGAATGACAAAGAATAAAAAGGTTTAATGATGAATGAAGCCATAAAGCTCATACACATCAGAAATTGATGGAAAGACTTCATTTGGACCCAATTCTCACTGCTGAGCTGAACAGGAATCAAAAAAGAAAGTATATATTACAGCCCCTTACCCTCATTCTCAAACAAAACTTTCCAAATGTTGGGAAGTGATTTGCCCCAATTAATTAAAGACATGGTTTTCTAAAGCGATTAGAAGATGCTTAGCAAGTTCTTGCTTCCTACCCGTAGCTCTGGACTTCATTAACCAATCTCACAAAGCATAGAACTATGGTAGTCATCTTCTGCACTTCTTGTGGCTAAAACTGACATGATTTCCCTATTGTTCTTTGCAGTGTTGTTATAGCCGGGTTGGTCCCAGAATATTAGAAAGACAAGGTGGGTGAAGTAATATTTTTATTGACCAACTTCTGCTAGTGAAAGAGAAAAGCTTTTGAGCTACGCAGTGCTCTTTCCTCAGATCTGAGAAAGATATTCAGAGTGTCACAGCTAATACAACGTAGAATAGATTGTTTAACGCAAGTAGCTAACACAAACTGTAAGACACCATTCAAGGTGAAGTGGCCAGTTAACTGTGACAGTCTGAGTACCTTTCCCAGACCTGAAGAAGAGCTATGTGTACCTCAAAAGTTTGTCTCTTCTACCAACAAAAGTTGATCCAATTTACCTCATCCACCTTGTCTCTGTAATTTCCCTATGTCAAACCGACAGTGCAGCTAAATCTTTGAAAAAGAAAAGTTAGTGAAAAAAACCCTTTAAAATGCATTATTAGTTCCCCGAGGAATGCAAAATAACTTGGTATTCAGCTACTCATTTCATTTGAAGTTTAGCTCTGCAAGAGAGTTCTTCCAAATCCAGCAAAGATAAAATGAATTGTTATGTTTTTCTAAGGAAACAAGAAATATGGAAGTTACTTCCTCTTGCCCTGTAGCTATTTTAAAACTGATGACTCAGTATCTTTGTGTATAAAATACTGGACTGCTCCTGAGTATCAGCATGTACTCAGTCAGAGGAGACTCAGAGTACTATTCCCCAAGATTCAGGGAGACTGAATTGTAGGGAGTACTTTTTGTTGATACTTTCCATCAACACCCATATCTGATGCATTTTCCTTACAAAAGGGTAAGTAGTTCAATAAGAATTCTAAAACAGGAGCTTGAACACCAAGGAAGGGTTATTAAGGGCTAGAGAAATAACTACCTTGGTTTTAGTGTAGAGAACTTTTGTTTGTTGGTAGTTTATATTTGTGACTGATTTTGGTAGAAAATGAAGTTTTAAAGAATATTTGAGTTATTTTTCTCACATCTTTACCCAGCTGCTTCTCTAAGCATATTTTTAAGAGGCAAGCAGAAAAATTTCACTCTTTGGCAGGGTAGTTTTCCAGTTGCAATGCTATATCTGACTTCTGCTGAAAATACTATAAATATCTTGGAAGAATATTGGATGAGGCTGTACATGTGGCTATTTTTAAGTGCCCGGGACTCTTTGAAATTAACCACATAAGAAAACTGCTTGATTAACAGTTAACTATTTAACATCTAGGACAGTGGTTCCCAAACTTGTTCTGACGCTTGTGCAGGGAAAGCCCCTGGCATGCCGGGCCAGTTTGTGTACCTGTCACATCCGCAGGTTTGGCCGATCGCAGCTCCCAGTGGCCGCGGTTTGCTGCTCCAGGCCAATGGGAGCTGCTGGAAGCAGCTGCCAGTATGTCCCTTGGCCCACGCCACTTCCAGCAGCTCCCATTGGTCTGGAGCAGCGAACCGAGGCCAGTGGGAGCCGCGATCAGCCGAACCTGCAGATGTGGCAGGTACACAAACCGGCCCAGCCTGCCAGGGGCTTTCCCTGCACAAGCGACAGAACAAGTTTGGCAACCACTGATCTTTGTCAAAAGGATGATTGAGTTTATTTTCAATCCCTTCTGGAGACTCGCTCAGTAAAGCAGAAGTGCAATAAATAAAAAATAAAAGCTTTATTGAAGAAACAAAACATGCTTATCTCATTCTGTAGGAACAGATGAATTTAAATTCAATACCCATTTTACCCATCTGCAATAACTATGACAGCCAATGTTTTCCTAACACTATCATAGCTGTGCAGTACATTATCTCATATTTTGTGTCTTCTACTGGTTCATAAAAATCCATGCTCCCTTGTACATTATATATGGTGAGCAAGCGTTAATCATGCTGGCCCTGTACACGGTATGGTTTAACCAGACTAGCAGCAAACATCTTTCTTCCATGTGGTACATGGCATGGAGTGTAGCAAAGTAAAGGAAAAAGGGTAAATAGGCCCCAAAACCACAGGTGGGAGGAGGTGGCTTTGTAGCATGCTCCTGTTCCATGGGACCCCCTAAAAGCACCTCTGCACAAACCCCACAAACACTCTACATAAGAAGTTCTCCAAGTCTGATGCTTTCCAAGCAGTATTAACGCCCCCTACTAGTATTTGATAACCTTTCTGGGTAATGTTTTAAACAGATATAGTGTTTACACTACAAAATTAAGTCAACTTTATCTAATTCAACCTCGAGCCTCCGAATTAGTCGATTGTGCGTAGCCACACCAGACAATGACTCGATGGAGTGTGTTCTCACTAGCAGTGCCTGCATCGATTCAAAAAGCAATGAATCGTGGGTAGCTATCCCAAACTTTTGGGAAGTTTGTACAATACCTCATGGGCCCAAAACATTATCGCAGGGAAGAATGGGAACATTGCGTCAGCATCCCATGATGCACTGTCCTCCCTCCCTCATATAAACGGCAAACAACCCAGTTGTTTTTGTGCCTTAAAACCGCCACACGTACGCCATAACCTCACAGGCATGGAGCCTGCTCAGTTGTGCACTCTTGCGGTGAGCATTTCAAACACCTTGCACCTTCTCCTGCAGTATTTCCAGAGCCGAAGTAGGGTCCACTGCGCGGAATATAACGATGTCCTGCAAGCAGCCCTGCTGCAAGCCATTGAAAAAAAATCACAGTTGCTGCTAGCAGTCACAGAGCAGCTGCACTCTGCTGAGCGCCATTTCTGGTCCCATGAAACAAGCACTGACTGGTGGGACCACATCATTTTGCGGGTATTGGATGACTAGCAGTGCTCCAGAACTTTTGAATGTGGAAGACTACCTTCCAGGAACTTTGTGCAGAGCTTTCCCCTGCCCTGCAGTTCAGCAACACAAAAACAAGAGCTGCTTTGACAGTGGAGAAGCGAGTGGTGATCGCTATTTGAAAGCTTGCAACACCAGACAATTACCAGTAAGTGGGGAATCAATTTGGAGTAGGTAAATCAACTGTGGGAGCTGCTGTGCTCCAAGTATGCAGGGCCATTAATCGACTTCTGCTACGAAGGGTAGTAAGTCTGGGAAATGTGCAGGACATTGTGGATGGTTTTGCTGCAATGGGGCGAAAGATGGCACACATATCCCCATCTTGGCACCAGACCACCTTGCCAAAGAGTACTTAAAGCGAAAGGGATACTTTTCAATGGTGTTGCAAGCGCTGGTGGATCACAGGGGCTGTTTCACAGACATCAATGTAGGACGGTCGGGAAAGGTTCATGATGCGCACATCTTTAGGAATTCGGGTCTGCTCATAAAGCTGCAATCCGGGACTTTCTTTCCAGACCACAAAATGAACATTGATGACGTTGAGATGCCTATAATTATCCTGGGGGATCCAACCTACCCCTTGCTCCCATGGCTCATGAAGCCATTCACCGGTTGTCTGGACAGCAGTAAGGAACGGTTCAACTATAGGCTCAGCAAGTGCAGAATGGTGATTGAATGTGCCTTTGGTCATTTGAAAGGGTGCTGGAGAAGTCTACTAACAAGGTTGGACCCTAGTTAAGAGAGCATCCCCATGGTTATAGCTGCCTGCTGTGTGCTCCATAATATCTGTGAAAAAAAGTGAGAAAATTTTCTGCAGGGGCGGGCAGTTGAGGCAGATCGCATGGCAGCCATTTTGAGCAGTCAGACACCAGGGAAATAAGAGCACAGCAAGGGGCATTGCGTATTCCTGAGGCTTTGAAAAGCCGTTTCAATAATGAGTCACAGTAATGTGAGCTGCTTGTCTGCACTGTGCTTTCCCAAAGCTTCACCTGGCTTGTATCACTGTCCCTGTAAAGCCAACCTCCCACCCAAGCCCACTGCTTCTACTCAATATTTAAGAACGTTTATTTGTCAAATCCATTTACTTCATTTAACAAACATAAGCAAAGAGGGAGAATAGAAAAAAAGTTATCCTTGGGGAAAAGGGGTTGTAAAGTTGGAACGGGAGAAACATTTTCAGCTGTAGTCTGTGACTGGGCACCTTCTGTTCCTTGTACCCTCCCCCTGAGTTAAGTGAAAGGGATAATGGACTTGTCTCCCACACCTCATGGAATGTTTAGGGGAGGGCAATTCTGAGCCAGGCGATGCTGGCTGGCTGGCTACCAGGCTCTGCAGAGGGACTCTACCCTTCTGCTTCTGTTCCTGCAGTTCAACCAGATGCCTCAACATGTCCAATAGGTCCCTCATAATCCGAAGCATCTCATCCAGCGCCGCACACTCATTCTCATGGGAAGCTTGTCTGCTCTCCGTGTCCAAATACTCAGAAAGTGAAATCCGCCACACTCTCAGCTCCATGTCAGCTGTCCTGGAGGCGTTCATTATCTCGGTGAACATGTCCTCCCACATTCTCTTTCTCCTCCTTCTAGTCAGTGAAAGTCTGCTTTCAGGTATTGATGACATGCCGAAGGACACATTTCCAGCTGTCAGTCATGGGAAAAAAGAAAGGGACCATTGTACATGCATAAAATTTTTCCATAGCAAGGCCATTTTCATAAATAAATAATAATAAAAATCTTATTATACTAGGTGCAAGCCATATCATAATCAGAATCCGTAACCGTTCACTGTGCCATTTTGCTGTTCCAGCCATGGTGAGTTACCTTCCCCCCCATACACTCTCCCGAGTCATAGGTGACCCCAGTTTTAATGAAGTTTATGGAAGACTCATGTCAGGAGCAGAGGTAGCTAGTCGAACAGTCGTCCCATTGCACCACGGGAAGCTGTTTATGAATGGTGGAGGGAGCTGTTTATTTCACTCCCAAATTGAGGAAGTCCCTTATCAGCCACTTAAACTACTTGCCGACTCATGCTGAGCACAGTACAGGCACATTAGCAGCCGCGTGGTTTGGCAATCCGGAATGTGGTGGGGGGAGAGGTCTACATGCTCTTTTTTTTCTTTTCTTCTTGTAAGAACACTTTTAATGAGAACTTCCCCCATTTCCTCTAGGCGACCCTACGTGATATCAGTCTCCTGAGGGTAACAGAGGCGGAAAGGAAGGAGATGCTGCAAGCATCTGGGTATAGACCTGGTCCTTATGCTGCTATGCTGTGTACCGCAATGATGCCAGCAGAATTAATTCAGGAGTTGCATGGGAAAGTGTCCTACCCTGGTGGAAGAAATAAGACTGCCCTGCTCAGAAACCTTCTGCAAAGGATTACAGGGTTCCTCCATGAAAGTTTCCTAGAGATATCCATGGAGGATTCTTGGCCTATCCCAGTCCACATAAACAGTCTTTTCGGGGGGCCACTGTCTGCATAGCTGGAGTGGCCTCTTGTACGCAGAGAACCACAGCACCTCGCTTTTTCTTCACAATAGGTATGCAATAGCACTGAATGTGTGTGCCCGCTAAAGTTTAACTGGATTTTGATTGTAACTGTATACTCACCAGAGGTGCCTTCCTGGCATCACGGTTGGCCGCCGTGATGTCCTGCAACCAACAGGACTCCAGGGTTAAAAATATTTCCTGGCTCTCAGGGAGAATGGATCCACCGCTCGCCTGTCTCCCATTCTCCTCCTCATTATCATCCACCATATCATCCTCCCTCTTGTCCCTAGACTCACATACCTGCGAGGTGTCCACGTTGCTTGTGGGGGTACTGGTAGGGTCACCCCTGAGAATCTCATGCAGCTCGTTGTAGAACCAGGACGTGTCGGGTTCAGCAGCAGAATGACTGTTCACCTCCCTTGCCTTCTGGTACGCTTGGTGAAGTTCTTTTATTTACAAACGGTACTGCTGTGTGTCCCTTGTGTAGCCCTTCTCCCCCATTCCACAAGCGATCTTTGCACAGAGGTCTGCATTACTTCTGCTGGTTCGAAGCTCTGTCTGCACAGACTCTTCTCCCCACACAGCGATGAGATCCACCACCTCCTCTGCAGACCAGGCTGGAGCACATTTGGGGCATGTAGTCTCCATGATCAGCTATGCTCAAACTGGCACCCTCCCAATGCTGATCAAAAAGGAAATGGGAAATCAAAAATTCCCGGGGATTTAGAAGGGGAGGGGCTGTTTCCTGTGTATCTGGCTGCAGTGCAGCAGAGTTGAGAATGATCTCCAGAACGGTCACAGATGAGCATTGTGGGACACCACTTGGAGGCCAATTAAGTCGAATTACACTGCTGCATCTGCACTTCCTCGCAGACCACCCACGAAAATCGAGTTAAGTGCTATGCCTTTCGCAGAGGTGGATTACAGAAGTTGACATTAGAGGCGACTTAAGTTGGCGTAAAGGACCCGGTAGCGTAGAAACATACATTAACAGGTCGACTTAAGGAGGCTTCCTTCGACCTAACTCTGTAGTATAGACCAGGCCCTAGTAAAAGAACTGTAGCACATCCCACTAGAAACAATTGACATGGCACTGATTATCACTGGTGACCCACAGCAATGTCATTGCATTAATATCCTACTATGGTACTGTTTGCATATACCATTATGCCATGGAAAAGTGGTTTTAGAGGTGTCCTAAAAGCAGATTCTAAGTTATGACACAGAAAGAACCACACTCACGTACTGAAATTTCAAATACATCAATACATATAACAGCACTAGGGTGTCAGCCAACACTTGGCCACTGCCCATAACTATTGTAACAGTAACACATCTTTTGTGTCCTGCAAAATAAGAGGAAGAGATCTGAAAAAAAAATCATTTAAAAAAATAAAATAAATTTTATGTTTAAAAGTTATTTGTTTTGTACTGACTGACTAAACTTCACATTAACAGAAGTGATACTCCTTAAACCTAGATAAAAGGTTAGATGCACCAATTATTTACTGGAATACACAGACAAGTTGCATACCTTCCAAACCTGACACAGCTGTCTTGTCTTAAGAGCACATTACTATTTAAGTGGCCAGAAGACATGAAATTAACATCTCATCATTATGAATTGTGACATCTCCATTGACTGCAATACTTGAGTTTGCCTAAGCTCAGTCTCAAAGACAGCAGTGTGATGACTATAAAATCCAGGTGAGCATTGCAAAATGACATTTCTTTTCAAAACTACAGACTCAGCTACCAAATAATGCAAGGGAAAAAATCCAAGGAAAGGTTCTACAATGCTGCAGAATCCAGAGCTTTTTCTCCCCTGCCAAGGAGCTTGATTGAATAAGAAAACACTTTAAGTAAATAATTTGGTTTGAGCATGACCATTTTGAAAATGTGCCACTTCTGCCAGATATTTACAGAGGTTGACTTGGGTCTGAACCAAATATCAGTTTGTTTTCTGAACAAATACTTCAAAGCTGCAAATACTCTGGTTTATTAAACATTATTAAAAAGTGTTAAAAACATCTTGGAACCAACAACCTATTAAATTAAATGAAGCAAGACTGAGAGTCTGGCTCAGTGATATTAATGCCCTGGTAACCTTTGGTTTCGCCACTGATTTGAGTATTCCTGTTTTGCTCTTAATGAAAGGAATTTTCACTGTCCCAATTTTAATACTAGAAGTGCAGACACAAAGTACAGATTTAGGCTAGCTGCCCAGCTCAAAAACGTCCAGCAATTTTAATTTTTAAACATCCTAACATAGCATGATGGAGATAAAACTGACAATAGGAAAAAGGAAACTTAGTCAGCAGAATCATTTAAACACCTCCTTGCACAAAATATTCTGAATATGTAGGGTGAATGAACTACTTTGCCAGGTCTGACCTTACTTAGAGACCTATAGCCTTCTAGCGAGTTAGTAATGTGTTTTAGTGAACTTCTGTGAAACCGCCACATTCAGCCAAGCTAAAGCAACACAACAGCATATATTACATTCCCCAGTGGAGCAGTGCAGTTGCTTTCTGCAACTGTGAGGGTTTGTGTATTACATGTGTACATTAAAATCTGTTCCTGCTGTTTTAATTTCATTTTATTACCTCCAACACAACCTGTTTCTGGTAGTTACATTTTCATTCATGCATAAAACCTGTGCCAAGAACTTGAGAGACATCAGCTCATAACTGTGGATCCAGTGGGCTCTAAAAACAGAGTTCTTCAGGTTAGAAGTCAAAATTATTCCAGAGTAGTTACATAAAAACTGAACCCAATAACAACACAGTGATAACTAGGAATCTGTGTGATACCTAAAACAAACAAAAAACCCTGTGTTTACAGGAAGGTTCAGAACAATTTAGAGCTCCATCCTTTTATTTTACTATTGACTTCAATAGAAGCAAGACCAGACTTTTTTGATGGTGTCACTGATAAGTATGGTCACATCATGTCATATCTAACCCAATGAGTACAGCATAAGAAAAGTGGGAAGGGGAAGTAAAGGGGAGAAAAGGAAACGTAATTGTCACAGCAAATCAGAATAGGAAACCTTGCTTATAAAGGAAGTGCCTGGCTCTTTCTGTCATCTACGGAAAGAAGTAAAGCATTCATAAGAGGCTGCTTTTCCTTTACTTGAAGTTCTTGTCTGATCCCATGTCCCTTACAGCAACTCCTCAAACACAAAGGTGTAGATAGCTGGATTGACATTGTATGTGAAAGTAACACTTCTATCATTTGAATATTTTATCATGTTTATCCTTTTTGACACTCAGTATTATGGAGTCAATCCATTCATTCTACAATTAAAGTAGCAAGATCCATTCTTTTCCAAGTACTTTTTCAACCCCCCAATATTTTAAAATAAAAAACAAACAATCCCCAAATACTTTATAAAATTAATTTCAGGCCAAATAATGTATTTTATATGTGCAAAATATAAATCACATAATTTACCAATGGGTGGGTCGATAAGGCTATCTTCCCTCATGACATTTTCCGAAAGTACTTGCCATTTGGTGCAATCTGGTACATCCCAAAGGCAAATTATCTTCTCGGCAATAGAATCTCCTGAAGTAGGTATGAGGGTAATCGTGGGCAAGGATGAAGGGCAGGAAAATGGAGAGATGCCCACTCACAAAGCTGCACCATATTAATCCCCAAAGGAGGCAAAAACACAGTTACCCCTCCTCCCCCGAACCTCCGACACACACACACTCCCATTTAATTTGCAGGGTGTTTATACCTCATTGATATGCAGCAAACTTTGTACATGTCTCTCACTTGCTAACGTTGGAGGGGAGAGGAAAATAACGCCCTTTGCCCTTACCCTGTCCCTGGAGGGGGGCACCTCCCTCTCTTCCCGCTGCAGACGGGGCAGTAACTTTTCGAAAGGCACACTTGGGAGCGGCTGCCCCATCGCATTGTGCCGGCGGCACTTACCGAGAAGCCGGCCCAGAAGGGACAGGAGTGCCGGACCCTGGCCGAGGTGGTGAGAGCCAGGGCAGCGAAGCTGACGGCCACGATGAGGCATCCGAGCACCATCTGGGTGACCCCCAGGGACAGCATGATCCGGGAGCGGGTCCGATACTCGCGCAGGCGGGACAAACTGCGGGACAGGGCGGCGGGGCTGAGCGAGCGAGCCCCTCCAGGGGGCTGCAGCGCGCTGCCCCCGGCAAGCGGCATCCTGTACAGGGCACCAGAGACCGTTGCTGGGAAAAGCAGGACGCAGCAAAGGCGGAGGCAGCAAGAGGGCAGCGGCCCCGCTCACAGGGTCTCCAGGTGCTCGGGGGCTGCCCGTTGGCCAGCGGTGCTCTCCGCAGAGCGCATCCCCGGCAGGGCCGGAGGCAGCGGCCAGGCCGGTCTCTCTGCAGCGCTCCCAGGAGAGGATGCACTTTGCTGGGCAACTCAGTACAGAGTCCGGGATAAGTTGCGCGCTCAGGCAAGCCCCTGCTCATGCCCCGCAGCGCAGCCGGAGCCGACTCCGCACAGGGGCTGTACGGCCCGCAGGAGACGCGAGCCTCCAGCTGAACAGCAGCAGCCCATACCTCGCAAAAGGCAACAGCTCCCTCTCTTCCGCCGCTGCAGAGTCAGGGCGCAGCCGAGGGGATCAGCGCTCCCCGCCCCGGCCAGGCTGCACAGCCAGCCGGCATGGCCAGTGCATGCGAGTCGGACTAGCGCTCCCCCGCCGCCAGCACGCTCAGGCAGCTGCTGATGCTGCCGCCGCCGCCGCCTCTTCGGATCCTGCCACACACGCGCCCCCGGCTGCTGAGCTGGCCGTGCGCGCGGCTGCGCCTGCGGCCGGCTCAGGTGCATGCAGGACCCGCGCGGATTCTGGTTCGGAGCCCCGCGGCTGCAAGTTGCTCTGGGGCGCACGCACAGGGGCAGCAGAGCCCTGCTTCTTCCCCGCTTGGCAGCGGCGGGAGGGAAGATTGGGCGGGGGGGAGGGGGTGTTTACGGCCAATGGCGGGTGGAGGCAGCGGCAGGAGGAACAGCCGCCGCCGGCTCCGGAGGGAGAGCGGCTTGTGCGAGGCGAACAAACAAGGGAGGCAGCAGCACCACGGGCGGAGGAGGCGGGGGAAAGCGACAGTGCGGCAGAGGAGCCACATGGGATGGAGCTGGCTGCAGGCATCACAGACACAGGCCTGGAGGAGGGTGGGGGAATGACACCCATCCACCTTGCGGGAGGACAGAGCGCCCCCCGGGAGACGGCCGGGTGCCGAGGAAAGAAACTCTACTGGAAGTGGGGAGAGTAATGGAAGCCCTCGTTGGGGTTTCCCATAGCAGGCCAGGGACGAGGTGGGAAAAGAGTCAGATTCAGGAGGAGACCTAGGACAGCTGCCGAGCAGGATCTTTAAATAGACTGTCCTCTTAAAATCTCACAGTTTAAAAAAAAAATCTCCACTATATGCAGTTGTTAGATGTAACGCCTACAATTCTTTTAACTACAGTAAAACGGATTAGAGGACAATCTCTCTCCAATTTGTTTACTTTGTGCATTTGGTAGCACTATGTCCAGCCTGTTTAAGCTGTTGTCTGCCATGGTCTTTCATACAGCAACAGAGGAGAATACTAAAAAAAAAAAAAAGTTACACAAAACCCTACAAAATTAGTAGGCAAGGTGCCTGAAAATACTTGGGGCTCATTGTCTTAACTGTCTACAATTTAAGTTGATGGTGCTAAGCTTCAGGTTGCAGTGGCTAAAAGCAAGAGTGGTGTCTGAATTGTTATCAAAGCTGCCACCTCCATGAGCCCTATCTGCTAGGCATATTTGCAGGGGTGCCGCAACAATTTGTATAGTAGGGGTGCTCAGAGCCATTGAACCCAACGGTAAACCCTGAATATTATGAAAACCACTTCAAGCCAGGGGCTGCAACAGCACTCCCAGCACTTATGCATATATGTGAAAGTTTTCCCATCATTGATGAGACCAGTTAAGATTAACTGGTGTTAGCAACACGGGGAGCCCAGTGTAGACTCTGCCAATCTGAAGTATCTATTACACCTGCTTTCTGCTGAGAAGTTGAGAATGTGGTGCAGACACTGAAAAGCAGTGGAGAACCACCAAGCAGAACCGATTGAAGGTGGTGGAGCGGTACTCATTGGCACATAACATAAGTTTGTCACTGTGATTTGAAAGTCTGAAAGATAGCCCAAGACTTGGACACAATTTCTGATGGTTCCTATTAATAAACAGAGGAACCCAGCTATATGTGGAAATTACCAATCTCTTCAGTGACATACAACCAAAACACCGTTGTGCGTTATCCTGAAGAAGATTGTGCCCAATATAGAGAACTTTCTGGCTAAAGAACAAGCCCATTTTAGACCAAAAAGGGGTATAGAGGAGCAAATATTCAATCTGCATGTGCTATGCGAGAAAATGCTGGAGTATGTCTTTGTTAAGACATTTGACAGCACATTGCCCAAAGAGGATTGTACCATCTTGTACAGTAACTCCTCACTTAAAGTCCTCCCGATTAACATTGTTACGTTGCTGATCAATTAGAGAACATGCTCGTTTAAAGTTGTGCAATGCTCCCTTCTAATGTCATTTGGCAGCAGCTTTCTTTGTCCACTGCTTGCAGGAAGAGCAGCCCCTTTCAGCTAGCTGGTGGGGGTTTGTAACCAGCGTGGACCGGCAGCTCCCCCATCAGCTCCCCACTCCCCTAAGTTCCCTGTGCTGCAGCTGCCCAGCAGGCTATCAATTGCCGGGCAGTTCAGTTGTCCCTCCCCCCACTGCCATGTGCTGCTCCTGCCCTCTGCCTTGCAGCTGCTCCCAGAGCCTACTGCTCGCTGTGCAGGAGGGGAAGGGGGGGGCTAATGTCAGGGTGTAACCCTCCCCCCTGCTCCTGCACCCTGTTTACCCCTTCTCCATATAGAGCAGGGAGGGGTCACAGACAGAGAGAGCTTGGGGCAGCAGCTGCTGTCTTGACTTCCTGATCCACTTAAAAAGACAATGCACTTAAGAGTGGGTCAGCTTACTTAAAGGGGCAGTGTGCATCTCTCTCTCTCTCTCTCTCACACACACACACACAGTGTGTCTGCTATGTTGTCGCCCCTCCCTCGTGTTCGAGGCTACATTAACAACAATGTGTTAACCCTTGAGGGCTCAGACGAGTGCTAGTTCATCATTTAGCAGCAAGGCATTTCCTGGGAAATATCCCTCCCTCTTCTACCCTCTAACTTAACCACCTCAACCAAGCTTCACAATCATCACAGCTGTGAACAGTATTAAATTGTTTGTTTAAAACGTATACTGTGTGTATATCTATACAATATATAGTTTTTTGTCTGGTGAAAAAAAATTCCCTGGAACCTAACCTCCCCCTATTTACATTAATTCTTATGGGGAAATTGGATTCGCTTAACATCATTTCACTTAAAGTCGCATTTTTCAGGAACATAACTACAACGTTAAGCGAGGAGTTACTGTAGTTGGTCAGAGTTGTTGAAAATATAACAAGCTTTATGACAGTCAAATGGCTTCAGTATTTGTGGGGAGCAAGCCAAGTATTTGGTTTGATCTGAGGATAAATAAGGATATATAGAACTATATGCTATCAGCGACTCTCTTCAAGAGAGTTACAGAATGGTAGCCATGTTAATCTGTAACAACAACGAGGAGTCCTTGTGGCACCTTAGAGACTAACAAATTTATTTGGGCAGCTTTATTAAAAGCTTATGCCCAAATAAATTTGTTAGTCTAAGGTGCCACAAGGACTCCTCGTTGTTTTCTCTTCAACAGTTACCTTACAGAAATCTTAAGAGCCACTGATGGAAACCTTCAAAAGGGTGTTCCCATCTGTGGACAAAAAATTAGTCCTCTTTGCTTCCCTGATGATATTGACTTGATTGTTGTGTTGCAAGAAGAGATGCAAAAACTGCTAGAGAGAGTGGTAGAACTAGAGAAGTTAGGTTTAAAGATATCACACAAAAAGACAAAGACGACAGTGACAAGTCTGCTGAAAAGGTGAAGATATTCCTACCCAAATCAGAGGAGGCACTGAAGTGCATTGAACACTTCAAATACCTGAGTAGTATGATTATAAGGGACACTAAACATCACTTAGAAACCCAACACAGAACTGGACGTGTGACTGCTGCTCTACCAACACTCAACCTCATTTGGAGAAGCAAAAGGTATTACCATGAAATGCAAAATGAAACTGCTGCCATCGCTTTTCTTCAGCATTTTGCTATATGCATGTGTGACACAGACACTGGGGAAACAAGACATTAAGAGGCTTTCTGCCTTTGAATTGAAATGCTACAGGCAACTGCTGTATATTAGCTATACCTTGTATACCGCTAATGAGCAGGTAATTGCCCCAGTTTACAGCTTAATTTGAGTGATATCTCATATCATCAAGACAATCAGATGAAGAAAATTTGAGTTTGCAGGATATGTGGGTTGGATGAGTAGAGGAAGACTGCTGAAGCAAGTTTTGCAGGAACTGGTGCCAGGTTCCAGGGGGCACTGATGGCAAGTGTGGTTTGACAATGTGGCTAACTAGAAAGGATTCAGTATGGTGCACTGTGCAAGGCTGTGTGAAGACCACAAGATGTGGAAGAAGGTTATTGGCCAATGACTCCTGTGTGTTGCATTTATTGTTCGTTGAGATGTGACTACAGTACTTTGCACTTTGAGGATGATTACAATTATACCTGTTTTCAGCTGAGGTAGGTGACAGTCTAAAGCAGTAGTGTTAATCAGTGGCTCATTAACACCAGAGCACATACATCTGTGACTGTGCCTACACACAAAAGTTGTACCACTTCAACTATATCAGTATAGGTTACAGTAGTATAACTGCATCCATACTACAGGTATGAGATTTGTACTGCTTGTAGTTTAGAGGTACAACACCCAGAGTGTGGATGCAGTTATACCAGTATAAATGTATTTATACTCCTTACTATACAAAAATAAGTATAATGGTATAAGCACATTTATAATATAAATGCATCCACATTAAGGGGAGTGTAGCACTTTACTGATAAAAATTCATACCCCTGACCCTTATACTGATACAAAATATGGGTGTAGAGGCTTATATAACTTTTATCCTGAACTGTTCTCTTCTTCCCCAATTCTGTGTCCTACAGAATATAGCTTTCCTCGCACAAGGAAATGAGCTTCTCAAGATGGGCTTCGTGCCTCTTTTATACTTATACACATCATTTACTTATTTGTGTCAGCATGTTCTGCAAGTGCATGTCTCAGTGTGACCTTTCAAGGCCAAATAAAAATCTGCTTATATACTTGTTGCAGGCAGCATTGATGCAGAATGGAAAAGGGCTTTAGTCCTGTTTGTCTCAGTGCCTATCCATGCCACAAAGCAATTAGGTCAGAGGAACCAGTTACATTGGTTTGTCCTTTCACATGGTTAAAATTCAGCTCTGCAATACCGTGCAGATGCAACGTAACAGTGTTTTAATCAAAGCCTCAAACTCAGCCGAAGAACTGCCCTGCACAAGACTGTAGCACACTTCCAGCAACATTAGGTACTCTATGATAGAACTGCGTTTATCTGTACTGTTGTAATTAGATCTTTTTACTCGAGGACAGACTGGCCCCAAGTTAAAATATTCAACTTTTAAAGTGATCACAATAAGAAGTTGGCTTACAGCATCATTAGACTCTTCAGCACTCCGAATCAGGTCTTGAACTGAAGGTATGCTTTTTCAAAGAAATGTATCGCCCAAATTCTAGCCTTTGCTGATATCCCTGTATTACGGTTCTCTAGGCATTTACAGAGGCCACAAGACTGGCTTAAACCAAAGGTAGAATAAGGTTGTTCTGCCAAATGTATATTCCCTCTCCCTCAAAGATCTCAGGGTATTGATGTGGAGGGACAGGAGGCAGCGACAAATAGGGAGGGGAGAGTGGAAGGTAGCCAGATCATGCTGTACTCTACATATTCTAGCCTGCTGGATGGATCCATAGCAAGCTATAACTGCACAGCAGAAGCGAGGGTGACTTCTGAGGCTGGTCTAGTTTATGCTGAATGCTGCTCTGGCCTGTGGCCAACCCCAAAATCAAGGAGGTGGAAAAGTTAACTTATTCCCTGGGATGTGCTGAATTCAACTTGGTTGCTGCTCAGAAGTGGGTCAATATATAGGGAGAGAATAGAATCTGAGGAGAGAGTTTGCATTGCTGAGTATTTGTAATTCAAGGCCTATTTCCAACTCCTGTAAATCTCCAGAGTGAGAAACTAGGAAAATCAAATGCATGTTTCCTGCAAGACTGTCTCTCATCTACCAAGCTAGCCAAGACAGCACAGGTTTGAAGACCATAGCTTCTATAGACTATTCAAGAACAGGACTTGGGCAACCTTTGACATTGCATTAGCTGTGAATTCAATTTTTTCTTTTTTCCCTATACTTATTTCCCCTGAAAAGTTCTTAATTGCTGGATTTTGCTTTCAGACGGAATTTCCAACAATTTTTAAATGATCAATAGTCCTGTATATTTATGAGGTTGTGTGAATTTCAGATGATCGTTTTCATGACTACTAAGTTGGTTATAATCCAAAGGGGGGAAATATGGTTACTACAGTTTTGAAAGTCATCACAAAAGTTTGCTGTAGCCAAATTTACATATAGCAACAAAACTAAACCCAATTCCCCCCGACCCTCACAAACTGATTATTTTCTGAAGGCAGCCAGAAGGGCACTGCCTATAGGACCTTGTTATCAGCCTCTTAGAAAACATCAAAACGTAGACTCCAGCATGGTAATGATCCCTCTTCTATGGAAATTGTCTCATTACTGTCACTCTTTGCTGGCTCCCAACCAGTTCAGGAAGCAACTTCATAAGTAGTTTACTAATAACTATACTGAAAAATGGAAGTTTCTATTTCTGAATACTATACATTCTGTTTCAAAACAATTATATGAAATCCAATAACCAAAATCACTTTCGCAAGATTGATGGAATTGTGATATTAATAAAAAAGGAAATAAATTCATTGCTGAGGTGAACCTCAAATACCTAATTTCATCATGGCTAATAAGGAAGCTAGTAAAATAGCACCCTGGAGGGCTTGGGCATTGGAAATCTGCCTGAGGGCCCTATTCTGCTGTCACTTATGCAGAGCAATAGCGTGTCTTCAAAACTGCATACTTTACATGGTTTAATTATATTAAGCAGCTTTTCCTATATCTTAAGAAATATTATGCATTCAGGAGAAAAAAGCACTGAAGATCTATTATTCCAAAGAGGATGTGTATCCTAAAGATACGATAGGAATTGGTCAAAAATGAGGTATCACTGTTGACAAGAAGTAAATTAAACATATTTTCTTTCCAAAAAGAAAAAAAAATGTTTGTTTCTTACAAACACTCTTATGTTAGAACTTCCTGGATAAGTATTAAACCATTCACAATACAGAACCTTATAGTAATAATAGTAGTACTATTTCTGGTATCTGTGCCGCAGGTATAATATCCAAGAGGTTTAAATATCAAGAAATAAGTAGTTAGGATGAGTTCTAATATGAAGTATATCATTTCTTGGTATGTATCTTAAAAATCTATTATTACTTTTGCATATCTATTTATGATGAATTATCAGAATACCTTGTATTCCACCACTACTTACTATATTTCAGCCTTTTTTAACACTGTTAAAAAAAAATTATGAAGCTGGCTTTATAGACACTAGAGCCCTACCAAATTCATGGCCATGAAAAACGCATCATGGACCATGAAATCTGGTCTTGTGTGCTTTTACCCTATGCAGATTTCACAGGGGAGACCAGCATTTCTCAAATTGGGGGTCCTGACCCAAAAGGGAGTTGCAGGGAGGGTCACAAGGTTATTTTAGGGGGGTTGTGGTATTACCATCCTTACTTCTGCACTGCCTTCAGAGCTGGGCAGCTGGAGAGCAGTGGCTGTTAGATGGATGCCCAGCTCTGAAGGCAGTGCTCCACCAGCAGCAGGACAGAAGTAAGGGTGGCAATACCATGCCATACCATCCTTACTTGTGCACTGCTGCCTTCAGTGCTGGGCAGATAGAGACTGGCAGCTGCTGACTGAGGGTCCAGTTCTGCAGGCAGCAGCGGAGAAGTAAGGGTGGCTGTGACGGTGCTGCCCGTGGGAGCCAGCTGAGGTCACTCAATTAGGGTGAACTGCAAACAAAACGGGGCAGACAAACCCCAAAAGCTGGTGGTTATTCCAATACTTAGATTTACCAAGCCAGCACAAAACAGCTTCTATAGTACCTCACTGGTTACTCAGAAGTCCAAACAATGCAGTTCCCTTAAAGTACCCAGCCTCAGGCCTCCATCCAGACACACCTGTTAGATATGATGATGATTACTGAAAATCTTATCTCATCATATAAAAGAAGAGGTTCTTCCAGTCCCAAAGGATCAGCCACATACCCAGGTTCAATTATAACTTAGATCTTACCCAAAATACACACTATTAGCCAATTTTTATCAACTAAACTAAAATTTATTAAAAAAGAAAAGAGAGAGTGTTGGTTAAAAGATTAATATACATACAGACCTGAATTCAATTCTTGAGGTCCAGATACATAGCAGAGGTGAGCTTGTAGTTGCCAAAAGTCCTTTTAGAAATAGTCCATAGGTTATAATCCAATGTCCATATTCAGGGTGGCTCCAGTCAATGACTAGGGAATCTCAATCCTTGTGGCTTAAGGTTTCCCCCTCTTAAAACCCAAAGCATATCTGAGATGAAGTAGGATCGTGTCCCAGGGTTCTTATACATTTCCAGCAGCCTTTCGGCCTGAGAAAACAATAGGCTTAACTCTCCTGCCAAACATCCTGGCAATAAGCACAGGGTAATTTATCCATTAAACAGTTCAGATACAGGTTACCACAACCTTCAAAGAGACATATAGACAATAATACTATTTCACTCAAGTATCATCATAAATGTTAATATTTCTTTTTTGATCTTTGAATTAAAGTTATAGCAATAGACAAGACTTGTTTGCTTACATCACAAGACCTGAGCAAACATCTACCCTTGATATCTCTAACAATGCAGACTTGCATTTCAAAGCTCTATTCATTTACATATCTTCCTAACCAGTCCTTAAGGTTCACCCATGGGTCAGGTCAGTCTGAGTTAATTAACTCTTTCTGGCCCTGTCACCTTCCATTGAAATATTATATTACACTCATAATGTCACAGTGGCAATACCATGTCATCCCTACTTCTATGCTGCCACTAGCACCGGCTTCATCTTCAGAGCTGGGCTCCCAGTCAGCAGCTGCCACTCTTCAGCTACTCAGCTCTGAAGGCAGCATCACTGCCAGCAGCAGTACCACAACCCCCACCCCAATAACCTTGATACACCCATGTAACAGGGTGGTTACCCACTCCTGCCCTGAGGGGTTTAAAACAGCCCTGGCAGAGGGCTGCAACTCTAAAAGCTGGGCTGATTGGGGAAGCAGCCACAGCTGGGCTACACCCCATCAGGCCTCAGCTGGCCTGTATAAAAAGGCTGGGAGCCAGAAGCCCAGACAGTCTGTCTCTGCCTTTGGAGGGAGAAGGGCCTGGCTGCAGGGAGACAGTAGAGTAGAGTAGAGTAGAGTAGAGTAGAGTAGAGTAGAGTAGAGTAGAGTAGAGCAGGGGAGCCGAGCCCCAGCCCCAGCCCCAGCCCCAGCCCCAGCCTGGATAGTCCTAGGCTGTGGCCTAGTAGGAGGCCAAGGGGTACTGAGGGTTGCAGAGGGCAGCCCAGGGGTAGGCTAAGGCAGCAGGTCCAAAGCCACCTTGCCTGTGATGAGTGGCTTATACTGCAGTCTGCCCCAGGGAGCAGGGGCTAGTTGGTGACTGGCAGTGGCCTTATTCTGAGGTGAGATAGAGATAGTGGGTGGGAGTTCTCTGGGGAGGGGAGACCCTAGTACTGAGGGGTGTACTGCCAGGGGGCAGCACCCCAGATAAAAGGGCACTGGGGTCTGGGAGGGACACAGGGGGCCGGCGGACAGGAAGATCACTGGCTTGCAGAGGGCACTCCAATGCTGGAATGAGCTAATTCCCTGAAGCAACCAGTAGGAGGTGCTGCGGGGGTGAGTCCGCTCCTTCTACAACCCACCACTCCTTTTTGAGTCAGGACCCCTACAATTACAAAACTGAGAAATTTCAGATTTAAATATCTAAAATTATGAAATGTACGATGTTTAAAATCCTATGACCGTGAAATTGACCAAAATGGACTGTGAATTTGGTAGGGCCCTACTTATCACCTAACTTAAAAAGTTTACATCAGTAATAGAAATGAGCTGCAATATATTCCCACATAATAAACATTAAGATTTGAGTAATGTTGTTGTTCAAGAACACTGGAAACCCAGGACATGTAAACTTAAGATTGCATTTCTAAGACACGGCACCCACACAGCTGCCCTAAGGAAAAAGGGCTTATAGTGAAATTTAGTTGCAGTCTAAACTATAGAGAAACTACCATCACTATAATTTTACAGGAAAATGCCTTGCTTTAGCAACTTTAGAATTTCAGGTTTTTCTGACTTACAAAACACAATGATCTTTGCAGTAAACTAACTGAAGTGACATTAGTAAAGCCAAAATGACTACCTGCATGGGTAACTGCTCACTGAGATGAGTTAAGCCCCTTAGACTATATAGTTTATGTCCAACACAAGGTGACATTGCTTATATGAACACTGTGCTTCCTAATGTCTCAATACAATTTTTGAAAATAGGACAGGTATCCTGCCTTCAAAAGATTAGTATCTGAGCAATGAGACACTATAGAAAAACAGATCAGCTTTAAATGTGCAATCTTTCACCTACTTATTATTACTACTACTATTACTATTATAATAAATAACTGTTTGGTTTTACACATTGCAAACCATTGACATCAGAGGAATTAGATTTTGATTTGTGTTAGCAAATGACCAATTTGAGCATAAAGTACATATCAAGATGTAAGGTAATTGTTTATTGATGGAGAATCATTGAACCAAGTCTTGCAAAGTTACAACAACAGACCTTTAACAATTCCCTTAATATTTTTAGATTCTGCCACCCTTACCCACCCTGCTTAACACTTATTTCCATAGTTAATTCCACTGAGGCTTTGACCCTGAACTGAGCTCCAGACAGACAAACTTCTACCCACACAAAACCCACTGACCTCAGACTCTCTTATACTCACAAAGCATCTGGTACAACCCACCGACAAAGACAGGATACTGTAATAAATGATCCTCTGTGACGCATCCTATGTTGAAGTAAGGCCTTTCCTACTCTGTGGACATTAAAGATCCCATTGTGCCTTTTGAAAGAGTGGAGATGTTAGCATCTAAGGGCTTGTGCCACTGTAGCATTTGAAGTGTAGACATCTGCAATGCTGCTGTTGCACCACTGTAGTTCTTTGGCACTGACAGGAGTTCTCTTAGGTAATCCACCTCCTTGACAGGTGGTAGCTAGGTCAACAAAAGAATTCTTCTATTTACCTACAGCTGTCTATTAGGGCTGTCAAGCTATTAAAAAAATTAATCATGATTAATCACATTATTAAATAATAATAGAATACCATTTAAATATTTTGGATGTTTTTTACATTTTTAAATAGATTGATTTCTATTACAACTCCAAATACAAATACTGTAGTGCAATCTCTTTATCATGAAAGTTGAACTTACAAATGTAGAATTATGTACAAAAAAACCCTGCATTCAAAAATAAAACAATGTAAAATTTTAGAGTCTGCAAGTCCACTCAGTCCTCCTTCTTGTTCAGCCAATCACTCAGACAAACAAGTTTGTTTACATTTACAGGAGTTAATGCTGCCCGCTTCTTGTTTACGACACCTGAAAGGAAGAACAGGCATTCTCATGGCACTGTTGTAGCCGGCGTCGCAAGATATTTATATGCCAGACGTGCTAAAGATTCATATGTCCCTTCATGCTTCAACCACCATTCCAGGGGACATGCGTGCATGCTGATGATGGGTTCTGATCAATAAAAAATCCAAAGAAGTACCGACTGATGCATGTTCATTTTCATTATCTGAGTCAGATGCCACAAGCAGAAGGTTGATTTTCTTTTTTTGGTGGTTTGGGTTCTGTAGTTTCCACGTCGGACTGTTGCTCTTTTAAGACTTCTGAAAGCATGCTCCACACACACACCTCATCTCTCTCAGATTTTGGAAGGCTCATCAGATTCTTAAACCTTGGGTCAAGTGCTGTAGCTATCTTTAGAAATCTCATATTGGTACCTTCTTTGTGTTTTGTCAAATCTGCAGTGAAAGTGGTCTTAAAATGAACAACATGTCTGGGTTATCATCCAAGACTGCTATAACATGAAATATATGGCAGAATGCAGGTAAAACAGCAGGGGACATACAGTCCCCCTCTCCCCCAAGGAGTTTAGTCACAAATTTAGTAAACGCATTATTTTTTTAACAAGCGTCTTCAGCATGGAAGCATGTCCTCTGGAATGGTGGTGAAAGCATGAAGAGACATATGAATGTTTAGCATATCTGGCATGTAAATACCTTGCAATGCCAGCTACAAAAGTGCCATGAGAATGCCTGTTCTCACTTTCAGGTGACATTGTAAATAAGAAGCGGGCAGCATTATCTTCTGTAAATGTAAACAAACTTGTCTTAGCGATGGGCTGAACCAGAAGGAGGACTGAGTGGCCTTGTAGGCTCTGAAGTTTTACATTGTTTTGTTTTTGAATGCAGTTATGTAACAACAACAACAAAATCTACATTTGTAAGTTGTATTTTCATGACAAAGAGATTGCACTACAGGACTTGTAGGAGGTGAAATGAAAAATACTATTTCTTTTGTTTATCATTGTTGCAGTGCAAATATTTGTAATAAAAATATACACTTTGATTTCAATTACAACACAGAATACAATACATATGAAAATGTAGAAAAACATCCAAAATATTTAATAAATTTCAATTGGTATTCTATTTAACAGTGTGATTAAAACTGCAATTAATCGAGATTAATTTTTTTTGATCACGATTACTTTTTTTGAGTTAATCACATAAGTTAACTGCGATTAATCAACAGCCCTACTGTCTACACCAATGGTTAGGTTGGCTTAAACTACATTGCTCAGGGGCTGTGGATTTTTCACACCCCCGAGTGATGATGTTGGTGTGACGTTATTGATATGAACTGTGACAACCAAGGTCCTATAGTTGCACCAAATCTTGTACAAAGGAGGTCAAATAAGGTGTCTATGGAAAGGTAGTAATTTGCTGGTTATGATTATATGGTCTGTATGTGTGTATCATATTGAATATTGGCTATGTACTTGTATCTCAATGTATTTGATTCTAAGTAGCATCCGTGAAGCATTTGGTCAGCTTCTTGAGAAAGGACTATTCTGAATAAGTGCCCAATCAAGAAACACTTAACTGACAATGGACTTTGGGAGACAAATCCACATCTGAGCTTTCCTGGGAACGTTCAAACTAACATGTAAACAATGGCGCGGCCTGCAAAAATCTGAATCATTCATGGACATGTGACTTCCCCAGGTAGTTACAAGTTCCATCTTGTTGCTGTGATTTTGCACAGGAAAACAAAGGGGTTTCTGCCCACAAGAGAGAGAGAATATAAAAGGCCCTGTAAGCCTCTCCATGTTGTCTTCAGCTGGCTCAAGAGATGGCCTCTCCATCCCAAAGAGATTCCTGAAAGAAACTGGGACAAAGGACTATAATAACTGAGGGGTTGTGAGTGATTGCTGGACCCAGGTCATAAACTACAACATTGGTCTGAAAAGGATTGGGCCCAGACTAGGAAGAAGTCTAGTCTGTGAAAGAAGCTTATTGGGACATCTCTGAGGGTGAGATTTAGCTTTATTCAGTTTCCTACTGTATTGGGCTTAGACTTGTAAGTTGTTTTATTTTGCTTGGTAACTTACTTTGTTCTTCTGTTATTACTTGGAACCACTTAAATCTTACTTTTTATATTTAATAAAATCAGTTTTGCTTATTAATTAACCCAGAGTAAGTAATTAATACCTGGGGGAGCAAACACATGTGCATCTCTCTCTATCAGTGTTATAGAGGGCGGACAAGTTATGAGTTTACCCCGTATAAGCTTTATACAGAATAAAACAGATTCATTTGGAGTTTGGATCCCATTGGGAGCTGGGTGCTGGAGACAGGAGCACCTCTTAAGCTGTTTTCAGTTAAGTCTGCAGCTTTGGGGGCGTGATTCAGACCCTGGGTCTGTGTTGCAGCATGCTTGTGTGTCTGGCTCGACAAGGCAGAGTTCTGAAGGCCCAAACTGGCAGAGAAAACGGGCTCAGATGTAGTCTCAGCACATCAGATGACACTCCCAAGAGGGACCAAACCCGTCACAGTTGGGTTGACCTAACTTTTAATGTAAACCCAGGTCTGAGTCTTAACCATGCTTTTTATCCTGGCTATATCCTCCCATAAACTGATGGTGGGCAGACCTCTAAAGGTAAAGAGTTCAAATACAGATACATCTCAAAAACATTTAGTAGCTATTTGAACAGGACGGCTAGCGGCGAGGAGCGGATAGCAGGGCGGTAGTTGGAGCAGAGCAGATAGCAGGGTAGCTGGTGGAGTGGAACAGCTGGCGGTGAAGACTGCAGCAGAATCCCATGGAGAGGCGTGGCAATTGGCCGTCAACCCGAGCAGCGGAGCATGCAAGATGCCCCCCCCCATACCTCCCCCACTTCCACCCAGGCTGGGAGGTAAACTCTGCAGATGAGCTTCTGAACTCTGGGGGGGCTGCACTGGCCAAGGACAGAAACTGTGGGAGGGGTGACTGTTGGGTTGCTGGAGTTAAGACCCTGAGGGGAAAAGGACACTCCCAAACTTACTTGGGGGGGTGGGTCTTTTGCTCGTGGTTTGTGTTATGAAATCTGTTTGTGGTGTTTCCCTAACATAATGCCACATTGTTTCCCTCCTTTATTAAAAGGCTTTTGCTACACTCAGCTCTGTGCTTGTGAGAGGGGAAGTATTGCCTCTTAGAGGTGCCCAGGGGAGTGGTATGTAATTGTCCTAGGTCACTGGGTGAGGGCTTGAGCCGGTTTTGCATTGTGTTATTGAAACGGAACCCTTAGATACTGAAACCGGCCTTTTTTGCTGCCAACTCTGACAGGCAGACGGGTTACAGAAGGTGTGAGGAGTAGAATGGAATGTTAGCCATGGTCTACACTACGAGTTTAGGTCACATTTAGCAACGTTAAATCGATTTAACCCTGCACCTGTCCACACGACAAAGCCATTTTTGTCGACTTAAAGGGCTCTTAAAATCGATTTCTGTACTCCTTCCCGACGAGAGGATTAGCGCTGAAATCAACATCGCCGGGTCGAATTTGGGGTAGTGTGGACGCAATTCGACAGTATTGGCCTCCAGGAGCTATCCCAGAGTGCTCCATTGTGACCGCTCTGGACAGCGCTCTCAACTCAGATACACTGGCTAGGTAGACAGGAAAAGCCTCGTGAACTTTTGAATTTCATTTCCTGTTTAGCCAGCATGGAAAGCTGATCAGCACAGGTGACCGTGCAGAGCTCATCAGCAGAGGTGACCATGGAATCCCAGAATCGCAAAAGAGCTCTGGCATGGACCGAATGGGAGGTACTGGATCTGATCGCTGTATGGGGAGACAAATCCATGCTAGCAGAACCCCGTTCCAAAAGACGAAATGCCAAAATATTTGAAAAAAATCTCCAAGGGCATGAAGGACAGGGGCTATAACAGCGACCCGCAGCAGTGCTGCCTACCAAAAAACCAAAGAGGCAAACGGCCGTTCCGGGTCAGACCCCCAGATATGCCGCTTCTATGATGAGCTGCATGCAATTCTAGGGGGTGCCCCCACCATTACCCCACCCCTATTCATGGACTCCTGCAAGGAGGGAGTCTCACGCAACAGGGATGAGGATTTTGGAGACGAGGAGGAGGAGGATAGCGCACAGCAGGCAAGTGGAGAAAGCATTCTCCCCGACAGCCAGGAACTGTTTATCACCCTGGAGGCAATACCCTCCCAACGCGGGCTCCCGGACCTTGAAGGCTGAGAAGGCATAGGGTGACCAGATGCCACAGATTAAATATCGGGCCGCGGGGGAGGGGGGCAGAAAAGAAAAAAGCCGGCGGCGGAGAGGGAAAAAAAAACCAAAAATCGCCGGAGCACCCCCCAGCCGAGCCGCGCTCCGGGCCCTTCCTGCAGCTCCCTGCCCAGCCATTCCCGGGCTCCGTCGCCCCGGCCCCGCAGCAGGGGCTGCTCCGCCCCACCCCGCCAGGGCTGGGACACTCGCCCCCGCAGCCCCGGACAGCCCCTCTCCAGCCGCGGGGAGCTCGGGGACCTGGGCAGGGGGCGAACCAGGTAGCCGGGCCCGGCCCCTCCCGGCAGGAGCGTGTCCGCCTCCGACCCACCGCACTGCCCCGCGGGCTGCAGGGCTGGAGCAGCCTCCGCACTGCACTCCCGGCCCCGGGCCCTGAAGGCGGCGGTGAAGCCAAGCGGCTTGCCCTGGTGACCCTAAGTGAGCCTAGGGGGCGAGAGTCCCTCCAGGACGTCAAAATTGCTTGTTTGTCCAGTGTCCCGACCGCACATCGGTCGGGACACGGGACAAACAAGCCAATATCGGGACAGTCCCGATAAAATCGGGACATCTGGTCACCCTAAGAAGGCACCTCTGGTGAGTGTACCTTTGTAAATATAATACATGGTTTAAAAGCAAGCATATTTAATGATTAAATTGCCCTGAAGACTTGGGATGCACTCACGGCCAGTACAGCTACTGGAATGGATTCAACTATAATTTGAATACTGTACCATTTTTATTTTTACTTTTAAGGGTCAGTAGTACAGTTTTACTTGAAAAATGCTGTGTCAAAATGTTGGATGAAACTGGAACACAAAAGTCATCTTAATTCCATCCAAAAAATGAAACAATTTAGCAATGCTTTTTCTTCCTGAGGGGATTATAAATAAATAAATCTCTCTCTCACACACACACACCAATGAAGAATTTTCATTGTCCCTTTTCTACCCTGTTCCTGAAAGAGATTCTCTTGGTTTGTATAGTAAAATTTAGATTTTTAGAGCAACTTTAGTTCACTGACAGAGAAATATTTGAAATTTTACTTAATTCTTTTAAATGTCTGACCATAGAGATGGACATGGTAACCTTAACTTACAAGACAAATGGGTCTGAATCAGGACCTTGAAGCTCGTCTTCTCATGGATTTTTATTTACAGGATATAAATAAGTATAGAGCAAAAGTGAGTAGTAGGCACAATTCTGCTTTGTATGCTATTAGTGATGTCAGTGAGGGCCACTTTTATGCATCCACACCTGAATTTGCCTCTTAACATGGTTATTGAAGTTATATGATGGAAATATTTTCACTGTGATGACACACATTTTGGAAATGATGCCAGTTATATAAAGGTTAACAAGCACATATGCCAAAACAAACAAAAAACAGAGCTGAGAAAGAAAAGATAAAAAGAAATAGCCCAAAGAGCAAGTTACACATATTCACCACATTTTTGGAAAACTTCCATTTGTAAGTCAAAACAGCCCTTGAGCAACTTTAAACTTCCACAGCCAGCAATTATACAGCAGATCAGTCATTGTTCTTGGCAGTATTAGTTGAGTCACATTTTTACACATACTTTCTCTTGAATAATTTTGCTAACCTATTAGGCATAAACAGGCTTTCCTTACGCATGTAGGACATTGGATTCCACCCCAAAAGCAGCTCAACTCTTACCATAATATTGGCTTCTCAACTGCAGCAAGTACATTTGCCCAAGAGAAGGGGGAATGAAACCCAGACAGGGTCAATCCTTGTCCATCTCTCTTAAAAGCCAGAACTGTCCAGGGAAGTGGCCCCCATTTGGCACAAACAATTCTACCCCATGCTCCAGCAGCCATGTCAGTTTAGGAAAGGGGAGGAGCCAGCCAGATAGACTCAGCAAAAGCAGACTCTACAACAAGGACATTCAGACACTGATGGTGTCATCAGACTAATTATTCACTTTTTACTCCGACAGTCTCTCCCCTTTGCTGATTGTGCAAGCATAAACAGCCAGTCATTTTGCATCAGTCTCAGCCCACCTGCCTCACCTCCTCCAACTTTAATATCAACTCTTCCTTTTTGCTTACCCAAATCACTCTCTACCACATACCACCACCACCACCACCCTAAAAACCCACACTACAAAATACTAAACAAAAAATTATGGAACTAATATAATATTTGCAAACCATCATATTGTTCACACTTCTTGGATATTATAACCTTCCTCCCGCCCCATCCTTTGTCTATCTAGATTGTAAGCTTCTCAGGGTAGAAACTGCCTACTGTTCTGTGTTTGTACAGTGCCTAGGACAGCAGGGACTTGTTTTCATTTGGTCTCTAGGCACTAGTGTAATACAAACAATAAATAATATTTATTGTAAACAGTGATGGAATATAGAGGACCTTCAAGACTCAGTGTGGGGAAACACTTTATCCTCAAAGCACCCTGCCCCAGTTTCTTTAATTTGGCAAACCTCTACCACATGTATAAACAATACTGGGATATTTTCATGTCACTGGCAGTTCTACATTTGTTAAGGCTGAAAGTCCAGAAGTCAGGAGACTTCACACAAATGATTCAATACCCCACTTTGTACATTTGATGTATATGCATTATCTCATATTTGTACTATTTAAAAAATAGATTTTATTTTCTACTCCTGGTCCCTCTACTCAGTTCCTCTGCTGCTGTGATAAGCATATTGTATTTTACTAGACATTTGAGTTGGTAGCCGTAAGTCATAGTGAAACTGAAGCATAATGACATTGTGACAAGAAACAGTTGGATTTATATTTTTTAAAATCATAGGCCTGCTCTATGCATAAAGTTAGAGTAATATAACTAAGGGTATGATTTTATACTCCTTAAGTTAAATCAGTGCAACTTTTGTGCATTGCCTCTTGTACCCAATTTTAAACAAAATTTATCATTTTAGCTGCACCTATAAGCATACAGACATAAGTTAAACCAGTTTCAAAAGATATGAGAGTCCACACACAAAAGTTGCACTCATTTAATTTAAACCAGTACATATTCTGTGTGTGAATAAGCCCTTATTCAATGACAGCCTAATGAGGGCCTCTCCAGTGCCTTCAGAAACAGCAGTAGGTACTAAGGAAGGAAAGGCCAGAGAACATTTGGCTGGTCAAGAGAAAAGAGGGGAAATTATTATTATGGCAGCATTGCCTGGGAACTAATCACAGTCAGTGCCCCATCATGCTAGGCACAGAACAAACCACAGAGCAGTAAGCAGTCCCTGCCCTGACACCCTCAGTCTTACCCACACCAAGGAAAATGCCATGTTAACGCCACTAATAGAGTTACCAGCCCCAGGCAGGAGGAGCCCTGAGGCAGCTGGTGCCTTCAGGGAAGTCTGTTTCTTGGGGGAGGGGAAGGCCTGTTTCAGCCTCAACTCCCCAACAGCTGGAGGGTCATGGAGGCTGACTGGCCATGTCCCTCTGGCACTACCCCTCTCCCTACCCTCTAAACAAAGAAGGGAAGGTGCCTCACCTCTCTCTCCAAGCCAAGGTCTAACAGGAAGTGGCAGGGAGACATTCTACTAGGGTTACCATATTTGACAAATAAAAAAAGAGGACCCTCCATGGGGCCCTGGCCCGGCCCATTTCCCATCCCCATCCCCGCCCCTTCCCCGCCCTAACTCCGCCCCCTCCCAGCCACGCGAAAAGGGCTGCCCGAGCGCTACCGGCTTCACGGTTTACCGGGCAGCCCCCAGACCCTGCGCTCCCGGCCGGCGCTTCCGCAGCGCAGCTGGAGCCCGGGAGGGGAAGCGCCCAGCCGGGGACGCAGGGTCTGGAGGCTGCCCGGCAAACCGTGAAGCCGGTAGCGCTTGGGCTTTGGGCAGCCCCTATGCCTCCGGACCCTGCGCCCCCGGCAGGGCACTTCCCCTCCTGGACTCTGGCGGCGCAGGGTCCAGAGGCATGGGGGCTGCCCAAAGCCCGTAGCGCTCGGCTCTTAAACAGAGCCGAAGAGTCAGGGGAGGAGCAGAGCCGCCGCGGGAGGGGAAATGCCCGGCCGGCATTTTCCCAGACATGTTCGGCTTTTTGGCAATTCCCCCCCGGACGGGGGTTTGATTGCCGAAAAGCCGGACATGTCCGGGAAAAACCGGACGTATGGTAACCCTACCACACACTTCTAGTTTCCCTGGTTACGGCAAGGTTGCTCTGGCCAATGACCATAGAGCTGGAGCCAAAGCGACCAGCAGTTTTTGTGGGTAGAAGGTCTTGCTTCTACTTCCTGCCGTAAGTCTCTCTGGGGGACTCCAGTGCCCCCTGGGAGCCTGTGAGAGAAATTGCAAAATGGGAGTCCCCATCATGAAAGGAGAGGCCAAAGGACACTGCTGGGGACTGGAGAGTCCCCTGCTGCTTGTGGGGGACCTGCAGGGCTCTGGCAGGATGGGCTTGTGACAGTGCTGGACTGAGTCTCGGGGTATATGCTTGCACTGTGCCACAGCCTCCCAGTGTGACATGGGGTAAGTCACTTGGCCTCTCTGCCTCAGTCCCTAAAATGGAGCTGCTAATAATCATCCCTTTCCCCTCCCCTTTGCCAGTAAGCTCTTCACAGCAGGGGTGGTCTCTCCTTGGGTGTACATAGCCTAGCCCTGAGTGCAGCTGGGTGGGTGACACTCCTGTAATACAACTAATAACAATGAAGAGCAAGTAGCTCGGAGTTCCTCCTTCCCTTGCTTGCTTTTACCTCCTAGGTAGCTGCTAATGATATGAAAACATCCTGGCCTTGTTTGTGGGGAAATAATATGGTTCTTCTGGCCCTATACATTTCTCTTGGGGTTATCTGCATAAAAATTGGAATTAAAATAGCTAAATTTGTACTTTGTTATTTTGGTGCACGTCTCTCTGTGGAGTAAGAGTGCCCTATTTCTTAACTCTTAAATAGTTTATTATTTTCTTAATTCCTTTGATTTAAATTATATTGAAATAAGGGCATTCTTATTCAGAAACACCTGTTAAGATGAAACTGGCAGCATCAGTCTGGGTCAAATTTTGTGCAGAAATTCCATCACATGCCATAAATCCCCATAGCACCAGACTTAAGGATACTGTAAATGAACTTATTCAGAGTGAATAGAAAGGAATTGCCTGGTGCACTGCATTTCTTATTAAGCTAATAGGAATTCTCCCATTTTGGGTCAGTAAGTACTACACTGCATGATACATTTTAATATAAGCCTGTATCATGTTGTAATTTGAGAATCTACCACTGAAGATGACTCCACATCATTGTTATGCTGTATTTATTGATATCACAGGCCATGATTTTGTGCTGCTATTAGACACTTCAAACACGGCTGCATCCGATGGGCAGTGTTTATGGATGAGGTATATTAATCTTCCATTGAGTAGATAATGGGAGAATTAGCTACTTCTCTCAGGAAGGCTGTCTGGTGTTCTGAAGCAAGAATAAATTTGGGAAAAACAGAAGTACAAAACTGTCACTAGTATCTAATAAAATTAAGTGGTCTATTCGATTTCTGTTCTCCCCTTGATCTGTGCATTCAAGCACTAGTCATGTGTATCAAGGAAAGAACAGTCCTTTACCTGTGGAGTTTCACAATCATATATTCACAATGTGCTGCGTTTCTTGAATAATGCATTATCTTTCTTTCCATGGGCTCGCTACATCCATATCAGAATCCTTGTCATGCCCTCATTTGTATCCATTTTACACTTCTCCTCCATCTTTCCCCTGAGACTCCACCTTCTGGTCATTTTCAATCTAGCCAAGGAGAACAGTGAGAGGTCCCTTTGGAGCCTCTTTGTCTTGTTCCCCTCACATTATCAAGGCTTTTACTGAATATGTTTCTGAGTACGTGTGTGCTCTTGTTAGAAGGAGGGAGGGGTACAATGACACAGGAGAAAAAAAGGGTTAGCCAGCTCCCTGCAAAGCCAGGGAGAAGAAAATTCAGCACACCCTGAGGGCTATGTGCAAATTATCATTCATGGAGGGAGGAGCAGACAGCTGGATATCATTAAGGAAAGATGTTGTGGACTTTGAGAGGGTTTTTTGCAGATAGGGAGAATTTCTTGTGGCCTGGCCTCTAGTTGGAGAGGAGGTGTTTCTGTGGCCCAGATGACTGCAGAACATGACTGTTGAACTCTGCACCAAAAGGGAAAGGACTGCTTATTTGTAAAGGGAGAATTCTTAGTTTGGAGCTGTATCAGCAGAGAGAAACTGAGGCATGACTGTGCTCAAATGATGAATGAGATAAGTTCTGTTTAACAGCCTGATAGTAAGTACTTGCAAGATTGATCTTGCAAGAATGTTTAAGCACCTATGAATAGGATTAACTTCTTAAAGAATTGAGCTCTAATGGTGCTTAAATGTCTTATGGTGTTTGTGTTTTGTTTCTGTGTATCAGAATTTTTTATGTTTCTCTTTTGCAGTTAATACCAGGGTAGCAAAAAATAGTTTTGTTTTTGAAGAAGAGATAAACCAGAAGACAACAGAACTAAACACTAACAAAAAGATACCAAGGAAACTCATTATTGTCCTTTGCTTTCAAATAGCAGTCAGTAGATCCATTCTCAGAGGCTCAGATAGTTCTGCTTTTCAAGGGGCTTTAACATGAGGAAGAACTAGAAAATAATTTGAGGTCTCCAACAGATGCCAATGCTTCTGGCTACCTCCTAACAGATCATCAAGGAGAACCATATTTATGCCTTTTAGTGTGACTAAGAAATGCTGAATTCAGAAAAGCTGGCAATGCAAAAAAGGGTAGATCAAAAATAGACTTTACTTGGATCTGTAAAGTACTAGTGTTTACTGTTCTTATGTTTAATATTCAAGTGCTCTTTCTGGAGGATCCATCCTAAAGAATGTTTCCTCAAGAGTAGAACTTGCTGCTGTGTAAACTATTAGCTATAAATATTTTCTGCACATTAATGCAACTTCTTCTCAAAGCCCCAGATCTCATGAAAATTTATTTTGCCAAGCTCATTTCAGTTCAGATAAAACATACGTGCCAAGTCCTTTGTTTGAGAACATGCTAACTTTTGGGATCTGGTCTTCTCTCCTGTGAAAAATCTTACTTTTGTAAGAGTTTAACTTGGTTAGCAGAACAGTTATACCAAAGATTTTTGGCAAGTCAATTCCTAATAAAACTTTATTTTCCTACAGTATGCTTGGGAAGACTCTCCTCTTCATATACTGAAAGGCTCTCACTAGCCAATGGCTATTTTTCAAAACAATTCTTTCTTAAATTATAGTTCCTCAGTGACTGTCTCTCCTCTGGTTTTGGGATTGTGATTATATTTATATTATTGTAACATTGATTAAAACTCTGATTATGATATATTTTTAGTGTTAAAGGGATTATTTTCTAAAGCATAGGGGAAATGAAAATTGGCAAGCCAATGGCTATAGCCTTTTCTTGGGTTTTATGTATCATCTGTTTCAATGAGTACTCAGAGCATCTCTATATGCACAAGCAATGTGGTGTGTGCATAAGAGCCATGCAACCCACAGTGCAGTACTAGAGACTAATAGATTTTTAAGGCCAGAAGGGACCATTATGATCATTTAGTCTGACCTCCAGCGTAACTCAGGCCATAGACAGTCACCCTGTAATTGTTGCATCAAAGGCAATAGCTTGTGGTTGAATTCTAACATAGTCTTTAAAGAAAGACACATGAATCAAAATGAGATTTGTGGTAACACTTGCAATCAGGAGAGCAGAATGGACATGCAGCAGGGTCTCTGAATGTTGGTGATGTATATTAGGGCTACTGGCAGTTTTCCTGTCATTTATCAACATTTATTAGGATGCTCAAAAAAATCCTAGTTAAAAAAAAATCCTAGAGAGACTCACAATTACTTCTGTTCCCACCTCACAGTACAATTTTATATTCTGTGCCATGTAATACTGCTTTCAGGGCTCATTTCAGCCTGCCCTGTCAGACTAGGTATAACTTTAGCATTCTCTTGATAATCGTTATAGGCTTGTATTGCTTTTCTTTGATTCTAAATCCCATGCAGTCATGTGAGTGGCCTAAAAATCCCTGTATAGGGTATGCACATATAGGAGCCCATAGTATGGAATAGTGACTATGCTGTAGTCCTGGAATTTACCTGCAATGTGGACCCTGTTCCACATACACAACACAGATTTGTGCTCACAGGACCACATTTCACCCATTGCATTTGAAAGTATTGATAGGTTGTAGTAAATGTATTTTAAAATAAACTGATTGTTGTAACTGAAGCCTACTGTAATGTCAGTAAAAGTGGGGCCTTTCTTTAAAAATCTCAGCTCTTATTCTCTGAGTTTAGGACAAGGCACCATAGGCTATTAATAGACTTTTTATCAGAGTAAGTAGAGAGTTATGGTCTCAGATTTCCTAAACGATGTTTTATTGCTCTTCTAACAAGCGATCAACTTGGTTACTTGTGCCCTGCTAACAATGTCTCTTTTGAAATGAGTGTTTACAGCAGTATTTGAACTAAACTGGATTTAGTGACTTTGTCTTTTGTTATTTTTTCAGAAAGGAAATAAACAGGGTCACTCAACAAGGAAGAAAACCACAACAGAGAAAACATGCCTGGTCAGTTCTCTTTTTTTATTAAAATTCATTAGGATGCTCAAACAAAGAGTCTTTTAAAAATATTCCGAAGAGTCCTGCAGCAACTGCTGTTGTCATCTCACAGTACAATTTTGTATTCTGTGGAATGTAGTATGATATTCAGGGCTCATTTCAGCCTGCCCTGTCAGACTAGGGCACAGAACTAGCTGCTGCCTTACATTTAAGGGAGAGAAGAACTGAAAAAACCTTAACAGAATCAATTTAAATATTGTCACTCCAGGTTCTCATGTCGTTGTATGGAATTTCAGGTAGGACTCACTTCCCTTGTAGCCCTGATGACTGGACCAGGCCAGTGAAAAATGTATAGACTTCATTGTGATAACCACTCTTCTGAAGAGCACAGAATCATATTGATAACTGCACATGTTTTGAGTTGTTCCCTAGAGTTGAAATATATATTTAAGCATGGTTGAAATCTCTGGCTTTGATACAGTCATTTTTTGTTTAGCATTAAAGGAGACTTTAATTACATAATGTTTATTATTTTTATGTGGGGACTAGTAACTACTTGTTCTATTAGAGCAGGGGTGGGCAAACTGTGGCCCGGGGGCCGCATCCGGCCTTTCAGATGTTTTCATCCAGCCCTTGAGCTCTCTCCGGAGAGTGGGGTCTGGGGCTTGCCTTGCTCCTGCGCTCCAGCCATGGAGCGGGGTTGGTGCTTGGCTCCCGGAAGCAGTGGCATGTCTCCCTCCTCCGGCTCCTATGCGTAGGGGCAGCCAAGGGGCTCTGCACGGTGCCCCCACCCCAAGCGCCACCCCTCCGCAGCTCCCATTGGCCGGGAACCATAGCCAATGGGAACTGCAGGGGCAGCGCCTGCGGACGAGGCAGGGCGCAGAGCCGCCTGGCCGCACTTCTGTGTAGGAGCCGGAGGGGGGATATGCTGCTGCTTCGGGGAGCTGCTTGATGTAAGTGCCTCCTGGAGCCTGCAACCCTGACTCCTTTCCATGCCCCAACTCTCTGTCCCAGCCCTGATCCCCCTCTTACCCTCCAAATCCCTTGGTCACAGCCTGGAGCACCCTCCTGCACCTCCAACCCCTCATCCCCAGCCCCACCCCAGAGCCTGCACCCCAGCTGGAGCCCTCACCCCCCTCCCGCACCCCAACCCCAATTTCGTGAGCATTCATTGCCCACCATACAATTTCCATACCCAGATGTGGCCCTCGAGCCAAAAAGTTTGCCCACCCCAGTATTAGAGTAATACGAAAACAGTTTCAGTGTTAGCAGTAAATTGAAATTTTGCTCCTTTCTTTGACCCACTTGTAACGCTTTCTTGTTTACTAGTGTAATTTATTTTTGGCAGTTGTACATTAGCTAGGGAACATTAAATCTCAAATCTTGTTCTGCTGGGTTGCTAGTCGGTCTGTCTGTCCCAGGTGGATTGTTTTCAATAAACCAGCTTGACAGATCATTTTATTTCCAGAAGTACTGCATGTAGATAAATATAAGCTCCTGGGGAGAAATCTTCTAGAACCTTTCTCATACTTATGGGACCAAGTTCTGGCTTTGGGGTATCTAAAAGGACATGGGCTGAAAGGGAAAATATCACATGCAATTATCGGCCTTGTTCCTGGCTCCTTCAAAACAGTGAGAGCTATAACTCTTCTGGCCCATTAAGATGCAGAGGGATGTGGCTGGACTTGGGGATCAGAGAGCATGGTCATAGGTTTCAGAGCAGACTCCCAATCCACTTGTCACTGCAACTGCACAGCTCCCTCCCTCCCTCCCTATTTGGGTCCTACCATTGTTTTTTGTCACTTGTAATCTATGTTGTTTCTGTACTCATTTAGTAGAGAAACAGAATCTGGCCCATGTTGCCTATCTAATCAGCTACTGTATAGCAGTATATATTGTGATGATTATGTGGTACAAAGATAGCAATTATTTTAGTTTTAAAACTGTGTAAAATCCTTCACGAAAGGTCAGATATAGAGCAGCATTTTTCACCACCAACATTGAGAAGATGGAGAAACTCACTAGGAATAAGGGTCTTATGCTGAGAGGTTCAGTCCTCAATAGAAATTATGTATTCTGCAGTGATCACGAATCTCTATGCAATTAGGATGAATTATGATAACTTGCAAAGACTTACTGTTAGCATGCCTGAGAGAAGTGTTTCCTAATTTTTATTCCAGAAGTTCTCAAACTTTTTTCATGTTATCTACATTTTAATAGGCTGAGTGTCTCATGGACATATCACCAACCACTTGTGATTGCCTAGCCATCTCTCCTCCTATTTGCAATCTACAACATCCCTGTGGTACCTAAAGCAATGGCTTACCGTTTAACAGAAAGGTGGTTGTTTTTTTTTATGATCTTGTAAAGCAATTTAACAGCTGGATACAAGGAGTAAAGCTAGTACCATGTGATCAGACACCAGCTCTCTGCAGACCTGGAACTGCTTTATTTTGTCAGATTATTGGGCTTCAGTCTAGATAGTCACTCAATTTTTAGATCCAGTCACTGCTGAAGAAATCTCTACCTGCTAGTCTTTTATGACACTACACTGTATTGAATTGCCTCTGAAGGTCTAAGAGTTGCTTTGGCATAATTCTAACATTGTCTTGATGCCGTAATAATTATAGGTTTGTACTGGCTTTGCTTTGATTCTAAATCCCATCAGATAAGTGGGGAATTCACAAAGTCATACTACACAATGAAAAATAACTACTTCTCATGAACATCAACTGTTACTATGTAGTAACTCTTAGCCAAGTTAAAAGAACAGCATTTGTTTCCATTGCTACTGTCTCTATGGGATTGAAGACGCTGGGGAATCTGGGAGTGTCGCCTTTAAGGTACCAAGCAGAAAAGTTAACCACTAATAGCACACATGAAGAATTGGTAATCTATTCACAGAGAAATATAGCATAAACATAGGATAAAGCTCTAGCTCATCATATGAAGAAAAATCAGTAAATTAAGTAGAGATGGACCTAACCTGGAACCATAAATCAACAAATTTTGGTGTGTACTTCTTTGAAATATGGACCTTAATTTCATACAAATGCAGTGGACTGGACTAGATGACCTCTCGAGGTCCCTTCCAGTTCTATGATTCTATGAATTGGGCCTATACCTAGCATAATATGTAGGGCTGAGAATCAAAAGGCATGTGATCTTTTCCTTAAATTCAGATTTGCTGCTTGGGACCATCTCTATTAGCTGATTTGCATGACATTCTTGATGAACTAGTGAACTCTGTAGCCCCCTCTTATTTAATTTTTACATACATTTTCAGTTTGGTTTTAATATATTTTGGTTTTAAATGAGTATAATGCACGGAGCTTACAATAGGGGATTTTCTGTGTAAATAATTTTATATTCAGGGTACTATGAATAAAAGGGGTTGGGAGAAAGTTAAGCTTGGGAGACCAAAATATATTCTGCAGTGAGCAAAACAGGTTTCCCTGAAGGACACAGAGCAGACTGTTCTTGACCGTCTGTTCTGCTGTCACATGGTGGCACAGTCTCCCTACTGAAACTGATGACTTGTCTGGAATATCTCATCCTCTCTTGGTCTGTCTCTGGTCCCTCTGCTCTCCATAATCCCACAAATGTGCATTAAGTGAAAGACAAGGATGGGGCAAATAAGGAAAGCATACTAGCCTCCTACAGAAGAAGAGCAGTTACTGCCTTCTGCAGTTGTGTGGTCATGGAGTTACCATGATTCAACTGTGTTTTATGTCTTAGACACAGTCTGAATTTAAATCTCTCTTCCCATACCCCTCAAAAAAAACCATGCATTTCACTTGTCTGTGCTATCATCCTATCAGTTCTCCAGCCATCCAAAGTTTTCCAGGAAAACAGGGTGGACAAATGTTTAATATCTAAGATGAACATGTGAAGATGTGTGAATTTTTTCAAAAATAATCTTATAGGCCTTTATTTGTCCTCTTTGCAGGTTACATTTAAAATGGAATAGTAAATGGAATGGGAAATACATACTTACATCTCCTCATAGGCCAATTTAAGCAGGGGACAAAATTGTGGAACACTGGTGTACAGCTATTGAAGTGAGTAGAACTACACTAGCTGACTATGAGCATGTTTATAAGAAGTTTATATTTATCTGTAATTGCCTATCTGAGGATAAGAGCTCTTGACTATTTGTCATTGCTACTGTCAAGAACTAGATTATAGCTCTAATAACCACATGCATAAATTAAAATACAGTCTAACAGGTGTGACTGTGACCTATACATCTGAAAAATGGGTTTCCTTAAAGTGACATAGATGGTATGCAATGCTGCAACTACAGTCTTTTTGGCTGTCAAAATGTTGTTGATATAACCACCAGTTTTCTAAAGTGACATTTCTCCAACTGGATTGATTGGTGCTCATAAGCTCTAAGCACTACTAACTTGATAGTCATAACTAGCTGTGTACTGCTCATGAATTGTTTTTGCTGTGATATCAGCAACAAATTATAAACATACAATTTGTCACACAAGAAAACTAATACAGGAAGAATAAATAAATGGCTACAGTGTAAGAATATCTTAATTACAATTACTTTTTAGAGTTCTGTATGTGTGTTATTTTAACAAACATTAAAGAACCAGTCCTCTGTGTTCCACCTTTCTGGTACTGAAAATGAGTTGTTGCAATCAACCAAAGTAGTACTGGTGTATAATTGTAAATTCCTTTTGGATCATTGTGGCACACGGTATTGCCATTCTTTCCACAGATCAATAACTTGTGTTACAACTTATTGTTGCAAAGTAGAGCTACAGTTGTGTCTAGGGCTATGTATTGTAATGATATGAGAGAGTGTGAGAATTATAAATTCTCAGCAATAAATCTTTAGACAAAGTTGAGGTAGTGAACTGATTACAATAATAAATATTTAAAACAATGACACTTGTAGCTAAGGTTCCACAGCCAACTTTAATTATCCTGTGTGGCCTGAATGTTAGCATTTTTTCCAGAAAGATTTTCTGATTAAAATTTATCACAAGGATAAGTGTGAAGGGGTCCATGTTGTGCTTAAGATTAGAAATCAGTTTATTATTTAACGGAAGCATTACTGTGGTTTCATAATGTACCTTCCCCGAATGTTAGATATTTCTAGCATCCCCAGTTAGCTGTATATTCTCCCCTCAGGACTTTCATTTTGGAAACAAGGGACAAATAGACTAATCTTTTCACACTTTGTATCTGCACATTGGTGTATATATAAAACTAAATAACTGGGCCACTCAGCTCTGGAAAGGAAGCCTAATCCAGTTCCTGAAGACCTAGAGCCAGTGTGGCAGCTCTGTCACATTTCCTGGTACTGTGTGTGCAGGGGGTGGGGAGGGGCAGCACCATTGTGCACCCTGTTCTCAAAAAATACTGGCAACGTGATCCCTCAGTGACAAGAGGACTCTTGGAGCCAGCCAGATATAATGTAGGGCAATGCTAAGGTTGCTTTACCTTTATGGCAGGGACCTGACTAGCCCCCAGAGTCTGGATTAGAGACACATGCCATCCCTTCCCCATTTTACTGAGCATATCTTGTCAGCAGCAGAGGCTCTACCCAATATTTTTATTCTTGTAAGAAAAAAAGGGTTGCAATTAGAAGAAATCTCTCTCTAAAAATAGTCATTGCCTGTTTACAAACAGCAAGCAAGTACTTTGGTAAGCCATTATTATAGCCCTGGCAAAATGAGAACACTGCCTTGTGTTTTCAAAATTTCTTCTTTGACATTCTTTTAAGAACTGGAATATGCTGACATTACCTTAACTAGACCTGCCTTTGTAATTTGAAATCAGTTCAAATTCCTTCTTATCTTCACATTATGATAGTGGAATATGGATGCTACTGAGGCTTAATATCAGATGAACATGACGTGCTCATGCCTAGAATGGCTGCTTGGCCTACCAGATGTGGAGTTTCCAAGTTAGGAAGAAAACCAACAAATGTGAGACGCTACCAAAGAAGCTTCTTTATCTTTCCTTCCAAGTTGTCAGCCAAGAAATAACCTTAACTGTGGCCTTAGCAAAACTTTGGCTGGTAGCAATGAAGAGTTAGCTTCAGGGGCAGAAACCTTTATTTTTGTTTCAGCAGGCATGCAAGAGTATCAGATACAATGCCACAAATTATTAGTAAGAGAGGCTAATGCCACTTTACAATTTGTACTTACATAAGACAGTATAGGCTAACTGATACAATCAGTGAGGAGCCTGCTTTGGACCATAGAATTTCAATATGCATAGTTCAGGTACTGCTCTAATCGTCTTTCCAGGCGACTTCCATTTCATTTTATTTTTATTTTATTTAATCACAGAATTGTGCCTGTTTTAATGGTGATTGGAAATCTCTAACTTCAGAAATATCTGGACTCAACATAAAATCATGTTTTACAGTATCTACTCCAGAAACTCACTCAAATAGAACAGCAAGAGGAAAAGGAGAACTGAGGTGCATTGTCAGAGCTGTGTGGAGAAATGATAGACATCAGCCATAGTACCCTGTGCAACACGCCTATCTGGTCTTGCAAGGTAAGCGTGGCTGAACCAAGTTACGACTTTCTTAACCCCATTACTTACTTTCCCCATTTTTTTTCCCCCTCTCGAGTAAAGAAGTTATTTTTAGGCTCCAACATCTATCTTTATTCAGTTCTTTTCCAGGCATTGCAAGAAAAAGTTTACTTCTCCCATATTGACTATAATGAAAGGGGTCTCCTAAGTACAACAGAATCCTGTTGTTCAAAAACAAACATGTCTGAATAGAAGTTCTTTCTCCTGAAATGCATTACTGTTATGAAAACCTCTCACTTGACTCAATTTAAATAAATTCTGTTTCTTTGAGATAAACAGGATTCTAGTGGATTGTATAGACCTCTTAAACAGCTTAGCAAAGGAAGATATAGCTTTGAGTTAAAGGGCAGCCCCAATATGACAGAGCTCCCTTGGTATTATACATTAATGCTTGTTGCCTTTCACTATAGAAGTGAGCAAGAAGGGGCAGCATTATACCCTAAATTTGTTTAAGTACTTCCAGAATGCCAATATTGTCTGCACACACTCATCCATAACAATTGATTTATAGGAATCTTAAATGGTTATTTTCTCATACATGGCCTACATAGAGGGCAGGAGAATGATGAAGCACTAAAACATGCTGCATGCCCCCCATGCATGTTTTCCTGTTTAGTCTGCAATTAGGGATAATCTACTCAAGGATTACTCATACATTGCCTAGCAACAAAATATCTTGAACAATAAAAGCATTTGTTTTAGGATTTTAAAGTCCATTTGTTTGGGTAAGGTCAAACTACTTTTAAGGTGAGTCTTGATTGTCTGGTAATTCTAGAGATAACTCTGTGGTGTCTTAGATTGAGGCTGAGACTTCCTTTTTAAAATTGTCACAATTAACAAACAAAGATTTGGAGTGGAAATCTCACTGGAATGCTTAACCTGCAGTTTTGGAAATAGCAGCCTGTCAAGGCTGCTTCCCCACTTTGAACTTTAGGGTACAAATGTGGGGGCCTGCATGAAACTTCTAAGCTTAACTACCAGCTTAGATCTGGTCCGCTGCCACCATTCCCAAAGCTAATTCCCTTCCCTGGGTAGCCTTGAGAAACCTTTCACCAATTCCCTGGTGAATACAGTTCCAACCCCCCTGGGATCTTAAAACAAGGAGAAATTAACCATTCCCCTCCTTCCTCCCACCAACTCCTGGTGAATACAGTTCCAACCCCCTTGGATCTAAAACAAGGAAAAAAATCAATCAGGTTCTTAAAAAGAAGGTTTTTAATTAAAGAAAAAGGTAAAAAATTCTCTGTAAAATCAGTATGGAAAATAACTTTACAGGGTAAACAAACAAAGAGCTCAGAGGACCCCCCTCTAGCCTCAGGTTCAAAGTATAGCAAACAAAGATGCTAGTAAAAGGTACATTTACAAGTTGAGAAAACAAAGGAAAACTAACACGCCTTGCCCGGCTATTTACTTACAAGTTTGAAATAGGAGAGACTTGTTTAGAAAGATGTGGAGAACCTGGATTGATGTCTGGTCCCTCTCAGTCCCAAGAGCGAATGAACTCCCAAACAAAGAGCACAAACAAAAGCCTCCCCCAAGATTTGAAAGTATCTTGTCCCCTTATTGGTCCTTTGGGTCAGATGCCAGCCAGGTTACCTGAGCTTCTTAACCATTTACAGGGAAAAGGATTTTGGAGTCTCTGGCCAGGAGGGATTTTATAGTACTGTACACAGGACAGCTGTTACACTGGCAAAAGCTTTTGTAGACTGTTATGCATTTACAGAATTATTAGGCATATGAACTAAGACAAAGTTTTCTGGACTCAATAGTTTCCCATACAACTTACTGTATAGGCACCCTATAAGCATAAAGAGGTGCTAAGTGAGGCCTAAAGGAAGTAAAATATTAAAAACAAATGTCTTCTGCAACAGGTTGATCTCACATACCTTTCCTGTACAGTAATATACTTTCTAGCAATGTTTTTTAATTATACTATTTTATATTTTTATACTTCTTTTCATCTTGAGGGATCTCAAGGTCCTTTACAAAATGAATTACAAACTATGCCAGATCCTTCAATGGAAGTTATAGATGCTTGGTACATCTCAGAATAAGTTGTGTGTTGGACAGAATGTAATTGGCCAAGTTGGACTGTGATAATGCTTCTAACTCTTGGAGGTTGGGAGGAGGGGCAGGAAGGGGAGGGTGGAATGAAAGCTTGAACAAACAAAAGTGTCCTGAGTCTGGAAGGATGTCTCTCTCTCTCTCTCTCTCTCTGTTGCCTGTGTATTATATGGCCCTTATTCATATAGTTTGAGCACCTCTGAAAAGCTAGGAACAAAATCTTATGATGTTCTTTCCCTGCCAGTAAGTGCGCCTATGAATATGAGACAAGTATTTTGAGGAAAGTTAGGTCAAGAAGTGGAGTCTTACAGGTAGTTCTGAACTTGGTAAGACCTGTGAACATTCTCATCTGATTCAGTTGTGAGTACCATAGTCTAGGACCAACTCTGAGAAAGTTCTATGCCTCATAATCCAGAGTTTCATAATTCAGGGAGCATACTGTCATGGGAGATCACTGTTGTGGAGGAGTCAATTTCTCAGGGAACTGAAATCAGTCTCATGCAGGGCTTTGAATATCAGGACGGAGACTGAGTTGTAATAATGAAGGTGTAGGCCTGTCAGTCTGTCTCCATAACTTTCCCTGAAAAAGCCCTGAAAAAGATGAAATTTCTTCTGGCTCCAGAATTAAAAGCACTCAGTCTTATTCCTGTTGTCCTCCCCATCTTTTTCCTTCCACTGAAGATCTAGTTTTATATAAATGTAACTTTACCAGAAAATTCTAGTGCAAAGATTCAGCATTTCTATCTCAGCTGCTGCATCAAAGCTGTATTTTTTTTTTTTATCCCTGAATGTAGAGCTAGGACAATAGATGCACAAGGACCATCAAACATATTTCTCCTAAAGTGGCAAATGTGAGATAACAGAAAATTTGAAAAACCTAAGCCCCCAATCTGAAGCATCCCCAGGGATCAGCATGGATCCAGACAGCAAAACTCAAGAAGCCAGGACAATCTCTACAGAGGTTCCCATGCTTCTTTACTAGTTCTGGCTGTGACGGTGCCACCCATAAGGCTTTATGGAAGTGTGTGTGTGTGTATATATATAACATAACTAGAATGTGTTTTATGCTACATATGCCATGTAACACATCTCTGTAAAGGTCATGATCTACTGAATCTATTAAACCTGTATGCATGTATCATTTTTGTATTCAAAGTTATGAATATTGGCTGCATACTTGTTTGATTCTAAGTAGGCTGTAGTGAAGCAGACTATTCTCAGTAAGTGCCCAATCAAGAAACACTTAAGCCAACAATGAACTTGGAGACACCAATCCACATCTGGGCTTTCCCAGGTATGTGGCTTGGCTGGTAAGGAACTCAATCATGCATGGACATGTGACTTGTCCAGGTGAATCCAAAACTCCATTTTGTAGCTGGACTTTGCATTGGAGAGAGGAGGGGGTCTCCACCCACAAGAGATAATCTATTTAAGCCCAGGGGAGACTCCTCCATTTTGTCTTCAGCTGGCTAAAGAGAACCTCTCCACCCCCAAAGATACCTGAAAGAAACTGGAACAAAGGACAGTGACTGCAAGGGGTGTGAGTGATTGCTGGACCCAGACTAAAAGGAGATTAGTCTGTAAAAGGAAGCATTCTGGAACTGGTGAGGATTTTATCTGTATTCAGTTGGATTAGACAGACTGGCATGTTTTATTTTATTTTACTTGATAATTCACTTTGTTCTGTCTGTCACTACTTGGAACCACTTAAATCCTACTTTCTGCATTTAATAAAATCACTTTTTACTTATTAATTAACTCAGTATGTATTAATACCTGGGGGGCAAACAGCTGTGCATCTCTCTATCAGTGTTATAGAGGGCGAACAATTCATGAGTTTACCCTGTATAACATTTATAGGGTTAAGTCTGCAGCTTTGGGGCACGTAATTCAGACCCTGGGTCTGTGTTGGAGCAGATGGGCGTGTCTGGCTCAGCAAGACAGGGTGCTGGGGTCCCAAGCTGGCAGGGAAAGCAGGGGCAGTAGTCGTCCTGGCACATCACTTGGCAGCTCCCAAGGGGGGTTCTGTGATTTAACCAGTCACACTGGCCATCACAGCTCCAAGGCCACAGCAGGCTGCTGCTATGTATGGATACTTGGGGGGCAGGAGGAGCAATGGGGAAAGTTTCAGATACTGAACCTATCTGTCCCCCTACCAATTTTTTTTTTTTTGTTTCTCTCCTCTGCTGCTGTGTGTCACACCAACTGGGCAGTGACTGACTACATACACTGGAAACAGTAAAACAGAAAAAGTGGTCAGTAGTTCACAGTGTAGAAATTGGGAGTAGGTGGGGTTGGGATAATAAAGGTATGCATCTTTTCTGCTGAGTTACAGGATGCTTGAGTGTTACTTATAATGGTAGGTAACAAAGTTTCAGATCAAAGTATAGATTTTTTTTTTAAATGGACTGTCCTTTGTACAAAAATGTTACACAAACATGGATGAATGTGCTTAGTAAAATTTCTAATGACTAGTTTCCTCAGGAGCTACTTTTCAAAGAAAATCTTGTATGAACTGTTGTATAGAACAGATCTTTACTCCTAACTCAGGCTGAGCTCCCCCTCAACATTTCCCTACTTCATACACCAGACCCTGTTGGCTGGGATAGGGTGCTGCTCTTCCAGTAATGGAATGCTGTCTGAATCTTCCTAAAAGAATCTTATTGTCGGGGCGGCTCGTGCCTGGAGCGGCAAGTCGCCGGGGGGCAGCCTGCCAGTTGTTGTGAGAGCGGCAGTCAGGCGGCCTTCGGCAGTGTGCCTGCAGGAGGTCTGCTGGTCCCATGGGTACGCTGAAGGCGTGGGACTGGCAGACCTCCCACAGGCATGCCGCCAAAGGCAGCCTGACTGCTGTGCTTGGGGTGGCAAAATGAGCCGCCCCTGCTCATTGTTGGGCTAGAGAAATTGCTGTGGAGATACCTACCCCAAAGACATTGGTCCTACAACACACGCAGCCATAGCAGCCCAGTCAAACTCCTATTCTACAAGGCAGTGTAGAGTTTATATATTACTAAGAAAGCTTAAAACCCTGGACAAATAACTCACCAACTTCTTATCAAAGACAGCAGTGTCAAAATTGAGATATTTGGTAAGTGTCTTTATGCTTTTTTAAAAAAAAATTGTATAGTTTTGATAGCCACTGCACTTTAAAACAATTGGTACAAGAAAATCTGTCAAGATGTATATAAACAAAATGCAAGATGGGGGCTTAAAATTTAATGGCAGAGCTAGGAAAAACTCTTAAGAGTTTGTAGTAGAAGCAATAGTGACAAAAAATGAAATACAGAGGAGTGTCAACAAAGCAATTCCTCTAACAGAGAATTCATTACTGCTGCAATTTTGTTAAAATAGGGTTGTCTTACATGCCAACAGTAATTGTTATGCAGATTGTTTTGCTGCCCCATACAGAGAAACAAAGGAATTAGTGAGAAATTCCTATAAGGCACTATATTTCTTTCCCCCAGAAAGAGTAAAATTAACAAGGTGATCTTGGGTATAACTAGGATTATTTCTTTCCATCTAGCAGTGCAGTGTAATTCCTAACATCAGATTTCTTAAATATAGATTTAAAAACAAAATACTTCTTCCTTAAGGCCCTTTTAAGAGTTTGCCACATTGAGCAATGCGCTGTCTGACCCTGCAGCAATAAGCACTTCCTCTGGTGGCACCAATAAAGAGAAAAGTGGCCAATTTTGCCTCTTGGTTACACTGGTACACCTGCACACGTTTGAAGTTGTATTGCTGTAACAGAGGTTGGCCAAAGATGCCAAGAACAAGTTGGAGGCAGAGGCCCTATTATAGAAAACAGAAGGCTAGGCTGGATGTTTACGTTAACTTTGTTCAAAATATTCTACCCAAGGAAGCAGGATTAGATGTTTCATCACAGAAATGAATAAGTCAGAAGAGATTCTTCAATGGAACAGTGGTGGGAAAACAGCATGTGTAGGGGGGGGGGAAATCTTTAGTTGCCTGTTCTGCAAAAATCAACCAATCTCTGTATAGCATTCATGATTTTTATCTGCACTTACAGGGGAAAAGACCAAAACCTCCACTAAATAAACCATGGTGCCTTGTCAGAAGGGGGGGAAATAATTAACAAAGTGCAGATGTGCATGTATCATCAGATGTATTCTGAATACTTCTTATATTCATTTAACCTGTGAGATTCACCTCATTACTTTGGTGCTGCTTGTACTGTTACAGATATCACATGCATGTCAAAATCCATGCCTTTTCTACAGCTATCCGCTCACTCCCCCAAAGAAATGGAGTAGGGAAAGTTCTTTCCCTTAATGTGAGAATCTCCTCCAGTCCAGACTTACAGCAAAGCCAACAGTTGCCTGCTTAGTACTAGATAGACCATTTTGGAATCACAGCATCATATAGCACCACAGGGTGGAAGAAATGCAACACTGTAGTCTTCCCTAGAGATACAGCTTGTGTTCTGTTCTGTGGTTTGCTTCTGCTTTCTTTTTATTTGTATTACGTTAGTAGTTAGATCCCAATCGACATTGGAGTCCTCGTATAGTAAGCACTGGTACAAATACATAATGAGATTATCCCTGTCCCCCATCTAAATAGTCAAGGCAAAGAAGGTGGGGGAGGGGGAGAGAAGAGACACAGAGAAATTACACTGACTTGCCCACAGTCTGATTTTCATTTCAGTATCTTATCCATTAGACTAGCCCAGTGGCTCTCAACCTTTCCAGACTACCGTACCCCTTTCAGGAGTCTGATTTGCCTTGCGTACCCCCAAGTTATACCTCACTTCACTGTTGCCAGATGCTGGGAATGTGACAGGGGGATGGATGACTTCATGATTACTTGTCCTGTTTATTCCCTCTGAAGCACCTGGCATTGGCCACTGTTAGAAGACAGGATATTGGGCTAGATGGACCAGTGGTCTGACACAGTATAGCCGTTCTTATATTCTTAAAAATGACACCTCTATCTCGATATAACGCTGTCCTCCTTATAGGTGAAACTGCATTATATCGAACTTGCTTTGATCCGCTGGAGTGTGCAGCCTGGCCTCCCCGGAGCACTGCTTTACCATGTTACATTCAAATTCGTGTTATATCAGGTCACGTGATATCAGGGTAGAGGTGTACTTGCTTACAAAATCAGACAAAAATACAAAAGTGCCTCGGCTCACTATTACTGAAAAATTGCTTACTTTCTCATTTTTACCATATACACCTCTACCCCAATATAATGCGGTCCGATATAACATGGTAAAGCAGTGCTCTGGGACTGGGCTGCATTACCTCGTTATATCTGAATTTGTGTTACCGCAAGCGGTTCCTCTGTACTCCCCCCCGCGCCCCGTTACTTGCTGCAACCCTCCCTGGAGGCCCCCCCACCCCAGCTCATCTCCGCTCCACCACCTCTCACGAGCATGCCGCAGATCCGCTTCTCTCCCCTCCCTCCCTGGCTTGCCGTGTCAATCAGCTGTTTGGCATGGCAAGCCTGGGAGGGAGGAGAAGCGGAGCTGAGCGGTGTGCTCATGGGGGGATGAGGAGGAGGCAACGGCGGCAGAGGTGAGCTGGGGGCGGGAAGCAGTTCCCCCCCCCCGTTACTTGCGGCCCCTCTGCCCCAGCTCACCTCTGCCTCCGCCTCCTCCCATGAACACGCCACTTCTCCTCCCTCCCAGGTTTGCCGCGCAAAACAGCTGATTGACGCGGCAAGCCTGGGGGGGGTGAGGGGGAAAGCAGAGCTGCAGCGCGCTCATGGGAGGAGATGGAGCAGAGATGAGCTGGGGCAGCGGGGAGGGCCGTAGCAAGTAACGGGGGAGCTGCAGAGGAACTGCTCCCTGCTCCAGCTCATCTCCGCCGCCTCCTCCCCTGAGCGCATCGCCGCCGCTCTGCTCCCCCCCCCTTCCAGGCTTGCTGGGCCAAACAACTGATTGGCATAGCAAGCCTGGGGGGAAGGGGGAGAGAAGAGAAGCTGGGGCGGGGAGTGATAAAAGCCGTCCCTCTCCCTACCCCAATGTAACGCGCTCTCACCTATAACACGGTGAGATTTTTTGGCTCCCAAGGACCGTGTTACATTGGGGTAGAAGTGTAATTATAAATCAATTGGAATATAAATATTGTACTTACATTTCAGTGTATTGTATATAGAGCAGTATAAACAAGTCATTGTCCGCATGAAATTTTAGTTTGTACTGACTTCACTAGTGCTTTTTATGTAGCCTATTGTAAAACTAGGTAAATATCTAGATGAGTTGATGTAACCCCTGGAAGATCGCTGCATACTCCCAGGGATACATGTACCCCTGGTTAAGACTGGACATCACTGCTCCATATCACTTCATAAGTGAATGTTGTTAGAATCTCCTTTGCATCCAGTTCTCCAGAGATTAAAAAAAAAAGATTGTTCTGATTGATCTGCTACACTGACTGGAATAAACTATATCAAATCACTTACCACACTAATTACTGCAGACAGTCAGAAAACACTACTTTTAAATTGATAGACACAAACAGGAACCCCTTCATGAACATTTTCAAGGAATAGTGGGAGAATGAACATTCAAGTATACGTTGTACCGACAGACTATTGTTTGGAAGTTTACTGATGTAACTGAATCCTTTGAAAAATCCTGTGCATTATGAAAAACTTGCACAGGGGCATTTGAAGAGGATTTGGGTAAGCTGTGCCAGCAACATCCTGGCTTCATTTTTCTTCATGGTTTTCTGCTACATTACACTGTTCTTACATTTACCCTCTTGTGTGCTAGCCTAAGTGAAAGTAGCAAAGTGAAAATTACTAACACTTTGCTCTGCTAAGATGCCAGAGATTAAGTTCAAGATGTATATTAGAATTCTAATCAGTTCAAACTTGTGGCAACCAGTCTGTCATGTGACCGTGGTAAAAGGTCATAGTTGCTTTCTTCTAACAAACACTAAAGAAGGGATTTTATTAGAAAATTATTCTTCCTAAAGCTACTGTGTCTTTGAGCAGAAGGTCTGCTGTGAACCTTTTCCAACCTCCTTTCTGCTTCCAGCTACAGATGTAATGACAGTCTATATGATGTGTACTATCAAATAGGCCTTTTCAAGAAAAGATGCTCTTGAAAAGGGCAAGATCATGATAGAAACTCTTATGGCTTCTCTAACTATATCCACAGTTACGGAAACTCAGCTTCCATTCTTGTTCTCCTTGGGGCTTTTGCAGTCATCCAGGCCTGCCTTCAACTAGGACCTCATGGCCCAGAACAATTCCTGTGTGCTTTTTCCATGGCAAATATCATTTAGTTGATCACAATCAAATCATCAGCGGCCTGCTACTTTCTGGGCAAGTATAGACTCCAGCAGCCTCCAGTAAATCCAACACACTAAAAAAAGTCAAGCACCACTTTTCATAACTCCTGTGCACTACTCCCATGTGGTAGACATCACCCCTAGAAATTCCTGAGGTAGATGGACCACTGATCTGACCCAGTATGGTGATTATGTTCCTACAGAGCACGTGAACCAGTAGTTAAAATAGGGCACTGGGAATCAGGATACCTCTATATGCTAATCCGTTGCTAAGAAAGTTAAATCCAAGTGCTCTGCTGAATCTGGGCTTCACTGTATAACATTGGACAAGTCACTTTGCTTGCATCTCAGTTTCCGATCTGTAAAGTGTGGTTAATGATTCTTGTCCAGTCTTCATAAAGCATGCTCAACAAGGAATAATAATAAAGCACTTTAATATCCGCAGGTGAAAAGCACTGTAAGTGTTTTATTAAAGGACAGAATATGGCCAAAGTCTTCTGTGCGGTTTAGTAAAACTGTCCCACATTTGCAAAAATCCAAATATTTATTTACTAGAGCATGTAGATTTTGATACTGAAGTTTCCCACCCTAACTACACCGGAATTCATTTGATAAATTGGAGTGGTACTGCTGGCAGACAGTACGATTTTCTCAATAACGAGTTCAGTCACAATGTAAATAAGGAAATCTGAATCACTTTAAAACTGTGCTAGCACAGTTTTAACCAGTTATGCAACTGAATATGTTCACCTTGAGAAAAGACAAAACAATTCAGAGACTTATTGCCCAGAGAGTTACTGAAAAACAATGCAGCATGTCATCGATGCTTATCTCCTAACCTCTTGAACCATTATCCTGAAAGTGACTACTTAGTTTGTTTGTTTGTTGGGGGGGGGGGGGCGGGGGGAGGAGAAGCAGCTTTCTGAGAGATGGCTACAGTGTCTGCTACTGACAATTTTCACACTCTAGTCAGAGAATTCTGTGTCAGGATGACTCATTGCTGTACATTGGCATAGGCAGGTGCCTTTCTTTGTGCACCATATGATTATCTGATGCTTGGTGTTTCTGCTTTAGAAATATTGTCCTCTTGTCTAAGCAGATTGGTGTTGCATCTGCTTCCTTATATCCTTCCACATTCTAGTTAAAAAAACTCTAGCTGCATTCAGCCCTTTCAAACTTTGTACTGAGGCTTTAGCTCTCACCCTTTTCCCAACACAGTTGAGGCAGTGCTGTATGGCTGAAGAAAAATTGTGAGTTTTAATCAAATAAGGACTGAACATCTTGACAGCATTCAACTTAGATTTAAAAACAAAAATTTAAAATATCACTGATGCTCCCTGCATAGTTCTCACTAACATTTCTCTCATTCTCAACATTTGAGCTTGTCAACACCATTTTGTGTTAAGCTTCATCATATGGATTCATTAATTCAGTGCTTTTGTTTCAAACTGTTGCATGATGTGAAACTTTTAACAAACAAAAACCAATAAATCACGATTTATGCATCAAGTAAAACCTTTGCTCAACAGTCTAAGCTTCACAAAGTACAGCTGCTTCAATGTGGTCTTTCCCCATTCTGACCCAGATATTACTTTCACCTTTAGTCATTCATATATAGGTATATCTATGCTTATCATTACAATTAAATATTTTTATAGCTTTGCTCTATTATGAGTGGACTGATCTGTTTTCATGTGAGTTTCAGAACTGGGACATTTTCAGTTATCAACTTTTAAAAAAAATCACTACTGCCTCTAAACTATCTATAATGTAATAAATTAAGCAAATGGGGGTTAGAATTCTTGCTGTTGGCCTAAAACAGATTGAAGTAATCTATGGCCAATGGAGCCATTAGGTTTGGCATTTTACATCATGTGAGGACAGGGGAAAGGCCCTCTGACCTAGTACTATATTGAAATGAGATATTTGGGCTATCACTATGGCAATTGTTTCTGTGGACATCATTAGCCAGAAGCTGTACTATTATATAATCTCCTTAGAGAGCAGAGTGTAGGTCCCAAAGTACCAAGTTGATAACAGCCAAATGTTTTCTATTGCCAATCAAGTAGAAGTCTGGTGAGGACCCACTTCAACCTGGCAAAAAAATAAGAACCTGAGTAAAAGTGTTCGCTATCTGCAAGGTAACAGGAGATGGCCACAAAAAAGTAAAGGAGATTTGTAATGCAAGCCAAACTATTCTTCATGCATTGTCAATGTTTTGCTAGTTTTTGTACTGCAAATTGCATTGTGCTTGGTTGAGATATGTTTAATTACAAGCAGAATTGTAGTATCAATTACAAATCTTACAGAAAAGCAGTATTTTGCCTCTACCTATCATCTCTAGTGTGCCATGCTTTATGGCAATAACAGTTTAAAGCTTCTCTATTTTGCAGAGCTTACTACCCACCTTATTATATTGAATTGGATCTTTCTTATGAACAAGTATTAGATGAAAGCTCCAATGGCATAATTTGAGTCCTGTTGAGCTTGAGTCCTAGCTGTGTGACTCAAGAGCATGGTAAAATGCCCAATTACTGTGCATTTTTGTATACACATTGATCATTGGCAAAACTAGCAGTGCAAGGTGTCCTTCTGAGGTGCCTTTAACTTCTTAACTTTTTGGGTTGACTTCTGGTCTATATGGATATACTTGGTGCACTGGCAAAAAAAATTAGCACGTTTGTTAATGTGAAAAGCTAAATCTAGAGAGAAGTCAGTGAGATTTTCCTGTAAGCCTCAGTTACAATGCATAAAGGGCCATCAGTCTCTCTCCTTGTTTTGTATAAATTGGTAGCAAGTAATATAATTTAGTGAAACATTTACAAAATGAGTTAGATTAACAGTATTGGGATCAAATTACATTGGAAAAAAAGGTGTTGCATAGATAATTTATATAAAAACAGATCCATAGGATGTTCCAGACTTGTCCAGCATTGGAATATAATCACAAATCCTGTTGTTATAACTATAATAAAAGAAAAAATAACTTGAAGTGCTTCTCAATTTGTGATAGTCCTCAGAGGGCCCTGTGGCTTAGTGGTAGCACACCCAGTCTCCTGTCACACCCCCCCCACTCCAGCAAGAAGGGCTTTCCATCCATTTCCAAACTCTTATATGTGGCTTAGCTTCACATCAGGGTTTTCAACATCCTTACCATGGCCTTACTACAGCAGGGGAGGGAGTGGAGGAAATGAGGCTTATGCCCCTCCTGCAACAAGGACGGTTGATAGGGGAGCCTGGGCCCTCCCATTCTACAGGTTCAGACGCAGGGCCCTATGAGAGCCAACTTTCTCCAGCACTCTGAAATTCCCTCAGAATTCCCTGGGTCACTTCCTACCATCCATCTGCACCCCCTCCCTCCGTGTCTCCAAAATCCAATAAAAGGATAGCAAAAGAAAAGATGATACAACTAAACTAGTTCAGCAGGTAGTCTTCTTCATAATGCACAGGCTTGTTCAGGAGACCTCAGGGTAGGTCTGTTTTCCTCCCCCGCTTCCGAGCTGAGTTGCTCCCTTTTATGCTTCCTCTCCAGTGGGAGAAGGCTCTGCCGGTGCTTGACTACCTGGTCCCAGTATTGTCCTTTAACCTCTTCAGGCCCAGTGTGAAGTTTGTACACCCCATTATACAATAGAAGTACACACCGCATTACTGCAATGCACCCTTCCCTAGAGTGGAGAACAGTGATGGAATAGTACACAGCACAAAAGTGAAGAGGGGTGAAACCAAGACCTATCGATAAGTTTTGGGCACAAGAAGTCCCACAGATAGGTGCATTAGAACTTCAGAGATAGTGCTGCAAAAGCAAAACCTCCTTTGGCTTTGACCATCTATTTATCTTATTTGTAAACTATATATTATTGCAAGATGGAACAATATGCAAATTGCATCTTGCTCTTTTGGTTGAGAATTAATTAGTTCCAAATGAGAAACAATAAAAATTACTATGTACGCTGACAGGATAAAATGTGTCATTTCAAAACAAAACTACCAATAATGCAGTACTGATGGGACAGATACAAAGTTATCTTGTTGTAAAGTTTCTTTGTTATGAGATCATACTTTAAAGATTTGGTAGAAATCCAGTTTTCACATCCAGGTAAGGAGACTATAGTGTTTTAAATTCAACTGTGTTTAATATGATGAAACCAATACAAAAAATTTCAAAGTGTCAATGGGGCATAGATATAAAAGTCATTAGTATTTAAGGACAGATACCACTCCAGTAATAATGGTTATTATGGGCCAATGTATAAATTGTTCACATTATCCAGTGAAACAATTATTCTAATCCATTTGACTACAAATGTGCATTGTTAATGACTGGATCGTTAACCTTAACAATGTCAAAGTGTTCTCACTATCCAATTCAACTAAATTACTGCTTAAGATAATAGTTAGTCACACATTTTGCATAAAAGATTTTTTCTAATACATGATTGGGTCCTAACAAATGTAGCAAACCACTCCGTCACTGTAAGCAATTTTGGAGGTAGATTTTCAGAGAGAGAGAATAGTGGAGTGTGTGCGTGCGCGTGGGGGGGGTGGGGTGGAGATCTGTAACCATTCATTTTAGAATTGTTGTAGTCTGCTATATTTTCTCTTTTTAAAGTGAGTTTTTTAATGCTTGCAAACAGGTGGAGCATGGCCCAAGTGAGGTGTTTTGTAATGTTGACCTTAGTCTTCTATGGCTGAAGAGGTACCAAACTTGGGTCACTACATTGCCGTATAACAGCTATCAATAACAGGGTCAGATTTGAGTCAGTGATTTAGACTTGCATGTGAACTTGTCCATGGGATTGAGGTTGTTAGTACCAGACACAATGTTCCTTAAAAGGATTTACAACCAGTGATTCAAACACAGTTAAGAGACCACTCCTTGCCTTGACTCTCTATTGTAAGTCAGCACATGTAATATTTTTTACTAAGGCCTTGATCCTGGGATTGGATCCATGCAGGCAGATGCCTCCAAGGAGTCCCACTGAAGTCATTAGTGCTACATAAGAATTCATTTATGCAGATCTTATAGGAGGATGAGAGCTTTAGACTGTCCATTTTAATGACCCATCCTCATCTGATTTTGTGTAAGCAGTGGGCAAACTGTCAGTGTTTAAACAATATCAATGAGAAGTGTAAGAAGAGATTTATCTCTGGAGAAGGCTTCTAAGTAGCTGATGGCATTCTCTTAATTTTGAAAAAATTCTCAGTCATGCATAATTTTCCAAGTATAATATCCTACAGATGTGGGACATGTGCCCTCAGGTATGTTCCATAGTACAAACTCTATACATAATGCAGAACTATACAATATGCATACACTAACTTTTCCACTGCATTAATAAATGTCCTGATAATGTCCTTGATGCCACAATAATGCACCCCCAACACACACCACAAAGTTGTCAGAAAACATGTTCTAGTTTAATACTCTACCTATTGTCCTAATCCAGGCTACTGCGGTATAAGAGAGCTGCTGTGAATTCTCTGCATAGGAACTCACTTGTGAGCCAACCGCAGTGTTACCAACTATATCAGATACAGACAATATAGAACTGGCTTAAAGAAGTGCATGAAGAAAATAAAATCATAAAGCAGCACCGATAATATTAGACTAGTGCTATTCTTGTGAAAATCACCATATGCTGCTAGAATGGAAGTCTGTTACAAGCAGGACACACTTCAACTATATAAATATACACATTTTAATGCCAAAAATTTCACATCCTCCATGGTGGCCAAGTACTTGGGATCTAGCCAAAAACAAATCTGATCAAATATCCTCCCGTGTTTCAGACAACTAATTATCACATTCCTGAAAGACAGATAGGAATCTTTATCAGCCTCTGATTTAGTGAGGTAATTTTCCAAAGGCAATACAAAAGATCAGTTTTACTTCTGTATCTACTGATGGTGACAACAGCTGACCTTTGGGGGACATCTGCACCCTTCTTGACTCCTACTGTAGTATGAAAACTCTACTGCAATATAAAATCAGAGAGAGAGAGAGAATATGAATATAGGCCATTGGTCTTGTTAGAGCCAGTGAACCTTTGTTTAGGCCTTTTGAAAAATAGTAAAATGCATGGTGCTCATTTTTCAAAGATATTCATATGGCCCAAGAAAATGCTATAGTACAAAGGTAGGCAACCTATGGCACGTGTGCCGAAGGCAGCACGTGAGCTGATTTTCAGTGGCCAGGTCCTGGCCACCGGTCCAGGGGGCTTTGCATTTTAATTTAATTTTAAATGAAGCTTCTAAAGCATTTTAAAAACCTTATTTACTTTACATACAATAGTTTAATTATATAGTATAGACTTATAGAAAAAGAGACCTTCTAAAAACGTTAAAATGTATTACTGGCACATGAAACCTTAAATTAGAGTGAATAAATGAAGACTCTGCACACCACTTCTGAAAGGTTGTCGATCCCTGCTATAGTATATAAACATGCTTTGTGAATGAGAATACCATTGTTGGATATATTATGCTAGAAGTGGGTTTGACTGAAAAAGGTACTTTTAAAAAAAATTTTATTATGGAGTCAACGACATTCTGAGGATAATTTTCAGAGTGTGATGGAAATTTTACTATATGCAAATTGTATAAGTCTGCATTATGCAAAGTGTGCATGTTACAGGAACATACTGCAGGAAACAGAGCAGTGCATGCTGCTTAGATGCTAGACACAGAGCACTATTAAATGGGGATACTGCTGTGCTAGTAGTACCAAAAATGCATTTCACCATTATGTGGGTGAAATTTTAAAGGAAAGAAATTTTGGAACCATGGGCAAATCGCTAGCCGAAAATCAATCTGTTCTGTTAATAATACTTGGTGCTTTCCACCCTCAGCATGCTCCATACAACACTAACCATAAATCATTAATTTGTTAATATCAGAGATTATTTAATATTAATTTACATAGGAACTTTCACAAGTATATAGCATTACAAACTACAGGGATCCATGTATTTTACAAAATATACTATGGAACTCAGCAGCTTTTATTTATGATGCCAGAAATGCTATATGACTGCTTTATGACCATGCTATGAAGAAAAATACTCAGGTAACTGTAAATTTCAAGAGAACTATATTAAGCATAATGCATTTGTGCATTTAATTTATCCAGAAGCATTTGTCCAGTAGTCTTGCATAAGTTTTGTGAAGACTCTACGCTGACCATGAATGGTCAGAACCTTGGCTTTGCATTGCCTCAGTAAGGTGACTTCTAGAATCATCATGCTCTTTAGCACTATTGGTTCAGACTCCTATTCATGATAGCACTTAGGAAGGTGTTGACTTAAGTCTCATTAAGTATGTCCTTAAGTGATTTGCTGATTAGGGTTGGAGTTAAGCATATGCTTAAATGATTTTCTGAATTTGAACCTCTGTGGGAAGAGAGCCACCATCATCATCACTTCCTGCTGCATCTAGAATTTTCCCTGAAAGTCTCCCTCTAACTCTGCTTCAGATAATATCACAGCCCATAATGGTACACCGCTACTCCTATATAACGCGACCCGATATAACACAAATTCGGATATAATGCAGTAAAACAGTGCTCCGAGGGGGTGGGGCTGTGCACTCCGGTGGATCAAAGCAAGTTCGATATAACGCAGTTTCACCTATAACGCGGTAAGATTTTTTGGCTCCCGAGGACAGCATTATATCGAGGTAGAGGTGTGTATGACTGCAGTTTATCTAAGCAATTTAAATGACTGGTTTTGTGTTTAATTGAAACAAAGCTTGCAACCACTGTCTTGCATAAAAAAGTCTGTCATTTACACATAGTTGGATCTCTTGAGACAATGCATTAGACCAGGGGTTCTCAACCTTTTTCTTTAAACCAAAGCCATACTGAGGAATTTTTAAATGTTAATAAATAGCAACTTATTCATTGTACCAAAATGTTAATAAATTCTAGTGATAATTATTTTTCTATTATTTAAGATCAGTATTTCATAAATATTTTTAAATTGAATTAGACCTTTTAACATAATTAGGACTCTTATTCTGGCCTCACTGGTAAGTACAGGAGTACAAGTAAATGTATGCATTGTTGAACATAAGTTAGTCATTTTACCATTTTATCAAAGTATCTCAAATACTTTCCCCAAGCTTGGGTAGATACTCTCCCCATGTTAGAGATGAAGAAAATAAGATGGATAAATTATTCAACCCCTCCAAGGCTACATACCAAGTCAGGATTTAGTTCAATGTAGAACAAAATGCCTCTCTCTTACTCCTAGCCCATAGCTCCAGACTGTGTTGATTCCTCACATGAAGTGCAAAAATTCCATACAACTCTGCAAATAGAATCATATCTAATTTACAGTTGTATTTTCAGAATGGCAACCTGCAGTTTATGCTTTAATACACACAGTGCCCAGAGGATGGTGGTTTTGCTATTGAACAAGTTTTTTGCTCTTTGTTTTGGAATGAACTACTGTAGCAGATTAGAAAAGACACGTTCAAAAGGAAACTAGTACTCCTCTCCCTGGCCTTACTATGGATGCTAAATGCATAGTGACTGACCCAAATAAATAAATCTTTTAGGACAACATGTTCTAAGTGACCCATTTTTAAAATTTGCTGCAGTTAAGGACTACCAGCAAGTCCTTTTATCTTAGCACCTTAACTGGCTGTATGTGATGTTGACTAATAAATTGTATTAAGGGGCTGATAGGAGCTGATGAAAGCTTGTAGGGAAGCCAACAAGGCTTTTTGAATGTTGTTCATAAGCATTTCAATCAAATGTTTTCCATAGTGCTCCTACGTAGCCCTATACTTACGCACAGCAAATACCTCTCCACTTCACCTATCAGACAGCACTATGTCAAGGCTGCTTTCAGTGTTGATCTAATGCTTAAGAAATAGCCCTGGTAATGTCCCTCAAAGCTGACAGAACTGAAATACTGTGGTAATTTTGTTAAGGCTCCTCCAGTACGTTAGTGTTTAAGGAATTTCTCAGAAAAGTTGTGTACCAAATACAAATTTTCTGGGTGTCCTTGCAATTCACCAGACTCAAATTTATTTAAAAGATTACCAGTGCATCTTGTATAAAGTTTAGGATACGTGTGACTAGACTACTTATGTAAAACACCTAGTGAGCCAACTTGTATACTGATCGAATTGCTGGGGTTTTCCACCCTTTTCAGAGATCAGGTGCAGAGGTGTGTGTTTAAGGGAGGAGGAAATCATCTTTAACAATAAGTGATCTGTGGTTCTAATTCTACTTCACATTGTTCCAGATTAGTGCTCCTAATGGCATTTCACACGTCTCCTCTCTTCATCCAAAAGCATATACTCACATATACTGAAAGACTTTTCTGTATTGTTTCAAGCATCTCACCTTCTATGGCATTTGTAGATCAATCTTCTGCATATCCTACATCGAAAGCTGTCTAAGGCTAAGTAAAATTCATCCACTGCTCCCTCTTATTGACTCTTCTCAATGTTCAGTTGGAATGGGTAAGCATGACCTTTCTTTTGTAAATTCATGCTGCCTCTTTGAAACTATACATTTATATTGTGTGCACAATAGTTTTGTGCCACTTACATATTTCCAAATGTTGCCACTGCCAATTGACCTTACAGTACTTGCAGGGCCATTGCTGCTTATCAGTTTCTTTCCACACTATTGCTTTCCCCATCTTTATAACAAATTGATTGGCTGCTTATATGGGGACTAGGGAATGAACCATCACTTAAACAAAGTTGTTAAAATTAAGAACTAGCACAGGTTGATTTTGTGTGTCACATGTGGTACCTAGGAGTTTAGTTGGGATCAGCTTTAGCTCACAATAAATGAATTACACAGCATCACACACAGATCTTAAACTGGAAGGCTTGTACACAACTAAATATATGGTTACAGATTCCAAGACAAGAAAACAGTTGCCACAAACGTGACTGCCAAGTTTGGAGTGGAGGTATATAGTGGGACGTGACTGCATCAGGTGTACATTTAGAGAAGCTGTGTACAGCATAATCATAACTTTGCCCTGATTTACACTTAGTCATTACTATTGGCTTGGTCTTGCAAGGTGCTAAGCACACTGGCCCAGATCCAGAGCAGCACTGAAGCATGTGCCTAAACATAGGTACATGAGTGGTCCCATTAGAACTAAGCACATACTTAAATATTCTGCCATAAGGGCATTATAAAAATGACTGACCATGTCCAGATTAAAAAGAAAATTTGTAATCAGGTTCAACCAAACTCAAAGGTACTACATGCGACAAAAAAAAAAAATCAGTAATCTATAAGGTTAGAGAAAAGAGTTTTTCCTTTTGACGCAGAGGTTCTCTTTCAGTCTTTTCTGACATAATTTGAGGTCATCATCACATTTTAGATATTCTCTCCTTAAAATAAAGAAAAACTGGCAGATTAACGTTTTGTTCGAGTCCCAGAAGACTGAAATAGATGTTCTCTTGAGCTCAATTATCAAATAATATAATATACCCTTCCAGCATGATTTATAGAACTATTTAAAGGAGACTTAAATTCCTACCCCCAGAGATAAGGCTATTGGAACAATGCATCATCCTTTTAATGAGATTTAATTACGTTATTTGTTTGGTTTGCTTATCTTAATGATATTACTAAGTGTTCTATTTTATGTTTTTATAATGGTCTCATTGTCAGTCAAGGTTATGGATAACTCTGAAATTAGAACACACACCCTCATCGAACAGTGATGCACACACAACCAGGGGTGCTATCCTGGTAAATAAAAATGAAAAATTGGAATCTCTGTTGAAGCTGCATTGCCAGGAAGCTAAGGGCTGTGCCAGTTCACAACATAGGGTCTCTGTGTGGATAACAGGACTCAGGAAAGCCCCATGGTCTATATCATGGAAATGCAAGCCACACCCATTCCCCCTTGTTGGGGGGAAAATCTCTCAGATATCTCTGAGATATCAAAGCCCTTCTTCAGCAACCCTGGGCAGTCTTCCCATTCACTACTCCATAGTCCCTCTGGCACTCTCTAGCCAACAGTCAAAGCTCAGGGACCCTCTAGCCAACAGTCAAGGTCTTTACCCTCCCTGAGCCCTTTCCTTACCACCTGGCACTTCCCCTTTCTCTGGGTTTTCCAGCTTCACCACTCCCTCCTCCCAGGGAGTAATTGCAGACTACCTGTCTCTTCAGCCTCCAAACATTTCTCCCAGGCAGTGACTGCAGCCTATTGCCCAGCAGCCCTTCTGCTACCAATTTCCTGTCTTTATAGTCCCAGCCCAGCTTGTTCCTCCTCAACTGAGCTCCCACCCTCACTAAGTTAAGGAACTACTTAGCCAGCTGATTGCTCTCAGCTGTGACTTGCTGTGTTCATTAGCCCCATGGGTGCTCCAGGGCTGGAGCAGCCACAGGGAAAAAATGGAGGGTACTGAGCACCCATCAGCAGCCTCCCTATCAATCAGCTTTCCCCCGAACCCCCAGTGCCTCCTGCCAGCAGGTGGGCCCCACTGAACAGTGCCTCCCCCTCCCTCCTGCCAGCTGTAGCCAGCTGGGGGGAGGGCACAGCATGCTCGGGGGAGGGGGCAGAACAGGATGAGAAGGGGCAGGGTGGGGCCTTGGGGGTGTTTGGTTTTGTGAGATTAGCAAGTTAGCTTAGTTACCTTAGAGCAGTGGCTCTCAACCTTTCCAGTCTACTGTACCCCTTTCAGGAGTCTGATTTGTCTTGTGTACCTCAGTTTCACCTCAGTTAAAAAACTACTTGCTTACATAATCAGACATAAAAATACAAAAGTGTCACAGCACATTATGATTGAAAAATTGCTTACTCTCTCATTTTTACCATATAATTATAAAAAAAATCCATTGGAATATAAATATTGTACTGATATTTTAGTATATACAGCAGTATAAACAAGTCATTGTCTGTATGAAATCTTAGTTTGTACTTACTTTGCTAGTGTTTTTTATGTAGCCTGTTGTAAAACTAGGCAAATATGCTAGATGCGTTGATGTACCCCCAGATCTCTGCGTACCCCTGGTTGAGAATCACTGCCTTAGAACACAACAGGCATAACTTGCCTTTTAAACTTGTGTTAAAACCACTGTAAGAAAGGGGAGAATCAGGATCAGAGAGACTTACTGTGGGGTAGCAAACAGCAGATGTGTAGTGTGTGCACACAAATCACTAGGTGTGCATTTGCTCTGTTTGAGCAACACCCCAAATTAATGTCTGAACAGTAAAATGAAGTGTAACCTATTACAAATTGAGAAACATTTGCTATTTAAGTAAACAAATTATTCTGTGATGGCTGTACACAAAAGTGGGCATAGCTTTTTAACTGTAGAAAGGTGGATAGGTACTGGTTTATGCTTGAGAAGCACAGTTAAAATGGAGATACAGATTGTTTAACTGATTCAGGATGACAGTTTGTAGATTAAATATATTCCTTAAAGTCAATAAAGTTTACTATCAATTGTCATTTGAAATCAACTATTTCTTACAAAATTATGTCGATTCAACGTTAAGGTGGTATAGTTAATCGCACATAGGTGAGAAAATATGGAGTTGGCATTGATCTAGTAAGTAAGTCAGTAACATCTCAACTACTGTTTCTACATTAGACAGATTTATAAAAATGCTGTCATATACATTCAAGGGGACAGCACTGTTGTTTATGTTATTTACTAGGTGATTCTGGTAGATTTCCAGTTTTATCAAATTTGCAGACCGCAGATGCTGTACAGTGGGATTTGAATGCCTCTGCTAGGCTACATTTCATGAATATTGCATACAGGGTGCAATCTTTTGGCAGCCCAAAAGGCCAGTGTTTGTGTCATGATCCATTTTTATTTTTATTGCTTAGAAGTTTTTCATTCTATTATTTTAATTCACTGATCTGTTTGTGTTGTACTCTCTAAAGACAAATACTGACTAAGCTTTTTTTGAGACACAAGTTTAGTTTGAGATTCTAGCAGGAGTAGGAAAATGGATTTCTTTTTCCCCTCAATAACTGATCTAGTGAAAAACAATGCCAGTTTCCACTTCTAAAAGTGCACTAAAATTCACAGTGTGGTGATAAGAATAGCAAATTTTATTATCAGAGGTGAAAGGTAATGCAAAGGAAAGTTCAGTGTCTGTGAGAAAGTGTTCAAGTGTAGAGAGAGACAGTAACACACAGTCACTGAAAATGTAATCATTACCTTGACCTTGAATTTACATAGACTAGAACAGCTGAAGACATACATGATCCACAGTGTGTCATTTGTTTCTGTCCAATGAAAGCATGAATCTGTCAAAGCTCTCTTCCTGCTTGCAGACACTAAGCAAAGTGATTTGGGGGAAAAAAAGATGTTGTTGTAGTTTCACCACTACCCAGGTGAAGAAGCCCAGTAGACTTCAGTGCCCAATATCAAAGCACTTCAAGTATCACATTTTATTTAACATCTTTGATATTGGGCACTGAAAAAACCTGGCAGGCTGAAATGGTGGCAGCTCACGTGAAAAGAAAAGAAGACACGAGTCATTAAAACAGGCTGAGTAAGTAAAAAAAAAAAAAACTTTACTACACTAATGTGGTGTGCAGCAGAGTGGAAATTTCCTGAGCATGAGAAAAGGTTTTCCTGAAGGGGCCACCAGCAACATCCCTGCAAATCAGTTAAACTCAGAAAGCCTTAGCACAGCTGGATTAAGGTACAGGTAGGGCAGCAGCTGGGGATTATAGGCTAATACTCATTGCCCGACTAATATCGAAAGCAACCCAAATGCTGCTATCAATTTACAGTCCAAATAAACCAGAGATTGAGCTAGAATTGATTTTTTTTTAAACTAGTCTCCCTCAAAACACTATTTCCAAACAAGAAGCTCTGAAAGCAGAAACTAAAGCTTGCAATAAGGTAGGCTGGAATGATGGCAACTGAGCTATTTTATTAGCTGATTTTTAAACTCTCCTTAGTAATTTTTCAAAGCAAAGAGCCCCTGTGAAGTAATACTTTTTTTGCTGTTCTGTCTTGGACATAATATAATCTAATACCCCCTGAGTTATTGGACTCCAGGGTTCCACAGAGTAAGAAACTCCTGCAGGTTCTGCAAACAAGGCAACATCTTTACTGAAGCTAGCATAACGTTCAAACTGTTTGACCGTAGGGATCAATGCTGCTCCCTGCCGAGGCCTGCAGCAGGTATCTTCATTATAACATACTGGATAGCAAGAGGGTTTTTCTTACACCACATCAGGCTACAGGGAATGTAACAATGCAAAGGCTTCCTTGAGGGTTGCTCAGCACAACAATATTGTCTGGCTATGGCGAAAGGACAGGAGACATTTGACATGGGTTTAATCAGGCTGCAACTTTATTATTAGATGTCTGGGACTACCCAGCAGATAACAGTGTACAGTGCAGGTAACCCCATGTTTATTCCATAATTACCCACGCTGCTTTTACCAGTTCCCCCTCTTTTTCCATCCAGATCCCTCCAACAAATCCATTGCCGGGACTTTACCATACCTGGGGTGAGGGCTTCCATCAGCTCTGTGATGTTACACCCCATAATGCTTTATAGACATATGCTTATGAGTGTAAATATGACATAACTGGAATGTGCTTTATGCTAGATATGCCATGTAACATATCTCTGCAAAGATTATGATCTACTGGATATATTCATTGTATTTGTATGCATGTATCATTTTTGTATTCAAAGTTATCAATATTGGCGATGTACTTGTTTGATTTTAAGAAGCCTCAGTGAAGCAGTTGGTCAGCTTCTTGAGAAAAGACTATTCTCAGTAAGTGCCCAATCAAGAAACACTTAAGCTAACCATGAACTTTGAGAGATGCCAATCCACATCTGAGCTTTCCTGGGAATGTGGCATTGGCCTGCAAGGAAGTTGAGTCATGCATGGATATGTGACTCCAAAACTCCATCTTGGAGCTGGAGTCTGCATAGGAGAGGGGAAAGGACAGTTACCTGTTCCGTAACTGGCGTTCTTTGAGATGTGTTGCTCCTGTCTATTCCACAGTAGGTGTGCGTGCTCGCCACGTGCACTGGTGCCGGAAGTTTTTCCCTTAGCAGCATCTGTAGTGGGGGAGCACCGCTGCGACCCCTGGAGTGGTGCCGACATATCGCGCTATAAAGGGGGCTGCGTGCTCCCCCCACCCTCAGTTCCTTCTTGCCAGACAACTCCGACAGAGGGGAAGGAGGGTGGGACGTGGAATAGACAGGAGCAACACATCTCGAAGAACGCCAGTTACAGAACAGGTAACTGTCCTTTCTTCTTCGAGTGATTGCTCCTCTGTATTCCACAGTAGGTGACTCCAAGCTATACCTGACAGAGGTGGGTAGGAGTTCTAAATGATAAAGGTTAAGGGTTACCTGGGCGGAGCACTGCCCTACCAAACCCGGCGTCGTCCCTTGCTTGGGAGACGATCGCATAGTGCGATGCAAAAATGTGGACAGAGGACCACGTAGCAGCCCTGCAGATGTCCTGAATAGGGACATGAGCTACATAAGCCGCTGATGAGGCCTGGGCTCTAGTCGAATGCGCCTTAACAATAGGAGGTGGGGGAACCCCAGCAGGTCGTAACACGTGCGTATACACAAGGTGATCCAGCGGGAAATCCGCTGGGTGGAAACCGGTTGCCCTCTCATGCGCTCGGCCATAGCAATGAAAAGCTGAGGGAATGTCCGGAATGGCCTTGTTCGATCTAAGTAAAAGGCCAGCGCCCTACGCACATCTAGCATGTGTAGGCGTCGTTCCTCATTGGAGGAATGGGGCTTAGGACACAGGACAGATAGGAAGATGTCCTGGTCCATATGAAACGCCGAGACCACCTTCGGTAGGAAGGCCAGGTGCAGGCGAAGCTGGACCTTCCCCTTATGGAAGACAGTATATGGGGGTTCCCGAGGTCAGCGCCCTAAGCTCCGAAACCCTGTGGGCTGAGGTGATAGTCACCAAAAACGCCACTTTCTCAGATAAGTGGGATCAGGAACAAGTGGCCAAGGGCTCAAAGGGAAGTCCCGTGAGGCGTGACAGTACCAGGTTCAGTTCCCAAGGGGGAACCAGGGGTCTAGCATAAGGGAACGCTCTGTCCAAACCCTTTAAAAATCTGGAAGTCATGTGGTGGGAGAATACTGACTGTCCCACCACCAGAGGGTGGAAGGCCAAAATGGCCGCCAGGTGCACCCTGATCAAGGAGGGAGCCAGCCCATGGGTCCTAAGGGACAGAAGGTAGTCCAGGACCAGCTGGAGTGGAGCAGACATGGGGGAGGAACCTCTCTCCCTCACCCATGAGGAGAACCGATACTACTTAACCAGGTAGGCCCTCCATGTGGACAGCTTCTTGCTTTCAAGCAGGACCCGTCTAACATCCTCGGTACACCTCCCCTCCTCTGCATCTAGCCACGGAACAGCCACGCCGTCAGGCTGGAGCGGGGCCAGGTTGGGATGGAGGAGACGACCTCCCTCCTGGGAGAGGAGGTCCGGGCAGAGCGTCAGCCTGTGAGGGGGGGCCACCAAGAATTGCAGTAAGGTCCCATACCAATGTTGACGGGCCCAATCCGGGGCTATCAGGATAATCCTCGCCGTGTCTGACTTCACCTTCTGTAAGACCCTGCCTATAAGGGGGAAGGGCGGGAAGGCGTACATCAGGGGCCCCGACCAATCGAGCAGGAATGCGTCCGTCATGGCCCCATCGCCTTCTATCACCCTGGAGCAGAACCTGGGACACAGGCGGTTCTGGGCGGTGGCTAATAGGTCTACCTGGGGAGTGCCCCACTGAAGGAAAATCCACTCTGCCACCTCCCTGTGCAGGGACCACTCGTGTTGATGTGAGAACACCCTGCTCAGGTGATCCGCGAGCGTGTTGCTCTCGCCGGGTAGGTGGAACGCTCGGAGAAGGATGTTGTGGGCTATACAGAACTCCCACAGGAGTTGGGCTTCCTGGCATAAGGCCCTGGAGCACGTGCCCCCTTGCCTGTTGATGTAATGCATTGCGGTGGTGTTGTCCGTGAGGACTCTGACCACCTTCCCTCATAAGTGCTGGCAAAAGGCCAGGCACACCAGGCGCACTGCCCTGAGTTCCCTGACATTTATGTGCAGGGTCAGTTCCCCAGGAGACTACATACCCTGGGTCCTGATGTCCCCCAAGTGGGCTCCCCATCCCAGGTCCGAGGCATCCGACACTAGATCTAGTGAGGGAGAGGGGTCTTGGAAGGGGATACCCCGGAGCATGTTGCTCAGGAGGAACCACCATTGAAGGTCTGCAACCACCGTTGGCGGCACCGTGACAACCTTGTCCAGGCCGTCCCTGGCCTGGGAATAGCGGGAGGCCAACCAGAGTTGGAGGGGCCTCATCCGGAACCTGGCGTGTCGCACCACTGTGGTGCATGCTACCATGTGGCTGAGGATTTGAAGGCATATCCGAGCCGTAGTTACCGGGAAGGCAGTGACCGAGGTGATGAGGCCTTTGAGCGCCTCGAACCTGTCCTTTGGAAGGGAGGCTGTGGTCGCCTGGGAATCCAGTGGCGCTCCTATGAATTCTATGCGCTGGACAGGAACTAACATGGATTTCTCCTCGTTTACCACCAAGCCCAGAGCTGAGCAGGTGTGTAGCAAGAGGGATATTTGCTGCTGCACCTGGGACCGGGCCTGGCCCTTGAGCAGCCAATCGTCCGGGTAGGGAAAGACCTGCAGCCCTCTCCTCCTGAGATGGGCCGCTACCACCGCCATACATTTGGTGAAGACCCTGGGGGCTGTCGAGAGGCTGAAGGGGAGGACCATAAACTGGTAGTGGTCCTGACCCACCAGGAAACGGAGGAAGCGCCTATGACCCTCAAAAATGTGGATGTGGAAGTAGGCATCCTGAAGTCCAGCACTGCAAACCAATCCCCCGGGTCAAGGGAGGGAATAATAGAGGCTAGGGACACCATGCGGAATTTGCAGCATACCAAGAACTGGTTGAGCTTCTGCAGATCAAGGATGGGCCGAAGCCCACCCTTCGCCTTTGGGATGGAATAAAACCCCTTGCCCCGGAATTCCCAAGATGCACCACAGTTCTATCTGGGGGCTGCTGACAGGCCCACATGGCATATAGCATCGGTATTAGCTGATCCCATAATATGCCCCTCCTTGCATGCCAACTGAGTATCGCTTCATCACCGAAGCCCAGCTGCAAACCCTCGAGCAACCTGGATGCATGCCTGGGCCCAAAAGACAATCCTGTGCCTGCAGATCCACACCACCGTCTGCATGGCCGGTCATCCAACATCTGTAATGAGATTACAGCAAATTAATGTGGATTTACTGCCTGAGGTCTTACATACGTTCAGTATGCATCCGAATGCCAATGCCCAATTGCCTGGATTGCCTCTGCTCCCATACCTACCTGTGCTGCTGTTGCCACCCCAATTCTGAATGAGTGGGAACCAAATTCATGGGCTGGCAGCCCCAACTTCATCAGCCCCCATCTCAACATGGTAATAAATTGATATGTTGTGAGGGGACTCCTGTCACCATGCATAAAAAGGGGCCCTTTGGCCGTATAACCCTATAGGCTTTCAAAGCCTAAACTGGGCAGACCCCAGGTTCACAGATTCACCCCAGCCGACTTGATCCGTCTTTGACCATCACAAGTGTAATATCACTAAATGCTCATGCCATTGCATATCCTGTTGAGTCCTTACTGGACCCAGGTACTAGTGAATGAACTCCCAGCCAAAAACTTTCGAACTAAAAAACCACTGCAAGGATCAGGATAACCATTTAGCCTATTAACAAATGCAATGGCAGAAAAGCGATTCAAGATTATGGAGGACGCCAGTTGATAGGTTGCCAACAGCAGCATGTACCGCAGTACCTGTTTCTCTATAATGGGCCATATTGTTGACCGGCCTTCTTGATCCTGAAATTACATGAAATCATTAAAACTTCTCTCATAGCTCTGCCATATGTGCGGAGCAACTGATCTCTGTGCCACACCGACGACCATTCTACTCCAAGGTTCCTTAGCACTAGTGGCATCTGCCTGGGTTCCCAGCTGGTTCCTGGTGCCAACTCCAGAAATCTGTGGACCTGAAAATGAGACAAGGCGTGTGCTATGCCATTGTCAACCCCAGAGGTTATGAAGCAATGTAATTCCCTGGTGCCTTTCCGGGGGCCAAGCCTTGAGGCGAAACACACAAGTTGTGCTCAGGCAATTGGTTGGATGGCCCTGCCACTGTACCCCCGAATTCATCCACGTGGAATTATTGTCTTAACAACATGGCCAAACCTCACCCCTGACTTTAATTATTATTGTACATAAAGGGGATAAGAACCCCCATTAAACCAAGCTCACAGATTTGCTGGGGTAGTCCCACAGGAGGCCATAGTCCATTCCACTGCTGCTTGAAGCTAGCCTTGGGGGGGGAAAACACAAGTTGTCCACCAGTAGTTGGTTGGAGGGCCCTGCCACTGTACCCCAAATTCATTCTTGTAGAATTATTGTCTTAACATGGCCAAACCCCACCCTTGACTTGAATTGTTATCTTACAGAAAGGGTACAAGAAACCCCATTAAAAACCTAGACCACAAATTTGACCCGTTGGCTTTGCTGGAGTAGTCCCATATGAGGCCTTAGCCCAATTCCATTGCTTGAAGCTGGCCCCTTGCACCGGCCTGTATTCTGTCACCCACGCCTCGTTCAAACGGGGCCTACCTGCAGGTGGCATTTATTCTACCCGGCATCCTGTACCATTGTGGCATGAATGTGCTGAGACACCCAAACAATGACTTGCATGCATGCCTGAACGTACAGAAGCCGCAAAAGCCAGTGCTATAATTAAATGTATGCCCCGAATGTATTGCATGCCCACCCGATTATTTTTATTTATATTTATATATATATATTATATATATATATATATATAAAAAAAAAAAGGCCGGGCTTCTCTCTGAGTAAGCCTCAGCTATAACCCAAGCATAGCTAAGGAATGCAGCCTTAGCAAGACACTTCTCCCATGGCTGTCCCCAGCCATTGGAAGAACTTAAATTTAGCCTGTATCAGATGTGCAATACCCTGCATCTGCTTACTGGGGTGCGCCCCCCCCAGACGAGCCGAGACAGTGTCTGGCTGGCCCCTGTGATATCCCGTCATGGGTAAAGCCTCAGAGGAACCACTACTGCCTGCAATCCCCACCTTTGCACATCATTTGGTATGGGACTCTGAACCACCTCCTGTACCTCTCCCCAAAGCCAATCCAAACCCCCCTGCAATTAGGAACCTTTATCCATTGTTGATTTAACTCACTCCTGCCCTCGGTGTCTACAATCACCTGAGTGGAATGTCCTAGATCTGGGCAAACCATTACACCTTGTATGGCCTGCAAAGCTGTGGAAACAACCTCAGATGCAATAACCCTGATTACTTGTATCAAATCCCAGCTGACTGTCCCACCATCAAATGCAGTCAGCTCACTTGTGTGGGTGAGTGCTTCACCTTGAGCCCCCCCCCTTTACCCAAGCCTGATAGGCTGCCCTTGGTAATCAAAGGCACTATCCCAGGCTCCCCCAGGCCCTTGCCCTTGTTGCAAGGATCCTGCCCTTGGCTTGCCCCGGCCCAAATAACTGCAATCTGTCCGCCCTGTGCAGAGTTTGGCTCCTCCCCAATTCCCTGTTCCAGTGACACTAACTGGGAGGGAGAAGCAAAATTCAACCCCCATGCTGTCTCTTGCCCATGGCAGGAAAAAACAGAAACCCTGTTCCCTAAACCTCTATGCACCACACAGCTGCTATGATTCAGCCTTGGTCCATATAAAAAGGAAGGCTCTAGGCATGGCACTGCCCTCAAACCTTGCATTCCCAGGGGATGAGTCAGCAACCACTCTGCCCCTTTTGCAGCAGTTTTCATCCCCCCCACCATAAAGCACTCTTCCCTTCACTCGGCCAGGCCAGCCGAACACCCCCCTGCTTAAAGGTGCAGCGTGGTCATTCACAGTATCCTTTATGTTGCAATGTGGCTTCTTTGTTTTCACTGTTGTGAGGCAGACAATCACCTATATATTAAAGTCAGTCAAAATGAGGCTCAATTGAGCAGATTAGGATTTCCAAATGTACTCTCAAAATGTGGACTTTGACTCAATTATAACTGAAGCTTGACACTGAGCCCCATTTCTGCTTCTAGCCCTGATAATCAGATATGCATATGGATATGTTACAATGGCCTCATTTGAAGTTGCTAGAATACAAAAGTCTTACTGTATAGGGAAAAGTCTTTCCTGTGAGCATAGAGAGGAAAATGCATACTCACATTCTCTCTCTGATCTACTATGACATACTTACCAACTTCCTTGAAGCATATTGTAATTTATATTGAGGAAACCATATGGCTGAAATGTCAGTAACAGCAACCCAGAATGGGCTAATTAGTATCGCTCACGTAGAATAACTGGGATTTGTTGTGCATACAGAATTTTTCTTTTTTAACCCTGTTTTATGTTTTCAAGTGGGGCCTGCCATATCTGCCTTTGTCATATCGGTTTGAAAAATTCAAACAGCAGCTTGCACTGGACACACTGTGTGGCTTAAAAAGAAAAAAAAGTAGAAACTCTCCTAAGCTATTATTTTTATTTTTGCATTATATTACAAGCCTGTGCCCCAAATGACTGTTCAGACATATAACAGAGACGTTCTTTGCTCATGCCCCCACAAAGAGTTTGCAATCTAGGTTAATTGATCTAACTAGAGAAAAAGTCACCAGAACTGAGTTAACACTGAATTAAATATCTTTTCTTACAAAACATAGTAGACATCTAAAAATCTTACTGATATGCATTGCTAGGGTTACCATATTTTGTGCCTCCAAATGGAGGACACTCCACGGCCCCGCCCCCAGCCCCGCCCCCTCCCCAAAGTCTCCGCCCCCTCCCCTGCTTCCCGCGAATATTTGATTCGCGGAAAGCCTGAAGCAGGTAAGGGGGGGTGTGGGGGGAGGAGGCGCGGCCCAGGCTGGCCCCCCGGCGTTTCCAGCCTGGGTCAGCTCGGGCCCTGGGGTGCCAGCCCCGGCCGACCACCCCCGGCCCGCCCAGCACTGCCGGCCCCCGGCGGCCCGGCGCACCCCCCCGGCTCCCGGCCCCCCGCGGGCCCGGCTCCCCGCCGGCCCAGCTGACCGGCTCCCCGCGGGCCCGGCTGACCCGGCTCCCCGCGGGCCCGGCGGACCCGGCTCCCCGCGGGCCCGGCCGACCCGGCTCCCCGCTGGCCCGGCTCCCCGCGGGCCCGGCCGACCCGGCTCCCCGCCGGCCCGGCTCCCCGCGGGCCCGGCCGACCCGGCTCCCCGCCGGCCCGACCGACCCGGCTCCCCGCCGGCCCGACCGACCCGGCTCCCCGCGGGCCGGCTGACCTCCCGATTTTCCCGGACATCCCGGCTTTTGGGGATTTCCCCCCGGACGGGGATTTGAGCCCCCAAAAGCCGGACATGTCCGGGAAAATCCGGACGTATGGTAACCCTACGGGTGGGGGTGTGGGGTCTGGGAGGGATTAGGGTACAGGAGGGGATTCCGACCTGGGGCAGGGGGTTGGGGTGCCGGGTGTGAGGTCTGGGAGGGAATTTGGGTGTGGGAGGGGGTTCCAACCTGGGGCAGGGTTTCTGGGTGCGAGCTCCAGCCAGGCGGCACTTACCTCAGCCAGCTCCTGATCAATGGCACACGGGTGCTAATGCAGGCTCCTGACCCCTGGTCTCCCTCCACTGGCAGGCTCTGAGCAAGGCCTGCGCCGAGAACATGGATGACGAGCTCTCGATCCTGCTGACAGCACCCCCCAGCACAGACAAACTCCAGCACATCTTGGAGGTGAGCAGAATGGGGAGGGGCAGCAGGGGTTTTACCTTAGCCCTGGGGACTCCTAGAAAGAAGAGACTGGAAAATCCATGTTTCTATTGGATCCTTCCGAGTATGCATTCGTGATATAAACTCACTGGGTGACCTTGGGGTAACTCACTTCCCCCTTACGGCATCAGTCTTCTCCACTATCAAATCTACACTGGGGAAGAAGGACAGAAGCCCCGACAATCACCTTCACCTCTGGGTGTCTGGTCCTGGGAGCCGAAACCAACTGGACTATCTGCCCCATCTCCTAAACTGCCCTGTCTTTCCCTCCTAGGGCCTGGTCCTTAGTGCTCAACGTGGCCCCTTCCCAGCTTGTCCCTGACCTTTAAAGGACTCTCCAAGCCCCTCCCATGCCTGCTTCCCTTGGGGTCTCTCTCCTGGCTGAGCACAGGCTGCCCTTCTATCTCTCAGCAGGCCTGGGTCCTAATCACAGGCTGCGTCTTGTCACGTGACCCCCACACTTATTCCCTTCACCCTAGGGAGCTGCATCACCTGGGCCAGGTGCAGTTGAGCTCCAACCCCTTTCCTGGCCATCTCACCCTGGGACAGGTTGAAACTGGAAACCTGTGGGTAACAGTAACTGGTTGCTCGCAAAGGTGCTGAAGACACAATGGAAGAGGAAATCCTTTGGCCTGGATTGAAATTATTCCGACTGAAAGTGAATGAGAGAAAATAGGTCCAGAGTTCTCTTCCTAGCAGCAGAAAATGTAGCGATTGATAGAGGTTCAGGTCAGAAAGGACCATTATGTGCATCTAGTCGCCCCTCCTGTATAACTCAGGGCCTAGAATGTGACCAAGTGGTTCCTTCAGCCAACCATAGCATGGGACTGAGCCAGAGCATGTCTTTTGGAACGACATCCACATGCAGGAGAGCCAGCTGGCTACCAGAAAATCTCTCTTCTGCAGTGACGTGGGGTTAAGGGACACGGGGGAAAAGACATGGAGGCTGTGACTAAACTTAGAGCAGCAAGGCCAGGAAAACCAGGGTTAGGTCCCAGACCTGGCTATCAGATCTACTGTTTTCTATTCCTGGCTTTGGGACCATGAGCGAGTCTCTGCACCGCTGGGTGCCTCGGTTTCCCCAGCTATCAAATGGAGCTAATCAAGGTTTTGTTTGTTCTCCCCATTTTACAGGGTGGGAAACCGAGACACAGTTGGGACCTGTCTACACTACAGGTCTGTCGTGCGTTTGTAATCTGCTGACCCCCACATGTTGTTCAGAGCCTATGGACAACACAGCTCCTAAAGGTACGTTTGTTCTGTGCTTATCCCCTATGTACCAGCAGGGCTGGACAGCATTTCTCACTGTGATGTGGGGAGCAGGTCCTGGGTACTAAGGGTCTGAAGAAGCTCTCAAGGACTAATTTTTTAAAATAATTGTTATCAATGAATTGGGAGAAAACATACAATCACTGCGGATAAGATTGGGGGGTGACAAAATACAGGCAGAGTGGTAATTCCTGATGGGGAGAGGGCAGTGATACAGAGCGATCTGGCTCATTCGGCCAGCTGGACCCATTCAAAGAAAACAAGTTTGAGCAGAGCCCAATGCAAGGTCCTATGCGTGGCAACAAGGCACGCCGGCCACACCTCCAGAATGGGGACGTGTATCCAGGAAAGCAGTGACTCTGAAAAGGATTTAGGGGCCAGAGTGGAGAAGCCACTCAACATGAGCTCCCAGTGTGATGCTGTGGTGAACAGGGCTAAAGCCATCATTAGACGAAGGAGCAGAGCCGTGAGTAGGATAGGGAGGTGACACAGCAGCAGTGAGACTGCTATTGGAATACTGCCTCCAGTGTTGGTGTCCTCCTTTGAAAAAGATGGTCCTAGAAATTGGAGCTGGGGCAGCAAAGAGCCACCAAATGTTCTGAGGGCTGGAGAAAAATGCCTTCTAGTGAGCTATTGAAAGAGCTCAACCTGTTTAGCTTATCAAAAGAAGATTGAAGGGGACTTCATTGAAGTGTTGATGTGCCTTAATGGAGAGAAAATACTGGGGATTAAAGGGCTCTCTAGTCTAGCAGAGAAAGGCAGAACAAGACCCAATGGCTGGAAGGTGAAAAGAGACAAATTCCTATGACAAATAAGGCACAAATATTCAACAGCGAGGATGATTGAACACAGGAAGAAGCTACCAAGGAAAGTGGTGGATTCTCCATCTCTTGATGTCATTAATAAAGACTAGATGCCTTTCCGGAATGTGTTTGCCCCAAAAGTAGCTATTGTGATAGACAGGAGGCCTGTGATATGCAGGGGGTCAGATTAGATGCTCTAACTGTCTCTTCTGGCCATAAAGTCTACTCATTTCTGAGAAACCGAGTGTAGCATTGGGAGCAGCTTGTGATGTTTTACTGTCTAGCCGGCTTGCTTCCTAGAATGAACACTCATTGAGCGGGGTGATCCCCAGAGAGTAGCTCAAACCTCCAAAGTGTCTGCCCTGTGGCAGGACATTAACACTGCAGGGGAGGGGTGGGTGTGGCAGTGACATCACAAAGGCCTTTTGCAGGACCTCGGCCTATTGGCCAAAGGTGCAGGGGAGGTGGTGACCTCACAGAGGGATGCTGACATCAGCCAGGCAGGACAGGGGCACAGGGCCAAGGAAACCTCAGAGACCCCTGTGGCTTTGCTTCAGCAAGTCTCCTCTCGAGATCTCTCTTTGAGGTCTGAGAGAGTATTTGGGTTCGTGTATGTGAGCACCAGGAGGAACCTCTTTTGAGTTTTCTCCTTTCTTTTTCCTGATTTCATTAGAAATCTGACGTCCCTGTTTAGAAGGTAAGAGCCTCCGAGAGGTTTGGAACCTGTTCAGTCTGCTGCATCTGGCTCCAGCTGAATTTTAGGCATGGAAAACACTAGCTTAAGGTGGCCAAATTTTATTCCCCACCTGGGATTTTGTCCCTTAGAATCTCTGGGGACATTAAGGTTTGTCCTTTTTCTTTTACCTTTTCCTCTATCCCTCCCTCCTTTCTTTTCATCTCTTACTTCTTTTGTCCTTTCCCTGTTCCCCTCCCACCACCAGGAGGGGTGTGTGTGTGTCATGGGGGTTGCTCTACAACTCCCATTGTGGGAGGTCCACCGAAAAATGTGGGGCTGAAATAGTGCTCAGACAGTGATCCCCAGCGGTGACCTGGGCCATCCTTTGGGCTCTCTGGTGAGAACCCTCATCCTCCCGCCCCTCGGTCTCTACCCTGATTGGCTGAGCAGGGGGTTATTGACAGGGAGGAGACTCAGGTCCCTGTTGTTTTCTTTTAAGACCAAGTAAATAGTCATAACCAGTCATATGTTCGACAAATTTTGCTGCGTCTCTGCAGTTCATTATTTTCTCTAACATTCCAGTTCTCCTAAAATACTTGCTGAATAATTACTATGAACTCTTGCTGGTCTGGAACTCACTTGAGAGCACTTTATTCAGGTCATTCAATGTCTGAAATTCAAGATCCGATGGTTAGTTTGAAAATCAGGGCTCTTGGGTCCTATTCCCAACTCTGCCACGGACTGGCTGTGTGACCTAAGACAAGTCAATTCTCCTTTCTCAGCCTCAGCTTCTCCCTCTTTCAAGTAGGGATAACAATCCGCCCTATTTACCTCCCGGCAGGTGGAGAATGGGGATCTATTGGAGAGTGTCACTAGGAGCAGTGCATAAGATGAGGTGTCCTATCCTGTTTACTCAGATCAGATTAGGACATAATAGAATGGCTGAAATAGTCTATTTTATTTGTATTTTATTATGTTGCAATTGTTAAAAGCAGCACCTACTTAGCTCAGACTGAAACATCTTATCTAATTTTTGAGATCTAAGTATCTCCTCTTTGTGTAGCTCAAGCCTCCAAAGTGTCTGCCCTGTGGCAGGACATTAACACTGCAGGGGAGGAGTGGGTGTGGCAGTGACATCACAAAGGCCTTTTGCAGGACCTCAGCCTATTGGTCAAAGGTGCTGGGGAGGTGGTGATCTCACAGAGAGATGCTGACATCAGCCAGGCAGGACAGGGGCGCAGGGCCAGGGAAACCTCAGAGTCCCCTGTAGCTTTGCTTCAGCAAGTCTCCTTCTCGAGGTCTCTCTTTGAGGACTGAGAGAGTATTTAGGTTCATGTACATGAGCGCCAGGAGGAACCTCTTTTGAGTTTTCTCTTTTCTTTTTCCTGATTTTACTAGAAAACAGACGTCCCTGTTTAGAAGGTAAGAGCCTCCGAGAGGTTTGGAACCTGTTCAGTCTGATGCATCTGGCGCCAGCTGAATTCTAGGCATGGAAAACACTAGCTTAAGGTGGTCGAATTTTATTCCTCACCTGGGATTTTGTCCCTTAGAATCACTGGGGACATTAGGGTTTGTTCTTTTTGTTTTACCTTTTCCTCCATCCCTTCCTCCTTTCTCTTCATCTCTTAAGTCTTCTGTCCTTTCCTCTGTTCCCCTCCCACCACCAGGAGGACTCTGTGTGTGTGTCATGGGGGGTGCTCTGCAGTGGGAACAGGGACAATTCTCCAACTTTGGGCAGTCGAGAGCCTGGGTGAGATAAGGGGCGTTAAAGCCCTTTGTGAAGGAGAAAGGGGAGTTTCACGGTGTTGAGCACCAAGGAATTCTAAACTTTGCTAAAACATCTAGTCTGCAGAAACCAGAAATGGTTGGGGCCACATTGTAACCATTGTCTTTTTTAAGCCCATTGAGGGATGTGAGTCCCACCCTTTTAGGTATCTGGGGTGCTGGGAGAAGAGAAGAGGTGCCTGTCTCCATTTTATGGCCTCAACAAACTAAGTGCTGTGCCCCAGTTCTCGTCAGAGATCCCTGAAAAAGAACGTCTTCCCATCCATTAACATACCTGGAAAGATACTGGAACCCCTTATTAAACAATCAGTTTGTCAGCACCTACAGGACAATTTGGTTCTTAGGACTAGTGAGCATGGACTTGTCAAGAACAAATCATTCCAAACCAATCCTAGCTCCTTCTTTGGCAGGGTTACGGGCCTAGTGAAGTAAACAGTAGATGTGATCCATCTTGGTGTTAATAAGGACATTCTCACAAACAAACTAGGGAGATGTGGTCTAGATGCAATTAGTATAATATGTGTGCACAGATGGTTGCAAGCCCGTACTCCAACAGCCCAGAACCAAACACTCCTTCTCCTGGGCAGTGCGCTCCGACCTCTAATGGTCAGATGCTGCTTAGCACTGTCAGAGCAGCTTTTGCTGGGGGATTCTCCCAGCACTTTCCAATAGTGGGAAAGTATGAAATCCCCATTTGACTGCTGGGGACAGAGCCTAGAGCGGGGAGCAACTTACCCAAAGTCCCACAGGTCAATAGGAAACTCAGGCGCAGGGCTGGGAGTCACTGCCCCTCCCACTCCCAGGTCACCGCCCAAGGGTGGCTCCTCTGGCAGAGGTGCGGGGAAGGGTCACTCTCTCCTGGCTGGGCTGTTCTTTTCACTCCAGTAACATTGCAACGGCTTTGGGGAGAGGCTCACTCCCAGGATCAGATACAGGAGGGGCAGCAGGGTCCAGGGAACAGGGGCTATTCCTGCCCTGCCACTGTCTGTCTGAGAAACCTTGGCCTTGTCATTCCCTGGCTCGGTGCCTCAGTTTCCATTCTCGCCAGCCTGTGCCTATTTCCCTGCAGTTTCACCTGCGTGTTGGTGCCAGTCCCATCCCCGCACTGCACAGTCTAATACCGGCTCCTCTCTCTTGCCAGCACTATGACACCTGCCGTGGAGCCAGAGCTGGAGACCCACCTCCTCCGAGCTGCCCTGCACGCCGTCTTCACCCTGGGCATGGAGAAGGACACCACCCAAGTGCAGGTAGATCATGCTAAAGTCATGGATTGAAGAGCCAGCTGTCATCCTGCCATGAGTCCTTGCTAATTGCCTGCAGTGGGATGTGAATGAGAGAGGCCAGGATATGTGTTTGGGGGTCTCACCAGTGTTTCCCAGAGACCCCACTTCCCATCCTGTGGCAGGTGTAGCCCCACTTTCCCTAACTCTGACCCATGGCTCTCCCTTGCTTTCAGGATCTGCCTAGGGTCTTGCCAGACCTCCTGGATGCCATGCTGGGGAACCTGCTGGCAGAGTCCCCAGACACCGACAGGCTCCAGTACATCTTGGAGGTGAGCCCGATGAGAGAGGTGGGGACAATTTTACCTTCACTCTTAGATCCATTTTCCAGTCTGTCCTCCTAGCCGGGCCCCAAGTGGGCATCCTTGGTCAGGGCAGTCAGTGCAATGCCTCCTTTCCCCACAGCACATTAACTACTAGATCGTGTCCACGGTGCCGCGAGAGAGAGCCAGGGCCGTTAAGAGCAGCACTGCCCTGCTCAGATTCACCATCACCCTCCCTGAGTTTGACGTAAGTGACCTCTGACCCCAGCTTCCTGACTCCAGGCGTAGGTGATCTGGCTCCGACGGGCTGTAGGATCTGCTGCTGCAGGGGCTGTGGGTTAGGAGTGTTCCTCTTGGGGAGGCAGAGTCAGAGCAGAGAGTGAGCCTGGCTTGAGTCAAGTTCTTCTTGTCCTAGTTAAGTGGTGACTCTGGGCTTTTAAGGGGACTGTGCTCCAGGTTCATGCCTCCCTGTCATCCTGGAGCAGCTGGGGAAGCAAGTCCTCATGGAGGGCCCTGCAGAGGGGCTGAGGGGAAGGAGAGTCCTGGCCCGGGGGGGACTGGGAGCTGACAGGAAAATGCTGATGGAGTCCCCTCTCCCTCTCCCGTCCATTAGAACTCAGCGGAATTCCCCAGGATGGGTCACCACATGGCACAGCTAGCTCTGTCCGTCAGTGACCCAGCCAAGGACATCAGCCGGCAGGCCAGGGAGGGGGTTTACCGGCTCTACCAGCTGCTGCTGCACCAGAGGAGTAAGGAACCCAGCTGGGAAATGGCACCCGCTAGAAGAGTGAGACTGGGACCCCAGCCAATTTCTCTCAGATTGACCCCGGCTGGAGGATGAGTCTCTCTATCTCTTTCTGTGTTCCACACCACGCCCTGCAATTCTGTTGGGCCGGGCACGCAGCGAGGACTCTGCCCACTGTGCAGCCACCAATGGGATTGGAAGGACACAAGCCCTGCAACCAGAAGGACAAATGTGTGTGTGTGTGTCTCTCTCCCTGTCACCTACTCCCTCCTGGGGGAAACCCAGCAGCTGATGGGGGACAAGGTGAGCAGCTGCATTAGACTCAGGAGATTGGGGCGCGGCCCAGGCCTCATTCCCATCCTGTGGCCATTCGCTGGCCTGGCACAAGAAGCCTGGTGGGGAATGAAAGGGAGAGCAGGTGCTCCTGGGAAGGGAGATGAATTCACCTCCATGAGCAGGAGCGAGCCAGCTTGTCCCCGGAGCAGCTCCAGCCAGCTCTTTAGCCAGGCTAATTAATGACAAGCTTTGCCTCATCCCAGACTTATGTTCTTAGGACAGGGTGCTATCGCTCTTGGGAAGGGCAGGAGAGTCCCCCAAGTGCCCTCTGCGAGACTCTCCTGTCCCACAGGGCCGCACCCAATTCCTAGTGGTCTGGTGTCTGTGTCACCCAAGCCACCACCCAGAGTTGCTCCCATCACTGGCAGCCTGGGAGGCCAAGGACTGACGGGTGATGGCGTCTGACCAGGCAGGGCTGAGGCACATGGGCAGGGGACGCTTGCCCTGCTGCTGGCAAGGCTGGACCCGTTCTGGAGAGAACAGGAGGATTCAGTCAGCAGTAGGGTTACCATGTCTAATAAATAAAAAAAGAGGACCCTCCACGGGCCCTGGCCCCGCCCATTTTCCCACCCCTAGCCCCGCCCCAACTCCGCTCCTTCCCCGCCCTAACTCCGCCCCCTCCTCCCTCCCACTCCCAGCCATGGGGAGAGGGCTGCCACAGCGCTACCGGCTTCACGGTTTGCCGTGCAGCCCCCAGACCCTGCGCCCCCGGCCGGCACTTCCCCAGCGCAGCTGGAGCACGGGAGGGGAAGCGCCCACCCGGTAGCGCTGGCTCGTGCAGCTCGGCTCTTAAAGTCTGAGAGGGGAGGAGCGGAGCAGCTCAGCTGGAGCCCGGGAAGGGAAGTGCCTGGCCGGCGGCTCGGGGTCTGGAGGAAGGGGGGGTGCTGCCCGAAGCAAGTAGCGCTGGCTCGGGCAGCTCGGCTCTTAAAGTCTGAGAGGGGAGGAGCGGAGCAGAGCAGCCGCGGGAGAGGAAGTACCCGGCCAGCATTTTCCCGGACATGTTTGGCTTTTCGGCAATTCCCCCCGGACGGGGGTTTGATTGCCGAAAAGCAGGACATGTCCGGGAAAAAACGGACGTATGGTAACCCTAGTCAGCAGGGGCTGCCGATCCGTCCCATTCACCAGGGCTGCCATCCTGCGGCTTCAGCATTACTGGCTGGGGTGACTTGGGGAAAGGTCTCAACCTCCCCACATCCCACTTCACTGCTGCCAGAATCCCTCCTGCCCCCCCCCCCCGCTACAGTCCCCTCCCTACCCAACCTGCATGGGGCTGGAGGAGAGGGGTCTGAGAACTTGAGCTGTGGATTGGAGGTGGAACAGCTGTCAGGGGCACTGAGGGGGAAGTGGCAGGAGCTCCCCGTACAAGGAAGGGGGTTGCCACTGGAGGTCACTAGGAAGGACAACAAGACTCCATCCTGGGGGTCAGGAGGGGAAATCCATCCCTCAGAGGTGGGCAGAGGCTGGGTGGAAATGCTGCTGGTTCCAGGGGCCGTTAATCCCCCCTGATTCCTCGGAGGCGTCTGAGTCTCAGACAGGTTCTCATTCCCTTGCAGCAGGAGGACGTCACGGCCAATGTGATGCGCCAGCTCCGTATCATGCGGCACTTGCGCCAGGTGCCCGAGGAGCTGCAGGGCCTGTGCCTCCCAGGATACCAGCAACTCCCGCTCTCTGCTGCAGGTACTGCTCTGGCTCTCTGTAAATGGGGAGCTAGTGGAAGGGGAAATGGAGCCCCCTGGCACTCACAGAAACCCTCTCCCCTCTCTGTGGAGCAGGGTCCTTTCCTCTGCCCCCAAATTCCTTCATCTGGGACAGGAGCTCTTTCCCTCACACCCATTCCCCTCCCCTCTTTCCTTGATCTACCCCCATCCCATTCCCCCTGCGCCCAGGCAGAGCTCTGCCTGCCCCATATGGTGCAGAAAGGCCTGTGATATGTAGGGGATCAGATTAGGTGCTCTAACTGTCTCTTCTGCCCATAAATTCTACTCATTTCTGAGAAACCGAGTGTAGCATTGGGAGCAGCCCCTGCTGTTTTACTGTCTAGCCGGCTTGCTTCCTAGAATGAACACTCATTGAGTGGGGTGATCCACAGAGAGTAGCTCAAACCTCCAAAGGGTCTGGCCTGTGGCAGGACATTAGCACTGCAGGGGATGGGTGGGTGTGACAGTGACATCACAAAGGCCTTTTGCAGGACCTCCGCCTATTGGTCAAAGGTGGTGACCTCACAGAGAGATGCTGACATCAGCCAGGCAGGACAGGGGCTCAGGACCAGGGAAACCTCTGAGTCCCCTGTAGCTTTCCTTCAGCAAGTCTCCTTCTCGAGGTCTCTCTTTGAGGACTGAGAGAGTATTAGGGGTCACGTACATGAGCGCCAGGAGGAACCTCTTTTGAGTTTTCTCCTTTCTTTTTCCTGATTTTACTAGAAAACTGACGTCCCTGTTTAGAAGGTAAGAGCCTCCGAGAGGTTTGGAACTTGTTCAGTCTGATCCATCTGTTCCACAAGTCCTTCAGTCCAATCCACTTCCCTAACTAATTTCCTTAATTTTTTAAAGTTAGCCCTTTTGAAAAAAAAAACCCTAGTCACAGATCTATTTTTGTTTACCCTTCCATTTAGTTTAAACTGAATTAGCTCACGATCGCTCAAATGAAGGCTGTCCCCTACAACCATTTCTTCTAAGAGATCCTCACTACTCACCAAAACCAAATCTAAAATGGCATCCCCTCTTGTTGGTTCAGCAACTACTTGGTGAAGGAATCCATCAGCTATCACATCTAGGAAAATCTGAGCCCTATTATATTACTAGCACTTGTCCTCCAGTCTATATCTGGGAAGTTAAAATCTCCCATGATCACACAATTCCCATTAGTATTTACTTCATTAAAAACATTGAAGAGGTCTCGATCCCTATCCAAATCAGACTCCAGTTCTAACAGACAGCAACCCCCCCCCCCCCCCCGAAAGGCAGAGATAGAGCCCAGGAATCGAGATGGTGGGGAAATTTCATTGAAACCGTTTCTGACCGAAAATCCTATTCAAACTAAACCAGTTTGTTTCTTGAAATCATAACAAGTGGCAATGAAAATTCTTTGTCACAATGTGTTAAATTGTCTCGTCGCACTCAAAGAGGAGACACTTAGATCTCAAAAATTAGATAAGATGCTTCAGTCTGAGCTAAGTAGATGCTGATCTTAACAATTGCAAAATAATACAATACAAATAAAATAAACTATTTCAGCCATTCTATTATGTCCTAATCTGATCTGAGTAAACATGATAGGACACCTCATCTTATGCACTGCTCCTAGTGACACTCTCCAATAGACCCAGCAGTCCTTATTTCCAGGCCCCTTAACTAACCACTGCTGCACACTCCCTCCCACAGCTGGCAATTACAACCAATCATGTCCGGTCCCCCTGCTTTGAGAGGGAGTGTGCTCCGCTGGAGAGACTTCCCTCACGGATCACAGGGGGAACTCAATCCTGCCAACGATGCCAATCATAAATGAATCTACTCATCGTTAGGTGCCCCCCGGCAGCCAGGCATGGCATCACAGCCCTCTCGCTGGGCTAGCGTCCCCCATCCATGGTCGCTCCAGCACCACGGCAGTTTCTCTGCCTGGTAACTCCGGCCAGGTCACCACCTTTAGTCCACCCTTCTGGAGCCCAGCTTGCCTCACACTAAAAGTCCAAAGAGGTCTTTCCACAGACAGAAGTCCTTCTGCCATCGCTGGGGCATTTGCTCTGCCTGTAGCCCCCTTGCTGGGCTTGGGAACCCTCTCCAGGTGCGTGTACGCCGCCTCCTCTGGGGCCGGTAGGGGAACCCAGTCCCACCCTGACATTGATAGCAGCTCAGGGCCCTGGACCCAACAGCTAGGTCTGCACCTTTCTCTTTGCTGCACTTTTCCAACCTCTCTTCTCAAGTTCCCCTCCAGGCTTTCCTTGCTGCTCTGAACTTCCTACCTTGTTCTTAATCCTGTTGCTACCCCAGCTGGGCTGTATCACCACTGAAGTCTGGCTCTTTACGGGGGCGGATATGGTGCCTCTCAGTTCGGGCTCATTCTATAATCAGCTTTCTGTGAGTGCCGGGGGGCTCCATTTCCCCTTCCACTAGCTCCCCATTTACAGAGAGCCAGAGCAGTACCTGCAGCAGGGAGCGGGAGTTGCTGGTGGCCGCAGAGGCACAGGCCCTGCAGTGCCTCGGGCACCTGGCACAAGTGCCGCATGATACGGAGCTGGCGCATCACATTGGCCGTGACGTCCTCCTGCTGCAAGGGAACGAGAACCTGTCTGAGACTCAGACGCCTCGGAGGAATCAGGGGGGATTAACGGCCCCTGGAACCAGCAGCATTTCCACCCAGCCCCTGCCCACCTCTGAGGGATGGATTCCCCCTCCTGATCCCCAGGATGGAGTCTTGTCCTTCCTAGTGACCTCCACTGGCAACCCCCCTCCTTGTACGGGGAGCTCCTGCCACCTCCCCCTCAGTGCCCCTGACAGCTGTTCCACCTCCAATCCACAGCTCAAGTTCTCAGACCCCTCTTCTCCAGCCCCACCCAGGTTGGGTAGGGAGGGGACTGTAGCGGGGGGGGGGGGGAAGGAGGGATTCTGGCAGCAGTGAAGTGGGATGTGGGGAGGTTGAGACCTTTCCCCAAGTCACCCCAGCCAGTAATGCTGAAGCCGCAGGATGGCAGCCCTGGTGAATGGGACGGATCGGCAGCCCCTGCTGACTGAATCCTCCTGTTCTCTCCAGCAGGGCCGGCTTTAGGAAGGGCGGGGCCCAATTCAAACATTTTTGGCGGGGCCCCGGCAGGGATGACAAAAAAAATAATGTAAAAAAAAGCCTTTCATTTCTTCCATGTATTATTTACTTTCCATAACTGTATAAATAATAAAATTATACATTAAGTACATTGCATCATATATGCTGTTGATCAGTTATTAATGAGCTCCGTTTCACATGTGTGGGTCCCCGCCACTCCCTGGGGGTGTGCTAGGTTGACCAGATGTCCTGATTTTATAGGGACAGTCCCGATTTTTGGGTCTTTTTCTTATAGGATCCTATTATCCCCCACCACCTGTCCCGATTTTTCACACTTGCTGTCTGGTCACGCTAGTGGTGTGCACATGTGTGGGTCCCAGCTGCTCCCTGCCCTCCTCATTGAAGCAGGTGTGCAGGGTCACTGCCCTGGGAACTGCAGGGCACCAGTGGACATGGGGCTGGCTGGAGGCAGGGCAGGGGCTCACTGGAGGTAGGGTCTGGCTGCAGGCAGGGCAAGGGGTGCGGGGCTGGCTGGAAACAGGGGTGTGTGGGGCTGGCTGGCTTTGGGCAGGGCCGCAGGGGGGTTGTGGCAGGGGTTGCCTGGAGACAGGGCAGGGGGTGCGGCAGAGGCTGGCTGTGGGCAGGGGGTGCAGGGCTGGCTGGAGACAGGGCTGGCTGTGGGCAGGGCAGGGGGTGCAGGTCTGGTGCGGGGACGGGGTGCAGCAGAGGCAGCTTTAAATAGCCCCTGAGTCCCCCGCTATCCCAGGGCTCTGGGGGCTATTTAAAGGGCCCAGGGCTCCCCTGCTTCTACCGACCCGGCCCTTTAAATAGCCGCGGGAGCCCTGGGGAAGCAGCGGGGCCCCAGTGGCTATTTAAAGGGCCAGGGCGGTAGAGGCAGCGGGAGCCCCGGACTTTTTAAATAGCCCCCAGAGCCCCGCAGCCCTACCCCAGGGCTCCAGCAGTGGGGGTCTGGTAGCAATTTAAAGAGCCTGGGGCTCCGGCCCCTGCTGGGAGCCCTAGGTCCTTTAAATTGCCCCCTGGGGAAGCCGGGCCACCCTGGTACAGCGCACCGGCTCTTGCCGGTACACCGTACTGGGGCTTGGGCCCGGGGCCCGATTCAGGGGAATTGGTTGAATTGGCCTAAAGCCGGCCCTGGTGGGGGTATGGCCACAGAGCCGCAGGGAGGGGAACCCTGAGGTGTGGCGGCTGGGTGGGTACTGGGAGTTCCTCCTGAAGGGACGGGGGTTGGCCAAGGTCACTCAGCCCCGGGGTCTGGGAGGGGGACAGGCTGAGGGCACTCAGAGCCCCATTAAGTGGGGGGGGGGGCTGAGGGGAGGGACTGGCCAGGGGCACTCAGAGCTCGGGGGGGGCTGTCCGGGGGGGCACTCACAGCCCCAGGAGGTGGGTGGGGGAGGGCACACAGGATTTCAGGAATTCCCTGGCAGTGAAGAGCTGCTGGCGGCAGGGAGGAGCCAGCCGTGACAATCCCCACTTGGGATCCCTGGCTGGGCTAGTGGCTATGGGGGCCCGTGGCCAAGCTGCAGCGGAAGGTGACCTGAAGGAAATGCCTCGGCCTCGGCCTCCGGCTAGGAAGGGCCTGGGCCAGACAATGACCCACCGCGCAGTGTCCCAGTTCCTTGCCCCACACCTGCGGGGCACGGCCCCTCCTCTGTAGGGAGGTTGGCATGTACCTTAGTGCTGCTTCCTCCATCCCCAAAGGCCTCTCCCAGCCAGTCTCTGGCAACCCCTGCCGTTCAATACGCACATTACCCTGCTGTGACATACCCGGGTTGGGGGGGGAACCCCTCGGGGATGGGGGGGCTGTCACACAGCTGGGCAATTTAACCCAGCTGGGCAGGAGTGACTGTCTCCCTGGAGCTGGGGTCTCAGCCCAGGTGTCTCTCTGCCCTTCCCCCTAGTCGCCCCCGGGCGAGGTGGGAGTGCCCCACGTTGCGTTCCAGCCCCACATTCGCACCCACAAGTGCTGGTGGGTTCCAATCCCAGCTGAACACGCCCACCCGGCCCTAGTGCGGAGCAGAAGGGCCCAGCGCTGCCCCACAGACCCTCTGGCTCTCCGAGCCCGCTCTTACCCATCACCCCAGCACGTCTGGCCCAGGCTGAACGCTGCTGCTCTGTGCAGAGAGGCTGGCACTTCTCGCTCCTGCCGTACGAGGGGCTGCTACCGACTGCTCCCCCTAACCCCCACCCTGCTGCGCTCTGGGGATGTTGCCCTGCTGTGGAGCTCTGAGGTGTCTTGAACTGGAATTTGTTTGGAAAGAAACTGCTAAGGAGCCTTATCAGCCCCGGTCAGAGAGTACCTGGGAGCCTGCCTGGGTCGGGCGGGTCTGGTACAGCCTCCCCCCAGATAAGGCTCTTCCCTGGACCTGCCACCCATTGGAATCTGGAACGATTCCCTCCGAGGTAACACCCGGGGCAGCCAGGGCAGGGCAGGGCATGGCCTGCTCCCCTGGAGCGTTAGGACTTTCAGGAGTCAGAGGTGTCAGCGGAGCAGGTTGTGATTGTACGTTAAAGCAGTGAAGAAAGTTGGGGGGACAGAGGAATTGGGTGCTGTGGCCCCCCCATGCCTGGGGCCTATTTGAAAGGCAGCTGTCACACTGTCCCCTTTATCGGGAGTGCCCACTACACCCATCTCACGCAGTCCTCGGCACGAGAAGGGGGAGCATGTTCCCGGCTGAACGGCGTTCGTCCAGGACTCACCGACCCCTATTCCAGGATGGGGGAGTGACCTGAGAGAGAGGTCACCATGTAGCCTGCAATTATCAGTGGCTTCTGGATTCCTCTGGGAAAGGGTTAACCAGGGGCTTAGTTTAGTCCACACTTGGCTTTCTCGGCAGTGCTGGACTCTGGTGGCAGGGAGGTGTCCAGCTCGCACCCTTTCACCTGGCAGGGAAAGTGCCCTAAAGGTTAGGATGTTCTCACAGGCTGTCGTAGTTACTGGGACCTTGGCAGGGAGGATTGGTGGCTTGTGGGGCATCGGATACCTCCCCTCCTCCTAGAGCTGTGCAGTAACCAGAACATTACCCCCGCGAGGAGAGGGTTTCGGGGACCCTGGGATCTTGGGAGCCAGGGCTTCTCTCAGCAGCCTGGAAGCCCAGGCCCCCCATCAGCCTGTCAAGCAGGTGGGCAGGCGGGCGAGCTGGCAGGGAGCTAAGCAGCTTTCCGTGCTAAACCTGCCTGCTTTCTGTCTGAAGGTTTGTCCAAATCGACGTGTTCCCACGAAACGTTTGGATTTTGACAAGCTGGCAATTTCTGATGGAAAAACGGTTCCACTGGCAAATTCTGACCAGCGCCTCTCCTGACCGCACAGCTCCCTGCATCTTTGCTGAGCGTGGAATCAGAATGGACTTGACACAGGTGGTTGTGCCCTGGGATGCCATCTCAGGCCAGCTCCCCCAGTGCTCCGGCGCTCACATTCTCCTAGTGGTGACGTCTGACCCTGGGGAGATGAAAGGCCTCTGCGGGTTGTTTCCTGCAGTGTGAGCTTTGGCTGCAGGCTTCTGTCCCCAGCCATGGCACGAAGGAATCTGTCTAGCCAAGCTGGGCGTCCTCCCTCATCTGTGGTCAGAGGTCACACGGGCCCTTCCAGTGACAAGGTGGCAGCATCTGGCCCTGGGAAAACAGACATCTGCTGTGTGCTCACCTCAGAGATTTCTTTCTTTCTGCAAACTGAAGAGGCCTCTCTCCTGTAGCCTCAGCAGAGGCTGCGAGGAGGCCAGCAGACCCGGTGGCCCCCTGCAGACTGGGGGAGGCCCTGACCAGTAGCTCTAAAGGCCAGAAGACCCCACAGGACAGGTGGGGAATGGGACTGTGACGTTACGTTGCTGTTCCATGGTTCCTTTCTCCTAGGGTTACCATATTTAAAAAAATAAAAAAAAGAGGACACTCCACGGGCCCTGGCCCCGCCCCAAGTCCACCCCTACTCCGCCCATTCCCCCAAAGTCCCCGCCCTAACTCCCCCTCCTCCCTCCCAGCCACACGAAAAAGGCTGCCCAAGCACTACCAGCTTCACGGTTTGCCGGGCAGCTGCCAGACCCTGCGCCACCGGCCAGCGCTTCCCCAGCACAGCTGGAGCCCGGGAGGGGAAGAGCCCAGCCGGGGGCGCAGGGTCTGGAGGCTGCCCGGCAAACCCGTGAAGCCGGTAGCGCTCGGGCTTTGGGCAGCCCCTATGCCTCCGGACCCTGCGTCCCCGGCCGGGCACTTTCCCTCCTGGGCTCCAGCTGCTCTGCTCCTCCCCTGACTCTTTGTCTCTGTTTAAGAGCCAAGCTGCCCGAGCCAGCGCTACGGGCTTCGGGCAGCCCCCTTGCCTCCGGACCCTGCGTCCCTGGCCGGGCACTTTCCCTCCTGGGCTCCAGCTGCTCTGCTCCTCCCCTGCCTCTTTGGCTCTGTTTAAGAGCCAAGCTGCCCGAGCCAGCGCTACCGGCTTCGGGCAGCCCCCTTGCCTCCAGACCCTGCGCCGCCAGAGCAGAGCAGCTGGAGCCCGGGAAGGGAAGTGCCCGGCCTGCGGCTCGGGGTCCGGAGACACGGGTGCTGCCCGAAGCCAGTAGCGCTGGCTCGGGCGCTTGGCTCTTAAACAGAGCCGAAGTCTGAGTCAGGGGAGGAGCAGAGCAGAGGGAGAGGAAGTGCCCGTCCGGTATTTTTCCCGGACATGTTCGGCTTTTTGGCAATTCCCCCCGGACGGGGGTTTGATTGCGGAAAAACCGGACGTATCGGTAACCCTACGTGACTGGTGCCCGGGGCCGGGGGCGCAGCTCCAGCCCCAGGGGGATCCAAATCCGGACAGTGCCGGCTCCCCGCAACGCGCTGGCGTCCACAACCCCTGGAGGGCGCCCCCCAGCCCTGCGATGGCTGCCAAGCGGTGCCCAGAGACACCCCCGACCCAAAGGACAGGGGCTCGCGCCCCCCCTCCTCCGATGGCTTGCTGCCTCACGGGGCAGGTTGGTCGCGTCGCAGGGGCCGCTGGGAGTTGTAGTTCTCGGCCGCTCCCCTCTCCCGGCTCTCCCTGGAGCGTGAGGCCCGGCCGGACTACAGCCCCCAGCATGCCCTGGGCAGGAGCGAGTGTCGCACCGAGATGATGTCACAGCGGGCGACCAACACACACAGATTCGGAGATCCTAGCCTCCCTATTTCCCCGGACATGTCCGGCTTTTTGGCAATTCCCCCCGGACGGGGATTTGGGGACCAAAAAGCCGGACATGTCCGGGGAAATCCGGACGTATGGTAACCCTATGCATTGCAAACTCAGCTGAGTTGCCGTCAACAATTCAGAAATGTTAGAACCACTTACGGTAAGCCACAATCTAATGAGAGGGGACCAGTGTATTTCAGCCTGCTCCCCACCAACATACGGCAGTTAAAATGAAGTAGCAAAGCCGGTGAAGGCTGTCTGTCCTGGTTCAATTTTGTGCTGCATTCATGGCTGCTACTACCCAAGTTCAGCTACTTCTTACAGTTTTGTTTGCTTTGTGAGTGAGGATATGGGGAGTGATTGGCTCTATATCTTAGTTAGTCATGTGAGTTTATGGATTGTATTTAGTGTAAAGGCTGGGAAGTCCAAGAATAATTCTTCTCACTTTAGCCCATAGGGATGGCTTGCCTTTATTATATTCCTCTGTAGTGCAAGGAACCTATAGGCCTGTATCTTGTACAACATTAGCTTAAGCAAGTTAGCATAAATATGGTTAAGTATAGTAGGCCTGTAACCTTTGGCACAGTTAAATGGGCTGGCATTAGATTGTGGGGACCTAAGGATAGCTTGCTCAATGGCAGGAGCTGGAACTTTGCTGCAGCCAGGCATCCTATTTTTTTTTCCGTCTCTCTGCCCTGCTAGGACCTATCTGAGGCTGCCTCTTGTTTTCCAGCATTCTTCCATAATTGTGAGTTAATTTGATTATACTGTGTTCACTCTGCACTCTTCCATGGAGCCAGAGCTGTAATGCAGCTTGCCACCAGGGATCAAGGGGGAGCCAAAAATATATAAATTTGGCTGGTGAGCTGGATTGCCTGGAGAACAGCAGAGCAGTCAAGATGCGGGGAACCAGGGTCATGAGCTGCTGAAACTGGCTGCAAGCCCTCTCCTTTCCTGGCATATATAGGAAAAGAGGTTCAGAGACAGGCCACCTGGAGAAAAGGAGGCAGTTCAGGCCTGTGCAGAACATGGTTGAAGATTCATCTACGACTATTTTGATGATGGCTGTTTTCCCCCCATTACGAGTAGTAGAGTTTGTTGGGATTTTCTGCAGAAGTGGGAGGTAGAGAAGTATGGAAATAAAAGGGATTTCATGGATATATTAAATTAACATTGCTGGGAAATTCAGTCCCATTGGGTCTCAGAATACATGAATCCCTGGTTGTAAGGTGTAAACGTTTCTTTCTCCTGTCAATACTTCATTTATGGCCTCTGGAGAAGTAGGAATTGGCAATGTAAATAGCAGCGCATCCGTTAGAAAAAGGACAAAAGTTTTAAAGGGTAAATGTTTCTTAAACATCTTTAGTCAACTTAATCTGCTAGCATTCTTCAGTGCATTTAATTGGATTCAGTTTTTCTACATTCTGGTCACAATAGGCACTGTGATCATGAATAATGCAACATTCCATTATTTCATTTCATGTAGACAAAAATCTTATTTCATTTTTTGTTTTGACAAAAGTTGCTGAGAATATTAAAGACTTTAGACTATCTACACTCAGTATTGAATTTTTTTGTTTACAAAACAGTAATTGGGATCATATCTCACTGTGCTTGGATGAGATTTTTATATGTGTTTTGTCCTGTTTTGCTGTTCAAGATAAGAGTACATCTAAAATAACCTTCCTATCAAATGTAGAGTGATCAGTGACTAAGATCTTATATAATCAGTAACCGTGGTCTAAATCCCAGAGCCTGTTTAAGAAGCTGTAAGAAAAACAAAACCCAGGCAGTTATATGAGCTGGGTCTGCAACTGATCTAATGCACAATAGAGGTGTGGAGGTGATCAGTACCTTTTGCTGCAAGGTGGAGATTGCAGTAGATTCTCTCTGATGGGCGTACAAATCCCACACATGAGAAGGAGTTAATGGTTTGCTTTGCAGATGGGGACTGATATCAGCACTGCCCCCATAACATCTATTCAAAGTATTAAGTCTGGGGAGAGGGCCCACAAGATACAGTAGATGATCCAGAGACAATAGGAAATAAAGGTATGGAGAAAGGACCAAAATTCTTCTCTGACGTAACTCCATTAGGGTTATACCTGAGATGAATTTGGCTTAGAAGATGCATCTATTCCAAACTTAAAAGTAGCTGATTTTACAAAGCCTGAGGAATGCAGCGAGACAGAAGAGGCTGTGTCAACAGGCAAACGTTGGATGAGTGAGAAAGACTGGCTCAGTTTCTCTGAGGTAAAGGCAAAGTTCAGGCTGAAATCCAGACACGGTTTTCCCGCTCTGATTCAGGCCTGCAGCCTGGCAGCAGCTTGATGAGTGGGAGAGGTTCTCTGTGCCTTTCTGAAAAAATGAAAAGCTTCACTATGGACTAAATAAAGATAAAGGGGTTTGGCCCTCTGGAGAAGACTCCAATCCATACTTGACTTGGCTAATGAGATTTGGACTGTTTTGAGTAAAGGCAGCTTTTCTTCCAATTGCCATGAGGTTTACTTTTTGCTTTGGCTCTAATTTGGCATTGTATTAATGTCCATTGTGCAACTTCACCTGGGCTCTGTTAGTAGTATTCCATCACTCTGATTTCTTCTTGAGAAATCAGCTAATTCCAGGAGCCAGTAGACTTACTGTTATGTTCCATAGTCTAGTTTTACTGAGTATGGTATCCATACTTCTCAGATATTGTTTCACAATAACTTAAATAGAATCCAAATTACATGAATGGTAAGGTGTCTGGCATTAGTTAACTTTGTTCAGAGTGCAGAAAATAGTTTAATGGAACAGACTTGTTATTTATTGCAATTACATTTTTGGTGCCTTACCTTAATTTAAATTAATTCAATCTGTCCTCAAATTGCAGTGCGGGCGAGAAGCAGCAAAGGGATGGTGGCAGATGTGCAATTGATTCCATTATTTCGTGTTAACACAATACACACCCCAGATGAGGATATTTATAAAACATCTGAGACTAAACTTCTGTTGCTGATGGCAATATTACTATTTATAGTTCAAAGACAATAAAAATGAAAAGAAGATCAAATGTATCTAAATGTATAATCTATTTAATTAACCATATAAAACCCCAATTGGGAGTGGAGGTGGGGGGAATGCAAAATCCTTACATTAATTTTTATATCTCCATAATAATATACCATTGTCTAGTCTAGATTGAATAAGAGTCATTAACTTATGTTTTAGGTGGCTGTTTTGAGATTACTTGTCTATAAAGATCCAAACTGCTAAATATTTAAAAATGCTTTAACTTGAACCTAGTCAAAGAGCAAATATCTTTCACTTCAGCAGCAGTCCTTGATTTTAGAAGTAAGAAAAAATGAAGTTTATATATTTTGTTACGGGATCACAGCTTTTAAAAGGTCAATTTTCTGTGTTCAGTTTTGGCCAGATCTGGAGAAAATGCATTGTTCTGCCCTCCCTCCCCCCACCCCCAAAAAGGCGGGAAGAAACCTGTTTTAGAATTTAAGACAACCAGACTACAGTATTAAATTTAAAAAAAATTAAAAATCTTAATTTTTGCATGGCAGATCCCATATCAGTTTATATAAATTAAACTTCCCTACACTCAAGTAGAAAATGCAGATATATTCTTCTAACAGGCCTTAGTGGTTTCAAATTTAGAAGCAAATACTTAAAATACTGTCAGTGTTGCATACACTTCAGGAAACCATTCTTCTTGTGCCACAGTGAATCCCTTTATAAGACTTTGTATCCAGCTTTCTTCAGAGGAGTTAACTGTTCCTATAAGTCCAACATGAAAACAATTTAGGTGCAATAGCTTTTGGGTAGATTTGGCTGTGTCAGAGCACAAATCAGATATTTCCCAGATCAGTTAATCAGTCCTGTGCACCTAAAGAACCAGTAGTAGCCCCAAACAAATTCCAAAGGAAGAGAGAATTATACTGAGGTGGAGCAGTTTGAGAGACAGCACAATGTACTACCCTGCATAAAGGAACGCTTGCTTCCCATTTCATCCTCTCCCCAAGGCTTTGTAGCTGAACTAAAAGATCTTTCTAGTGGCAGCAGGAAGAGCTTTCAAGAGATTTTATGTTGTTTACTACTCTGCTGTGTCTAATGGCTCTATCTTGTTTCACTCAAAACACGATATTCCTATTAAATTAGGGTTACCATATTTCAGCAAGCAAAAAAGAGGACGGGAGGAGCCCCGCCCTAGCCCCGCCCCTGCCCCTCCCACTTCCCGCCCCCCCAGAACCCCCAACCCTCCCCCCGTTCCTTGTCCCCTGACTGCCCCCTCCTGGGACCCCTGCCCCTAACTGCCCCCCAGGACTCCACTCCCTATCTAAGCCTCCCTGCCTCTTGTCCCCTGACTGCCCCAACCCTTATCCACACCCCCACCCCCAGACAGACCCCTGGGACTCCCACGCCCCATCCAACCACTCCCCACCCCCTGACAGCCCCCCCCAGAACTCCCAACCCATCTAAACCCCTCTGCTCCCTGTCCCCTGACTGCTCCGATCCCTCTCCCCACTCCTGCCCCCTGACAGCCCCCCCCCAGAACTCCCAACCCATCTAAACCCCTCTGCTCCCTGTCCCCTGACTGCTCCGATCCCTCTCCCCACTCCTGCCCCCTGACAGCTCCCCCCCAGAACTCTCAGCCCCCCACCCCGCTCCTTGTCCCCTGACTGCCCCCTCCTGGGACCCCTGCTCCTAACTGCCCTCCAGAACCCCACCCCCTACCTAAGATTCCCTGTTCCTTGTCCCCTAACTGCCCCCTCCTAAGACCCCCCCAACTGCCCCCCAGGACCCTACCCCCTACCTGTACCCTGACTGCCCAAAACTTTCTCCACTCCCCCCAAAAAGCCCCCCCCCCGTTTCTTGACTGCCACCTCCAGAACCTTCCTGCCCCCTGGCCCCCTTACCCTGCTGCTCAGAACAGGGTGTTGGGCTCTGTGCGAGCCGGACACGTGGCTGAGCTCCCCAGCACAACAAAACCGGGTCCCTGGCCCTGCACAACAAAACCCGGTCCCTGGCCCGGACCAGACTGCAGGGGAGAGCTGCCCTTGTATCAGCACAAAGTGCTCTCGCTCCCGTTTTGCTACGCTGCATGGCAGAAACCGCTCCCAGTTGCAAAAGGGGAGGGCTGCACTTTGTGCTGATACACTTGCTCAGAATGCAGGGCGGATCCGGCTCCTCTACAGCTGCTCCGGAGTCCAGCCCGGGACTTCCCTGCAGCCCTCCCAGCCGCTCGGTCTGCTCTGCCTGGGGGGGAAATCCCGGACATTGTGAGTGCTTTACAAATTCCCCCCGGACGCTATTTTTAGTACAAAAAGGAGGACATGTCCGGGTAAATCCGGACGAATGGTAACCCTAATTAAATTAAACAAATCAAGAACCTTCCCAAATATTTCTAAGTATCTGCCTACAAAAGGGCAATAAAAGATGTGATATGTCTTGATAAATAAAGAAAATTGACATCTTGGTAGGGAAGAATGAAATAAAGTTTCTCTTTGCTCCTGATTCCAGTTGAAAATGAAAGTGAGTATGGGCAACCTGTACTTCATCTGTTCAAGTGATTGATACAATTAATGCTATCTCATAATGGGCAATTTAAGTGAAAGCTTAATTTTTTTTTAAAGACTGTAGCTATTAATGGGTCAGAAGAAAAAAATGCTTATTTACAAAGCTGTGTCATCTTTTTGGCAACTGTGATATCAATTCTCAATAGAGCCACAGTATTTATGGCATTACTTTTTTGCAAAACGAGAAGTGGCTATTTAGGTTTCAAGCTGTGGTTGGTGAGATGTAGTCTGCTGTAGTGAGCTGCCATTTCTATCTATCTTTAAAAAAAACAAAAACAAAAAACCCCACACCGCTAGGCTGTAAAGATGGATGCAAGCCACAATTATTTGGTTTATAAAAATCTTTAGGCAGAGACAGTGTGTGTGCACATGCATGTTCATGGTGCCTACTACAATGGGGTCGTGACCCTAGATTAGGGCCTCTATGCAGAATTGCAATGCAAAGAAGAATTCAGATCCCAATCTGGATTTTTAAAATGTCAACGTTCAGGGGTGTTTGAATGTTGACATTAAATTCAAGCCCATGTCCAATATTTTGGTACATTTCCTGCTCTCTCTCTTCATCCTTAGAGTTTACTTGCCTTCCCTGCAATTTATGGAGCATGGAGAGTGACCTGACATTCAATATATACATTTGAAAAGGTCAGGCAGGCAGCACACGCTATATACTGCCAAAAATAGAAAGAAGTTCATTAAACTCTCCTGGAATCTTTGACATGAAAATCATATTAGAGATGTGAGGAAAAATACACAAGAAGATTCTATTTTCTCAACACCACTGAAACAACTGGAAGGAAAGAGCATGAAAATAAGCTAAGCTCCTTAGGAATTTAATATTATGCATTCATGGCTTTTCACAAGCTCTTCTCTGGACCAGTGTGATGTGGTTGATTATTTTAAGATTATATTCACCCCTAGTGGCTATATGGTTATTCAAACTAAGACACCAAAAGACAGAAAACTAAGAGTGCTGGGCTACGTGATTACTGAAGGATCTGTAAATAGACTATCACTCACCACTGAAAGCAGTCTCTTATGAATCTACACTTTCAAGGTTCAGTGGAGACTAAACATTGCTGGCTAAAGCTGAACATAATCATTATATTATCTGACTCCTTACCATCCCCTATGCACTACATAGAGGAATCTGCTGGAGTTGTGCAAATTTATTTCATGGGAATGGTTCTTGTTTTATAGGAAGAAGCCCAAATATACATTTTTTAAATGTGTCTGAATTATAGTGTACTAAATAATTACTAAAAGTTTTACTTGAAATATCTGACTTTTACTCATTCATTGGTGATAACAAAAGGGGGAGACTTCTTATTGGTTGGTTAATTAGAAACATGTATAGTATGTACTAGCTGTCTTGGGGCAAGTTGCTTGCCTTTATTTTTCTTGTTTACAAATGACAGTCCAATTAGAAACACATTATAATCAGCTGCCGTCCATCTGGTAAAGCTATTCCTAATTGTAATGGAAATCTATTACAAGCTCTAAGACTAGCCAGCCTCTCCTTTAATTTGTTTTTTACTCTATATTAAAGAATACCTATAACAAAAAAATACATACACTGTAAATGTAAACACACCATTATGAAAGTGCTAGGCATTCATATCTATCTCACACTCTATTAATACACAGTGTGGAAGATGAACTACTAGGCTTTTTTATACCAGTTTGACACCACTGACTTCAATGGAGTTCTGATTTTAGAGTGGTGCATGTGAGAAGAGAGTCAAGCCTGTTCAATTTAACCCTTACATACATAGGAGTGGTGGGGTGCTTAATTCATTGTTTGTATAGTGCTTTGAGATTCTCACACATAAGTTGCTAATGAAGGGCAAGATATCTGACCCTTTCAAATGCCAAAAACTCTATTAGTATGTTCCCACTTTGCATAGCATGTTTCCCTCAAAGTTACATCCACTTGCTATTCATTAGTCAAATAAATGCCATTGCTTATGGACAAATACTGGTTTGTCAAGTAACTTATATGAAAAGTCACAACCTTGTTTTAGGAGATGGGAAATGCAAGTCATGAGTTTACAGTAAATTTCAACAGTAATTGACTATGTCAGAATAGCACTTCAGTTTGTACAAAAAACTGTTTAGAACTATTCAATAAATATTTAAATAAGATCCCTTAAACTTTTCAAGCCAGTATTTCAGTGCTTGCTGGTTCAGCCTCCCAGAGGCAGCAGGAGATTGGAGAACCCCGTTGCCTTGTCTGCACTGTTGCTTTTCTTTCTCAGCCTCTGTAGAGGCAGCAAGAGCAGCCACACTGCACAGAAGCTTCTCAAACCAGCCATGAAACCTACATGACTTTTTTTTTTTTTTTTTTTTTTTTTTTAAAGACAGAACTGCAGCATTTATGGAATCTATGACGAACCACTAGCCTCTATGAGAGATCCTGTTCACTGTCTCCCTCCCTGCACTACCGGCAAAGTTTTAAACTTGCAACCATCACTGTTCTTGGTGAAACTGGTTCAGCAGCTACTATCACACACAGATAACTAAACATACCAATCCCAAATGTCAAGTCATGGATGTTATTTTAAAACATGAAACCCATGACTCTCTTGCTAGCAATGACAGAAACATAGGAGGAGGTTACTCACCCTGTGCAGTAACTGACGTTCTTCGAGATGAGTGTCCCTGTGGGTGCTCCACTCTAGGTGTTGGTGCGTCCCTGCGCCTTTACTCGGAGACTTTTCGTAGCAGTACTCGTACTGGCCACACATGCGCAGAGGCTGCCCCCCGCAGTGAGTCTAGGATAATAGTGCGCATGCGTGGCCAATCTCCTCAGTTCCTTCTCTACCGTCCCCGGCCTGAGACGGAGCTCAGCAGACTCGTTAGGAAATCCCTCACTTTGTTACTATTACCTGTTCTAGTAGTTAGTTTGCTGTCAGTTCTTGTTAGTGTAGCTCATTAGTTCTTTTATCTGTTTAAAAAAAAAAAAATTTCTCTCAGCCGCAGCCGCTTCTACCATGCCTGGCTCCACAGGCTTTAAGCGCTGCGCTACGTGTAAGGACGCTCAGTTCCTTCTCTACAACGGAGGCTACCCCAACTCCGAAGTAGAGGGGAGGAGGGTGGGTAGTGGAGCACCCACAGGGACACTCATCTCGAAGAACGTCAGTTACTGCACAGGGTGAGTAACCTCCTCTTCTTCTTCGAGAGATGTCCCTGTGGGTGCTCCACTCTAGGTGACTTAAAAGCCGTGTATCTTAAGGAGGTAGGGACTTCGGATCTGATAGGAACGCCGTTGATAGTACAGCCCTGCCCAAACGTATATAAGATAGAGGGCCTTGAGTAAGGGCATAGTGTTTAACAAATGTGTGCTCAGAGGACCAGGTAGCTGCTTTACAGATATCAGCCAGGGGAACTTTGCGTAAGAATGCTACAGAGGCAGCCATAGATCTAGTGGAGTGTGTTCTGATGCCGTCTGGAGGTGTAACTTTCTTCATCTGATAGCACAACCGGATGCACTGAGAAATCCAGTTCGAAAGTCTCTGGGTAGAAATAGGTGTACCTCTGGAACGCTCCGCGATGGAAACAAAAAGTCTGGAAGAATTTCTAAAAGGTTTGGTTCTATCCAAATAGAAGGACAAGGCCCTGCGTACGTCTAGTGTATGCATTGAGGCTTCGAACGAGTTCGCATGTGGCTTCGGGAAAAAGGTTGGTAAGTGAATCGGCTCATTAATGTGGAACGAGGAGTGTACTTTAGGAAGAAAATTGGGGTGTAACCTGAGGGTAACCTTGTCTTTGAAAAATATCGTATATGGTGGGTCTGCCATAAGAGCTGCTATTTCTCCTGCCCGCCTGGCGGAGGTAATTGCCACTAAAAATGCTGTTTCCATCGAAAGGTGTAGAAGTGAACACGTGGCTAGGGGTTCAAATGGTTGTTGGGTTAGGCAAGAGAGAACTAGATGAAGGTCCCATGGGGTGGTGGGTGGATTTATGTCTGGGTATAGGGTTTGGAGTCCCTTGAGGAAGCGCTTGGTGATAGGATGAGCAAATACGGAAGTACCAGCAATTTTGTCATGAAAAGTTGTAATAGCAGCTAAATGGACCCTGATGGAACTGGAAGAAAGGCCGGATTGCTTAAGGTCCAATAGGTAGTCAAGTATGAGCGGAAGAGGTGCTGACGTGGGACTAAGTTGTTTAGTTGAACAGCAGTGTGTGAATCGTTTCCACTTACATAGATAGGTGGTGTGAGTAGATTGTGTTCTGCTATGCAGGAGCACTCTTTGAACTTGTTCAGAACAATCTAGTTCATTTTGGGAGAACCATGTAGGAACCATGCTTTGAGGTGGAGCATGGATAAGTTGGGGTGGAGAAAACGGCCGTGTTGTTGTGATAGGAGGTTCGGAATGAGAGGCAAGGGGATTGGTGGTCGAATGGACATTTTGGTGAGAAACGGAAACCAGGGCTGTCTGGGCCATGATGGGGCAATTAGGATCACCTTGGCTCCATCTGTTCGTATTTTTATCAGGACCCTGTTCAGAACCGGTATCGGGGGAAACGCATACAGTAAGTTTTGGTGCCATGGGATCATAAATGCGTCTCCCAGGGAATGTTTGCCTAGCCCTGCTCTGGAGCAAAAATTGGGACATTTCTTGTTTTTTGCAGTTGCAAAGAGGTCTATTGCTGGGTAGCCCCAAATGCAGAATATGTTGCGAATGGTGTGCTCATTTAATTCCCATTCGTGATACCACGGGAAACGTCTGCTTAGTTCGTCCGCTGTGGTATTCATCACTCCAGGAAGGTAGGCTGCTGATACCCGGATGTTGTTCGCAATGCACCAGTTCCAGAGTTTCATAGCCTCTGTGCACAGAGACTGGGATCGAGCTCCCCCCTGCCTGTTCACGTAGAACATGCATGCAATATTGTCTGTCATTATGCGTACGTGTTGGTTCTTGATCAGTGGTAGGAATTGACGGCACGCATTGCGAATGGCTCGAAGTTCTAGGACATTTATATGGAGAGAGGTCTCGGTTGAAGACCAAAGCCCCTGGGCTGTGTGGTGAGACATGTGTGCCCCATCCTGTCAGAGATGCATCGGTCGTCAGTATGAGGGATGGAGCCTGCTGAAGAAAGGGGACTCCAGAGCAGAGGTTGGAGTGAATTGTCCACCACTGTAGAGAATCTTTGACTCGGGCAGGTATGGAGAGAGTCTTGTTTAGAGGGTGCACATTCGGTCTGTACACCGTGGCCAACCACGCTTGGAAGCACCTCATATATAGACATGCATTTTGAACAACGGAGGTGCACGAGGCCATGTGACCTAGTATTTGTAGGCAGTCCCGGACAGTCACCTGGGGACTGTTGCGAATCCTTGTGGCTAGTTGACTTACAGAATTGAAGCGGGCTGGTGGGAGAGATGCCAACCCCGTCCGGGAGTCGAGGTATGCCCCTATGAACTCCAGATGTTGGGTGGGGTATAATGTGGATTTGTTTTTGTTTACTTGCAGGCCTAAAGATAGGAAACAATCGATGGTAAGCCGTATGGATCGGAGAGCTTCGTCGAACGTTGAAGCTTTGAGGAGGCAATCGTCTAGGTAAGGAAATATTACGACCCCTTGTTTTCTGAGGTAGGCTGTAACTACGGCTAGGATCTTGGAAAAAACACAGGGGGCTGTGGACAGTCCGAAAGGGAGAACCCTGTATTGGAAATGTGTGGAGCCGAGAGTAAAGCGTAGGAATCGTCTGTGGGACGGGTGTATAGTCACATGAAAATAGGCCTCCTGAAGGTCGAGGGCTGAAAACCAGTCGCCCTGCTCCAGCGCTGGGATTATAGTGGTGAGAGTGACCATCTTGAACTTTTGCTTTTTGACAAATTTGTTGAGCCGCCCAAGGTCGAGGATTGGTCGCCATCCCCCATTTTTCTTCTCTGTTAAGAAATAATGGGAGTAAAAACCCTTCCCTCTGTGTCGTTCTGGCACAGTTTCTACTGCTCCCAGTTGAAGGAGATGCTGCACTTCTTGGAAGAGTAGTTGCTCGTGAGATGGGTCCCTGAAGAGGGACGGGAAGGGTGGGTGGGTGGGAGGGAGGGAGAGGAAGGGGATGGCGTATCCAATTGTAACTACTCTATGACCCATTTGTCGGATGTAATTTTCTGCCATTGATGAGAGAATGGTCGTAGGCGGTGTCCAAAGATAGGTGTGCCGGCTGAAGTGGGAATGCTGTTTTCTAAACCCTCGACCAATGCTTCAAATCTGCCTATTAGTTGGAGGGGGTTGCAGCGCCCCTGTAGAATTAGGACGACGACGCTGGAATCTTGGTCTTTGGCGATGTTGTTGCTGTTGTTGTTCCTATGGTCTATAGGAGTGTTGTGAAAATGTGGGGTAGCGTGGTCGGTGATAAGGTTGATATCTATATTGTCATCTTCTGGTCGCAGGCGGCTGGAGGCCTAGGGACCGGAGGGTTGCTCTTGCGTCCTTCATCGAATGCAGCATGTCGTTTGTGGTGGACGGCAAAAAGTTTTTCCCCATCGAAGGGAAGATCTTCAATGGTGCTCTGACCTCTCGAGGGAAGAAGGAGGAAGAGAGCCATGAACCCCGTCGCATGACCACTGCTGTGGCGGTCGACCTTGCTGCAGTGTTAGCTACATCGAGGGCCGCTTGGAGAGCGGTGCGTGATATGGTTTGTCCCTCGGAAACCAGAGCTGTGAATTGTTGTTTCTTCCGTTCTGGGATGTGATCAATAAAATCCATGAATTTATTATAGTTTTTGTGGTCATATTTTGCAAGGACTGTGGTATAATTAGCTATGCAAAATTGTAGCATCGAGGATGCATATACTTTACGGCCAAAGAGGTCCAGGCGTTTACTGTCCTTGTTGGCTGGGGTGGAGCGGGCGTACTGTTGTTTGGCCCTCTGGTTTGCTGCGTCCACTACCAATGAGTTTGGCGCCGGATGGGTAAAAAGGAATTCAGAGCCCTTTGAAGGAATGAAGTACTTCCTGTCCGCTTGTTTACAGGTAGGTAGGCTAGTGGCTGGATTCTGCCAGATGGATTTAGCGGGTTCTAAAAGGGCTATGTTGATTGGTAATGCCACTCTAGAGGAAGAAGAGGGCTGCAAAATGTCTGTTAGTTCATGCCGTTGTTCAGTGACTTCCTCTAAGTTAATTTTCAAGTCACCTGCAGCTCTTTTAAAGAGGTCTTGGAATTTGGCATAGTCATCCGACGGGGTTGGAGGAAGGGGAAGTAAGGCTTCCTCAAGCGTTACGTCGGACTCTGCTGGAATAGGAGCAGGACTCAGTTGCTCCTGGGAGTGTGACGGTGCTGCCTGGTATCTTATGTCACTGGCAGGTCCGTCACGAGGCAGTGCTAAACCGGTGTTGCGCCTGGTCGAAGTGCCGTAGCGGATGTGTTCTCGGGGTACGATGCCCATGGTGCCCAACCTTGCCATGGTGGTGGGTAGGGCATAGGTGGTGCCATCCAAGGGTTCACTCCCCATGGGGCAGGATACTGTGCGGGCTGAGGTAGTTTTTTTGTACAGGCTGAGGTAGTTTTTTTGTAACCCCTGTTGATCTGGGTCTGGGAGTCTTGATAAGGAGAAAAAACTGCCTGTGGATCAGTTTCCTCCTCACTGGAGGAAGGTTGTTCTGATCCTGAATCCAGCATTGGAGAAAAACAGGCATTTATCAGGGGAGACTGCAGAATAGGTGAGACCAATAGATCTGCCGTCTGAGTGAATTGAAAAGGTGAGGCTCCTGCATGAGGTGAAAGCTGCGGAGGAGGAAGTTGCCCTGAGGGAACATTCCTCTGAGCAGGGGTTTTTCCTTTGATCTCCCTGTCAGCCTGTGCCGCGGTTGCCGGTGCCGTGGTAGGTGCCGGGGGGACAACATCAGCCCGCACAGGATCAGGCAAGGCTGGAAATGTTGGCACCGTGTTCGTCTCGGTGCCGAACGGTGCCATAAACGAGGCAGGCAACTGAAAGCCTGAAGCCTCGGCACCGGAGCTTCGCGCCGCTGCCTGAGGCGGCTTTCGTGCGGTGCCGGAGGAGCCCGGCTCTTCAAAAGTGCTGAGGCGAGGAAACACAGGCAGGGAAACTGTTGACCTGCCTGAGACACTTTTGTGCCTCACCAACTTCTTTGCTGGAGAGGGCTGCCCCTTTTTTCTAGCTTTCTTCAGTTTTTTTGAAGCAGGGGGCTGTGGCGGGCAGTAGAGCTAGAGTCGGCTCCTGGGTCTGAAACTGACCCGATAGACTTCTGCAGGAGGAGCAGTTTCAGTTTAAGCTCCCTGTCCTTTCGTGCCCTGGAACTGAGTTTGGTACAGTGGGCACATTTTTGGGGAATGTGTGTTTCCCCCAGGCATTTTATACAATGAGAGTGGCCATCAGAGAGCGGAATAGCGTCCTTACAGGTAGCGCAGCGCTTAAAGCCTGTGGAGCCAGGCATGGTAGAAGCGGCTACGGCTGAGAGAAAAAAAATTTTTTTTTTAAACAGATAAAAGAACTAATGAGCTACACTAACAAGAACTGACAGCAAACTAACTACTAGAACAGGTAATAGTAACAAAGTGAGGGATTTCCTAACGAGTCTGCTGAGCTCCGTCTCAGGCCGGGGATGGTAGAGAAGGAACTGAGGAGATTGGCCACGCATGCGCACTATTATCCTAGACTCACTGCGGGGGGCAGCCTCTGCGCATGTGTGGCCAGTACGAGTACTGCTACGAAAAGTCTCCGAGTGAAGGCGCAGGGACGCACCAACACCTAGAGTGGAGCACCCACAGGGACATCTAGAGTGGAGCACCCACAGGGACATCTCTCGAAGAAGAACCTTATTTACAGGTAATCCATCATGTAAGGGATTAGGCATGGGTGTGGGAATAGGTCACGAGAGGAAACAGTGGAACAGAGGCTGAATACATATTAATGCAATTTGCCAAAAGTGAGTGAAAAACTTCTATTCTCCTGTCTCCCAATAAAGTTAATTCTTAAAAATGGCCAATGTAAAAGTAAATCTTCCATAAAGATACCTTGGAGAAGAACTACAAAATGGAACCTACGTTTTAAGCCTGTCTCCTCCAATAATGATCCTCTTATCCATGAAGAGCAAATCACCTTTAAATAATTAATAAACTATCCATTAAGAATGTTTTAAGTATTAGTCCCTGTTCTTGTATCCTGAGTTTCGCACTGATCTTCAACATCCAGTTATACCATCCTTGGGTCAGCATTATGCAGTTCCCTGATTACAGTACTGCATAGTGAAGTTCTACATCATTACATTTCACTCTACATCTGTTTAATTTCCACTCCCACTGTAACAACATGGATGCCTGCTAGATCGAACAAATTCGTGTCTACTAGTCTGGGTGATTTTCTTTTCCAAGATCCTTGCAGCTGCTGCATTCTTCTATTCAGTCGACAGTCTTTCTTCCTCTAGAGCAGTGGTTCTTAACCTTTACTGCAGCCTGCATCCCTTTGGTTCTCAAAAATATGTTCTCGCACCCCTTATCAAAAATCGTCTTAGTAGGTCAGTTCTTTAAACCTAGATATATCATAACTATAGAATGAAAGAGATAGAATTATATATTTATTTTAATTTTGCAGTTAAAATTTAATGCAGTAATTGTTAAAAAATGTATAATGTTAATAATACATAGGTTTGATGAAACAAAGTAGTTGTACTTACGTGCCTGTGCTTAAATTTGTGTTTTCTTTTATTTACCTTCTAAAAAAATCTGGCATGTCTCGCACCCCCAGAAAGGGCATCTCGCACGCCCAGGGGGTGCATGCACCCCAGGTTAAGCACCACTGCTCTAGAGGATGACAGAGTAGTCCAGATTTGCTCCTACTTCAACTTTTCTCCCATAATATGAGAGATTCTTCCTTTCACATTTGTAAACAAAGTGGCTGATATTTCACATTCTTCTCTCTTGCACTATGACTCTTCTTCCAAAGAATAGTCCCTTAGATATTTCCGTTCTCTTTAAACAAGTCATCATTAGAGAGAGACTTCTTTGCATGGATGAAACTAAACTGCACCACAGTCTACTGGATTAGAAAATTCTTCAGGATTTAATAGGGTTTGTCTATTAGTTTGTTTAACCATCTCGAAACCAGCAAGTACCTCAATGCACAATATAGAAAAAATCATTTTTATTTTCTGGGTCCCAGAAATGATTGGACTCAGCAGCTCATTCTGTTCAAACTGTTTCCACTTTTTAAATTAAACAACAGTAAAGCAAGGAAACCCTGATGGTAGTATTGAGAATTAGATTCTGCATCCCTCCTACCAGCTCCTTAATATGGATTGAGAAGAAGAAAGTCAGAAAAAGAAAACTTTCCATTTTACTTATACTTCTTAATGCTGAGAAGTATTCAATCTTAGGAGAGTTCCCTCACTGATGGGCATAGAAAGGCAGCTGAACCACTCCCTCTGGCAGAAGACACTACTGATCTAAAGGGAGTGGGCCAGCAATGCAACATTTACACGGTTATCTTGCTAGGATTTGTACATTGTGCTTCTCCCTATCTCTTAGAAAAGATCTAATAGCACAGATAACCATCATTTTTACAAAACACACTAAAAAACACTTGCAGATATCTCAACTCAATGGAAAGAACTAAAAAGAAACAGTTCTCCTTATGCATTAGCCTGGCTTTCTTGGTGTTTATTCATTGAGATGTCCCTTCTGTAATTTTCAGTATGTAGGTCCTTCATTGACAGTTTAGTACCATTCTCCTGCACTTGTGCACTTTCATTTCAGTGTCTCTAAGGTGGTGATCTTTGTACATTTGAAAACTAACATTTTAAAAGACCACTAGTACAGTGGGGCCTGGAGGTATAATGGGGATGAGAAGCCACTAAAGCAGACTTTACAACTGCATCCTCCCTTGGGGCTGGTCTACACTGGGGGGGGGGGGGGGGAGAATCGATCCAAGATACGCAACTTCAGCTACGCGAATAGTGTAGCTGAAGTCGAAGTATCTTGGATTGAATTACCTGGGGTCCACACAGCGCGGGATTGACGGCCACGGCTCCCCCGTCGACTGCGCTACCACCGCTCGCTCTGGTGGAGTTCCGGAGTTGACGGTGAGCGCGTTCGGGGATCGATATATCGCGTCTTAATGAGACGCGATATATCAATCCTGGATAAATCGATTGCTACCCGCCGATATGGCGGGTAGTGAAGACGTACCCAACTGCTCTAGTAAGATCTCTATTCGTTTTATTTTGTTAGCTAGCCAGTAGAAGTTTTTACTGGTTCCTGTGTGCAAAAAGCAAAACAGAAAACAAAACAAACCCCAAAACCAAAACCACCTCCTTTTTACATAGTAGTCTTCAAGCACAATTGCAGTAAGATAACCTTGTTGAAAGCTTTTTTAAACCTTTGGCATTACTTGTTGGCTTCTAGACTAGAAACATAAATTGTGTGTTAAAACACGTTAGCTCATTTTTAAAGCACCACTTAGCACCTCAGTTAGACAGAGGCTGATATATTCAAAGACACCTAAGGGATTTGGATGCCCAACTCTCATTAATTCTATTTATTGAAAATTGAGCATCTAAATCCCTTAGAGGCAGGCTTAAAATATTTCAGCCAAAACCCCATGATATTTTAAGGATTTGCAAACTAGTCACTGTAAGGGACCAGGGCATAGGCAGTCAGGCCAATAGTTTATGCCTGGGCTGGTGCCATGGAGTCAAGGGGTAGCCATAAGGCAGTGGTCAGCAAGCATGGGTCAAAGGGCTTGCAAGGGCCAAAATCAGTAGGCAAGAGTCAGGACAAAGTCGATGTCAGAGGATCAGGAGTAGCTGTCAGGCTAGAGTTAGGAGGCAACAGTTTGGGTCGAAGTCAGGGTGAGAGTACAGATCAGAGAGAGAGGCTGGGTCTGGAGCCACAGCAAGCCAGAAATCTGCATTTGCCCAGACAGCTTCCTGGTGCACCCTCCAAGGTTAAAGAGGGCTGCTGTCACTCTGGCCCTTCAGGTGGTACTTCCTATGGTGCTAATCTCCACCATGCCACTGGGATGCAACTCTGCCTGGCCTCCTTGTGGTGGTATGGGAATGTCAGCTGCTCCAGGCACTGCAGACTCTGGTTCTAGTCCTGTGGATCCTTACAGTCATGGTCTGCCTTTGGGGACTCAGGGTTTTTTAAAATCACTGTCTATGCCGAGGGCCAAGTAGCATTAAAATATGCTAATTAACCAGTTAGCTAACATGTTTTAACCCCCCACTCATCCTGAGAGTTCAGACTTTGAAAACATTTTTATATAAAGAGCCTATTCACCTCAAGTGGCTATCTGAAGTCCGTTTGACTACAGACTTAGAAAAAGAACCCTATTTTAATATATCGATGCCTGAAAATGCATTATAAGTGGTGTGCTGCAGGAGTGCACTGTATAGGAATAGGACACTACAAAAATTAGATTAACAAAAGGAAGTTCTCTGCGTAGACAGCGATTACTATTAGAGGAGTTAGAAACTGGTGCTTTTTTAAAACAGTGGTATTGTTATCATTAGGATGACAAGTAGAAAACAGTAAGGCTTGATAAGGGGAGGGATATTCTGTAAAATGTGATGTAATAGAAAGATACTGTGTATCTAGAAGTAAATGATATTCAGCTATGCTGGTCAAAAGGTATTTTAGGGTCTTAAGTAATAGTTTATGAACCTGGGCTAGAACTTTACTTAAACATTTTATCATTCTTACCAACCAGCTAAATTAAAACTATGACTAAATTTCTCTTCTGAATCACTGCTAATTTGCAGGTTTTTTCCTCAGGCCATATACTTGCTGTAACCAAAAGATGGCACCATTTCATCTGTGACTGAATCACAGTACTAGCTTCAGAGTTACAATGATGCAAGGCATATTTTTTTTACATATAACATAAGAAAGTACATTTAGAAGAATACATGGAAATAAGCAGCATTCCTAAAAGGCTTCTAAATAGAAGATGAGCCCTACAGGTGTACTGGCTTTAGGCAGCTGGCGAGCAGATCACAGCACCAGTCCCAGCAATAAAACTTAAATGATCCCAGCCTCTGGAGCAGGTGCATTGATCTTGCTGTAATGCATGGCTCTCATTGGTGGGCATTATATTCCCTGAACAACACTTGTTGCTCTTGAGTCTTTGTGATTTTTCCTCTCACCGTCCCCTATCCAGTGTTCATTGGTGCCCCCCTTACATTTGGTGATGAGTCAACACAAAAGCCTTGCTGAGGGAGTATCAATAGGAGATAAGCAATTGATAAGGTGCCAAGGCATATCAAGATTTTAACAGCTGGAAGGGAGAGAGACTTGGGGTTATTACCTGCTACCCAGGAGATTTTGAGCATCAAGTCAGCATTGTGATGAAGGGGAGGAAGAGAGCACAGCACGCTTTGACCGAGGACCCTACAAATTGTGATCCCCACTTTACATAGGCATTGTAATAGCACTGTAATTTGCCTTAATTCAATAATATTCACTTGAAATCTACTATGTCCAGTCTAAACAGTACAAAGCACTTCTAGTATCTCCTTTCACTAGGCATCTCCTTAGGCTGAATGTTAGGTGAGGGAGAGAATGCACTGAATGAATCTGCAGCATCTGATCAGGACCTCCTTGGATAATGGTGAAGGGCGAAGCCAGGTTTGAGTAATGAAAATTACCTGTTGCCAGCAACTGGTCACAGCAATGGGTATAGAGGAACCCACACTGAGCCCTGTTCTGTGGCAGCTGTAAACAAGGGTAAGCTGCCTTACGTACTACTTCAAAAACCTGTTGGCTTTTTAGGAGGAGGCCAAGTAGAGCTACTGCATCTATTATTTTGTGGAGTCTTCTCTCGTGTCTTAGACAGCTGAAGCCTGTTCTACCTAGAAAGACATTCCTGAAGCAACTCATCTTCTACCCTCCTTCTCAGCTTTCCTTTTTGCTCGCATGAGTCTCCCTTGGGAGTCAAACTCTTTCCTTCTCCTGTTACCGTATGTCCTGTCAAACCCCTTTCCCCCCACAACTCATAACCCTCAACCCTCTCTCTTAAAAGCTCCCTTCCCCGCTTTCTCTTCTGAGGTTCCTCCTTTCCTTCTCATCCATGGTCCCTGGCAGCTCCTAATATAATTTGGAGGCCTCCTAAGTCTGCTTTCCTTTCTCTCACTCCCCCTCTGTACCCCTTATGGTTTTTATAGTATGATGAGTGGGACTGAAGGAATGGGGCAGTCAGGTTTCACGGGGGACCTTGGTTTGAGTGATAACGGTCTCAGGAATGCAAGCTGGGCCAGGCTCCTGCTGGACAAGCACAGGTTCCTCAGCATTTAACACTGCCTTCTATGGATGCTTAGTAAAGATGTCTCATACAACTCCCCTCTCCTGCCGCATCACTTATTGCTTATGAAAAACAGCGCAGCAGTTCGTCTGTCAGAAGCTCTGAAGTGCAGCAACTAGTAGCATAAACCATGGTCTGTGGCCTGGCAGCTGCAGGAACTTTGGATTCTTCGAGGCACCTCTTCATATTCCTACTTGTGGGATCCAAGGTGTCTGTGCTGCAAGCTTCCGGAACCTTCTGGAAAGCAGTGTCACTTGCTCATCCATTCCCATTCCATCTTAGAGGACGCTGTGAATATAAAAAGGAGGGAGAGTGACCCCACCAGCCTTCAGTTCCTTGTCATAACTGAAGGTAGAAGTTGGGTTTTTCCTTTCAAAAGAAAAGAGGAGATGGCCTGGGCTTTGTATGGCTCTGAAGAAGTAGTAGGACCTCCTCATAAAGCCTTACTGACAGGGAAGGGTCCTTGGGCCCAGTTACCTAAGCTGGCACTGAATAAGCCCAACATCTCCTTCAAAAGTTGTTCTGCCGGAATGGGTTTGGCCACCTCACACATCCCTGTCAATGGGAGAGGCTTCTCAAGCTGTTCACTGTCAAGGTCTCTGGGTCTGTCCAGGTTGATATAGGAGAGATGTAGCTATGTGCTTAAACTGGCTCATTGGCCCTTGGCTCCAGTTTCCAAAGGATCTGGATCTGCAGAACTTGGATCTAATAGACAAGCATGGATTGTGGGAGCTGCAAACCCCAGATTTGGATCCAGCAGTTAAGCCTGAATGTGAGAGCCATACAACCTGAGGAGCTGTAAGTCTCAGCTCTAGATGTGGCAGCCAAGCACAGATCCAAACCTATAAAAACAAAAAATTAAAGAAAAAAACCCAAGCTGAATACAGTTTTGTGGCTGACATGCATGGATCTGGTTCCAGAGTCAGAAACCAAGCCTGTATCTGGATTTAACAGCCAAACATGAATCCTAGGTCCAGATTACACAACCAAACATGAAGGATTACCAAGCATTATTGTCAGAAGGGATCAAATTACCTGGGATTCAGCTAGTATGAGGATCTTACACCTTTGACTGTTGAGTCATTTGTATCCTCGAGCTGTCTGGATCAGTGGAGTCCACAGCTGCAGTTCCAATACTATCATCGTTACATAGCTGCTCACCTTGCAGATTTTGTGCTCAACATAGTAACCATAGCCAGCATGGAGGTCCTCACAACAATTACACGTTTCTGATCAGATCCAGGATGGTGGATCTCTCACTTACAGGGTAGTGTTTTAATATTTTGGTTCCAGAACTGAGAGTTTCCTTGGTTCAGGATAGTACCATCTAAAATTCTCTTGGGCTACCGGCTCATCTCTAAGCAGTAGAAATATAACTAGGTTAAAAAGAAGAATTAGATAAGTTCATGGAGGAAAGGTCCATCAATGGTTCTTACCCAAGATGGTCAGGGATACAACCACATGCTTTGGGTGTCCCTATACCTCTTGACTCCCAAATGCTGGGAGTGGACGACAGGTGATAATCAGATAATTGCCCTATTCTGTTCATTCCCTCTGAAGCATCTGGCATCGGTCCCTGGCAGAAAACAAGACACTGGGCTAGATGGATCATTGGCCATGCTGGGTCAGACCATTCTTATGTAAATGATCCAATAAAAATTTAGCTGCCCAGCTGTTGAAGATCTGACACGCTAAGAACTGATGCTTGAGTCAGAAGTTCTTTAAGGATGGAACAGTACTATACCCACCTCAGTTTGATAAATACTGAGATCTCACAGATCCAAAGATATCTTTGGAAGAAACAGGTTATGGTGTCACAGGATCAGGTTGATACTCCAGCAAGGACTATCTATTAGCTTGAGAGCCTCTTTTTGCTCTTGAGATACATGGAATACTTTCTTTCCCCCCAGGGAACTAAAAGCACATTGCCAAAGTTCTGCAGAAAAGATAGAGTGCTGTAGGTCCTATTGAGGTTTAGTGCTGTACGTTGAACCACTCTGATATTCCCTGGATCTGACAAATATATTTATGGATTCATGGGCATAACCTCTCATAGGAAGAAAACTATTAGAACATTATTGAGCTCTGGGCTACCTACCTCCATAAACTAGCTCCTGATTCTAAGCCAGGAAGGAGACTTTCTAGGTCTGGTTCTAGCTCCACCATGGAGTACATAGTGTCTAGGATTGGGAAATGTCTTTGGCAACTCCCCTCTATGGGTAGTAGGAACACTTAGGGGCACCCATCCTTAGCTTTACGAAGCCTTCCTTGGATCCAGTGGTCCACTCTGGTCCACTGGAGCAGTCAACCCAGCATTTCAGAAGGCCTCTGTAAACCTAACTTCCATTCCTGCCATCGTTGAAGGAGCAGTCATACCAAGGGTCAAGACATCCATCACCTACACTTAATGGTGAGTGAGGTTTTGTATACTGGCCAAAATGCTGTCTGACTGTATCAACACCTTGAGATTAATTGTACTCACTTATTGGTTCCAGAGACAGACACACATTTTAATTTCCAGAAGTGTTTCAGAGGTACTTCACCTTCAGTGCTCTTTACACATACGAGTGACTGGAGTCAAGCAAGATCTCAGTCAATAAAACTGTACCTTATTCTTTGGCCTTTCTTTGGAGAGCAACTGTTCTGTGAAATCCCTGGCTGTCATGATTGTCCTTCCTGAATGGTTGGATGTTTGACTGTGTATAGACTTGATCCTCAATACAATGTCCAGATGGTTCTTCCCTAATAGTTTTCACAAACAAGGGTGCTCTCAGACCCACTTAAAAAACGTGTGGTCACTGATGCTTTGATAATCCTGACCTGCAAACTTTCCTGGACAGGTTGTTCACTGATGCAGTTATACAGCAGCTTTAACGCCAGACTATATCTTAGGCCTCACCAGGGCTCTTCATGACTGCCACCTTTACTTGACACATGGAACACCTGAGCCACAATATCTCAGTACTTTCCATGTGTCTTATTTTGTCAGTCCAGGGAAAAAAACATGTCCTCCAGGTAGTTTTGTTATCCCTCTTCTTGGCCTCTATAGCAATACTTCTAGAAGGTAGACAAAAATCTTCACCTTCATCTCTATCTACTCCCAGGTTCATGTACATAAAGATTCTGGAGCTGTGACCATTTCTCTGACTTGGTAAGCTTTTTTCCTCTTAATGAAAGTTCTCTGAATTCTGACAGAATGCATTACACTGATCATCAAAGGGGGTTTGTTGTAGCCAGGTCTGACAGGGATATCTCCTGATATAAAGTTCAGTATCCTCATTGGATTGGTCCAATATCTCCTCTACCAGGGAAGGATGATGTATTGAAAGACTTTTTGAGAAGAGTTTTCATGCAATAGCACAAGTGTGTTATCTTGTTCTACAAATGGGGAAACAGTTAATTCTCCTTCAACTGGGGAAAACTTGCGTTTCTATAGTTCTTATCCAAAGAAGTCAGTCCTAACATCAGAGTTGCATTACTTTCCTTCACCAAAAGTAGGAGTTCTCTATATGTTGACTCTGATTCTACCAAATTAAGATTTTGAAATGTTAATCCAGTTGGTATCAAGTTGGTGGCAATAGCCAGGAAGTGTCCACCCAGGTTCAGAGTTTCTCTGGTCAACTTCTGGACTCCAGATTGCTGGGACTGAGGTCTAAAAGACCATAAGTCTGATCTGTTAAATCAATTTTATAAATTGAAAAATTTTCCCATCTGAGCAGTTCTTAAATTGGTAGACCTCATATTACCTCCTCGACTGTTAGCTTAGACTTACACTTCTGGAATAACCGCATCAGAATAATGGGGCTGTTCTGTACGAATACAGAACGATGTGGGTAGTTACTTTGCTGTGAGAGCTGCAGAAAAAGCTAAGTACTCCACTGTAGTGCTTGGGATGTATTGCAAAAACTGTATCCCAGGTGTGTTCCCTTCCAGCATGAACTAAAAGATTGTAATTTTAATCCTCATAGCCCATAGGCTTCTGTTTAAACATTGGCTAGATTATTCTCTGCACTGTATCTCCATGACGATGCAATTATTGATAGTAACAGAGCTAACAAGCTTAGTGACTAAGCTATTGCCTCTATATTGCAGCCTTACAGAACAGCTGTTGCTGCACACATTCCAATCCTGTCTAAAATACCCAGGTTTTCCATCTTCTTCAGACTACTAGAACATTTTTGTCCCTGAGCCTCATTTACATTCAATGTGGTAGGTATCATATTCAGCACTCAGAGAACTTCATTTGCATATTTGTCAATATTCGCACGTTGAGAACTTTGTCATTATTTATATCGGGCCAAAATGTATCTACAAGTTCCCCAAACCCTTGAAGTGATGGAATTGACACAAGAGGAGTCACTCTATAATGGTCCAAAGGTTGTCCATGTAAAAAACACTTTCACATACATGACCTAACAGGGCTGCAGCCTCTTAGAATTTCAGTCCTCATCCATGACAAAAGGCAACGTCTGTGGTATGTCCTCATCCTGGCATACTGCATGACTAATATTTCAGCTATGTATTGGGGTTTTTATAAGCAACATTTTCCCATCTTTAAGACTTGTCTTATGGACAGCAAGACATTCGGTCATCTCTATTCACTCTTGACCTTGGAGCCAGAGCTGATGGTTGTTTTGGCAGTTCTGGTGGTTCTCTTTTCCTAGAATGCCTCAGTCCAGTTTCCTGGGAATTGCACTGATCGCTAAACTCCCACAAGTGGGAATATGTAGAGACCACTCTAAGAAGAAAAAAAAAAAAAGATGAGCTTCTGCATATTCACACTCCCCTCCTATCTTCCCCACTTCATCAGAGTCTCATGTTAGGAATTACCACTTTGTTTATTTAGCATTGCATATTCGCTGAGCCAAGCAATAGTGTTCTTAGTGGCCAAGTGGAGCTCTCAGAGCCCATCACTGAATTTGGTTAGCGAGCACTCTTACAGTCTATTAGCAATGGATTCCAGCACAAAGCTGGATGAAGAATCTAGCAACTTGATGACCTTTAACATTCCTTAGTCATTACAGATGACTGTGCATTCTAATCAGAAAAACCCCTATCTGTACCTGAGGTGTTTCAGCAAAAACTCGAGACATTTTAAGAGCTGTCTGGCATGAAAATAACTGCAGACATCCTCATTGAAGATAAGAACAGTGAGGGGGGGAAAAAGAGACTGACTTAGGAGGATTCTTGCAGCAATGCAGAGAAAAGAAAACAGTTAAAACCTATTTAAAAAAATGTCAGATGACCAAACGTGCTGTCACCTTCAGGCTGATTCAAGAAGAGGCATTCCAGCTGAGCTCATCAATAGATAGAGATGTTGAGCTTTGTGTCAAACTTTTTCTCCTCCTCTTGCAGCAGCAGCAAAGCCCCCTCTGCTTACTTACGAGGCAGAAAGTGGAGTGGGGTGGGCCAGCACCACAGCAGCGCACATCTGAAAGACTGGAAAAGCGGATAATAGATATCCTTGTCCTGAAATACTATGAGCTGGGAGAGTAACTGCTGCGATTCCTCAGACAAAGGACTACATCGGGGTTGGCAACCTTTCAGAAGTGGTGTGCTGAGTCTTCATTTATTCACTCTAATTTAAGGTTTCGTGTGCCAGTAATACATTTCAACGTTTTTAGAAGGTCTCTTTCTCTAAGTCTATAATATATAACTAAACTATTGTTGTATGTAAAGTAAATAAGGTTTTTAAAATGTTTAAGAAGCTTCTTTTAAAATTAAATTAAAATGCAGAGCCCCCCGGACCGGAGGCCAGTGCAAGTGCCACTGAAAAATCGGCTCACATGCCGCCTTTGGCACACGTGCCATAGGTTGCCTACCCCTGGACTAGATGTAGTTCTGTTGCAAGAACAGCCAATTTGCATGTACCAGCAGAGCCCTGTTGGAAACTGAACAAATAGTTGGCTGCAGTATTTGGGGTAGAGTAGTTCCAGTATGCCTATGGCTACATTGTAATCGTACAAATCAGACTCCAAATCACTAGAGATAATTATGGCTAAACCTCTTAGTGTCACAAAAAGGCTGTATGTGACACATACTGCTGAACCTCTGGTGCTACCACGTAGAGATCAGATACTCTCCAGGGTGATTACTAATGTTGACTGCCACACTGGGCCAGGCATGGGAGAGATATGTTGCAAGGTAATCCAGACATTGACTCAGGTCTGTGCCCCATCTCGTGACCTTAGAGTCCCTACCCACCGCTGTGGTTCTCTTCTCTCATCTATCCCTGTCCCCACCTTTTTATCCCACCCCATCCCTGTTTCTTACATCCCTTTACATCTATCTACACCTGAACTCTGGCTTCACCTCCTGTATCTCCAATGTTTCTCTAGTTGGAGGGAAGCAAGCACATGTCTTACGCTCCCCCGAACTTAATTCAGGTATGACAGAAACTAGCAACTGCCTGATGTGCTGTAGGCAAGAGGAAAGCTGGCCATTATCTCAAAGCACCCCCTTATGGCAAAGTGTGGCTTGTACTGCTCAGCAGCCCCTGTCATTAGCCCCACAGTAAAGGGGAAAGAGTTCAAGCTCAAGGACTTCTCTCCTGTTCCCTCTGACATGACTGCAAGTTAGGTGGAGGGGGAGGAACAAGTGTTAAAAGCACAGGTTGTTCCATAAAGCATTAATCTTCAGCAGGAAGTTTAAAGTGGTCACTGCAGCCTGCTGACTTGCTGTCATGGAGAAACAAGCGCCTCAGTCCCTACAACTGGCTCTGTCTACACTTAAAGTGCTACAGCGGCAGCTGTAGGGCTTCAGTGTAGACACTCTCCTGTCACTGTAGTTAATCCACCTCCGAGAGGCAGTAGCTAGATCAACAAAAGAATTCTTCCATCAATCTAGCACTGTCTACACTGGGGGTTAGTTCAGCAGAGCTACATCTCTCTGGAGTGTCGATGTTTCACACCCTGAGAGATGCAGCTATGCCAATGGAAATTTTCACTGTAGACCAGCCCTAAGACAGCAAATACATGCAGACTAAGAGCAGACACTTGAAGGTTATATTGGCATTACTACGTCAGTCAGGGATGGGTTTTTTTTTGTTTTTTTGTAAATCACACACAGTCCTGACCAACATAACTGTGCCAACAAACCCCCCAGGGTAGAGGCACCTACGGGCAGGTCTACACTATGGGGTTAAGTCGACTTAAGTTATGCAACGTGAACAACATAGCTGGAGTCAACATAGCTTAGGTCATAGAATATCAGGGTTGGAAGGGACCTCAGGAGGTCATCTAGTCCAACCCCCTACTCAAAGCAGGACCAATTCCCAACTAAATCATCCCAGCCAGGACTTTGTCAAGCCTGACCTTAAAAACCTCTAAGGAAGGAGATTCCACCACCTCCCTAGGTAACCCATTCCAGTGCTTCACCACCCTCCTAGTGAAAAAGTTTTTCCTAATATCCAACCTAAACCTCCCCCACTGCAACTTGAGACCATTACTCCTTGTTCTGTCCACTTACTGCTGTATCTCAACCGTGCTGGGTTGATAGGAGAGTTTCTCCCATCGACTTACTTTATGCTTCTCATTCCAGTGGAGTACTGGAGTCGCAGTCAATTTAGCGGGTCTTCACTAGATCCGCTAAATTGACTCCCAGTGGATCGATCACCGCAGCATCAATCCCCAGTAAGCGTAGACATACCCTATGTTAACCCTGCTAGGGTGGAGGGTCTCAGACTCCAGCCCAAGACAAATGTGTTTACATCTATTTTTAGCTCCACAAACCCAAATCAACTGACCCAGGCTCTGGATTTTTTATTGCGGTGTAGAAGGCCTCTTAGTCCTTTTAGATTTAAAGTTTTTGCTACCGCCCTGGTTGAAAACATCTGTATTGAATTTAATGGATCTAGCTCCCAGGTTCAAGAAAGTAGAGTTCACTTTTTTTAATATAACACTTAAAACTCTTGAAGAAAGTTTCCTATCCCAGGAAGCTTATAAACTATAGAGGCAACAAAGAGGAAGGATGGGAAGCAACAAAAAAGAGCCTAAACAGTGAAGTTGAGCATATAATGGGGTGGGGTGGGGGGTCTGGCTAACTGCAATACTTGTTGGTTTTCAAAGGTATCTACTGGTTCCAACATCTTCCTTTTGGGCGTAAAATCAAATTCCACTCACTTGACATTACTTAAGGGCAAGAAACTCTGTGAAATGTTTGACATAAATGAAGATAAAAACAAAAAAGGTAGTTTTTTTTTTAAATGCCCTCTGTTTTGTTAACTGCTCATCTTCAGTATTGCATCCATGTGTATGATTTGGCTTTTCCTCTCTGCTCTTCTCTGTGGGTTTAAAGGTGATCTGCAAAACATCTTAAAAAGGCATCTGGTGCCCTTTTCTGCTCTTTATATTGCATGAAGTTGCCCTAAAATTATTAATATCAGGAATGTTAACTCTGGTCTTTATTTTGCTGGGGGACATGTTGGGAGGTCTCAGAGTATATTTGTGAGATCTCACACCTTAACTGAAGGTGACAGTATTGAATATTTAACAGATACTCTTTCAAAATTGTAGTCAACTGAAGTTAAATGGGTGTTGTTAAAACCAAACCCCGCACTTTAAATAGTTTGACTAAAATATCTCTTCCCTTCACACTTGCTCATTTTTCACTCAATTAAATCTCACTACTTGGCCAGTCAATCTTCCAAGATGGACAGGACCTGAATTTCAAATGAAAAAGCCAGAATAACCTCCCCACCTCCTTTTTCCCCTTCTATTAAGAGTGTCATTCAGACTACTTTATATACCATAAAGCAGCAAAAAAGTACTCAAGAACCCCCACCCACCAACCCCCCAGTCACTTACCAACTCCTAGCTTAATTTTAATAATCTTTAAAATGTTCATCTACTTGCTCTCTAATCCACTCTTCCTTCTGAAATGGCATCTACATTATAGATTTTTGGACTTAAAGCACCTGCTATATCTAACACCCATCTACACACAAGCGCTTTCAACAGTGTACAAATATTACCAGCCCCACTATAATTGTACTTACTAAAAGCAAAACTCATCACAATTGTACTCTGCATTGTATCATAATAGCAGTGTAGACAATGTCCACACTTCAACTGCACTGATGCAAGTGGTCCACACGACATATAGGTTTCCACAACCCCTTTAGTGACTCCCATTTGCAATGTCTTGTATTCTCCTTAAATTACTAATTTATTGTTTTGAGCTTCTGGAGAGCTTCTGTAAATTTATATTTTGGGAGTTTACAGTTCACATTAAAAAATTGTTACAGCATTTCTTCAACTCTGGGTTCCAACTCCCACAAACCCCACTATGGGAACCCACAGGTCAGGTACCTACAAGATGCAACTACTGAAACATTCGGAGAAAATGCGGTGTTTAGATATGCTGAACACATTTTATACTACTTTGGACACAACAGGTTAACTGAGCCATTGCAAGTATCAGCAATGTGTTTTCTAATGCACAAAAGTCTTGAGGTATGTTGCTGTCTGCTAATTATCTATCCAGTAAGAACAAACTTAGAATGGAAACGCTTCAGGTTTATAAGCCATATTTCAAAGTGATTTTTAACAGTACTTCCAGAATTTAGGCAGGGCCTTACAGAATCAGACTATACCTCAATCATCAGTGACCGAACATTCAAGTGACAGTCCTGCCAATGTAATTCTAGTGAAATATCATAAGTTTTAAGCCAGAAAAATACTGTGCACATTATAGAGCCCATTAAGTTTGTGTACGGGTATTATTTAAATCAATTTAGAGCAACCAAAGGGCATGATTTGTCTTTTATCCTAAATGTACCCAAGGGACAGTTGGCTTTTATTTAGTGTAAATCCTATTCTAAACTTTTGGTTTTAGACATACAATAGATTGTAAGCCTATAGTATCACGGCCATCCTGTTATTGAGGACCTTCTAGTGCCAGCCCTATATTGGATTTTGCCTCTATAGGACAATTCCCTTAAGTTTTGGAATAGATCTCAGGAGATGAAAATGTGTTTGCTAACTTGCCAGCATGTTTTAGAAACTAATTTACATACACCTCTACCTCGATACAACGCTGTCCTCCGGAGCCAAAAAAATCTTACCGCGTTATAGGTGAAACCGCATTCTATTGAACTTGCTTTGATCTGCCGGAGTGCGCAGCCCCGCCCCCCTGGAGCACTGCTTTACCGTGTTATATCAGAATTCGTGTTATATTGGGTCGCGTTATATCGGGGTAGAGGTGTAGTTGATACAATAAAGAGCCTAATTTACCCATGGCGATTCATGGCATAATTCTGCCACTTGTACTTGCTTCGAGTAATATCCTACTCTCGAGTAGCCCCAGTGGGTTCACACCACAATTGCACCTTGAATTGGTTTTATTATAATAGTTAAGACTATTCAATGGGGAATCTCCCAAAAATAAAGTTCTACTGAGCATGAGTAAGGACGGCAGAATCTGGTCCTTAAAACAGAAACTAAACTGATTTTGGAAGTGTGCACATAAATGCATTTTGGAAACAATAAGATACTGAAAATATCTTTTATTATTTTAAAAACAATTTTATTCTGTATATTTAGAAATGTGTAATTTTAATAACTGCAAAGAAAAAAATCAGCCACACCTGAATAGCTAATAACTGATTAACAGAATGCAGTGGTATATTATCTAAACAGTAGTAGTGCTGATGTGCCATAATAAATTGTCTATTAGTAAAAAAATACATTTCAGGGCACATAGTAATAGCATCCTTATCACAAATTACAGTAGGGATATTTTTCAAGATTTTAATCAAACTAGAGAATTCCGAGTTATATTCTTCAAATGCAGCACTTAAAAAGGTAACAACATTGTGCATTTAAAAAAAAAATGTCCTTGTTTGTATATTGTAGAAATGCTGCTTTATTGCTGCAGATGTCAAAGTTCAAGGCTCAAAAGGTATGAGAATACAAAGATATCCTTAAGAAACTTTGTTTTGTTTTTATATATATTTATATATAAAAAGGTAAAGCTTATAAAAGTTAATTTACAAACCAAGAACAAAAGTGGTATGCACGCTTTATATACAGGCATTCTATAACATCTATAAATTTTCAAATGCATAGCAGAAAACATACCATCATTTTCTTCTGGCTCTCTTCTGGTTGATCAACACAAACAATACTTGTTCTCTAAACCAGCAAGTTCACAATAAGTCACTTTATCAATCTGTTTCATGATATATTATCTAGTTAAGCACAAAAGCCATACAAACTTAGTAATACAGAGAACTAAGACTATTAAAAACATGAGGGTAAGGCATCCCTGCTGGTTAATATGTCTGTAGTAACGTGTTGGTTAATTTACAAATCCACAGAGGCAACTGAACCATAGTCATCTCACATGCTTTCTATCTTTCCCATGACAAAGAAAAGTAATGTTTTCATGTACAGTAAGTAGACGTGCTTTTATAAGCCTCACAGTAGAGGAAAACATCCAAGTTGTGCTAGTCAAAAGTTTACCGCTACTTTATGGGACATGTACACCAAAAGAGCCATCTAAAAACCAGAGATGGAAATATAGTAGGGTGTATTTTAACACAAAAGTTTAAAAAAACAAAAAACCACCAAACCACCCCCAAGTTAAAAAAAAAAAAAAAAAAAAGCCAAATTCTGTAGTTCATCCAGTGGACTATGAACCAAATTCAATTCTTCTGTATCTATTCCATTGGTACTTCATTGATACTTTAAAGTTTTAACAATGAAACACTAGCTGTGTCCATTTAAAAAAAAAAAGAAACCCCCAACTTTCGGAACCCACAAGAACCCCACGTTGTTTCCATAGTATACTTCCTGTTTGTGGCATGTATTCTGACCATGGTTCAAGAGTGTACTTGCTAACCATTGTTAGTTAAAGCAAGATGCTTAAACAGTAAGTTCCGTTAATACTTGATAGAGTCATTCAGTTTATATGTAAGGTCCATCTCAGTTTCACATTATTTACTCAGTCAGCTAATTTAAGGATTAGAAGTGGTCAATTAGGACTGAGACACAGTTTGCTCCAACAAGATAGTTTGGATCTCCAGGAAGAGACTTGTTCTGCCAAGTTTTGGGGTCACCTGTGGGAGGAAAACACAATGTTGGTGTTTAGAATCCAACATCAAACAGTGTACATCTTGAAAGAACCATGTTTTTGGATAGTACCTTTTAGTTCAGAAGCAACACGTTTGCAATAAAAAGTATAGTTTGTATTTTACTCAGAAAGAGTCCATGGATGGTACAGTTTTAATTTAGTAAACTGCTTGTTGTTGTGGTAATTCAAAAGAGACTTGGTCGTACTCAAGGACTTTTGTACATACAAAACAGATTTGCTCTGCAGCAGCACCAACATAGTGCTTTCCCTTCAAATGATCAAAACTAATCTATATTGGATACTCACAGGACTTTTGTATTAAAAAAACAGAAAATACGGACTTTTGCTAGGCTACATTAACTAATCCTTCAAGAATCCGTTTCATAATTTTAACAAAGACAAGTCAAAACTTAAGAAAACTTCTACTCGCTATGAAGTAGTGGGAACTTTATTTTGTATTCCGAGTAATTTTTTATCTGAACACAGTATACCAGTAGTACAATATAACTGACTGAAAAAAGATGGTTACTTACCTGTGTTGTAACTGTTCTTCAAGGTGTGGATGCAGACATATATTCCACTCAGCTGTTCACATGCCCAGTGCACCAAAGCCAGAGAAATAGGCCTAGCAGTATCAGTAGGGATGATGCTTGTGCCCCTTTGCTTAATGGTCCCTCCCCTGACTATATATGGGTGGTGCTACCCTAATCCTGCCTCAGTTCCTTCACACCAAACCTTAGGCTGGGGACTCAGCTGCAGAGGGGACAGAGGGTAGGTTGTGGAATACATGTCTGCATCCACATCTTGAAGAACAACAGTTACAACACAGCTAAGTAACCATCTTTTCTTCTTCAAATCTCAGCAGACATGTATGCCATGCAGGTGACTCAAGCCGTTTAATGAGGAGGTGGGGCTCAGTCTATTTAAACAGTGACTGCAGAACTGCCTTTCCAAAAGTTTGCATCAGTCCTTGATACTGTGGTGATAGCATAATGTCTGACAAAGGACGTTCACTGGAGACCACGTTGCAGCTCTGTAGATGTACACTATGGAAACATCTCTAAAAAATGCTGTTGATGTTGCTTGAGCTTGGGAACATAATCTAAGCCACTCCAAAAGTTGTAGTAATATAGATATCCATTTAGAAATGGTTTGAGCTGAAACCAATTGTCCTTTCATCCACTCAATGTAAGATATGAATAGACGAGGTAATGAACTAAATGGTTTATCCTTTCCGGATAAAATGTCAAATACCGTCTCATGTCCAAGACATTCTTCTGCACCCAAATATGATTTGGGGGAAAAAATACAGGTAAGAAAGTGTGACACACTGTACCTCAAAGTAGCATCCTGGAGCCCCCATATTCACCACTGTGATATGATTGATATGTTTGGTACAACAGATGCCTTGTGAGGTATCATTTTAAAAGTCTTGATCTGTTGAACACTAATATTCTGTTGGATTGTATGTACTATCATTGTATGTGAAGTTATGAAGTATTGCTGCATGTGCTTGTGGGGGGCGGCTGCCCCACCCTTATGAGAGATTGGGCTAGGGCAGGCCAGAGCGGCTGCACTGAGAGGCAGCCAATCAGGGAAGGCTGAGGGAGAGCCAATGAGGGCTGAGCAAGTAGCGGCCAATCAGGGCCAGGGGTATGGTGTAGTCCAATATAAAGCCTTATATAAAACTGCCTAGGAGAGGAGCAGGCAATCTCTCCCAGACTTCCAACAGGGAACGTCTGTCTCCTGAGCTAGGAGACCAGCACTGGGGGAGTGCTAGGCTGCAGGCCCTGAAGGGTGCAAAGGGTCAGAGGGGAAGTGACCCAGGGAGAGTGGACAGCAAGCAAGGGGAACAAAGGAGGGCAGGGAGGCTGCCGCTAGAGGGTCCCTGGGTCGGGAGTAGTGGGTGGGCCTGGGTCCCCTCCCTTCCCCCTTATATTGCACCTGGCTGTGGGAAGTGCCCATATTGGACTACACCATACCCCTGACGGAAGGGGTTAAACTTTGGGGTGTAGGTGGCCACTGCGGCAGGTGGAGGACTGCTGTTAACCCACCCTCCCCCCACCCTGGAAGGGAGTGAGAACGGACTGGGAGGGCACTGCCAGAGGGCAGTGTCCTGAAGGAGACGCCGTGAACAGAAGGGAGCAACGCGGGTCCAGGCGCCAACGGAGGGTGAGACGCAGACGGAACACCACCAAGTGTGGGCGCTCCCCATGGACTGAGCTAAATCCCGGAGCGACCAGTGGGAGGTGCCGCACCAGCGAGTCCCGCCCCGTCATAGTGCTACTGAAATATGTTGTGAGATTGGGAAACTCCCACAGCTAGCCTTTCAGCTGCAACAATGGATGGCCTGACAAGTGTTGATGCCCAATCAAAAAAAAAAAAAAAATCCACTTTTCCAGATTCTGCTCAGAGAGTGCACACAGGCAGTGGAGACTGCCTGGCCCCAACATCACAGCAAGGATCTTTCCTGCAGCTGGAAGAAGGTATAAAAAGAGAGACAGTAACATCATCACTTGGCCTCTCTCCTCCCTCTCCCCCGCCCCTGAGAGATTGGGAGATTGATTCCAAGCTGGAAAGGAGCTCTGTCTGAGTATTAAGAACTGTAAGATGCCTGTAACAGAGACAGTGGGGTGAGAGTCTGTTTGATTCAAATCTTGCTTAGTCTGTTAAAGTTAGAGTTTAGACTGTGAATTTATTTTTATTTATTAGGTAACCAACTTTGATCTCTACGCCTGCTACTTATCACTTAAAATAAGTCTTTCTGTAGTTAATAAAATCTGTTTTATATATGTTTTAGGTTGAAGTGCTTGTGGAATCACAGGTCAGATTACAAAGGATGGTGCATGTCCACTTTTCTACGAAGAAGTGGCAAATTTATTAATGATCTTGCATTGCCCACGGGAGCCTTGAGCAATGCAAGACAGTACATTTCTGCAGTGCAAGGCGGGGCAGGGGAGATGGACTGTTGCCTCTCTCTGAGTGGCTCAGGGAGCATTCATGCAATATAGCAGGGTGTTGGGCTCCAGATGGCAATGGCTGAGTGATCATACTGCCTGGAAGGGTGTTGGTGCTTGTCACTGTCATAACTTTGTGGGAGACACCCAAGACAGGAGAGTTTAGGATGCACCATGGTCCCACAGTTTCAGGTTCTACCCAGAGGATTCCAATCACACAGTAACCTGATTATGGCAAAACAGATATCTCTTTTGACAGAAATTCTGGGTGTGGTCTTAAAATTACCTTGTCTTTGCAGAGCTGGGTTTACAGGGGATTGACCATTAAGACTTGTAATTTACTGATTTGTCTAGTGGATGTGATAGCTACCAGGAAGTTAGTCTTCTGGGAGAGGAGAGCCAATGAGTAGCTCTAATGGTGAACCCATTAGTGCATTCAGCACCATATTAAGGTTCCACAATGGCACCATTTTCTTCACTGGTAGAAAGAGACAGACAACGCCTTTCAGAAACCTCCTTGCCATAGGACTTGAAAATACTGACCTCCCCCAAAAGGAGAGTGGAAAGCTGAAATTGCAGCAAAATAAACTTTCAAGGAGCAAAGAGCCAGGCCTGAAGATTTCAACTGCAACATATTGTCCAAAATGTTCTGAATCTGGGCTGACGTGATAAATTCCCTTAGAGATCACCCAAATTGAAAACTGCTTCCTTTTAGACAAGTAGGTGGCCCTCGTAGATGATTTTCTATTACTAAGCAGAACTTCCCTAACTGCTTCTGAACACCGCATGTCCTCCTTATCTAGCCACACAACATACACGCGGTAAGGTGTAGACTGTCTGGATGAACACTCTGGCCATGATGTTGAGTCAACAGGTCAGGAAGAAAATGGAAAGACTTGGGAGGTCAAACTGATAGCATATGAAGATTGGAGAACCAATATTATCTCGGCCACGCTGGTAAAATCGCGATCAGGTTGGCCTGGTCCAATTTGAGTTTGAGGATAACCTGAGGGATAAGAGGGATGGGGGAAGGCACACATTAGTTCGGACCCCAGTTCAGATGAAATCCGCTTGTGAGGCATTCTTGGAAGAGGGCCCTCAGCACACTGTTCTTCAGTAACCACTTGTGGCAGTTTGAGAAGATTCTGCTAAGGTGATCGGCCAGCTGAGTCTGAGAGCCTGGTCAGTGAGCCACTACTAGCATGATATTTTCTTTGATGCAGACGTGCCAAAACTTTATTGCTTCATGATGAAGTTGACTGGAATGGGCTCTTCCCTGCTTGTTGACATAGTACATCACAGTGATATTGTCCATGAGTATTGTGCACGGTTGTTCCCTGAATGTGATGCCAAAAGGCCCGCCACACATTGTACATTGCCCAAAGCTCCAGCACATCAATATGACAGGACGCTTCCTGTTCCAATCACAATCCCTGAATTGTTAATGATTCCAGATGCACTTCCTAACTTATGGAGGAGGGACCAGTGACTCACATTCTGTAGGCATGGCACCAACAAAGGGACCCCCTTGACACACATTGTCCTGAATTGTCTGCCACTGCGGCAGGGTGTTTGGTATTTCCGGAGGTACTCACACCAGAATGTCTGGTGAATGGTAACTTGGACAACAGACAAGCCTCACATGCTGCACTATGTAGATACATCTGGCCATATGGCCTTATAATTTCAGACACACTCGAGCTGTTGGGGTAGGATGTGGAGGTCCAGACATAGGTGATTTTTTGGTCCTTTTTCTTGGAGGACCTGAGGAAGAGGAAGAGAATATCTTCCTGCTAAAGGCCGCCTCAGAGTCCTGTCGAGGAACATCAGCATACTGGTACCATCTCCTATGCTGATATAGGCCTCATGGCTTGCTCCATTAGGTACTGCTTGAGTCTCGAGTCCCTTGCCATCTGTGTCCTTTTCTTGAAGGACTTATAGATGGAGCTCCTATCCTTAATGTGCCCCTTTCCCAGGCCAAGTGAACACTATGTGTGGATATCACAATTCAGAATAGCCCCTCCGCATAAAAGTCAATGTTTAAATCCTGGTGAAGGCATTCCACCGGGAAACTACTGCTAAATTCCCTAACTAATCTATTGTATTGCTAAAAAACTAAACTATTTACAAGAAGTTCTCAAAGACAGAGAAGGGAAAAAAAGGGTAGTGTGAAGAAACACTACCCAGGGTGCTCCAACTCCAGTCTGAGGCAATGAGAAGGAAATGAGAGGGGTCAGGGCAGTGCCACCCCCACAGGTACTGCTAGGCGAATTTCTACACTTGTGTGTGCTGGGCACGTGCACATCTAAAATGGTATACATGTCTGCAGCAAGTCAAAGAAGAACTACTACTAATCTTCCGGAGAAACTTTACTAAAGCACTGATGTGCTAATGAGATAGTAATTTGCTGATATTTACTTTAGATAAGATTTACAACTGATATGTCATTAAAGCTCCTGTGATATTTTCTTTAAAAACAGAGGATTTAGTCTTAGTTGTCATCTGACAGAACTCAGAAGATTAATTCCAGTCTACACTTATTGTCCCTTGTAGTTTCAACTTGAGATGTTCCAGACCCAATAAACCATTGCAAGATGTTGCTAGTCCAAAATATAGTGTCCTCATTCTACCATTTCAGTGGTAGATTGAGATAAACATAGTAGTGTTCTTTAAAGCCTGAAGGATAAATGGCACTATAAAATTTCAATAAAATGGGCCAAAAAAATACATCTGTCCTAAGATTTGGAGACATCATTTACATAATACAGCATCTCAAACCTTTGTGTTAAAGGAGACAAATGTAAATTCCAGTTGTTTTCTGGAGAAACCCATGAAAACAAACATGAATTACACAATGTGCTAAAATGATAACACCTGATGTGGAAACTGGAAAAAGTAAAAATGGCCTAGGGTTGTCATGTGTATTTATAGAATTTAAAAACAAATCAACTGATTGCAGCCAACAAATGCTAATTATTTAAAACTGTTCTCAAATAGAAGTTTAGTGCTGCTGGAGGATTTTCAGTTCTGTACATACATTAATTCCATTCAATATGGAAACCTGAGTCTTTGTAAAATACCTGAATAAATTTGCAAAAGGTCAAAAATTAGATTGTAATAAGGGTAGGTTTTAATCTCACAGATGAGGCAATCTAAAACATTTTAAAACACACCTATGGTGTAGATTAGATTCTAACCAATACAACCTATAACTGTTACTCCACAAGTTGAAGATACAACTACTTTCCCATAATTTGGGCATTTAAATCCTTTGAAGTAATGACCGTACAATATCAAACTAATACAGTGCAACAAGTGTAATATAAAAGGAAATGAATGTACTGTTAGTCATTTAAAGATGCAATTTAAATTCTCTCCACTCAAAAGTTAAAATGAGATTAACCAAGAATTTCAGATGTTTTAGGGATAATATACAAGTATTTCTGACTTAAGTGTAGCAGAGAGTAGGTCAGTATATGTAATTAAAAGTTCATTTAAAGAACAGGACATGGAAACAACTGAGACTGAGCAAAAAGCTGAGATCAAGCAAAAGATTGAATAGAAAAAGCACCATAGTGTTGCAAACCACTGCTATAAAGGCACCTGAAAAATCAGAGTCCTGTAACCAGCTAATTTAAAAAGAGAAAACAAATATTTATTTAAGACACAGTATGGTCTACTTACATATCAGAAGACAAAATTGCCTAATTCTGAAATTGTCTCAAAAAGCAAGATTACTGATACATCCCATTTCAGTTAAACAGAATAAAATGTTGTGTTATAACTCCAATACAGAAAGTGTTAGTACTTGTATATGCTTTCTCTCTCTCTTTCTCACACACAAACACAGGCTAATTTAGGAGAGGAAAACGATCTGTCTTAAAGAAGTTTTGATTACTATTTGGGAGGACTAGTGTTTCTCCTTTCATTTCAAGTAAATTCATGAATAGATTTTTCAGTTACAAAATATGAGCGCTTTTAAAAAAGTTTTATGTAGTTGTGATGGTGTTTTTTGGGTCCCCGCCACTTAAGTATAATGTTTTAACATTTCAAATATGTACATACAGTTAAGTAGATGTATGGAACACATGCATATAATAGTATAAAAACCATCCAAATGTTGATTTCTCTAAATCAGATGCCCATCATCAAAACTGATGCTCTAATCTTTCAGTGTCAACGCATTGTTGACAGGTATAGATACATTAATGACAATACATTTTGTTTTAAATACTCTATACATAAGTACTGTGTTTAAATATTATATACAGATTATATGTACACATTAGAGGTGTAAATCCTTCCATTGTAATGTTAGAAAGTAGCTGAATAAAACCTTGGCTTTCTTCAAATGTGCAGATATTAATTTTTAAATTGCTGTAACTTGAGACATTTCATGAAATTGCTTGAAACTTACATAAAAATTCGACTTCAGCCTAATACTGATCACCCAGAATTTCAGCCAACAATGTTTTCTCTGTTCCAAGTAAGGGGGTGAAAGTGGTAGTGAGCGTACAGGAAAAAAGAACAGGCATACAAAACTGAAACCTGGTTGCAACTTCACTAGGAAAAGCCTCTCTCCATAATTCTGGGTGCAAAAAGGAGGTTGGTGAAGAAACAGGTGGAAGCAAGCAAGAAAGTTGTATGGAAAATCCAGCCATATTAGAATGAACTATAAAATGCTTTTACAGGCAAACACTGTAGTTTTCTTAAATGGTCTGATTGTAAGCATCAACTTGCAAATATGAAAACCGTTAACATGTAATAAGTCATGATTTAGGAGTGCAGAGGTTAAACTTAAATTTGCCAAAGTACTATATGGCCAATTAAGCAGAAGACATGAGTTTGTGGTATAAAAGCCAATTGGGGTACATAATCATTTCCCCCCCAATTTATTTTAGTGCAAATTTACAATTTTAAAAAGTGTTTGCAGCTGTAACAGTCCTCAAGGAAGAAGAAAAAGTGGAAAGTATGATGCTATTTAACGGACCACGGATAAGGTAGATAATATAATACTGTATTTTTCTTTACCATCTTGGTTTGTCAACCACGATTTTAGCCATGAATTTGCACCATGAGTAATGAAAGTGAAATGGAGAGTCTGACACAAATACAATGATTGAGTTATATATTACACATTGTCACCTTTAGCCAAGTGATCTTAAATTACACGATAGCACCCAAAAGCCCCAAAAGGACAGAGGGAGGACAGCATACCCGACGAGGAGTCGGAGGATTTTAGAGCAAAAGACCAACCATCAGGGGTCATAGACGCACAATGTGGTAAGCGCAGCTCCACTGGCTTCAGGAATTTTAGTCCGTGGGGCCCACACATTACCAACGGGCTAAGCAGTGTTTCTCCTACAGTTAAAGAGAAACAAAAATAAAAGGTTATCAGTGGAAACCTGTACTCCTTAAAATACATTCAATATTTCTTCATACACCAACAAGAGCAAAATATGAAGAAATTAATTTATAAAACCTATGAAAATTTAGCCTTGAAAATAAAACAGAGCTACTCAGCAAGGTTGTTTCTGGTTGCCTTTCCTATTACCATACTCCAGTGAATTTCAACTGGACTGGATCATATTACAAAAAGAAAGGCATAGGGCCAGACAAGCCAGACTATTTGACTACAAATGTGTGCTATACCAGAAGTACAAACATGAACCTCGCAGTGCCTTGCCAACACCACAGCTTTGCTCATGCTACTGCTAGTGGTAGTTTATCCATTAGGATGTCAACCATCTTAGTGCTGACAAGGGAATGCACAGGGTTGAAGCAAGAACCCAAAAAGTCACTTGTTGAACGTGATAGCTGAGCTAGCAAATAGTTGCCTAAGAGCCCAGCCCTCTCTTAACAGTCAAAAGACATGGTACAAGGAATTGAGAGTTTTTATTTTTGCATTTAGCCACTCAAGATGGTAATGAGAACACGCTCCTCAACTAAACAACCCATATTCAGATGATAGGTCTAGAGTTGCTTTGAACCTTGTGCCGCAAAGTACCAATACAGTGCCTCAATTGTAAATTCCTGAAATTGAAGTCCTGAAGGCGAGAACAACTTCTCCTTAACTTACATAAATGAGACACGTATAGTATACGTTTAAAGGACTACTAGTTTCCATTTGTCTAGGTTCTGGAGTGACTATTGAAAAAACAAACTGACTACAATAAAAAGATATTCCTAGGTTATATGCTGTACTACTTGCCACTTTAATACACAGTAAAAGTGTGTGTTTTAGAAAACGGCAAGTCATTCAGTGATTGCATCATCTGGCTTGTCTGAAAACCAAGTCAAAAAATCTCATTTGCTTGAGTTTTTTCTACCTCACACCTATTTTTATAATGCAAAGAAGGACAGAAAACATTTGGCCGTTAGTAGGTCTTTGAAACGTCCAGCATTTGAGGTAAATTTTCTCAATGTATTTGGCTAACACTTCATTTAATTTTTAAAAAGATAAATTGTATAATGCTTTCAGTCCTATATCATGTGAGGAAACATTAACCTGGCAGACCAGAATACACCCATTCACTGACTATAGAGATAATGAAGCAATGAAAGTAATTTAAAAAAATTATTTTCAAAGTATATTAAAATTTAATTTGTGCATGTCAGCATACTTAGATATTAAAAATTATAGTCAAAATGGAGCCACCCTGAATTATGCTCCCACCTGAAAATATAATTGAACAGAATACTACTTCCTCTGTATTTCTAGTTGGTGAGCTTCTTGGGGGCAGAGACCATGTCTTCCAATGTTTTGCAGTCAGTGCTTAGATAATAACAACATTAGATGGTATATTAAGATACAAAGACAACTCTTACCTTTCTCTTTGTCTAAAGGTGGGAGGATACTATTATCTCTGCAGACCTTGAAATAGATTTCTTGCTCTATTCCCTCTGGAATGGCTCCTTGTGGTATAATTATACTAACTCCTGTCTCTATGGAGCTTAATACACCACCATTGCTGTTAAAAACACCTCTTGCTGTGGCTACTACAGTGTGTCCATCCTCCTCCTCGTCATCCTCTAGTGCTGAAGGGCTAAATGTGAGATACATAGATTAAGCACAGCAGTTTTATATACCTCCCCCAAAATCAGTAGCACACACTGTATTTTGAATTAATTTACCAATGCAATGGTTACATTAGGCAGGCTAGCCCTCTTAAAGTGTAATCAGTCTCAACTAAAAATACGTCAAATGGAATAGTGTAATTTTTGCTTATCTTTTCAGAGAGAGGATAAATGGAGATGCATTTCTGCTGTAGCCACAAAAAAATTAACTCGGAAATTTATCAACGGCATCAGTTAACCAGAGATTTTGGACCACTCAGAACTAGTTAGGTTTTCAAATGTTCAGTTTTTAGGGTTGTTTTAGGATAGTTACCCCAACTACAGAGCTCAGCATAAGAGGACTAAAATTTACTAGAATTCTGTTGTTCCAGCACCACATTTGTCATGAGTTTAGTATCATATAAAAACACAAAGCAGATGTATTATGTTGATAATTCTTTTATGAACCCCACTGAGACTTTTCTTTCACTTATCTTTAAGAAAGGACAATTTGTCAGCCTTAACTTCTATAGCATCAACAAATACCACTTAGAATCCTGCCATTTTCCAGGCTGTGAAATGAATGTTGCGGAGGACTGGAAAAAAACTCACATTTTATCGGGAGGTTTATTGTACTTAAGTTGATTTTGCGTCAATTTCAGAAGCACTCATTTCTTTTGGAAAGAGACCAATTTAACAAATCAGTATCAGCTCAGCTTCTCATGGCATAAAAAAAAGCCCAACTGCTTTAGCGCAAACTGCTCATTCTTATGTTGCATTACTGAATTTTAAAAAACAGTAAAAACTATTTCAAATTTGAATCATACATTATGATCACATAACATGGCAAATGAGAAAATATTTTGCAAAGATTTTACAAACACATACCCTATTTTAAAACAAATAAATTGAGGAAATGCTCAAGTTTGCTGAAAGTATGCCCCTTATAGATGAGTGGATTTTAAGTTTTATGGTAGCTCCATAATTTGAGAATGGGTAATTGCAGCTTACTCTTAAACAGTTTGTTTGGTTTCATAGCAGGTAGAACAGAGTTATTGAAATGACTGATCTCTTTTTAAAAGAGTGCTTTTAAAAACTGACCTGAAATAAAAATATAGCCTCCTCAACACATACAAGACCACTCCCACTGAATTTGCAATATTAAGTTGTGACATTAATAATTCAGTAATTTCAGCTTCTGGAAAGGAGTTGTTTAGAGCAAGACGCGTGTTAATTTTTTACTAAAAGACATAAGATAAGAACGCAACTTCATTATTAAAAAGTAGGATACAGGCAGACAGGACACCCCACATCTCCCCAAAAGCCTCCAGTGTTAGTCCCAGGAGATGCATCCTGGTTTTTGGATTAGAGAGTCTGGGCAAACTAACAGCAATTCACCCAGGACTGGACACACTGCCTAAAAAACTGCAATTTCACAAGCAACTCCATTTTTAAAAACGTATAAAAGAAAAAAAAAATATCTTACCTTACAGGAATGGCTTTAGGCACAGCATTAATGTTATTTGGTTGATATTTAGGCTTGTCTGCCTGCGTGGAGAATGTATCCATTCCACTGTCAAACTCAGAAGGCTGCAATGAGCTATGTGCTTTTAAAATTGGTTGAGGAGAATTTGGAGCCTTTGAGGGCAACTCTGGTTTATGTTGAGTTTCATTTGGCAGTAGATTGTGGTTGAATTTAGGACTTTCAAACTTTCGCTCAAATGGCCTGGCAGCACTTGTGTAAGGCTTCGTTGTAAAGCGATTATAAGCCGGGGTGACTGTTTTCTGAGTCTGCTCAGTTCCATTAATTGGACTCTTGTCAGGGAAGCTTTTCTGAGGATAGAAGGTAGATTGCACAGTGTCCTCTCGGTTGGAAGATCTGAAAGTTGCTGGTTTATTTTGAGATGGAGGTGGGTCAGGCTTGGGCACTGTGAAATTCTGGAAATCTACGGACACAGAGTTAACTGTAACACAAAATGGAAAACAAAACATGAAAAAAATCCATAATATGTAAGCCTTAATATTCAATTTTACAGCTCAAACACTTAGGTCTATTATGAACATTTTTTATTTGCAGTAGGGCTGTAGATTAACTACAAAAAATTAACTGCAATTAAAAAAATTAATCATGATTAATCGCACTGTTAAACAATAGAATACCAATTGAAATTTATTATTTGTTGATGTTTTTCTACATTTTCAAATATATTGATTTATATTACAACACCGAATACAAAGTGTACAGTGCTCACTTTATATTATTTTTATTACAAATATTTGTACTGTAAAAATAACTAAAGAAATAGTATTTTTCAATTCACCTCATACAAGTACTGTAGTGCAATCTTTTCCGTGAAAGTGTAACTTACAAATGTAGAATTTTTTTTGTTACATAACTGCACTCAAAAACAAAACAATGTAAAACTTTAGAGCCTACAAGTCCACTCAGTCCTACTTTTTGTTAGCCAACTGCTAAGACAAACAAGTTTGTTTACATTTACAGGAAATACTGCTGACTGCTTCTTATACGTCACCTGAAAGTGAGAACAGGCATTCACATGGCACTTTAGTAGCTGGCGTCGCAAGGTATTTATGTGCCAGATATGCTAAACATTGACATGCCCCTTGATGCTTCGGCCACCATTCCAGAGGACATGCTTCCATGCTGATGATGCTCGTTAAAAAAATAACGTGTTAATTAAATTTCTGACTGAACTCCTTGGGGAAGAACTGTATGTCTCTCCTGCTCTGTTTTACCCACATTCTGCCATACATTTCATGTTATAGTAGTCTCGGATGATGACCCAGCACATGTTCGTTTTAAGAACACTTTCGCTGCAGATTTGACAAAACACAAAGAAGGTACCAATGTGAGATTTCTAAGGATAGATACAGCACTCGACCCAAGGTTTAGGAATCTGAAATGCCTTCCAAAATCTGAGCGGGACGAGGTGTGGAGCATGCTTTCAGATGTCTTAAAAGAGTAACACTCCAATGCGAAAACTACAAAACCCAAACCACCCAAAAAAAAAAAAAAATCATCAAACTTCTGCTGGTGGCATCTGACTCAGATGATGAAAATGATCATGCGTCGGTCCTCTCTGCTTTGGATTGTTATCGAGCAGAACATGTCATCAGCATGTCTTCTGGAATGGTGGTTGAAGCATGAAGGGACATATGAATCTTTAGGACATATGAAATTTTAATGTAAATATCTTGCGATGCTGGCTACAACAGTGCCACGCGAACGCCTGTTCACACTTTCAGGTGACACTGTAAACAAGATGTGGGCAGCATTATCTCCTGAAAATTGTAACCAAACTTGTTTGTCTGGGCGATTGGCTGAAGTAGGACTGAGTGGACTTGTAGGCTCTAAAGTTTTACATTAACTGCATTCAAAAATAAAACATTTTTTGTACATAATTCTACATTTGTAAGTTCAACTTTCATTATAAAGAAATTGCACTACAGTGCTTGTATTAGGTGAATTGAAATATACAATTTCTTTTGTTTTTTACAGTGCAAATATTGTACACTTTGTATTCTGTGTTGTAATTGAAATCAATATATTTGAAAACGTAGAAAACATCCAAAATTTCTTAAACAATAATAGAATACCATTTATTTAACAGTATGATGAATTGCGATTAATTTTTTTAATCGCTTGACAGCCCTAATTTGCAGTAGATTTAGTAGGATGTGATTGTATGTTACTCACAAAGTTAGCATTAAGGGTTTCAGAACAGCACTGAAATTAAGCTACTGTTTAAGAGAAACATTATTAAAATTATATTTTTTAGAAATATAAAAGCTTACTGCCCATTTCTGGTCCTACACAGCCATGGCATAGGAATTTATAGTTTTCAATAAATGTAGGACTTGTAGCCTAGTTTTGGTCTTCTATAAAAAGATAATATGTCTTAAAATGAGCCAACGTGACCCTTTCCAAACCCACATACCAGTGGTTAAAGCTTATGTGAACCCAGGTGCAATGGAAAATACTGTTAGGCAGCAAGGAGGAGGGGAAGAAAAGATTTACTTTCTTCCCAAAGCCTATCAGGATTAAGACTGGAAATAAGGGTAAGCTGTCTCAAATTGTTTTTTTTAGCTGAAGTCAGTACTTGGCAATATCATATCACTTGTTTGTTAAAGGGTATAAACAAGTAAATTATTAAAGGGTTCATTGCTAATACTTGCCTGACCACACTTGAGCAACCAATACATGTTTAAGAACCCCTGGGTTTAGCCAGTTTGTAAGTATCTTGATCAAATGCTTATAAGTGTTTTGTTACTGTTTGAATGTAGTAAATTGCTTTACTTTGGCTTTTTAGGCAGGTTTAGAGCAATTATATAAGTGCCATTTGGACTTTTGGTTTAATAAAGGAATTTATGGTTAAGTGTTTAGTGGTTTCCCATATTAATAATCTCAAATAATAATTGCAACACTAGCATACTTCATAGTGGCATGTCACCTACACTTTTGTTACCTGTATTAGCACATGTATAAATTGTACATACATGTCTTTCCATAAATGTATGCCTAATTTACACCGCACAAATTTGCTCTAACCTTTTTATGAAATGGAGTAAAACAGAGCCACAAGTAGCTGAAGTGGCTGGAACCAAACAACAGACGAGCTACACTGCAACATCATCATAAGCTTGAGCTAAGAAAGGACATTCTTTGTTAAGGCTGCCTAAACAAAGTAGAAAATTCTCTATTTTCGCAGACTTGAGAGAGAGCACATATCATGCTCAAAGAGTTGTGGGGGTGAGGAGGAGCTGGGAGACTGCCTATAAAGGAGAAAGATAAAATTGAAGTAGAAAGACTAACCTGCTTTATCTCTGTTGAAACTGCTAACATGGAATCAACTACAATACAAGAGTTGTTGCGATATGGACATTTCCCCAAAAGAGCCTCAGCTAACATCAAATTTTTTCATAGAACTCAGTAGAGTCTCCAAATTGTAAAAGTATAGCATTTCAACTCACCTACATATTTGCCTAGTTTAGCAACAGGCTACATAAAAGGCGCTACCGAATTCAGTACAAACTAAAATTTCATACAATGACTTGCTTATACTGCTCTGTATACTATACACTGAAATGTAGGTACAATATTTATATTCAAATTTATTTTATATGGTAAAAATAAATAAGCAATTTTTCAGTAATAGTGTACTGTGATACTTTTATAGTCTTATGTCTGATTTTGTAAGCAAGTAGTTTTTAAGTGAGGTGAAACCTGGGGGTATGCAAGACAAATCAATCCTGAAAAGGATACAGTAGTCTGGAAAGGTTGAGAGACACTGTTCTAAATTATACATCCAAGTCCCTGACAAATAGAGATTTTTGTATCTTTAAGTGTAAGTGGCCTAAGCAAGATTCCCCATTAATTGAAATGTCTGCATCTTTAATCAACACCTTTAGCTGAACCTATTGGTTCTAATTCCCCAACTAATTTACATTTTTTACTTAAACTTGGGTAGAAATTATCGTAGTGACAGAAACTTCTTGTGCAAGAACTGAATAGTTCAATTTTAAAAAGTTTGTGCAGTAACTTAAGTCTGTACTGGAGAATAGGAAACTAGGCAAATAGAACACTCGCGTAAATTCAACACTGCTTTCTATTAGACATGCCAACATTCAGATTTCATACCCTCAGAAAGTGCAGACTTGGGATGTGCCTGAAGAAGTACGACAGGGTTATTAATCGACTGAGGTTGAGTATACTGTACTGGAGGTGGGGGAGGAGGAGTAACTTGAGGAACTGGCTCATAGCGCTTTTCACCACCAGGTCTATCTGTGGGCTCAGCATCAGTAGGCTTCCCCCTGTTGGAAAGAAAAGAAAAACAATAGGCTGACTCATCCAATTTTACAAAAGTTTTAAGTTCCTGAATTCACCACTATTTCTTCTTCTATAATACCTAATTTTCATCTCTTCCTATGAACATTAACAGTTTCTGTATAACATCCAGTCCTAAGTACAAAACATTCATTTATAAGCACAAGAGATTTCAAGACAACACTGAATCTTTAAAAAGATTAGTAACACAAACCAAAAGAGGGCAAAGAAAAGGCAGATGACATTTTGGGTGTATTTTTGTAATGTTTAGCTCTAAATCCTTTGTTTTCAATTTAGTTTGGGTGGTTTTTCAATTGAGGAACTGTGCTATTATTTAGGTAGGTATTAAAAAAAAGTTTAATTTTAAATTATCTAGTTTTTTAAAAAAAAGCATAAATTGGATGTGCAATAGAAAGACTGATTTCTGTCAGAACTCTTCTAAATACACCCGATATTTCAGCAATGCCATCTTAATTATAAATGCAATCAGCTTAAGCTTCACTAGCTTTATGTGCATAAATTTTGCTAGTTAAATAAGCAGGCAATTTAAACTTAAATTTCAAATATTTCTCACACATGATATTTCAGGAAATGGCCAATTTTCAAAAATACCTATAGTTTTTGGCTATCGTAACTTAAATTTACTTTCAAAATCACTGTGTTTAAAATTTTAGGTGCACATAATGCCTGTGAGAAATGTAACAGTGAGAGGACACCTTAAAACATCCTCACATCAACGGCAATCTTACCACTTGATGTTCCTTTTCAAGTAGTCATAGCTAGTGTAAGAGCCAAGAAATCTAGGTGATGGCAAAGCAAACAGCAATAGAAGAATGAAAGAAAAATGGTCATTCTATCTTAAGCACATTATTTCTTCATACTTTGTGTTAGTCCTAGAACTGTTCACATGACAAGACGTTGTACAAAGAGACAGAATTAAGTTAGTCAGCTAGCATTCTGACACAAGACCTTACTGTATATGTATATGTACAGTGATCATGCGCTATGCTTAATATGAAACTTTTGTCCATGAATTACAGGCAGATGAGGCCTCAGTGTCTGGTCTCAGTAGTTAAGTTCAAGTCAGACTGAAATAGAAACCTTCATTGTATCTTGAACAACACTTTATTAGAGTGCAATGAAAGAATTTCAGACTCTCATTCTACTTGATTGTAAATAGAATTTTAGTATTCTGAATCGGATATACTGTAGGTGCAAATCATGCTTATCTCATTCTGGGGCTATTTACTATACATATGCTGTAGTTAGTACTGCACTGCAGATGACTAGCTGAGAAAGTTTTTATAGTGAAGAGTTTAAATCTTATTCCTAGAGAAACTCTTTCAGCTCTCCAGTATCAGTGTCCACACATTAAAAAAAGGTTTCTGGTCAGCATTACCATGTCCTGTAGTTACTCTCCCAAATAACTGTGTGATATTTTAATTCTGCCTACTGGGAAAAGAAAGGTGAAACAAGCACACGCACACGCACTCTCTCTCTCTCTCTCTCTCTCTCGTTGTAAGTGACCTTTACTATTGTGATCCCTTCTTCCTAGTTGGGGACTACAATCGGGGAGTAAAAAACCTGAAGTGGAGCATCCACAGGGACACTACTTGAAGAATTATTATCCAGATATTCTGCAGGTATATTGTTCTAAAAGTTTAATCTAGTTTTATCATTGAGAAAGCAGTAAGATTTATGCAATAAACTGAAAAATATTAGTAGTTGGACTTTCAATGAAAATTTGGGAATATTCCTTCCAACATACATACAATTCCACTTAATGTTAATATGCATGAATTTCAGTGAGAATGGACCCCTTTCCTCTCTATGGAGTAATTTAAACATTGTCCAAAAACATCACTTATGGTCATATTTAAAAACAAAAATACAGAGGCTATTCAAACAGTGTTCTCTTTCTAAGCCACATAAATCAGATGCAAAGATGAAAACTAGCCTCTAACTGAAAAGACCTTTGATGTCACCTCATCTATGTGTGGCTCTCATTTATCATCTTTGGTCACTTATTTTAAGGCAATTACTAGCTATGTAGTTGATCACTGATTGAACCCATTCAGCTTGTAGGATTACAGTCCGACATAGTGACATTCACAAGTATTCTACTACAACATTTTAAAAAGTTAACCTAGTAAAGACTTATAACTATTCGGTAGACAAAAAACTTAGCCAGTTTAGACTTCAAAATGTAGACTGCATCTGAAAACAGGATCTCTTTGGAAGGAAGAGTATTCCACAAAAATGTAGCTTTGTTTTAAATGCACAAGTTTTATTTTTATTTCCTATTATGGTAGCAGGTAAAAGCTTCGAGCATGAATCAGGGCCCGATTATGCTGGGTGCTCTACAGACTGGTAGTAATAAGACAGTCTTTTCCCACTGACTGAAAGAAATTGTCAATGACTAATCAACATACTGAAGAACAAATAGTAACTCATTGTGAAGGCACTGGGATCAATGGGTAATGCAACTGAATAAATGGGTAGAGAACATTCTAGAAAATTAAGACAACATTGCTCTTCCTGAAAGAATGGATGAGATCCCATGTAGTGCATTCTGGGGTTCCCATCAATTTGAACCCTATAATACTGCTCCATTTGGGATGTAAAACAAAAGCTTGATGGAGAGGAAAGATCACTCAGTTCTGCTTCAAGGAGAGACCTGCTCTCCTTGCCCATTCCGATATAGGCAGGATGAAACATAAAAGCAGGACACCAGCAGTCCCAACCCTGAAAGATGCTGTGAGGAGATTGGACTTGGATAGCCACACTCTCACAGCTAGTAAACAAGGCCTATGACTGCCAAAAGTAAATTATCCTCATTTTAAGATCTCAATATGTCAGTATTGTAAAAGGGCAGTTTGGATTTATAGTGTTAACTTCTAGTCATGTTGATTTTGAACAAAAAAAATCTCCAACCATATACAGTACTCATCCCACAACAAGAAGAGTTACCACTACAGGCCCATTTCTGCCACCGTGGGACCATGCTGTTGGGGGTCCAAGACAAATGACGGGGCAAACTCAAATAGGGCGCAAAAGTCTATAGAGCCAGCTCCCAACATGTAAGGGATGCCTACAATAGTCTCATTAGGCTTCCTCTGCCTGTCCTAGGCAGCAAAGAGACCAGTAGTCTTTATGGAGCAAACCAAATAGTTTCATGAAACAAAAACGCAACAGTCCTGTGCCAGGCCTACTTTCTTCTAGAGGGCTCTGGCAGTCAGTAGTCTCTGCAGAGGTTCTGGGCTGGTCCTTTCCTTAGAAAGCAATGGACAGGTGGTCTGTTCTCCTCCCTGCTTAGCCAGGACTGAGCTGTCCTCTTCCCTTTTTAACTGCCCGGTCAGTATCTGACAGCAAGTGCAGGTGTAGTGCAGTGAGGCTGAGTAGCACCATGACAGTCTGGTAACCCTGGCTGGTTCAGTGTGGGATTTGCATAACCCATCACATACCTTCCTCCTCAAGGCAGTTCCTAGGGGACTAGACAGATATCAGCTTCCCCCGTTCCTAGGAGAAGGAATTTAGAGCTGAGTCAGGGGGAAAGTGGAGAACAGGTAAGTGGAGAACATGGAGACCTGGGAGATGGGTCGGAAATAGGAGGGAGCATGGGCTATAATGGCAGAGAGAAAGGAGGGTCAGGGCAAAACTGGAAGGCAAGATCAAATCAGTATCTTAGATGCCTATATACAAATGCGAGAAGTATGGGTAATAAGCAGGAAGAACTGGAAGTGCTAATAAATAAGTACAACTATGACATTATTGGCATCACCAAAACTTGGTGGGATAATACACATGATTGGAATGTTGGTGTGGAGTGGTACAGCTTGGTCAGGAAGGATAGACAAGGGAAAAGGGAGGACGTGTTGCCTTATATATTAATAATGTACACACTTGGCCTGAGGTGGAGACGGACATAGGAGACGGAAGTGTTGAGAGTCTCTGGGTTAGGCTAAAAGGGGTAAAAAACAAGGGTAATGTCATGCTAGGAGTCTACTACAGGCCACCTAACCAGGTGGAAGAGTTGGATGAGGCAGTTTTTTTTTTTTTGGTTTGTTTTAAACAACTAACAAAATCATCCAAAGCCCAAGATTTGGTGGTGATGGGGGACTTCAACTATCCAGATATATGTTGGGAAAATAACACAGCAGGGCACAGACAATCCAATAAGCTCTTGGACTGCATTGCAGACAACTTTTTATTTCAGAAGGTTGAAAAAGCTACTGGGAGGAAGCTGTTCTAGATTTGATTTTAACAAATAGGGAGGAACTCGTTGAGAATTTGGAAGTGGAAGGCAGCTTGGGTGAAAGTGATTATGAAATCAGAGTTCACAATTCTAAGGAAGGGTAGAAGGAAGTACAGCAAAATAGAGACAATGGATTTCAGGAAGGCGGATTTTGGTAAGCTCAGAGAGCTGATAGGTAAGCTCAGAGAGCGGATAGGTAAAGTCCCATGGGTATCAAGACTGAGGGGAAAAACAACTGAGGAGAGTTGGCAGTATTTCAAAGGGACACTATTAAGGGCCCAAAAGCAAGCTATTCCGCTGGGTAGGAAAGATAGAAAATGTGGCAAAAGACCAGTTTGGCTTAACCATGAGATCTTGTATGATCTTAAAAATAAAAAGGAGTCATAAAAAATGGAAACTAGGACAAATTACAAAGGATGAATATAGGCAAACAACACAGGAATTCAGGGGCAAGATTAGAAAAGCAAAGGCACAAAATGAGCTCAAACTAGCTACAGGAATAAAGGGAAACAAGACTACTTTTTATCAATACATTAGAAGCAAGAGGAAGATCAAGTACAGGTAGGCCCACTGCTCAGTGAGGAGGGAGAAACAGTAACAGGAAACTTGGAAAGGCAGAGATGCTTAATGACTTCTTTGTTTCAGTCTTCATTGAGAAGTCTGAAGGAATGTCTAACATAGTGAATGCTAATGGGAAGGGGGTAGGTTTAGAAGATAAAATAAAAAAAGAACAAGTTAAAAATCACTTAGAAAAGTTAGATGCCTGCAAGTCACCCGGGCCTGATGAAATGCATCCTAGAATACTCAAGGAGCTAATAGAGGAGGTATCTGAGCCTCTAGCTATTATCTTTGGAAAGTCATGGGAGACGGGAGTGATTCCAGAAGACTGGAAAAGGGCAAATATAGTGCCCATCTATAAAAAGGGAAATAAAAACAACCCAGGAAACTACAGACCAGTTAGTTTAACTTCTGTGCCAGGGAAGATAATGGAGCAAGTAATTAAGGAAATCATCTGCAAACACTTGGAAGGTGGTAAGGTGATAGGGAACAGCCAGCATGGATTTGTGAAGAACAAATCATGTCAAACCAATCTGATAGCTTTCTTTGATAGGATAACGAGCCTTGTGGATAAGGGTGAAGCAGTGGATGTGGTATACCTAGACTTTAGTAAGGCATTTGATACAGTCTTGCATGATAGTCTTATCAATAAACTAAGCAAATACAACTTAGATGGGGCTACTTAGGTGGGTGCATAACTGGCTGGATAATCGTACTCAGAGAGTAGTTATTAATGGTTCCCAATCCTGCTGGAAAGGTATAACAAATGGGGTTCCGCAGAGGTCTGTTTTGGGACTGGCTCTGTCCAATATCTTCATCAATGACTTAGATATTGGCATAGAAAGTACGCTTATTAAGTTTGCAGATGATACCAAACTGGGAGGGATTGCAACTGCTTTGGAGGATAGGGTCAGAGTTCAAAATGATCTGGACAAATTGGAGAAATGGTCTGAGTTAAACAGGATAAAGTTTAACGAAGACAAATGCAAAGTGCTCCACTTAGGAAGGAACAATCAGTTTCACATACATAGAATGGGAAGAGACTGTCTGGGAAGGAGTACGGCAGAAAGGGATCTAAGGGTTATAGTGGATCACAAGCTAAATATGAGTCAACAGTGTGATGCTGTTGCAAAAAAAGCAAACATGATTCTGGGATGCATTAACAGGTGTGTTGTGAGCAAGACACGAGAAGTCATTCTTCCGCTCTACTCTGCTCTGGTTAGGCCTCAACTGGAGTATTGTGTCCAGTTCTGGGCACCGCATTTCAAGAAAGATGGAGAAATTGGAGAGGGTACAGAGAAGAGCAACAAGAATAATTAAAGGTCTAGAGAACATGACCTATGAAAGAAGGCTGAAAGAATTGGGTTTGTTTAGTCTGGAAAAGAGAAGACTGAGAGGGGACATGATAGCAGTTTTCAGGTATCTAAAAGGGTGTCAGAGGGAGGAGGGAGAAAACTTGTTCATCTTAGCCTCTAAGGATAGAACAAGCAGCAATGGGCTTAAACTGCAGCAAGGGAGGTTTAGGTTGGACATTAGGAAAAGGTTCCTAATTGTCAGGGTGGTTAAACACTAGAATAAACTGCCTAGGGAGGGTGTGGAATCTCCATCTCTGGAGATATTTAAGAGTAGATTAGATGAATGTCTAACAAGGATGGTCTAGACAGTATTTGGTCCTTCCATGAGGGCAGGGGACTGGACTCAATGACCTCTCGAGGTCCCTTCCAGCCCTAGAATATATGAATCTATGAAATATGATCTATGGTCAGTCAGCCATAAGAGCTCCTAGTTCACTCACCTGTCTGGCTGATGTGATGGCGACTAGGAAGGTGACCTTAATGGAGAGATGGGACACATGGCCAATTGTTCTAAGTGTGGTTGGTAAGTAGTGAGAGTAGAAGATTGAGGTCCCATTGTGGCACCACTGTTGTTGGGTGAATAAAAAACAGAATGGCCTTCTACTGGAGGATGGAAGGCATCGATTGCTGCTAGGTAGCTAAAGGGAATCCCTGACATCTTCAGGGGCAGGAGATAGTCTGAAATAGCTGGGATATCTACTGATGCTGGAGATAACTGGTTCTGTCGCATCCAGGTAGAGAAACACCGCCGTTAAACTAGATAGCATTTTCTGATAGTCTTTTCTGCTTTGATTGATAATAGATTGAATGGCTTCTGAACATGAACACTAAGTCTGATGCTCATTCAAATACTGTGAAGAGAAGAGGGTCAGGTTGGGATGTTTGATATTACTGTTCTCTCCCAAGTTAACAGATGCAGTAGGGGACAGATGCTGTTTGGAGGACATATTGATACTCATAAGAGGTCCAGAAACCAGAAGAAAATGGTTACCCACCTTTTTGTAACTGTTGTTCTTCGAGATGCGTTGCTCATGTCCATTCCATTGTAGGTATGCGCGCGCACCCATGTCGTGGTCATCAGAGATTTTCACCTTAGCGGTATCCATAGGGCCGGCTGTGTCGCCCCCTTGAGTGCCGCATTCATGCGCTGGTATTTAGGCGCTGCAGGCCCTATGCCCTCTCAGTTCCTTCTTGCCGACAACTCTCACAGAGGGGCAAGAGGGCAGGTAATGGAATGGACATGAGCAACAGAGCTTGAAGAACAACAGTTACAAAAAAATGGGTAACCGTTTTTTCTTCTTTCAGTGAAATTAATAGGCAGCAGATTTAAAATGAATAAAAGGAAGTATTTCTTCACACAATGCACAGTCAAATCCTTGCCAGAGGATGTTGTGAAGACCATAACAGGGTTCAAAAAAGAACTAGATAAATTCATGGAGGATAGGTCCATCAATGGCTATTAGCCAGGATGGGCAGGAATGGTGTCCCTAGCCTCTGTTTGTCAGAGCTGGGAATGAGCGACAGGGCATGGATCACTTGATGATTATCTGTTCTGTTCATTACCTCTGGGGCACCTGGCATTGGCCACTGTCAGTAGACAGGATACTGGGCTAGATGGACCTTTGGTCTGACCCAGTAGAGCCGTTCTTATGTAGTGCTTGCTCACGTTGATTCCATGGTAGGTGACTCACAAGCAGAATCTTTGGAGGTGGGCTCTGAGTTCACAGCCTTGCAGATTGTAGCACTGCTCTGCCGAAGCCAGCGTCTTCTCGAGCTTGCTGGGTCAGGGCATAATGTGATGCGAACGTTTGGACTGACGACCAGGTTGCAGCCTGACAGATTTCTTGGATCAGCACCTGTGCTAGGAAGGCTGCCAATGGCACCTGTGCTCTAGTTGAGTGAGCTGTTACAGTTGCCTGTGGGGGTACCTTTGCCAGCTCCTCATGGACATAGGGTGACCTTTCATCCTATCTGCCATGAACAGCTGCGTTGACTTACGTAATGGCTTCATTCTATCTACATAGAAAGCTAGCACCCGCCTGATGCCCAGGGTGCAATGCCTCTGTTACCGAAATATCGGGTCTGCCTAGCTGAGAGCCAATAACAGCCAGATAGGGATAAGGAAAAGGTTGCTTTATTCTGCAGAAGAAAGGAGAGCTTTGCACCTTGGTACAAAAACTCTGTCTTACACAAATTTCACAGATCCTTTATACACATTCAGACAAAGGCCCTTGCCATGTTAACACTTGATTGGTAGCTGCCAATCTGCTATCTGGTCAGTGAAAACCAGTTTGGGACCAGCTCCAACTACCTTAAGGCCTTGAAAGGGAAGACAGTTGAAAAGTTCAGGCTACTGTGTACTTGAGGTGTTTGCTTCCCCCTAATGGCTGCTGGCTGCCATAACGGCTGCTAGCATTTGGGGGGGGGGGGGAAGGGAGGTGTCACTGCTGACTGTCACACCTCCTTTCCTCATCTGATTCATGGGGCTTTGTGACCCCCTGCAACTCCCTTTTGGGTCGGAACCTCAATTTGAGAAACTCTGGTCTTCCCTGTGAAATCGATATAGTATAGGGCAAAAAGCACACAAAAGACCAGATTTCACAGGGAGAGACCAGATTTCACGGTCCGTGATGCATTTTTCATGGCTGTGAATTTGGTAGGGCCCTATCCAAGAAATACTTCCTCAGACGGGGCTCCCATCCCTCATGTGTTTGGGGATGGGGGGAGCATCAGATACTGCACTTGGTGGCAATGTGAGCCTCCCCAAAGCAGTGGTGATGTTAGCCACTGATGGAGAAGGAACAGGCAGAACACACAAACTTCAGAACTCTGGGCATAGTTCTTCTCCCAATTAGGGGAGAGAGGAAGGTAGGGAACCTGAGGCAGGGAAGGAACTATCCTAGGCTCATTATAACAACTAGGAAAAATCCATTAAAAACACTAAACTATTTTCAGTGTATATTTACAGATAAGAAGGCTATGAAGAATCTTTGGACACAGAAGATTCTGACTCAGGCCATGCGGTGGTGAGAAGGCCCTGGAGAACTGTCAGTCCGCACTGACCTTTATGCCCTCAGTACAGAGCACAAGGACAGCAACTGCACAAGTGCAGACCAACAGACACTGCTTGCTAGAAATATCCTATCTCAGAAACATGAAGCACATGTGTACCCACGTGTGGAATACCCAGAACTCAAAGAAGAATCTTTACTTTCATCAGGTTTTATGTCAAATTGTACAAATATTTTTACCCCCCATTTATATTCTTGCAAGAACACCCACAATGCACCTGAGGTTAAGGCTTTGTTCTCATCTAACTTACACCATTTTTACACCAATTACATTGACTTCAATTAAGCTACTTGTGATACCAGGGCCAATGAAAGGATCATCAAACTCATAGGCTGTGTCTACATTGGGAAAAATTTAGCAAAAAATTCTCATAGGTTCCAAAACCTGCTGCAGAGCACTATCGTAGAGTGGTGGCTCTGGCTGCTAGACTCACTTTTACCACTCTCTCAGTTAAGCCTCCTGAAAAGTAAATTTAATCAAAATGGTGTTATATATCCAGCTGCAGGTCCCTCACCTACACTATGGCCCCTACCACTTTTCAATAAACATCCTTTCCTCTCTGTGGTAGAACAGGGCATAGAAATAGATATTACTCATTTTCTACTTTAGTGACAAATCTACATAATTTGTTCCAGTTGTTAAAATAAAGCTGCTTTTTTCATACTACAAAACTGGAGGAATATTTTTATAAATTTTCCCAGTGAAGAGAAGGCCATGATTTAATCCTAAGATGTAAACCCAACTCAAAGACAAAGTTTTCAAATGTTATTTACCTTATGTGGACAAGACTGTAATTTGTCAGTTGCTGATAAAGGAGTTAGCAACAGGTGCAAATGACCTAGTGCTGAACACAGTTTAACCTCAAGTGAAGAGGTGGCCAAATCATGTTCAATGTTCAAGAATAGTGATGAAGCTGACCAAAAACAGCCAGCAATGTTTCATAAAGAGCACTAATGAACTTTTTAAATTTGCCAGGTCTTACATTACCACTTAACTACAGGGCAACCAGAATAATTCTGAAAGAAAACTAATGGGAGAAAGAAAAAGCAAGACTAGACTGAGTAAAACAATACCTCCCAACACATCACCTAAACCTAACAGTTCAAAACAGAATCTTTTACAATCAACCTTTAAATGAAAGGCCACACTGCATATAAGGAGAGTTTTGCTCTAGTGTCTATAATTGAGAATATACTCTCCTAAGCAATAGGCCTATAAAGCAAAGGAGAAGAGGGAAGAGACAAAACTATTCCGTGTACTACAACTGCTGACAACTAGAAGACACAAATGTGACATTACCCTTACAAAGGAGCTTCACTGGTGCCACATATTTTCTAAAATGGACTTTTTGGAATGATTCCCCCATGAAGAACGCCTGATTGGTGGACATAAATATGATGAATAAAAACATTGGTACACATGCATTTCTCAGTGCCGAACCTGTAACATGAGATTCTTTCAAATGTAAAGTTAAGTTGTAACATTTCTTTTAAGGAACACCAAACCATTCAAACTGCTAAATAGATTAGTTTGCTTACAGTATTGAGTTTATTGTTACCAAGTAGACAGATTTTATTACTTACTTTACTAGACTATTTTGTTTCCAAAACAGCTATGTAAATTTGTTAGGGGCAGAAAAATGTATATAAAATATTAATACAAAATTTGTCAGTCAATGGATGAAAAATATTTTAAAATTAATGGAGTCTGCCTGCTTTGTATTGCACCAATGTACAATGAAATTGTAAGCCCAGATGCCAAAATGTATGTTTCTTCTAAACACAGAAACCATCAATAAGGTAAGTGCTGAGTTATAGCATTAGAAATTTATAATTATGTGAATCCTCACACAAGACTCATGTAAGTATTTAACTTTGGCTTGTCAAACAACTGTGTTGCATCTGACCAAAATGCACTGTTTCTGTCTAAATATTAAAATTATGTTAATATTATGGCCAGGGCTGGCGCAACCCATTAGGTGACTTAAGCGGTCGCCTAGGGCGCTAACATTTGGGGGGCGGCGGCTGGATCTTCGGCCGCCAGCGGCAGCATTTCGGGGGCAGTATTTCAGGGGCGGGACCTTCCGCCGCCTAGGGTGGCAAAAAAGCTGGCAGCGCTCCTGATTATGGCCCTACAAAGACTTATACAAATGTTTAATAGCAAACTGTCCTATTGACTTCAATGAGGCAACTCACACTCAAAGCTAAGCAGGAGCCTCTCTGCAGGATCAGAGCTTCTATGTGGTTATTCAAGGCAAGTTGCCAAGAAATTTACAAAAATAGACATTTCATGCAGCAAGTATCTAGATGTGACAGGTGCCTTTATGAGGCAAATATAAACTGGGAGGGGCAGAGGAGTAGACACTAATTCTAAGCTCAGAGTAGTTTTTAACAACAGCCCCTCCCATTACTTGTTTAATTAGTAATTTCTTATCTATCAGTGGCTAATCATCTATATACTACATGAGATTTGTGCAAAAAATCTTTAAGTCACTTTCTTGCTATTGGTGAGTAAGAAAAGCCAAATACCATAAAATATTAGCAAAAATAACTGGATATTAGGATAAACAGAGATAATGATTTTAATATGCAAAACCATCAAACCCAAAGTGCTGTTGCATTTAACTCTGTTATTGCATGTTCCAAGAACTGTATGCAGTGCATTCATGTCAGATCTCTTAGGTGGCTCTACCTTTAAGATGTCCTCAGAAGGCCCTCCCTCTCCAACAACTTCAGAGGTTTATTTTAAATGTTACATACAGACGGTCCCCGGGTTACGCAAACCCGACTTCCAGAAATATGATAGAATTGCCTATTTGCAAACAGCACCAACAATCTAATCGCTTATCTCCAGAGCGTGTCATGTCTGTTAAATTTTGATGAAATCTTACAGCCGAGCCAGGCCTGACTTTGCTCAGCCATTACTACTCCCACGTGAAGTGTTTATTTTGTTTACAGTTAATTGTTTGCATTTCCCTCTTACAAGTCAGAATGTTCATCCTCTCAGATTTCACCATTTTCTGTTTGATAAATGTGAATTTCTTCTAAAGGAACAGACACTAAGCTCAGTTTGTTTGAATGCAAGCATCTATGATGGCACCACAAAAGATTACAGATGAGAAACCACAGTACTTGTTCATTGATACTGCAAAGCCACATAAGAGTGTATACTCATTTCTCTCTCTCAATATATACTTTGCATTCATAGGACATTCTCCATCAAGGTTCAGCAACTGGTGGAGGTCAGTTAAATTTGGGGCCTGAATAAGAAACGTTTTGTATGTTAGCTACGCAAACTTGCACAAACTCACTCTAAATTATCAAATAGTAGTTATTGTACTTATTTTAACTTGTACTAGGGAACTAGCTTTCTAGTAAAATTTGTGCTGCTTTGTCTAAGACTACTTGGATTGTCATAAAAACTTAATAGAGAAACAGCATTTCAAAACACCTTAACTCAAACTGCTGCTTTGTTCTTTTTACACACTCATTTATTATAAACTGAGCTGAACCAATAACTTTCCATGAATGATTTATCTAATGGATTTAGCCTCTTTCTACTCACAGATCATGATTTCCTCAATCATCATCATCATCATCATCATCCAAGAGGCAAATTTTTATTGATTTTTGCAAACTTTTGTACCTCTGCACTGATTGCAAACAGTTCCCTGGATTTTCCAGAGTACTAATTCAAGCTGCATTAATTGTGAATGGCCAAAGTAGCGCCAGGATGCTGTTTTCATTCTCTAACCACAACTGCTTCCTATGCCAATACTCATTTATACAGATTTAAAATTCAGATTATGCACACACTCATGTAGATGCTGAAACTGGCGTTCAGTGAAGATTCACACCAGTAAAGGCACATGGATTTTCATGGAAGGTGAACACAAACAGGGGCACAAGCACAGCCAAGTTAATTTTTAAAAGTGGTTATTTGTGGAGAGTATTTTTGGCCATCTTTGCCCAGTTCTAATTTTTTTTTTTTAATTCTTCAAGTTGTACAAACTATTATTTAGAAGTTGTTATTAACAATATCAACAACAACAAAATCTTAATGGAAGAGGGATATTAAGGTGCCATTTGAGACATTTGCTTAGGTTCCTCTCATTACTAGTGTTTGTAATGAATCATCCGGAGAAGAAAGCTATTAAAATGCATTTCAGTACTGTGGTTTGGTTTGAAAACTATTTTTCGTTATGCTCCTGCCTCATTTCTACCATGAAACTTCATTATTAAACAGAGTGATTTAACTCATTGAAGAGCTGATGTGCTCAGTGTTAACAGACACTTATACAGAAGGGTTAGATTTTTATCAGTAAATGTTGGTAAACACAGATTTCACTGTACACACACAAACCAATAACAAAATATTTTCATTGATAATAATCAAAATTTACATTGAGGCAAAGAAAAGTGATTCTTGAGAATTTATCAGCATTTGAATTAAGGATAATTAGTTTGTATATTTTGACCTGTAATGTTGACAGTTTGTGTTTTAGTGGTTATAAAGGTTTAACTTTTTGAATCTCAACATCTATGCCATTAAATAATTGTCTGACTTCCCCATAATTTCTTTCAACTATGAAAATTTAAATTGATAAAAATTGAAAAAAAGCTTAAAAGTAAGCATTGATATGCACTGAAATCATGAAAAAGTAAAAATCAAATTCTAGCAAGTCTGCTTATATAAACAGCAAAATATCAATAGCTTTTTAAAGTTAACGGATGAATATTTGAGATTTGTTTTAGTAGTGTTAGCTACATCTCTTTTTTAAAAAAGAATTGATTACTCAAAAACAAGATATATGGATTACTCAAAAACAAGAGGTTGCAGACCTGTAAACAATTTCGCATCATCACCACCAATTTGCCCCACATTTATTTTTGGAAAAATAATGACATATACAGAGTCGTCACCAACGCATGAATATTTTGGAGATATATTTGGAGACCAATCCTCAAGGCACGGTCTAGAAATTGGCTGAGTAAGAGGGAACACTCATTAAAACAAAAACCTCTAACTTGGGAACAATATCTTATGTGCACACATACACACACAGGTATATCTTAAGAGTCAGTACTAGGAAGCATACTGTCTAATTCATTTCCTTGCTTTTCTATTCTTACTGTCTCTTCTAATGGTTAATTACTCTTTCGTAAGAGAGAACAGCTTTATTATTTCTGAATAATCAAGCTGTCTCTCAGTCCCATACATGGCAACACCACTTTTCTTTGTAGCTGTTTTATGTATATTGAGGCCTGAAGTTACCTTCTACAACACACACAGAAACCACCACCAAAGAATGGAAATGTCATGGGACACATTCAGGTGTGAAACAGAAGAGAAAATGGTCCCTTTTTCAGTGCCCTGCTCAGGTGCCAGCTGCTCTAGGGCACATAATTTGAATTCTGAGCTATTAAACAGATGCATTTATTCATCACCCTCTTCCAGTTCATGAAGACATTGCTATTTTGAATTTTCAGATGTGCATACATATTTTATTATGCTCAGCAATTAAGTTACAGTAAAGCCATTTATAAGGAGGATAAACATATTGCTGTTTGCACTGATATAGTTCTTTTCATTATGAATATTAAAAATCTATACAAATATTAATTAAAATTTACAGCACCTCCTGGAGGTATCATGACTGCCAGCCACTGTTCCTCAGGGTCTTGCTGTATGGTGAAGGAATCACTTGCTCAGGGCATACTTTCCAAGGGGCAAGAAAATTCCCCAGTTTTGCTTTGACAGCACAAGGCTGAAAGCCCTAGTAGACTCTGGGGGCCAGCTGAGCTGTTTAGGTCACTTCTTGTGATGTCTGGAAGCAAAGAAATGGACTTCTTTCCTCTACCAAGAACTATTAGGTGGTTGAAGTCCGTTTCTTTCTTTCAGAAGATATAGGGTAGGATGAAAAATAAGGGGACTGATTCACAGCTGCCTGGGAAGCAAAGCTCGTGGATCACTAAACACATTCCTCTCCTCCTTTAGTATCACGTGGGAGGAGCAAAAAAAGTAGGAGATCATTGCTTTATATGCAGATCTTACCTAGACAATTAACAAGCTAGTAACTAGATGATTCATACCATTCAGTAAGTTTTTCCTTTTTTTCTTTGTATAATATACTTGGTTGACTTTTGCAATTTTAGGTTCTCCTCCCCCACCACCTTTAAAAGATATCGGTCAGCAAATTCAGTAAATCATTTGGAATTTTATGTATCAAGCCTCAACTTCTAGACTGTTATTTTCCCACAGATTCTTGTTGTTTCCCTGATAATGTATCTACACTACCTTATACCCTGTAATTGTAACCAACACTGAATTTTAGTGAATTCCTCCACCCTTGATCTAGTGCTGGACCGTTCTATTGAGAGATTGCCCTAAAATCCCTCAGCACACACAAAGCCTGTGAAAAAGCTATTATCATTTTCAATTTTCAGATCGAGAAAGTGAAGGTCAGAGAGGTGAAATGTCAGAGTTAGGAATAGAATCCAGGTGCCCTGACTCAGTTCACTACTCCAGACACTGGTGCTCGCAATGAGGTAAATGGGCAGAACAAACGACTAGGAACCAGACAGATCCTAAAATACTGAAAGAGCATGGGAAAGCCTATTGACTACCTGGTGGTGACGTTCTCAATTACAAACCAGAGAAAGTAGTAAAAATGTGTATACGCGCGCGCACACACACTAAATTTTTGTCAGAGCTTTCATACAGTTTCTGTATAAATGTTCCAAATCAAAGAAGTGGTCCAATACGGGAAAAAGATGTTTCCATCTACAGAGAAAGACGTCTAGCATCAACATCACATCCAAAAAGTGTAATGAAGTTTTTCAGACTAACTTCATACAAATAAATTCTCTTGACGCTAAAACTGTCTTTTTTGTTACACAAAAGCTATGCTTTTTCATCAGGTACTTTGGATGCCCATCTTGGTGGTTATAGAATTCATACATAGTAAATTCAGTTTTACTCCTAAATTCCACCCCACTTTAAAAACAAATGAATAAGACAAGATAAGATGAAAGATCTTACTTAGAATAGTTAGTGAAGTTCAGTTGATTCTGAGGATGTACTGGCTTAGCAGGCTCAGGGTGATGGCTGGCAGGAACCTGTACAGAGGGCTTATTTTCAAAACTTCTGCGATCAAAGTATGAAAGCTGCTTTCGATAGTACTCTTCATCTTCCTCAGGATCATAGTGATTTGAACGTACTATGTCTTCAGATGGCTTCACTTGAGGTCTCTGTGGTTCTGGAGCCCTAAACAGCAATGATGATGATGATGATGATGATGATAATGCTTTGCTTTCTTGTTTGTTTGGTGGTTTTTAGTAGTAGTTTGTATTTTAATTAGAGTTCCACATCCCAAATGCTTCTTTGTAACCTAGCTAACCACAATACAATTTAAAAGTAACTCTCATACAACTATGTAGAAATATATTACAACTGCTTCTCAAATACTCATTTGCATAAACAGAATTGCATTTAGTTGGCAAGATATGGAGGCTTACATATGACAACACAGTGGACTGAGAGCAAAACCTTTCAGCCTTTAACATATACTGTATTGAGGTTAGTTAGCTACGGAGGTTGTATCACAACAGTAAAAATCCCTTACCACCTTTCCTTCGACTTTACCCATTTCTAAATTATCTAGACTAAATATTAAAAAGGTCTCCAACTTGCTGCTGTCTTTTCTTATGCCATAATTATTTCTTTCTTAAAAGGATCTGAGAAAAGGGCACAGTGAAGTTCACTCAATCTTGCATCAGAGCATCCTTTAAGAAAAGTGTCTTGGCGGCCTCTATTACAGATGTACATGTCACATTGATATAACACTTCTACTGTAATTTTAAATACCCAAGCAGAAATATCTCACCATTGAAACATCCGCTCTTTTACTATTAGTCCTGGTCCACACTAACCCCCCACTTCGAACTAAGGTACGCAAATTTAGCTACGTTAATAACGTAGCTGAATTCGAAGTATCTTAGTTTGAACTTACAGAGGGTTCAGATGCGGCAGGCAGGCTCCCCCGTCAATGCCGCGTACTCCTCTCGCCGAGCTGGAGTACCGGCGTCGATGGCGAGCACTTCCGCGATCGATCCCAGAAGATCGATTGCTTACCGCCGAACCCGGAGGTAAGTGTAGACCTACCCTTAGATTACATACTTATGTGTTAATGAGAAATGGTACATTTACCTGTAAATTGTTTTGTCATGTTCATACTGATTTTGAGAGGTTGGTTTGGAACCACTCACTGTGGCAATGGCAGGTTTTGGTGCAAGTTCTGGAGGCTGTAAAAAAATCAAAAACATGTAGATTTACTTCATGATATTCCTACATTTAGAAAGGAATAAATTTCTAAATGTATTTAAACCAATACCATGATGGTATTGGTTTAAAAGAAAACCATGTGATTCAAAGTATCAAACCTGAAGAAAGGGTGCATTTAGGGTAGCAAATTCCCCTCAATAAAACCTTCCACTTCCTATTTTTAAACATACAGTATATTGAAGTTACATAGCTAAGAAGATAGTACAACAAAGAAAGAACTCCCTCTCTTTATATATAGAAAGACTTTACTGTTTCTGGTACAACCTCGTTTGCTTCTTAACTTCAGTATACCATCAGTTTAACAGGAAGTGAAAGCTTATTTATACGTATGAATTGTTTACCTTGACAGCTGGTGTATCATTAGGATCCTTGATTTTTTCCACCGACGCTGATCTTTTGTTTTCAAACATCTTAACTCTAGTTAGCACTGATTGTGGTTTCATGGCTGGATCTTCTTCTTCCTCTGTTAGAGTTGGTGGTGTAGGCAGTGGTTTACTGTTGGAAGGCAGTACTTCTGGTTTGGTTTGTGATGAGGGTGGGGGAGGAGGAGGAGGAACACCTGCAGTGCTATGAGAAGGTTCATACTGTCCGGCTTTAGCATTAAATCCTTGTGGAGGGCCTTGTTCATAGCCCCTCATATGTGGATCGAAGTACTGCTTAGGTTCAGGAGACTTAGATATTGCTGAAGGGTATGTCTCAGCTTCTGATTTATATCTACTGTGAATATCATATCCAGCAGGAGGCTGTTCTTCATATCGCAGTTGTGGGAGACTGAAGTTTTTAGGTGCATGTTCATAGCGAGGCCTATTGTCATAAACCATTGGAGGTGGTTCTTCAAAGCGAGGTTGTGCTGGGTAGTAGCTGCGTTCTGTGCTCTCTTCTGCATTTTGTCTGGGGTTAAAGTCCCTAGGAGGTTGGTTATCATAAGGTGGTCTCGGCTGGTAGGGCTGTTTTTCATCATAATATGCCCAATGGTCCTCATAGGGAGGTATACGGTCATCATAATGTAGACGAGGGTCATAACCACGGGAAAACTGATCTACATAGTTCGTAGAATCATACCTATATGTTGACGGCTCATACTCTCTACTGGGTTGTTTCTCTGCATACTGAACCTGGGATTCATAGATCAGATTTGTCTCTTTCTCCTGTCTCTGTACTGGATGATTAACTGCTGGTTGTTTCAAGACGTAGTTCTGTCTTGGTGCCTCCTCGCTAATGTATGGATCCTTTTTGTATACCTGTAGAAAGAGAAAGTCTCATGTGTAACATGAAAAAAGTGATTGTGCCTACGTTTATTTAAAGTGCTACACTGCAAGCAGAAATAGATAAAATTAGTTTAGGGGTTTATTTAAATTACAGGGAAAAGGAGTCTTTTTTTTTTTTTTTTTTTTTTTTTAAAGAATGAATTTTTTCAAACATTAAAGTTTATTTCCACACTTGTATTAAGTGTATGCTGATCTACTCATTTTATAATTATCTGTTTCCATTTAGTATACTGGAAACCATAAGGCGTGAGACAAGGTTAGCATCATTTTGAGGACAACACAGGTTTTTGACAAAGGCTCATTAATGAACAGCATAGAATGTTGGCAATTTAAATCAAATATGCAAACAAACAAAAAAACAAACCAGACAAAGCAAATTTCATTTAACATTTCTTGTTCTAGAAAAAAATAGAAGAGGATGTACAATTTGAAGCCATGCAAACAAAAAATACGATGATTCTTAGAAATTTAGATGCACTGTTGTATAGTTCATGAACCCTCAGAAAAATCAAAAGGAATTCTCCAATAAGGAGCAAAAAACCCAATCATGTGCTAGCTTGATGTATAGCAGCAAATTAGTGCAATGATGCAGCACAGGTACCTTTGTTGGATCTATATGCGGTGATAAGGATGATGGCTCTTGATCTCTTAGCATTATGTGAACTCCCTCAGTGCTTGGTGTTCTTAAGGGGCCAGCTTGTAGTTGAAAAGAGTTGTAAGGAGCTGAGGTGGGCTCCTCCAGTCTGACATTAGTTAAGTTTACATTAGGATTAACAGCAGAAGGTGATGAGGTTGCAGGGTTTGTTTCAGGCGACGGGGAAAGGTAAGGGCCTGCAGGTGAGGCTTCTGCTTTCTGTGAAGTGTTCAAAATATTTTAAATATAGTGCTCTTGTATAATGCTATGACTTTCCAGTCTATATTAAAAATAATACTAATGTTTCGATCAAACACATCTACTACATGTATAGTTGTTTAAAGAGCACTGATAGAAAGTATCAGGCACTAGCACTCTTCAGCAGGTTTAGAAATTCATTATATCACTTTTTACAAAATGAAGCAGATATCTAAATATATAAAGTAGACTGGAACGTCAGGTATTTTCACATCAAAATAAATCACAGCCCTTTATAAGGAAAAAAACCCCCAAATTCTCTAATCCATTCTGGCATTATTATTGGCAGCTTCCGTGGCGCACTCACAATATTGCCAAGGACCGTACACAAAAGTCCCTGCTCCAAAGAAATTACACTCTAAGGAGAATACCTCCTAACAAAGTGTAAAGTTACTGCTTACCGATTGAGAGGCAGCTGTTTTAAATCCTGGAGAATCGATTCTATGATTTGGCTGGGTCTGAGCTTGCGAAGCATAAGGAGGATATGTTTGACTTTCATGATGCATTCCAGAGGAATCCTCTCTTACAGGTTCAGAGGACCGTGTAATAGCAGATTCCGGAGGAGTCCCAACTTCATCATTGAGCGTTTCATCAAGTTCTTGATCAGTGTAGGCACCCCCTTCTGTATCTGTGTCATCATAGTCTGAAGTGTGTCTACTATCTGTGCTGTACATGGAATATTCACTACCTGGAGCTGACAGGTAGGAAAGGCGATCATCGTGTAAGTCAAGGTCATCACTTGTAGCACCATCTGCCTGTGTCAAACAAAATTAAATTAAGATCTTTAATAATTTTCAAAGGATGCCCCTTCACCTTTTATGGGAAACTGGGGAGGATACTTTCTTGTGGAGAACTAAAAATCCACGTAAATTCAACACACTAAGCATCTGCTTTCAATTTGTGATGGGCAGCTAAAAAGCCTGGTTCTTTAAAAAAGAACAGGAGTACTTGTGGCACCTTAGAGACTAACAAATTTATTTTATAAAGGTGCCACAAGTACTCCTGTTCTTTTTGTGGATACAGACTAACATGGCTGCTACTCTGAAACCTGGTTCTTTAAAGTGATTAAGGGTCTGATTTTCAGATGTGCTGAACAATTCAACAGGAGCGGTAGGTGCTCAACAACTCTGAACACCTCTAAAATCAAGCCCTTATTGTTGGAGGATATCATATAAAATGCTCTGAGGGTAGGAGTCTGCAGTTTTCCTATCTCCATTGCTCCTCTATTTCAATACCTGCTGGCTCTCCAGCTGCTACACAGTCACTTCCCAGACCCATGGGATCAACCAGAATGGGGCAGGGAAAGGGGAAGCATATAGAGGAAATCAGAGCTTCTCTTCCTTCCCCCTCTCCAGCAATGGTGCTGTGGGATAAGTGGAATTAGCCATTGCATGCAGCTGGAATTCCTGTGCTCCCGTTGCCCCCACCTACATCTCATATGCCTGCCTAAAGGGAGCCTTCCTCACAAGTTAGGAACCATTCTCTGAGTGTATGTCTACACTGCAATTAGACACGTGTCTGAGTCAGCTGGCATAGGCCAGTCACAGGTGTCTAACTGCAATGCAGACATACCCTTAGAGCAGGGGTGGGCCAACTACAGCCCACGGGCATGATTTGGCGTCTCAGGGCTTTGGATCTGGCCCATGGGATTGCCCGTGCCGCTCCCGGAAGCCGCAGGCACCACCCTGCGGCCCCTGGGGGAGGGCAGAGGACTCCGTGTGCTGCCCTTGCCTGCAGGCACTGCCCCTCGCAGCTCCAACTGGCCGGGAACGGGGAATCGCAGCCAATGGGAGCTTCGGGGGAGGTACCCGCAGGCAAGGGCAGTGTGCGGAGCCCTCTACCCTCTCCCAGGGGCCGCAGAAATGTGGAGCTGGTCACTTCTCGGTGCGGCACGGGGCCAGGGAGCCTGCCTTAGCCCTGCTGCCACCCCAGAGCCGCTCCAGGTAAGTGGCGCCGGGCCAGAGCCCGCACCCTGAACCCCCTGCCCTGAGCCCCCTCCTGCACACCAACCCCCTGCCCTGAGCCCCCTCCCGCACCCTGCACCCTCCTGCACCCCAACCCCCTACCCCACATTAATGGCCCTGCATGCAATTTCCCCACCCAGATGTGGCCCCTGAGCCAAAAAGTTTGCCCACCCCTGCCTTGGAGTATCACCACCACCACCACATATCCAGACTACTAGTTTGAATTTTAGGCATATCAGCAGAGATTAAGAGTAATTCTCACTTGACAGCTGTTAGTGGCCTACCCAAAATGAGTCAATCATTTCTACTCAGTTCTTCAGGCCCTTTCTGATGTTGGCACCCTTCTTGATAGAAAAATGACCAATGATTGAATGTACATGATAACATATCTTCTCCTACTAAGGAACGGGGTTGGGGTATTTTAGCACAGGCAGTGTGGGGAAGCTTACAATGCAATTGCCTGTGCTGTACATGTTAAGGCCACAAGGGACCATCAAGCTCTAATCTGACCTCCTTTATAAACAAAGGCCATAGAATTTCTCCCACTAAGTCTTGCATTTAGCCCATAATTTCTGGTTGAGCTAGTGTATATCTTTTACAAAGCCACTAATCCTGACAGACAATCCACCACACCTCTTTGTAAGTGATTTCCATGGGCAAATAACTACGTTTTTTGTCCTCGTTACCGAGGTTATGTCAATACTTTTATCTTGGTAGAAATCAGTGTAGAGCAGTTCACAGTTGTCAACTGAGTCAGTTGATTCCTTTAGACCTGGAAGTGATAGGCAGAACTATAAAAAGTTTTTTTCATTCCAGGAGAAAAACCAATTGTCTTGAAAGCACATCTGAGAGGAACGGAAGAGAGATGTACAGATACAGTGGTGACCACTAAGAGCAGCAATATCACCAGGATTGTTTTTAAGTCACAAAGAGCCACCCCTCCCCACAGATACTTTACAACAATCTTAATATGATAATGAAAAAGGGAAAGGAAAGACTGCTCACTACTGTATTATATAAGAACTGTAATGGTTTTATCATTCCTACTCAAACAAAGGGAAAGTGACATTTCTTACCTTTCCTTCTGAAACCCACACCAACTGGTTCTGTTGCTGCTGAATTGCTTCCTTTAGTGCTCCATACCAGCCATCATTCATTGAATTCAAGTTGATAGTAGCTAAAAATAAAATGGGATTAATAGGACTTCTTCTATAACATTTCTTTTTTAGTTGGAGAAAGTTCTGGACCACTACTATCAAATGCAATGTGAATTGTGAGTTTAAATAACTCTTGGGGCACTTTGTCTACACACATTTATTTATGTCTCCCTTTTATATAAAGTAGTTTTGGGCATTTTATCACAGTTAACAATGAGAGCTGAGTTCAAGCACAATTTTACTCTAAAAGAAACTATTAATGTGGCATTTTTTTCCTTAAAATATTTTCCTCTTGTGTTTAATTCAGAGTCCTATCTGCTTCCTTTAGATTTCATAATAAGTTTCTGCTGATTTTTACTCCTGTTGGCCTTGCCAAGCCAACACAGCTAAGAGAAAGTGAGGTGGCTTAGATTCCTACCTGTGCTTCAGCAGGACAGATCTTTACTAAATTCCACCTATCTGAGACTACACAAATACAGCAGATGTAATCTGGTCTGCAAAAGTATTACTGGTGATGACATACAAGGAAGAAAGAGTCTAGCTTGATTGAGGTTTATTAATTGCCAGCCTTGTAAGCAAAAAATCAACTTTTTTTTAAATTAGTGAAACTGATCATATTTGATTCAGAAATCAAATATAGAAAACTGCAGCACCCAAGGATGGCATTTTTACAGTTGCTTTCAAAGCAGAACCACGTGTTAAGCCATCACAGCTCTCCCACTGTTAATACCACCCTTTGCTACTATGGGGCAACAGATAAGTCTGAAAGTGAAACAGGACCAGAGAGCAAGAAGGCAGGCCAGTCATGGATACAGTGGGAATTAGTCACAGTGAGAGCAGGATAGAATACCCAAGAAAGGGAAAAAGAGGTTAGGAAGGGGCCAAAATGTACCATGGGTCATGAAGGGATCTTTGTCTGCTACCTCCCCTTCAAGAAGAGAGGTAGGAAGAAAGTAGAAATACAAGAAGAGAAGGAAAGAACCACACAGAATACACACTAGCACTGACAGATCTTTGAAACTTGTGAAAACCACTAACCAACTTTTTATTAAAATTTGAGGGGCTTCGATGTAATGGGTACTATTGGTACTCTGTTACCTAGCAATGCAAATCTAAAAATCATATTCACATTATACAAGAGATGCTGTTCAAACCTCTGTTGGATATATTACCCCTGCCCCAATTTAAGTTGGGCGTGGTTCATAAACATTTCCTGCTGTTTACTTACTTGTGAAGAGATGATGATTATTTTTCCGTAGCTTGTGAGCTCTTTCATACAATTTTCTGGCACTTTTCCGTGATTCTGGACACAGTCTCATTCTCATGGTTTTTACACCCTGCTTGGAATCAGGGTTCAGGAACACCACAATGGGATACCATTGTGCATAATTCAGACGATCCACAGCATTTGGAGTAACATCTAATAAAGCATGTTTGTCCTGCAGAGATAGTACATATGCAAGTAAAGCTTTCAAGCTCTCTCTAGATGATAAATCTGTAGAAGACACTAAAAATGCATTGTTTTCTATTTACCCTACAGAATTCACCATCGCATTTATGTACTGATAAATAACTAACTTACTAACCTTTTCCATTTTGAAAATGGGAAAACATATGGGAATTCCCAGTACAGCTAGGCTGCCCATGCAATCAGTCCCATCAATATCAGTGCTACTTAAAATTGGTATGCCTAAACATGAATTGTTATAACATATAATATATTTAACCCCTATAAATCAGGCAATTTCCCTGGGTAAAGGGCACTGTACCAGAAACAAAGTCTGTGGTTACTAGGAAGAAAGGCCAGGTCCAGATTCCTAGGCAGAGCTAGTTTTCATGTCTCTTCAACTCTCCTTACAAGAAATCCCTCCCTGCACATGGGACTTGACTGGTTTTCCCCTGCCACAGAGCCAATCTCAGGAACATGCAATTAGTGCATTAGCATGTAGTGTTTCCAGCTTGTGATGTCCCTTCAGTGGCTAACATTTTTTCATCGGAGGGGGCAATAAACAATTGTTTTTAAAATAAGATGAAAGAAGAGGGAAGGGATGGGAGTCAGTCAGATGGGGTGAACTAGTATTAGACATCTCCAGGAACCTAAATGAGGGCATTTGGCATCAGTTTCTTCAATTAAGTAATCTGTCACTTGCTTAAAAAAATGCATATGAGCACCACAGCCCAGCTGCAAGTCACACAGTCAGACCCTTCTTCATGTGAAGAAAGTAGAAGAGAGTGGGCAGCTTAGAACAGCAGTAATGGAACAGTAGAGACTTCTTGAAACAGAGCCTACAAGAACATCCAGATTGAAGAGTTTAATGACAGGGAGGGGAACTCAAGTTTTTCAAGTGATAGTCTGCATTATATTCCACAAGTGGTTATCACATCTCTAGTCCACATGCATTGGAGAACTTTTTAGTTAGCAGTACCTGGAGAGGTGGCACATGCACCCTTTGCTTCCTTATGTGTGTGACCAAAGTATAAAGGGCAGAGTGGACCAGTACTGCCTGTGACTCCATGTGGTGAAGCACAAGTCCCTGAGTTTAAAGCACTGCCCCTCCTGCAAGACCATCATACATCTCAACAGCCATGCAAGCGGCACATTCTGGACTGGTGAGAAATCTGCAGGTCCTTTTTGAAACAGACACAGCATTTAAGGGACTAGTGCTTGAGGGCCTTCTTGTTGGGAGCAGTCCATACACCCAGACTCTGTTCCTGGGCCCCCAACCTCCAAACCTTTCGGGGACCAGAGATCCTCAAGGTTTGCACCAGAGACACCATCAAAACAAGCTGAGATGCTCTCCCCAAAGTGGCCTTGATACCGAGGAAGAGTCAGGTCCAGCCAGACACCGAGCAGAAGAGGTGCAGAATGTCTTCCCTAAGCTCTGACTCTAAGCCTCACAAAATGACATGGCTGTCAGATATCAAAGGTACATCAAAGCTGAGGAAAAACTCCCTGAGCACTGCAGAAAGCACCAGTCAGGATGACCCAGATGGTGGCACACGCTCCCTTTGCTTCCTCGTGTGTGTGACCAAAGTATGAAGGGCATAGGTCTCACTTAGCATGAGCCATGCTGGGAATGGGGAGCATAGCCTCAAATGGGGCCTGACCCAAGGCTCCAATCCATGCTGGTACGGTGACCATTCATACCAGCCCCCATGACCTCCCATACTGTACAATGTTAGTTTATAGGGTGTGTGGGCCCCATAAGCACTCCCAGTTTGCCAAGGACCCAGCTTCCCTAGAGCAGTGTTTCTCAGCCAGGGAACCAGGGATACAGGTACCCAGGGGGAGAGGAGGGGGGAAGAAGAGGAATGCAGAGGTCTTCCAGAGTTGCACATTAATGAAGTCGTCAACCTGTCATAGTTCTTCACGAAGCCTCATGCAGGGAAGGCAAGCAGAGGCTGCATAATTGGATGCAAGAAAGGTCTTCCTGTTCTACTTGTACTAGGCCCTTCAGAAAAACCCTCCATCTCTTGGTGGTGGGGGGGGGGGGGGGGAAGGCTAGGGGACAAGCAGTGTTCACTCAGAATATTCCAGTTGGATAGCCCAGTTCACGTTTAGACTGGCAGGGGCTCCTTTCCTTCACAGAATCCTAGCACACTCTACCAGGGCACAGGCTACATCAGTGGCCTCTTTGGCAGGCATATCCCTCAGAGACATCTGCAGGCTGGCAACTTGGTCTTCTGTGCACACATTCATGAAACATTATGCATGAGTGTAACCAACCAGGGATGATGCTCTGTTTGGCAGGACTGTGCTGCAGTCCCTATGGGAGTGAACTCCTTGTACCTGCCTCTGGGAAGGTCTACTGTTTGGGAGTTACCAGCAGTAGAATATGATATGGACAATCACTAAGAAGAAAAGGAGATTACTTACCTGTGCAATAACGGATGTTCTTCGAGATATATAGTTCATATACACATATCCCATGTATGTGGACTACACATCTCAACAAAAAAAAAAGGTTATTAACCCTGTGTAATAACTGTAGTCCTTCAAGATGCATTCCCCCTCCCCGCCAATGGGCACTTTACTTCATGTGAACATGCACCCCCCGTGACTTTGATAAGAGATTTTCATTAGCTATGTCCGTTTGGCCCACGCATGCACTGCTGATATTCTCAAGCCCTGCACCGAGACAAACTGTCCTCAGTTCCTTCTCCACTGCTAAGTCTCAGAAGGAACTCTGAAGCAGAGGGGAAGGAGGCAGGTGGTGGAGCACCCAGTGGGGGACACACATCTCTAAAAACTGTAGTTGCTGCCCAAGGTGAGTAACCTCTTTTTGAGTAGTGTCCCTATAGATGCTGCACTTCTGATGACTCCCAAGCAGTATCCCCAGAAGGAGGAGGGAACTTTGGAATTGAGTCTAGAACTGAGGAAAGAACTGCATTGCAAATAGCCACATCAGATCTAGAGGCATTAACTAGAGCCTAATGCCTGAAGAAGGTATGTACTGAGGACCATGCAAATTTCAGATACTGGGACATTTTTAAGTAAAGCCATAGATGTAGCCTGTGACCTTGTAGAATGAGTTGACACATCAGAAGGAGGTAGAATGCTGGAAGCACTGCAACATACAATAATACATCCTGAAATCCATTTTGACAGTAGTTGGATGGAAAGAAACAGGGGATGGATCCTTTGGTTACCTAAAGTCCTGAAGTACAGAGTAGAGTTGCGGTTCTGAGTGACGTGCTTGAACCTGCAGGACAGTACCAAGAGTTTCAAAGTGATTTACAGAAGGTGCTGATGTAGATGGAGGCTTAGTTTTACATAGCACCGGAGAACCTGAGATAGGTAAAGTCTGACCCTGATCTTCTGTGTTTCCTCTGGCCATCTCCACCAGAAGGTACTGGAGCTTTCTTGGAGCCAGGCTTACTCTTAGAGATATGGGATTTTCCTGCCTCACTAGTATCAGAGGAGCCCTTTTCCTTTGTAGTACTGAGTCAAAAGGTCGAAGTCCCAGACCGTTGACCAGCTCAGATGGTTTTCAGGTAGACTCCTTAACAGGAGAGCTAGAGCTCCTCTTCTTGAGATCTTTAGAGGAGGTCTCTGAGGCTTTCCCTTTTCCAGGAGAGTGTTGCACTGAGGTTGATGAGATGCTAGATACCCCCATAGACTGATATGCAGAGGGGGTTCTCCTGACCAGGCACCAAATCAAGATAAAAGGAGTACTCCATCATTAACGGTTGCAGGTTGATTTCCCAGTTCTTTCAAGCCCTGGATCTGAGGGCTAAACAGAAGTTACACTTCTATAGGACATGAGACTCTCCTAGGCAGCAAAACGCATTTAAAGAGTGTCTGTCGCCCACCATGACCACCTCTAAACGTGTGGCAACATTTAAACCCCATTGAACTGGGCATGCTCATTGCAGGGAGGACCTCCCAGGAGGAAATAAAACAAACTTCTAGATAACCAGTTTAACTAACTACAAACTAACTAACTTACTAACTAAAACTAAAATGAACTAAGTTAGACCAGAAAGTCAGCAAGTAGCCAAGGCACATACCATGAGGACGTGCTAAGCTGTGTCTTAGGCCAAGGCAGTTGAGAAGGAACTGAGGGCTGTTTGCCTGTGCAGCTTGATATAGTCTTGGTGTAGGGCACCAGGACATCAGCAGCGCATGTGTAGGCCAAATGGACACTGCTAAATGAAAATCTCCTATCAAAGGTGCATGGGGCGCACCTTGAAGAACATCCCTTACTCAGGTAAGTAATTTACGGCTTTAAAATTTGTTATTGATACATCTTTGAACTGCCATGCCACTAAGAGATAATAGTAATTAGAGCAGGGACTGGATCTTGAGTGTCCCCCGTGAGTACCTTAACCACTGAGGTACACAGTCACTCTCATACTCTCTCTCTGGACAAATAAATATTCAAGTGTTTTATACCAAGTGGAACAGCTTCAACAGGAGAGACTGAAAGACACCTCTTGACTGGAGCTGGGCAGAATCTTTTAGGTAAAACTTTTTTTCACTGAAGATGAAAAAAAACATTTTAGCAAATTTGTGTTCATTTCAGCAAATTGTTTGTCAAAATGAAAATAAATCAGAAATGTCTAAACAAAACTTTTTGACATTATCAAAACATCAGTGTTTTTGGGGCTAGAGTCACAGGGGATTTATGCACCAATCACAGAGGAAGTTGGTTGTGATTCCCCTTTATGCCCAATAGCCCAGGGGGTATCCTAGGTTAAAATCCCTGCTCTGGAGCAGGTACTTGAATCCAGGCCTCTTTTCTCCCAGGTGAATGCCTAACCATTAGATTATTGGCTAGTCTGCAATGGGTGCTCAGAGAAGTGCTCGATCAACTTTTAAAAGCGTTTACACAGAGAAAATTGTTTCATGCAGCATTACTGTCACGTTGTAATTTATATATAAAAAAAGAGTACATAAGTTACTACAGTGCCTGGAGATAAATTATGTAAATTTTTTGTTTTTGAAATTTGATTTATACTTTGTTGTTTATGCTATTGTATGTAAAAACCCCAGCATTTATTATGATGATTATTAGGTTTATTCATATGATTATTCATTCAATTAATTCAACACTCCTGTTCTCTCATTTGTTTTTAGAATCAACTACACATTTAATGAAACAAAGCATATTTTTACCACTTACTCTGTCAATTATCTGTTTTATTGTATGAAGACGAATAATGCCAGAACTACGTTGGTCAGTACCAGCATCTCTTGGTTCACTTTCTGTTCAAGAGAACACAGTTAAAGTCATGATTTCTTAGCCACCTACTGGTCAATTACACAACCCTCTCTATGCCCCCATTAATATAAAATGAGCAATCTCTTTTTCTAGCTCAAAATACTGGTTCAGACCTTATACAAGTTATAGTGCTGAAGATATATTTTTTACTTAAAAAAAATTCAGGAATTAAACTATTAGTTCCCCAGTTTAGTTATAAAATTCTAAGAATTTGTTAGGTATTTACTAGGAGCTTAATTCTGAATGTTTTTTGCAACATGCTGAATTAAAGAGGAGACAGGGGAGGGAGCACGGAGGAAGCTCAGCATGTTATGGGATTGGGTCCTATGATAGCATTAATAATAATAAATTGAGTTTGCATTCACTCAATGCACGTAATGTTTCCTGAAGAGTCCTATAGCAAATCTGTATTACTTTACCTTTAAAATATCTGTATCAATCACTAGTTAACTGCAATTGAATGTAAGCCTTTCAGAGTGTTTCCATAAATTGCTGACAATATAAAAGTTAAACTTTAAAACATTAACAGGAATAACGCAGCAAAGGCTAGCAAAAAGAGGTGACAATACAATTATAATTTTATATTAATCTGATAAGCAAAGAGACGCACTTACTTGCAACTTGATAAATATCTGGTTCTTCTCTTGCCAGTTTCTCTCGTGCAACATCAGCAATTGGTCCGAAAATGGTTACAGGCCTGAGAAAGCCAGCTGGAATAAGAAAAATCAAAGTAAATTGATTTAAATGTATTTTAGGATGCTATTTTTCCATCATGAAGATTAAAATGTTGAACTGAAACAGCAAATATTTTAATCTCTTTAAAAGGAAGCTACCTTCTCGAAGAACAACTCTTTCATATGCAGGAAACTTGGTCTGAACAGGTTGGGCAGAAAGATCTTCTCTGCTTTTTCGGAGATTTCTCTTTGAGCTGCGTAGACCTCGGAACCTCCAGAAATCTGCACGATCTCCCCCCGCTGTCTTTGGAAGTGTGTACTGTACACTAGCTAGCTGTTCAGCTCTAAGTGGGGCAGAGATTCCAGGGGTCAAAAAAATGACAGAAAACCCCAACTCCATCAACAAACAAATCAGCTTTTGAAATGACACTTGATTAACAAAGTTTAAACCTGTGAACACATTATAATGACACAACAGGCTAAAGGACCACTGATCACCAAATGAGGGGTTCCCGTGTTTTTCAGTACATCTTAAAGTAATTGCCTTTTGGACCCCCTTCTCCTGCCACTGGTGATCAATTAACACAGCTGAGGCAACTACAGCAATTACTTACAAAGTACCCCACCTCCACCCCAATACAACGCAACCCTATATAACCGGAATTCTAATATAACGCGGTAAAGAGGTGCTCTGGGGGAGTGGGGCTGCGCGCTCCGGCGGATCAAAGCAAGTTCGATATAACGCGGTTTCACCTATAACGTGGTAAGATTTTTTGGCTCCCGTGGACAGCGTTATATTGAGGTAGAGGTGTATGTACTTTTCAGAAAGTATTTATAATTTTTTTGCGAGATACATGTCTACACTTTTGCTGTTCCATCAATTTTAGGCCCTATCTAGACTAGGCTTTCATTTCACCAGATTAGCACACACTGAAATACAATTGCTTTGTCTTGACTAGAGTTTTAGAAGGTGTTAATTGAATTCAGTTAGCTAATTCAATCTGACATCACACCTTTAAGGCCTTGTCTGCACTAAGATTTATTCCCCCACCCTTGTGTTTCTCTTGCTTGGAAACAGGGAGAGACAACTCCATGCAACTAGCCAATGGACTGTCCAAGGGCCACAGTTTGTGAACCTCTATTCTAAACCAAACCCAAATGTAAATTTGGGTACTCAAACTGGATAAATCTAATTGCAAATTACTTGGGGTTCTACAACTGTTTTTCTTCCAAAATGTTAAGAAAGGTATAAAATGTCTGAGTGACAAGGAGATTTTACTAAAACAGCATTAAACAGACAAAGAACTTGCACAAACTTGGGCCACAGATTTCACGAGCATTGTAGTAAACAGTTTCAAGATGCTACCTGTTTTTATTGGGTATGATGCCTCTTTCCACCTCTTTGTGATTCTTGCCAATTCGAATAGCCAGCCAGGACCCAAGCTTGCCGTTGTACAAAGTATCCACGACCCGAAACACTTCACCTTTGTTGAAACTTAGCCCATAGGGAGATTCCTTTTCATATTCAAAATGAGTTCTGATATAGAAAGAATCTCCTACATCGGACTCAACAATGCGACGATAAACTGCAATAAAAATTACTTGAAATTGAAGTACATTAAAGGATTCCTAATGATCACAGCAGTTCTATAAAAAGATTCTGAGCACAAATCTTGCCTATTCTTAGTTCTCCATTTTAATTGTGAGGTATTTTGGAAACCCGTAAGACTAAATCCCCACATATCAGCATGTGAAATGTATGTGAAATTCACAATCCATATCATGTTAGTGTGATGCATTCAAAAACAGTTGGTATCCTCCTTGAATTCACAGTACTTATACTATTTGTTTTTTTTCCTATAATGAGTTCAGAGCTGATTTGGTGAATTTTGTATATCAGGCCATACTGACAGCACTGGAATCAGATATCACCTATTACAGAATGAATGAACCATAAAGCATTGATTGTGCAAGTTTCCTCATTGTCCAGACACTGTTTTTCAGCCATTATTTAGACCTAGTCTACACACTTTTGTACTGATATAACTCTTTCAGTTAGGGTTGTGTGGTTTAAAAAAAAAAATAATCAAAATAGTTATAGCAGTACAACCCCATTCACTTGGGAAAGGATTGAGACCACAGACTAATTTCAAAACAAGCTACTGGACTGTTGTCAGACAATGAATCTATCACTACTGTACAATCTCTACTGCATTTGAAATAGTGACCTAAAAATGAAAGGCTTCACATTACCAACCTTCTTGAGTTGCCACTCCCTAGGGCAAACAATCAAAGGTTAGCTATACCGTCTCTACCTGCTCTCAAAAAGCCTACCAAGCAGTTTCTGACCTTATATTTGAGGTAACTACTTACCATCCTTTTTCTTCTGTGCCAAAATTGTCACCTCTTCTCCTTTAGGGAGATCAAGCAGAAAAAGCACTGCTTCCTCTCTGATGATATTTGTGAAGTCTACATTGTTTACCTGGCATGAATACAACAGTTTTGAATTACTGCAGGATGTAGTGAAACATACATGCACTGTGAAAAATACATTGTGAAACTTACATTTCACATAAATAATGCAGTTTTTCACAACATAGTAATGTTAGAGTTGTTTATCCAGTTAAATAGGATATAACTTAACTGCATGAACTTCAAGAAGCGTTTTGCATATATTTCTCAGAATAAGTGAAAAATATTGCTATTTAACAAAAAAATATGCAGTACCTGCAGAGTACAAACTGAACAGACTTTTTTATTGAATACTTCTAGGTCACCCATCATGGATGATCTAGAAGTACCAGAGATATGTTTAGATTATTACAGATGGAGGAGCGTCTTAGGATGTGTCTACATGGGGAGTACTAGCAGTGTGGCATTCTCAGAGGGTATCCCATAGTCCTTTGCTTTGCTACTGAGCAGTCTTCATTCTGAAATTCTTCTGGCTGTGCATTGCAAGATGCATAAGGGAAGGCAGGCAGATTCCAATTTTTTTTTTTAAAAAAGCTCACATCTCCATCATCTCCACACCAGGCTCCTTTCTGGGTAGGCTAGTGCCATTTTTGAATTGTCGTCAGCCAGCATGGTCCCAACAATGCTCTTCACCTCTATGCTGGCAACTGTAAACACAGGGAGGCTGCTTGTGCTGTATTTCAGCTCTAGTAGCCAGGTGACTTTGGTTTTGGACTTTGCCTTCTGCACCAAGAAGCAGATGATGTGGCAGCAGCAGGAACTTAAGCTTCAAGGGAAGAAGCAGGATGAGGAAGAAGAGGGTGATATCCAGCAATTGCTACTACAGGAACTGTTCCTGGAGCAACTTCGCACCATACAGCACTGTCTCTGGGCTCAGAAAATGAGCATCAACTGGTGGGAAAGGTTTGTTCTGCAGACCTGGGATGACCAGCAGTGGCAAGAAAATTTCAGAATGGCTAAGACAATCTTTTTTGAGATACGTGTTGAAGTAGTTCTGGAAATGCAGGAGCAGCATGCCAACATGTGGTGCCCCATACCGTTCGAGAAGTGGGTCACCACTGCCATCTAGAAGGTAGAGAACCCCAAATCCGAGCAATCCATAACCAACCAATCCAGAGCAGGGAGATCGACTGTTGGAGCCACTGTCTTGCAGATGTGTAATGCCATGGACAATATACTGTTTCAGTGGGTTATAAAGCTTATTAATGCTCAGGAGATTGATGGCTTTGTATGCATGGGTTCCCAAACTGTATTGAGGCAACTGAGGAGACCTCTGTGCTTATTATTTCAACTTCACCCCCACCTCCCCTGACGAGGGCTTAGAATTTATAAATAGAAAGGAGTATTTCTCCAGGGTGCCACAAAGGATGGTTGACATCCGTCATGTTGAGCGGCGAGACTTGAAGCTATACAGAGCATTAGATGGCTCAAAGGGGCTGAGCTCAGTATCTTGTGCTATCCAGGAGGTACAGAACAAGGCTAGGTCCTGGTTTGGAGCACTGCCTTGCCTGCTTTCCTGGCAGCAGAAGCAGCAGAAGTGCTGCATCAAAGCATTCTAGTTCTGTATTGCCTCCAGGCGTTTCCTCTGCATCCCAGTCTTTCTCAACAGTGTCTTTTGCTGTGGTAACACTGTCCTTGGCCACAGCAAGATCCATTTCTTTATCACTCTCTTATCTAAAGTACAATCTCCATCTCTCTTTATTTTCAGGGGTTTTATGAGGAGTCTGCAATGAGGCCAGCGGACATTACACACTGGATTAACTCAACTTAATCCGGTTTAAGCCCCATGTAGACAAACCCTTAGATCAGTTGTCCAAACTCGTTCCACATGATTTTCGTTTACAGTTGCCCTTACTCCTTGCTATCTAATCTTAACATATATTTGAACATTTGAGTTCTGATTATCAACATTAGGTAGTCAATGATTAGCACATGCATGCTGTTAAAACATGTTTCTTTAAAGTTTAATCAATTCAATTTCAAAACTCTAAGTGTAGGTCTATCCTTTTTCCCCACCAAAGTCCATAAACAGCAGGTAAAGAGGTCCAATAGAGGAAAATAGACTGAAGTACAAAAGTCCTTGTAAAATTAAATGAGAACTAAAAATTCCGCATTTTAAACTTTGTCATCACTATGAAAGAATACAAAGAATTTACTTTTCTAGAAACAACATGCCCTAGTGGCATTAAGAGAGTTTTACTAATCCATGTGGGGGAAAAAACAAGTTTACACAATTTACCTATATTCTGCAAATTATACATAAGGGGTTGGTCCAGGTCTCTAATGGTATACTTTTAATACCGTATGTGATACCCAAGTTTTAATCTATTCACTAACTGAGCTAACTGCAGGGTAAATAAAGCACATTCTTCTCCTGTTGAAAAACGTGTGTTGGAAGGAGTGCTCTGAAATAGGGGTGGGGATGATTGGGCAGTAGATTCCTGTGGACAATGCTACCTACCTAGTTTTGCAAAGTGACTAGAAATCTATGAATGAAAGATGCTAAGTCCTACGTGCTGATTATTATTTGTATATATGACAGAGATATTTATACATGTTTTTTAGTTAACAGTTTAAAAGCCAGTTAGTTAAACAATTATTTGTCCAATCTGAAACTAGGAAACTTGGGAGCCATAATTTACCAGTGATCTAGTAGCAATAGTGGAAGCTGGAAGAATTTTTACCACCATCGTCTACCCCAATCAATGTAGGCCCAGATAAACAGTCTACACTAAAAAGGCAACATGGACCAAAATTCTGTTGCATTATTGAACAACAGATTCTTTGAATGAAAGATTTTGACCTACCCTGAGAATTTGATCTCCTTCTTCTAATCCTTCTTTCGCTGCAGGGCTGTCCTCCAGAACACCAGCTACAAATATGCCTACATCATTGCCACCAGCCAACCGCAAGCCCACGCTGTCTCCTTTTTTGAATTTTACCAGCTTCATGCTTGGCCTGTAGGTTTATAACGCATTCCAATTAATAGACATACAGTAGATGAATATGCGGTCACAGATTAGCAGCTGGGGAGTTACACCAGCAGAGAATTTGTTCAAATTATTGCAATTTGATATCATCGTACCCAAGCTATTTCTTTCAGCAACACACTAACTATAATAGCATAATATTCTTCTCATCAGCTCAGCTTTTGAAAATAATGGTAACATTCACTTGCTTAAGAGATTTTGTAGTTTGCTTTAATATATAAATCGTATTTTAAATAGAATACTTCAAAATTTAAGGGTTTTTGTTTGTTTGTTTAACAGTCAACCTTCCTTTGGAAGTTTACAACTGAATTGTTATTTCTCACTCTTCCCCCTCCCCCTTTTTTGGGGTGGTGGTGGGAGGAGAGAATATAGCACGCAACGTGATAACATTATTATAGGGTTCTCCTGAATGCAGGACTGTTTTTTGCTTAAAAGAGAAGAAAAGCAGTGTTTGGGAGAGAGAAACAAAACACATGTTATTAAATAATATCTATAAAGTGATTAGTAAGTTTCAAAATTACAAAATATGTAATATAACTTAACAAAGCACCCAAAGCTCACAGATGAGCCTCAACTCCCCCACCCCAATACTTATAAACAGATTAGAAATGTATGTTAAGACAAAGCCCTAGATGTCCCCATGCAGACGTAATGTTCATTGACTTAATGAAAGCTTGGTCTGCTCGAGGACTGTTGGATCAGGTTCAAATAAATAATTTTGAATTACATTACCGAAGCACTCCATCTTCATGAGTTGAATTGGGTAAAGGACCATCTGATGGACTGACTGGTAAATCCACATCTGGCTGTCCAGCTTGAGCATACACTGGCTTTGGCTCTATTAAGAAATAAAAACAAAAAACCCAACTTGCCATGTTATTAATTCTTTAAAGGATGTGGAACCAGTACAGTTTAACTCATCCTTGCAAAATTGTTATCATGAAAATCTACTAGCTCAGGAACAAAATCCTTCTCCCATCCACAAGTGTCAGTAATGAAAATAACTCTCTTGTACTAAGATTACTCCTCTTGGGCGAGTAGATTTTTTTAAGGCTGGTCTAACTACTGCACTGTTTTTTTTTTTTGTTTTTTTTTTCTTCAAATTTCCCATTGTACTTTGATAACGTCCGTTGAAAGATAAATCCAGGACTCTTTAAAAGAGAAAACACATTACACTGTTTTTTCCCAATCATGTAAGATTTGGACATTAAGGATTACGATTTCCACTAGGGTAACCACTGCCCAAAAATGGGAGAAGCCAAAAGGTTCAGTCACTTACTGTAATCTTCCAGCTAAACAATTCTACATCTCTACCTTAACTGAATCCCAGACCGGCCATTTCAGCTGCCTTTGACTCACTGTTCAAGCTTTTACACTCTCCTGTCATCATTTCTCTATCTGCTCACTCATTTCTTAAAAGCGAAAACTGACAAAATGATGTGATCTTCCCCCTCTCCACGGATTGCCTTCCTTTCTCCTCCCCCTATTCTCTCTTCCTTCTCCCCTATAACAGATGCAGAATTTTGCCTGATCTCCTCCTCCAACCCATCCACTTGTCCCAATAACGCCTTACATCCCATCCCCCCATTTCCTTCACACCCACTCATCTCCTCCTTACACACCTCTCTCTGGCTTTCCTGCCCCCTCACAATACAAGCATGTTTTCATTTCTCTCATTTTAACAAAACAAAAACAAAAAACCACCACCCTTGAACCCATTTGCCTCTCTAACTACTGTCCTCTCAAGATTGCATTTCTAAGTTCATTAAAAGCACTGTTTACAGTAGCCATCTCGAATTTCTCTCCAATTCCATCCTAGATCCTCTCCAATATAACTCCTGCTCCTTTCACGCCAATAAAACTGCTCTTGCTAAAGTCTCTATGACCTTGTCCTAGCCAAAGCTCAGAACCAGTACTCCATCCTCATCCTCCTTGACCAGTCTGCCGCCTTAGACACAGTTGACCATGCTCCTCCTCCTTGTAATCTTGTCCTCCCTGGGTTGTCTCCCCTCTGTCCTCTTCTCTCCTCCTAAATCTCCAATGACTCCTTCAGCAGGTCCATCCTTCCTTCAACTTTCTGTGCGGATTCCACAGAGATGTCATTGGGCACTTTCTCTGCCCTCTCTACTTATCTCTGGGTAATCTAATCCGCAAAATACAAATTCAACCACAGTCTCAACTCTGAGATCTCTACTCCAGACCTGCATTCTTCCATCTAAACTAAAATCTCTGCCTCTCTCTGATATTGCCTCCTAGATGTCTTGCCATGAGCTCAAACTGCACACAGGTAAAACAGAGCTCTTAATCCCCCAAATCCTCCCGCTCACTCCTTTCATGATTACTGTGGACACTACACCACCATCTTATCCATTACTCCGGCCTGTAACCTGGGCATCTGCCTTTTTGTTCTGTGTTTATACAGTGTATGGCACAATGGGGTCCTGGTACATAATTAGGGCCCTAAGTGCTATGATAATAAAAATAATAAACAAAAAAGATTTAGCTCTCCACTGAGATCCAAACTGTGTTAGCTACATCTAGGTTTAAAGGGGTTAGTATGGCTTTTAGGGGAAAAAGCCCTCCATCTTATCTTGGCTTTGGAAATCATGACAGAATCCTCTTAGCAACAACCATGCTTAAAGACAGCTATAACCAACACAGTTTTTAATCCCACAGCAGAGAGCGCTTTAGAGTGATCTTCCAGAATTGAAAACTACAAATACCGCAAGCTGAACTATGCTCACAGAGAGTCTTGCATATTCAGAAAAATGAAAAAACGTTGGGCCCACTTCTGCCATTACTTAAACTGGCTTCACCCAGGTAACTAGGGGCAGAGCTGGGCCCTTTGAATTTGCATATTTTGAGTACTTATGCAGTTGTATATTTTAATAGCTTGAGAGAAATCATGCTGTAGTTATGAAGTAGTGCAAATTCCTACTGAGCATTCATTAGAGGCAGCAGGCATAACTTGGCATTTTATCATATTTACCTGGCAGAGGTGGAGTTTGTTTTTCATTTCTTTCAACTATAGCCTCCTCCATGGTTTTAGAAACAGGGATATCATCTGCATTCTTTACAGGTGTAGAGACAGCTCCTGGTTTTGATATTCTCTCATCTTCTCTGCTCCGGAGACTATATATCAGAAAAACAAAACATATGGCATTTAGTTTGTACGCCATGCTACCTCACAGTATTATTGTTAAACCACCATTTCTGCATTTCAGGTCAAACAGATCTGCTAACGGATTCATCCCCAAATAATCTGCATAGTGGGAGCTCTCCACATGTAGATCCCTGGAAAAGAGAGGGCAAGGTAGAATAGAGTGCTCTTTTCACTGCCCCATGTCCTTCCCATGCCTTGTGTAGACAGTCTTCCATGCTAAACTCAGAAGCAGGAATGGAGATGGGAGCAAGTGATGTGCTTGTTCTCTGTGACACTTTTCCCTGTGGAGTCTAGTGATTTCTGGGCAAAAACCCAAGATTTACCACGACCTTTTGGACCTCTCCTGTGGTTGCTGACTCAGCCGGGATTGAGGAACTCAGCCAATGGCAGCCCTTCAACACTGAAAAGAGGTTTCCCTTCCCACTAGATCCCTTGAGGTTGGGAAAGAGCAGCCTTCAAAATCCACAGCTCTTCCAAATCCTTTACACTTAAGATTGGTGCAATGGGGGAAAAAGTGAGTGCCTGCCTCCCATACCAGCTCTCTACTTCATGTTTCTTCAGTGAAAACAGGACTAGCCTCATGTATTTTCTACTCCAGAATATATCTACATATGCTTACAGCATGCAACATCTAAAGAGAATGTGATGCACTCCTTGCTTGATAGTCTCTGGGGAGAGAACCTGGGACCTCTAGATCTAAAAGCATCAGCACTTCCATTGTTTGAGCTAGAGGACCAAGTACTTTAGCAAAGAGGCAGTAAAACTCAATCTGTATACATGAAAAGAACCTCTGTGGGTTGTACAAGCATGCAGTACACTGTAATTATATGTGAGCGGTAGCCGTATAGTCACAGATAAGACTCAAAATCTACATAGGCTTAAAAGAAGTATACTACCAACTACTTCCTAAAAATCCTTCAGGTCAGAACTCCTGGCACTTATGAATTTCAGATATTTTCTGCTTACTATGGCTAATCATAATCAGCATTGATTAACAGTTTCATCAATTGCTGTACTAAACAAACCACAATTCCAAAACATATTCATTATAAAAAAAGCATTAGTTTACAAGATATTCAAACTCTGCTGAAGTATTAGAAACACATGCATATAAAAATAAAATGGTTAATAGACGATACTGCATAACAAGTAGGTTTACTTTTATTTCTATCACCTTGTGTGTCAATAAAAATGCAGTGAGTGTTCTAAAGGAATTATATATTTGCCAGGCATTAAAGGATACTGAATTTGACATTGTTAGGAAACATCTGTTTCCTTGATGACACCGAACTGCTCAGTTACTTCTTCCTGATGAGCCACCAGAAAGGACTTTGGGTAGAAAGTGTCCTTAGTGAAGTATATTGTACAAGATAGTACAACATGATTAGATGGTTTTCCGTTTGGATCTCTCTCTCTATCCTGGACAGATGTCTTCTGAAAGATGCCACCTTTCTTAAGATATTACTGTTTCCAGAAGCTAGATGGAGCTATTGGGCAGTAAAAGACGGTTACTCACCGTTGTAACTGTTGTTCTTCGAGATGTGTTGCTCATATCCATTCCATTAGGTGTGTGCGCGCCGCGTGCACGATCGTCGGAAGATTTTCTACCCTAGCAACACCGGCGGGTCGGCTGTGGAGCCCCCTAGAGTGGCGCCTTCATGGCGCTGAATATATACCCCAGCCGACCCGGCGCCCCCTCAGTTCCTTCTTGCCGGCTACTCCGACAGTGGGGACGGGGGGCGGGTTTGGAATGGATATGAGCAACACATCTCGAAGAACAACAGTTACAACGGTGAGTAACCGTCTTTTCTTCTTCGAGTGCTTGCTCATATCCATTCCATTAGGTGACTCCCAAGCCCAACTTAGGTGGTGGGGTCGGAGTGAGACATTGCTGTGTGCAAAACCGCTGATCCGAAAGCAGCATCGTCCCTGGACTGCTGCACTAGTGCATAGTGAGCTGTAAACGTGTGGACTGATGACCAAACCGCAGCTCTACAAATGTCCTGGATCGGAACTTGCGCCAGGAAAGCTGTCGAGGAAGCTTGGGCCCTCGTGGAGTGAGCGGTGAGGTGCGGTGCTGAGACACCTGCCAGGTCATAGCAAGTCCGGATGCAAGACGTAATCCAGGAGGATAGGCGTTGTGAGGAGACCGGTGAGCCTTTCATTTGGTCGGCCACTGCAACGAAGAGTTGCGTCGTCTTTCTAAAGCGCCTTGTGCGGTCAATATAGAAAGCCAGGGCTCTGCGTACGTCCAGAGAATGCAAACGTTGATCCTGGCGAGTAGCATGTGGTTTAGGATGAAAGACCGGGAGAAATATATCCTGGTTGATATGAAAAGGAGAAACCACCTTAGGGAGAAAGGCAGGATGTGGACGAAGCTGCACTTTATCCTTATGAAAAACTGTGTAAGGGGGCTCAGATGTAAGCGCCCTGAGTTCAGAAACGCGCCTTGCTGAGGTGATGGCTACGAGGAAGGCTGTCTTCCAGGATAGGTACAGAAGTGAACAGGTGGCCAGTGGCTCGAATGGAGGACCTGTGAGCTTGGAGAGAACCAGGTTGAGGTCCCACGTCTGAACGGGCTGACGTTGTTGTGGGTACATCCGGTCTAAGCCCTTGAGGAATCTAACTACCATCGGGTTAGAGAATACCGAAGACGCGAGTTCCCCTGGGTGAAAGGCCGATATAGCGGCCAGGTGAACTCTAATTGAAGATATCGCCAACCCTTGTTGTTTTAGGGAGAGGAGATATTCCAATATGAGAGGAATAGGTGCCTGTAACGGGGACGTGGCTCGTTGTTCGCACCAACAGGAGAACCGCTTCCACTTGGCCAGGTCCGTGGTCCGTGTTGAGGGCTTCCTACTGCTCAGCAGAATCTGTTGGACAGAGTGCGAGCATTGCTGCTCTGCCTGGGTGAACCATGGAGCAGCCACGCCATGAGGTGGAGTGATTGCAGGTCGGGGTGACGCAACCGGCCGTGGTCCTGAGAGATGAGATCCGGACATAATGGAAGCGGGATCGGTGTCTGAACCGAGAGTTCCAACAGCGTGGTGTACCAATGTTGTCTCGGCCACGCTGGAGCGATCAGAATCACCTGTGCCTGGTCTCTGAGCAATTTGAGCAGTACCTTGTGGACCAGAGGAAACGGAGGGAAGGCATAAAACAGGTGGTCTTTCCAGGGAAGGAGAAACGCATCCGAGAGGGAGCCCGGAGCTCGACCTTGCAGGGAGCAGAACACGTGGCACTTCCTGTTGTCTCGAGATGCAAACAGGTCTATCTGGGGAAACCCCCACTTCTGGAAGACGGAATGTATGATGTCCGGACGGATAGACCACTCGTGCGTTTGAAAGGACCTGCTGAGTCGGTCCGCTAAAGTGTTCTGGACTCCAGGGAGGAACGATGCCGTGAGATGTATTGAGTGGGCGATGCAGAAGTCCCACAGACGAATGGCTTCTTGGCATAGAATTGACGAACGTGCTCCTCCTTGCTTGTTGATGTAAAACATGGCCGTGGTGTTGTCGATGAGAACTAACACACAGCGGCCACGTAGGAGGTTGAGAAATGCCTGGCACGCCAGGCGCACAGCCATCAGTTCCCGAACATTGATGTGCAGGGCTAGCTGGGGTGCAGTCCACAGGCCCTGGGTATAGTGCTCGTTGAGATGGGCGCCCCAACCCAGAGATGAAGCGTCTGACCAGGTGCAGAGAGGGTTGTGGGGCGTGAAACGGCATCCCCTCGCAAACCACATTGTGATCTAGCCACCATGTGAGGGAGGTCAGGACCGAGTTCGGGACCGTGACCACCATGTTCAGGCTGTCCCGATGTGGGCGGTATATTGATGACACCCAGGTCTGGAGTGGGCGAAGCCGAAGTCTGGCATGCCTGGTTACGTACGTGCAGGAAGCCATGTGACCCAGCAGGGTAAGGCACGACCTCACCGTGGTAGTTGGGAAGGCCTTGAGCCCTTGAATGAGGCTCGTGATGGTGCAAAAGCGGTTGTCTGGCAGGATGGCTTGTGCACGTCTGGAGTCTAGAACTGCGCCGATGAATTCTATTCTCTGGGTAGGTTCTAGAGTGGATTTGTCCTTGTTGAGTAGGATGCCCAACTCGTTGAATGGGTGCACTATTATGTGGACGTGAGCTCGAACTTGCTCTTTGGTGCGACCGCGTACCAGCCAGTCGTCTAGGTACGGAAACACCTGTATCCCTTGCCGACGAAGGTATGCTGCCACGACAGCCATACATTTCGTAAACACTCTTGGGGCCGAGGATAGGCCGAAGGGAAGGACTGCAAACTGATAGTGCACCTTGCTTACCACGAATCGCAGGAAGCGTCTGTGAGGCGGGTAAATTGCAATGTGAAAGTATGCGTCTTTCATGTCGAGGGCGGCGAACCAGTCTCCAGGATCGAGGGAAGGGATAATGGCCCCCAGAGAGACCATGCGGAACTTCAACTTTACTACGAATTTGTTGAGTCCGCGCAAGTCCAAGATAGGTCGCAGACCTCCTTTGGACTTGGGAATGAGGAAGTAACGGGAATAGAATCCCCTGCCCCTTAACTCCACTGGAACCTCCTCTATGGCCCCCATAGCAAGGAGCGTGGAAACTTCCTGTATAAGAAGTTGCTCGTGAGAAGGGTCCCTGAAGAGGGACGGGGAAGGGGGGAAGGAGGAGGGAATTGAAGAAAACTGGATAGCATATCCCCTGTCCACCGTGCGAAGGACCCAACGGTCCGAGGTTATAAGGGACCAGGCATGGTGGAAATGGGAAAGGCGATCCCGAAAGGAGGGGGCTTGATCCTGGGGGATGACTGGGGCGCCGTCCTCGACCGCACCTTCAAAAGTTCTGCCTGGGGCCTGAAGGTGGTCTAGGTGGCCCCTGGTTCTGACCGGGTTGAGGGCCGGTCCACCTTCTTCTACCACCTCGCCCTCGCCTCCGGGCCGAGTCCTGTCTCTGACGAGGGGGTAGAAGCGCTGAGGCTGCGGTCTAAATGGCCTGCGCTGAGGGCCCACAACATGCATCCCCAAGGAACGCATGATCGTCCTGGAGTCCTTGAGGCTCTGCAGGCGAGAGTCCGTCTTTTCTGAAAACAACCCTTGTCCTTCGAAGGGTAGATCCTGCAGGGTTTGCTGCAGTTCCTGAGGCAGACCCGAAACCTGGAGCCAGGAGATCCTCCGCATAGCGATACCTGAGGCCAGGGTTCTCGCAGCAGAGTCCGCTATGTCTAAGGAGGCCTGTAAGGAGGTCCGAGCCACCTTCTTACCCTCCTCTACCAGGGCTCCAAACTTCCCCATAGAGTTCCAGGAGTTAAAGCTATAGCGGCTCAAGAGCGCCTGCTGGTTAGCCGCTCTAAGTTGCAGCCCTCCGGCTGAGTAAACTTTACGGCCGAATAAATCGAGGCGCTTAGCCTCCTTTGATTTGGGCGCTGCGGCCTGCTGACCGTGGCGCTCCCTTGCGTTCACTGATGCCACCACCAGTGAACACGGCTGGGGGTGGGTATACAAGTACCCGTAGTCTTTAGACGGGACGAAGTATTTCCTTTCCACCCCTCTCGCTGTGGGTGGGATAGAGGCAGGAGTCTGCCATATCGTAGATGCATTGGCTTGTATCGTGCGGATCAGGGGTAACGCCACCCTCGATGGGGCATCCGCTCCGAGGATATTCACGATCGGGTCGTGCACCTCCACTATCTCCTCCGCCTGCAGGTCCATATTACGGGCCATCCTACGCAGAAGATCCTGGTGAGCCCGAAGATCTATTGGAGGTGGACCTGTGCACGATGTGCCCGCCACTGCCTCATCCGGAGAGGAAGAGGAAGATGCCTCCGGTGGTACAGGATCCAAGGGAGGGTCCTGGTCTCCCTGCTCCTGGGCCGGAGCATCACCTGCGCTTGGGTCCAGGGCGTCAGGTGGTGCGGATACGGAAGCCTCCATGCCCCCTGGCGGAGACCGAGAGATGGTGGACTCCGGGGCCCTTCTAGCAGAGTGACCGGAGCGAGAGGTCGAAGCAATTGGAGCCCCTTGCGCCTGATGGTACGCCCACGGGGTCCAAAACGACCAGTGAGATGGGCCATGAGAATGGTCCTCTGTTATGTCCCGCCAATGGCCCAAGTCCTGTTCCTCGGCTTGCCCCTGAGGGGGGTATGCCGATCTCGAGAGGTCGTCCGAGGAGCGAGACACCGATCTCGATGGCCATGGCGGTGCCGAGAGCGTCGAGACGATTCCCGTGGGCTGCGGTGCCGCACGGTGCCGGTCCGGAGATGATCTATCTCTACGCGGTGCCGGCGATCGGTGCCGGGACCGCGACCGGTGCCGATGACCTCGTCGGTGCCGGGAGTCGGATCTGGACCTCGACGAGGACCTGGAGTATACCCGGTGCCGGGAGCGGCCTCTCGACGTCGAGCGTCGACCGTAGCGGTGCCGAGAACTACGTCTCGACGTTGATCGGTGCCGACGATCATAGCGGTGCCGAGACGGAGAGCGGTGCCGCGAAGAAGATCTTGGCCGCGAGTACGACCGGTGCCGAGGTGATATTCGGTGCCGGGACTGCGAGCGGCGTGGGGACCTGCTTCGGGACCTGGATCGGTGCCGAGGTTCCAGCCCTTGCGATGGAGGGCGCATCAAGGCAGGTTTCCCCCTCGACTGGACCGGGCGAGTCAACGGTGCCGTCGGTGCCGGTGGTTGGGGCAGTGCCGGCTCCGTGAGAGCTATTAAGTCTCTCGCTGCCGCGAAGGTCTCTGGAGTCGACGGGAGGCACTGTATCACCGCCGGCCTCGGTGGAGACGCTATCTGCACCGGACTCAACGGCCTCGGCGCCGGAGTCGACGGTGCTGGAGGCACCTGTTTCCGGTGCTCCACCGGCGGACGCGGCTCTACCCCCGGCACTGGGGGAGCCGGCGTCTTCGGCACAGAGGTCCCCGTCTTATGGGCTTTTTTATGCCCTGGGGATAATGACCGGCGCCGAGGCACTTGCTGTGCTTGCGGTGCCGACGAGGTCCGGTGTCGGGGAGGCTTGTCCGACCCCACTCGCGTGGTCGTCGTAGCCGGTGCCGCCGGGGCACTGCGCACCGAGGCGCTAGGTGCCGGGGCCTGGCTTGTAGATGGAGCGTCCGGACTAAGTGCCGCCTCCATCAGGAGTTGCCGGAGCCGAAAGTCCCGCTCCTTCTTGGTCCTTGGTCTGAAGGCCTTACAGATCTTGCACTTATCTGTTTGATGGGACTCTCCCAGGCACTTCAGACAGGAGTCGTGCGGGTCGCTCGTGGGCATAGGCTTAGCGCAGGAGGCGCACTGCTTGAAGCCGGGAGCGTTGGGCATGAGCCCGGCCCCGCGGCCGGGGGAGAAAGGGGGAGACGACCCCCTTAATCCCCTGAACTACTATAACAACTAAAACAACTTTTAAAAACTATTTAACTATAAACACTAGAACTATAACTATAACTATAACTGCGAATAACTAACTAAGCTAGGGAGAGTGGAGAACAGCTAAGCAGCGCTCCACAGTTCCAACGACCGTCAGGGGCGGTAAGAAGGAACTGAGGGGGCGCCGGGTCGGCTGGGGTATATATTCAGCGCCATGAAGGCGCCACTCTAGGGGGCTCCACAGCCGACCCGCCGGTGTTGCTAGGGTAGAAAATCTTCCGACGATCGTGCACGCGGCGCGCACACACCTAATGGAATGGATATGAGCAAGCACTCGAAGAAGAACTTGTATTTGCATTCTTTAAAAAAATATTTTATTATATATATATATATATATCCACTGATACACATTACCCACAGCAACTTTTATTTTAGTTGTACTAAAATAATTACTTCAAAGCTGTGTATTAATTATAATGATGGGAAATAAAACTTTTTTTAGTCAGAGTCTCTACTGGAACTAAGGCTCTACCGAAAGATAAAACCACTAAATTTATAAACATGGGTGGGATGTGCTTTCTCTGGCAATACTAAGTAGCTGGCATCAGAAGCAAGGTTTACACATTCTGCTAAATCAGGACCACCATTCACTGATGTGTTGTTACTCAGTATAAGCCATTAGAATTTGATACAGTGCTTGCTAGAGCCAACGTTTTCAAACTTGAGTGCCTCAAGTTGGGCACCTAACTAAAAATAGCCTGCTTTTCAAGAGTGCTGATAATTCACAAATCCGACTGCAATCTGTAAGTCCCATTGATGCTCTTCACCTTTGCAAGTCTTTGCCAATTATACTTCGATATTAAAAATAGCTAAAAACACAGCTGTACTTTTAGGCATCCAAGTTTGAAAATTTTGGTCTTTGAACTTCAATTTACACAAATCTCTTTTTCTATAAAATAATTTTTGAACACTTATGACTCCTCTTTTCTCATAATGGTATTCATATTGAATAATTTTCTACTTTTTTCTTGGTGGTAATTTGGTACTCATGAAAGTGAGATTAACAGCATTGGCTTGAGTAATGATTGGGCGCAGGCACTGCCAGGGCTTGCTCCAGCGTTTTTGCCGCCCCAAGCGGCGGGGGAGGGGAAGAAGCCACGATTCGGCGACAGTTCTACCGCCGCCGCTTCCTTCTTCGGCGGCAATTCGGCAGCAGGTCCTTCCCTCTGAGAGACCGAAGAGCCGGACGTGCCACCCCTCTCCATTGGCTGCCCCAAGCACCTGCTTGCTGCGCTGGTGCCTGGAGCCAGCCCTGGGCACTGCAAGTTTTTCCACCTTGTGCTGCATAAGTAATACATTAAGCTTCTTCTGCAAAACCTTTACTGTTCCATTTCTACGTTTCCAGCATACATGTCCCATTGGACAGTGATTTTAGGATGTGGACAAATGACTGTCTTTTCACTTCTCAGCTATGCTAAGATTTGAATCTTTGTTCCCTAGAAATAAAATGCCAGTTCCCAATTAAATATATGGGCATACTTGAATGCGTGTATGAAACAAGGAAACTTTTTTAAAAGCCAAGGAAACTGAGAAATGAAAATAACTCACATGATAATGTGGCCCAGAACTAGTTTTTCATATTTCTGGACATTGAATAGTAGTTAATGATGTTCTACAATACAACTTTTTATTTTGGTATAGCATTTTTTACTATCCCAAAATGGTTTTCTTCTTGCAATATTACTATTTCTGACATTTTATATTAGTTAATTTTGATCTTCGGCCTCTTCAACATGCAACTTGAGGACTTTGTATTTTCACATTCTTGTGTGTTAGTATCCTTTACTGATATTCTTGCATAAATGTAGTTGCTATTTTTAATTAGTGCAGCTCAAATATTTAATAAAAAGTTTTTAAAAAGTTGAGGCAGCATTGAATAAAAAGGAATAGAGTTTCTAACAGCAAATTCCCCCCACGACTCCCCTTTTGATTTTTCCTTATAAATATTAGTCAATTTATGTATAAGCTAACTCTTTATACAGGGATTCTCATGACTTCACTGTCTGCTTGTTTTCATTTTAGCCATTGGTCTGTCTCATCACATCTTCTAAATTACAGAATACATAACAGGACTTCAACATACATGTATGGGTAAAAATAATCTCTCTCTACATTTGTTCCCTCAAAAGTGGGGTGGGGGGGGGGAAGAGGGAGAAAAAGAATCCCAGGTTTTCAACTCCTATGGTACAAGTCTCATTGCAAATGGCAATGATTTATTCCAGAATGTTTTATCAGAATTCTAAAAAAAAGTTATTTATTTCCCACCTCCTGCAAATTAATGGCTATATATACACACACACAACTCAGGAATCTGATTTTAATGAAGTTTTCATTTGAGCTTTTCAGTTGACTGAAGCTAGGATACCCTACACTCTCAAAAAGAGATATTATTTAAGTTTCCTACTATGAAGTATTTTACATATTTATATAGCCATGTTAGTAAAAGGAGAACATGAAGTTTATACTCTATACACTACCCCTCTGGTAAGAGAAACAATTATGTAAAGCCTGTCTCATATATACTTATTAGGAATGACTCTGCAGTACTACTTAGGGGCTTTGCGTCACTCTGGTATCCTTCACTTGGGCAGCCAATCTCTAATTAATGAAAAGAAGTGTTTAAGTGTTCACTGTCATATTCTCTAAACTAGAGGAGGACAGAAACATTAAGACACTATGTACAGGGAAAAAAAAGTATCGCAAAGATGTGACAGCAAAATGCATGAATTGTGTGTTTATGATATTCACAATCAAAGTTCAAAAATCAAAGTTGCTTCATGGCATTTATAATCTTAAACATTATAAGCGTTTTGAAGAGCAGCCACTGTTAAAAGACTTTAGACAAAGTCATTCAGGGTCACTTGCTATCACAGGGACACCATTTTTTAAATTAAAATCTTTAGGTATTACATAAAAGTTTTCTTAAAAGCACATTTCAAATTACAGAACTATAAAGCCATGAAAGATGCTAGTATGTATCATCTTTTGTAACATCAACCACTCAATGGAATTATAGCCCTGTAATACAAACTTGGCTTTATTATTTTAGGATCCAGGTATCTGACAGTCATGCAGTTTGAATACTGACACACATTATAGCCAAAGCATTGAGAAAGCTAGAGACTGAAAGATTTCTTCTATGTTAATGATATTATACCCTTTTGCCCTTCTCTTATGGCTTGTCTACACTTAAAACGCTGCAGCAGCACTGCTGTAACGCTTCCGTGAAGACGCTGCCTATACCGACAGGAGGGCTTCTCCCATCAGTGTAAGTACTCTTCCTTCCCAAGAGGTGGTAGCTAGGTCAATGGAAGAATTCTCTGAACAACCTAGCGCTGTCTACACCGGGGATTAGGTCAGTTTAACTGCTTTGCTCGGAGTTGGATTTTTCACACACCGAATGACAATTATATGAACCTAATTTCCTAGTTCCTAGTAGACCAGGCCATTCAATTTATCAGGAAGATTTGCCTTCAAAGAGTCAGCTCAGAAACAAAAACTATAGTAGCAACTACAATGAGCAGATTTAAAGTCAGACTGCATTTAAAAAGAGTGGAGAGTTTTCTAGAACAAACATGGAATAACCGAAATATATGCACTAAAAGATATCAGACCTGATTCTCCTCTGTGTTAGTCCAGTTTTACCACAATGTAACTGCAATCATCTCAATGGAGTAACACAGGCATAAACATGGAGTAATGCAATGGTGAATCACACCAATTATAGGCTTATGCAATTACTCAGTTCACATTACTCACTCTTAAGACTCCAATATTAATACACATCTTCATTTTGTTTATGAAGTAAGAAGTTTTATTTCAAACAAAATCTAAAACTGTATTTTAAGATGGCAGTAAACGGTGCTTCACTTGCAGCTCAGGTCATATTCCCCCTCTTGCTTCTAATTTTTAGTTCTCGTCACCTGGACAATGATTAGAGATTTAGATTTTATACAACCACATGAAATCAGAGAGAGAAGTAGAGAGAAACAAAAGCTTCAATGTAGTGTGGTAAGAAGATAGGGAAAGCAGAGGTCAGAAACAACTTAATGGGTCAATCCTACAGAAGTGGCTGCAATTAGCCCCATGGAGCTCAATGTCACATAAAAGCACTGTGCCTAGGAGTAAGTTATTTGCAGGAGGAGATCTTAAATAAGGAAATCAAAAGAAAAAGAACATGTGGAAATCACACGTGGAAATCTACATTTATTTTTCATTTACTTTGAAGTCTTGATGTAATATTGCAAGGATTACCAACCATTTCAAAGTTACATTATGATTTATTTCACAATGTTTAGAAAGGGTCATTTTAGCATCCCAACACATCAGGTTGAGTAGTATGCTGGGATATCACCAGTATTCTGGTAGTTCTAGCTTTGCCTTTAATCTCATGCCTACAATTACCAGAGATGGATTAATACTCTTGAATGAAACACTCCCAGGCTTTTCATACTGCTGAAATTATCCATCCAGATCATTTTGCACATTTTAAGATACATCAATTTAGAGAAATAAAAAGGTTTCACTTAATTCATAGATTTAAGGCCAGAAGGGACCATTATCATAATATACTCTGATGGGATTACACCGGACATAGAATTTCATCCAGGAATTCCTGGCCATAGCCCAAAAAATTATAGTTCAACTAAAATATATATTTTAGAAAGGCATCTAGTCTTAATTTAAAGAGGCCAAATGATGGCCAATTTACCACACCCTTAGGCCAGGTCTACACTAACCCCCTAATTCGAACTAAGGTACGCAACTTCAGCTACATGAATAATGTAGCTGAAGTTCGAAGTACCTTAGTTCGAACTTACCTCGGTCCACACGCGGCAGGCAGGCTACCCCGTCGACTCCGCGGTACTCCTCTCGTCTAGCTGGAGTACCGCAGTCGACGGCGAGCACTTCCGGGTTCGACTTATCGCGTCCAGACAAGACGCGATAAGTCGAACCCGGAAGTTCGATCGCTCGCCGCCGAACTACCGGGTAAGTGTAGACCTACCCTTAGTAAAGTGTTCCAGTGTGGTTAATTATCCTCACTGTTAAAAACTGGAGTTTCACTTCCTGGGTGTATTTTTCCAACTTCAACTTCAAGCTACTGGATCTGGTTATCATTTTGGTCTGCTAGATTAAAAACTCCTTTAGCTCTTAAAGTTAGATCACTTCTCTCTGCGTAAGTATTTAGACTATGATTGAGTCACCACAACCTTTCTTTTTATAAACTAAAACAGCACGACCTCATCAAGTCTTTCATTGTAAAGCATGCTTTACAGACAAAGTCTCTCTTAGAAAAACTGTAGAGTACATGATAAGAACTAACATTGTTTTAAAAGCATGGCAAAAGAACTGGACACACAATTCCAATAGTGATCTAAACATTGCCATACACAAAAAGGAATACATCACCTCTGTTCTCCTACTGTATGTTCCCCATTTATAAATCCAAGGTTTGTGTTAACCCCTGTTGCCACAGCACTGCAGTGGGAGCTCATACATAGTTGGTTACCTACAACGATCCCTAAAATTATTTTCAGAAGAAATGCCAATATTCTTTTCACTACAGATCTTGACAAATCTGTATTTTACCTCATTTACTTTCTGCACACTGCTAGGCATCCAAGACAGTGAATGGGAATGGTGGGAACCCTAAAGTAGATAAAGCCCCCAGAGCCAGTTCCATTTTACACTAAAAGTTTTTGTAATCCATTGCTTCTAGAAATGTAGCTCTGAAATCTAGCAATAGGTTGAGCTTCACTATATTTAATCACCCAAACTAAGATTATGGACTTGTCTACACTACAGAGCCTTGGTTAGCATAGCTATACTGACAGAGCCCCCTAGCGTAGATGCAGCATAAGCCAGCAGGACCACGACTTCTGCTGGCATAGCTACATTACCTCCTCAAACGACATTAGCTATGCTGACAGAAGCACTCTGTTGGCACAGTTGCATCTCATACTAGGGGTTTTGCTGGCATAGCTGAGGTGGAGGGTGAGAGAGTCCACCCCCACACACTCCTAGCTGACAGAGATATGCTGGCAAAATTTTGTAGTGTAAACCATGGCTATGTTCATCGTATCTGGAGTAATTCTCCTAGGTAACAGTGAATTTGACTCTTCAGAAGAGGAAAGACAGATTGTAAAATTCTCACATTCTTAATAAGGTACTTGGTATCCTGTAGAGTTATGTCAATTACAAAGTCTCCAGAAGATCCAGTACATTAGAAGAAAACAATTGGAAGCCTAAATAGGAAAAAGATGGTCACTTGAAATGACAGGAAACAAAATATGTCTGGAACTAAAAGAAAAATATAAAATAGCACTAGGGTTTGAATTTTTCAAATTTGATAGTAAGCTCTTTCAATTTCATTCGGCAAGAAGATAGCATCAAATAACTTTCCATGACTTAGTTTTTAAAGTGACAAAATCTTGTTAAAAATTACAGCTGCATTTCCCATGAGTCATCAAAGGTGTTAGTTATTTTGCTGTGTATGTGTTCTGACAGTATTGCTTTTACTTCTAACATCTGTGCTGTGCCAGGGAGGATTTTTTTTAGTATGCTTAACACTGCAGCAATTTTAAATAACCTTCAGTCACAAAACAAAGTCAGCTTCATGTTAGTTTCATCAATGGACTGCGCTTAAACCATGACATTTGTTTAAAAAAGTAACTGGCAAAGGAAACAAACGTTTGTGACATGTAACAAGAAAATGTTTCGTGTGTTTGTACACAAACTCTTCAAGTATGATTGACATTTAGACTCTGTCCATTCTAGTGCTTTTAGTATTTTAATACAATTTACTTCTGAAGATGGACGGTTCAGCACGAAAGAGACAAGCATTTTTTGAAGAGCACCTCAATGTAGATTATAGTTTTGTCCTGACATGCATGGTATGCCAGTTTCAGTGGGGCATTTTGGATGCTAACAAAAGAAGGGAAGGAAAATCTCTTGTGTGCTACAGAATAAATAGTTGACTTTTGGAATTAAAGCGGTCTTCATTCTTGGTACAACTTCATCCTTATGGAAAATTGCACTGTTGCCATCTACTAGTAAGAACCTTTCCTGCTGAGGTAATTCCAATCATGATACTTAGACCGATTCAAAAAGATGCTTCTTTCGGAAATACTACTAAATTAAGGTCCAAAACAGAATTATTCCAATTGGTGTAGGGTAAACAAGAGATGCTATTCTGAGAAGCCTTTCAGTGTCTGAGGGTAAGGAAGTCCTGTGCTTGCCTGTTGTCTCTGGTATGTTGGATATGGCAGCCATTTTGAAATTTCAAAATGAGAGGCTTACGGCTTGTAAAAGTTGTTCTACATAAACTCCAAAATATATGTTTTGCTCTTGCCTTGTCTGCCGCCTTTCTAATACCTTACACAAGTCTTTAAAAAAATCTAGATCAAGTCTTTGAATATGCCCTGTTTGTAGAATTCTTTCCAGAAGCTAAGAGTGCATCTGAGGTCATTTGAATAATCTTTTTGTTTCACCTGGTGCCTCTTCAATACCATGTAGAATTAGTGCTTGTGATAGGAGGTCTTTCCAGCAGAGGAGGAATAATTGAAGGGTGGCTGCCATCTGATTTAGGTCCAACAACCAGCACCTCACTGACCAGCCGTGAAGCTCGGAGAACACATATGCTTCTTCCCTCTTTATCCTCTGAATGGTCCCATTCGGGATCATTGTGAATGGGGGGGGGGGGGGGGGGGAGACAAACAAAAGACACTGTTATGGGAGCAGATGAGAACACATCTTCTGTTGCCTTGGTTTGGTGAAGAACTTTAGAACCTTTGCATTGAACCTGGATACAAATACTTCTATTGAGGGGTGACCCAGAGCCTTGACTATTGATTCAAAAGATATTTGCATGTAAACTATATATCTTCAGGCCTATTCCTTTGTCTGTTTGACCATTCTGCTTGTAGGTTCAGTCGCCTTTTGTGTGGAAGGCCGCCAGTGACAGAAAAATGGCTTCCTGTACTTCTCTATTGATACGAGCTAAAGCAGAGGTGTTTTCAGGCATCACCAGTACATAATAATTGGTAAAATTTGATGATAGGACATACTTAGTTTTTCTGAGCTTGAGCCAATTGATATTTGAAGCTCCTTGTCTCTCCAAGATCCTTGCCCCACATGAGATTTCCCCATCCCTTGAGACTGGCATTGGTTATCATCACAGTTCTAATATTCTGTGGCCATCCAAGTATCTGCTGACTTCCAGCTGCCAGGACAGATTTTGATACTACATTGGATACTTAAATTAGTGAAGATAGGGACATGCTGTGAGTACAGGGAAACCAAAAACTACTGGAGAAAGTGTGAACAGAACCTTGCCAAAGCAAGAAGTCAACACAGGATACTGTTATTCCCACTAGAAACATCAGAGTCCTGATTGATATGGCAAGAGAACTGATTATCTGTATATATAGCATATACCAGCTTCTGAATCCTGTCTTTGAGAGAACAATGCTGTGTAGCTTAGTATCTATGATAGCTGCCAAATGTCAACTAGAATCTGAGAGAGTCAGTTGGGGTTGAGGACAAAACTATGTTATTCTATAACCTGGGTAATGAGACAAGTTACTTTTTGTTCCTTTTTCAGAAAAGGTGTGCTGATGAACAGGTTGTTGAGGAAGGAGAACACATGAATTTCCTCCTGCCTAAGAAAAACCATAGATAATGAGCCCTTTGATAGGGATCCTTGGGTGGTTACTGGGCCAAAGGGTAAAGCATTGTACTAATAAGGCTGCCCATTGTAAAGTAAATTGGAGGTATTCCCTGTATGTATGATTTACAGAAAAGTGTACATATGAATTCTATAAGTTCATTCTGAAACTTTGGCTTCCAAAGGAACTTTTCCCAAGAACTAGAGATCAAGTACTGCTCTGTGTTCTCCAGAATACATGGGTACTAGGAACGGGCAGGTGTAACACCTTTAGTGACATATGGGATTCATCATATTCTTGAGTTTCATCTGGTTGAAGGAGTGGGAGAAAGCTGAAGCCCTTCTGGCACTGCCTTCCATTCCAATGCATAATTAAGGCTGAAAACATCCAGGATCCATCTGTCAGCCACTGCATTGATCCAATTATTTGCAAATTCCTACAGCTTAGTCCCTGGGAAGCCACACACCACTGGGTCAACTGGAGTCAACCCTGATGAAGGAGTGTAGCAGGGCGGGTCACTCACTGCTGCGACGCCTCCTGCTGGTCAGTCTGGGAATTAACTCATCCAGCTAAGGAGCACCCTCCTCTGGTCGGTTTCTCCCCTGCCCTTACCTGCCCCTTTGCAGTCTCTACCAGTTCAGGCCCTGTGTCCCTTACCTTGGGGTACTGCCCCACAGCAGTGTCCCCACACTCTGGGTCTCCCCTCCCAGGGGAGCCCCTACCCCCTATATCCACCTTGTCTCAGTGGCTACTGCCAATCGGCATCTAGTCCCTTCTCTCAGGGGCAAACTGCAGTCTGAAATGGCTACTCATCACTGGCAAGAGAGTTGGACCTGCTGCCTTTTCTTGCCCTGGCTGCCTCCCTGAGGCCCTAGTACTGCCTCAAGCCTTCCCTCAGGTGGAGCTGCAAATAGTCAATCAGCCTAGGCTCTGGTTCAGAGCGGGGCAGTAAACAAAATCACTCAGCTCCAACCTGTACTCAGGTGGGGCTGCAAACAAAGTCAGTTAACTCAGGCTTTCCTTCAACTAGCCTGAGGGAGGGGGAGACTGTCACCCACCGCTTGGGTGGTAGGGGGGGGATGCAGGCCCTCCCTTTCCACTGTGTCCTGGACCAGAGCCCTAAGGATGGCAGAGGGGTCTGCCATCACATCAGTGGGGATCCAAGCCACAAAACACTGACTCACCCTGTGCCAGCATTGCAGCCAGACAGGGGTCTACCACTCCACTCTCCCCCTCCAAGGGTACCTGCCGGTCCAATGAGGTAAGGTGATCGGCGGGGGCCTCAGTTGCCAGCTGAAGCTCTGCCAGGGTTGGGCCAGCTGTCTGTCTCCTGCAGGGTCGGGTCGTCCAGGGGTCTGGGCCAGTTGTCTGCTTCCTGTGGGGCCGGGTTGTCCAGGGGTCCAGGTGGTCTGGACCAGTTGTCTGCTTCCCCCGGGGTCAGGTCAGTCCAGGATCCAGGCGGCCCGGGCCAGTCATCTGCACTCTATTGGCCTGCTACCACCTCCCAGTGCGAGTGCTCAGGGGACGCATATGTCCCCTCCAGTGGCTGGGCCCCTACTGAGTTTCCACATCCCGCCTTTATACTTCCGGTCCCGCCCTTTGGCTTCCGGGGCGTGGAACTAGGAGTAGGGCTCCACCCATGAAGGGTGGAGCCACCCTCTTCCTCTGTCTGGGGAGGGCCAGTCCACCTCATTACAAGATGGCTAAGGGCTTTCCTATGGAATCTTCTTTTTCCTCAAGCCTCTTAATCTAGTCCATCTGCCTCAAACACCTCCTGGGACATTTAGCTGAACAGGAGCTAAAGGAACATCATGATTTGTAACAGGGCCTGAATTCTCTTTTTCAACTCTTGTATGCCAACAAGTCTTCTATGATGTCTCTTCAGCTGCTGAAGAGAAGATTCACTGAAGTGCCTGCTCCTCCCATATACTTAAGAGGTGACCAGGACCTCCTTGGCTTCAAAATCGGCCTTCCATAGCTTTAGCCAGAGCTTGTGATGTTATGTGGAATTGTATCATTACCCTTGCAGCAAATCTGAGGCTGTCAAGAGAAGCATCCAGCACAAAAGCCATTGCTTACAAAAACTTAATTTGGCAAACAGCCTACAGGATTTCCTGATCTTGAAAGAACAGTGTCCAACAGGAAGTCATCCATACACATGTTCTTATGAATGAAGCAGATGCAGAAGAGGCAACTGCTGAGATAGCTTCAGAGTTCCTTCTGAGGAAGGACTTAATTCTTCTGCGAGTATGGTCCTTAGAGAAGAAGTCACCATCTAAATGAATCAACTGTCTTTAATAAACAACGAAAGAGCTACATCAATCTTCGGTAGGTAAGTTGGTCAAGTTTTGGTTTTACGGACATAATAGTGCTCCTTAGCCAGCTTCTTGGTTTTCGTTGGGTTTCCTACTCAGTCAATGCTACTTACATCCTCAAGTGCTGAATGCAAGGACATATAGTTTTCAAATCTTGCAAGTGGCCTCACTCTCCTTTCTACACACTTTCTCAAATGCCGCCGCCTCCTCCTTCAAGGGTTCATCCAGGGGAAAGCCAAGCCACACAACCAACCTTAAGAAGTGTTTCAAAACCTGTTCTAAAAGCTTGTTCTGAATTTCCTCAGATATTTTGATTAAAAAAATCTGAAAACTGCCCTACTTCCCAGGAAGGACAAACCAAGAAAGCCTTTCTGAATCTTTTAGCCTTTTTCTTGTTCTTTTTGTAAATCTTTCTTAGAGGATTCTTTCTCACAGGAACTCGAGGAAGATGTGGAATAGTCTGCACACCTCTTGCTCTTGCACTAACTGAGCTTTACAGATGGATTCTGTAACCATTGTGGTTACAGTCTGAAGATTAATACTACGGTTTGGTTACAGGGTCACTTCTCTTACTCTTTTTAGATGGAGAAAGAAAAGGAATGTATCACCTGCATATGGAAGCCTTTTTAGAGTCTACCTTGTTTTTACTTCTTTTCTCAGGATCTAAAGAAGGAATGTGGTCCTTAGATGACCCAGAAAGGGAAGGCTCTCTAGGTAGGCAGGGGCCCAAGTCCTTGATGGTCATGCCCATGGCTGAACTTTCTTCGTCCTACATTAGGATGTTTGCTAATGTTCCCAAGGGCAGCCACAAAAGTGCTGAGGAACCCTGAAGCAGGTAATGGTATGGAGAAACCTGAGTATTTGAGAGCCAGCCAGTGGACACACTAACCCTGACCCCTGGAAAGGTGAGGCAAAAATTGTTAAGTCCTAGACAGCTCCTTATTGGCTGCCTGGATGTCATCTAAGCTATCATAGCACTCACTACTCTTTTGGTGGGGGTTACAGTTAGGCAAAGTGGTACAAGTTAGCAGAGGCCTCAGTCTGAGGCCATCTTAGCATCCTTTCCCCACTGGTATGATGGCAGGTTTCTTCTGCTTGGGTGTCCTCCTCTTTGCGCCCTGCCAGAGCAATCACGTGCAGGTCATCTAGTGTGTGAAAATGGATCAGTCCCACAGGGAGGAGAGGGACAATCATCTATCCTCCTTGTTCCTTCTCTGATCCTCCAGAGGTCTCTCAGATGCGTGTGGATGGGTGGAGAAGACTCCTCTAGGCCAGGGAGAAATGAAAGATGTGGTGACATGGTCCTTGCAGAAGACAAACAGGATCCCATATAAGCATCCCTCAAAGGAAGCTAAGCTGGCCTTTCTGCTTGTGCTTCTTTTTTCATCATTGCAGCAGCCAGCTCGGGGACTCTGCTGCACCCATTAATCTCGAACAGACAGGAGGAGGAAATGTGGGAGAAATATCTCCTCCAGAGCTTATTCTAGCTAACACATAGCCCAACCTACCCAAACCTAATTTAAGATTTCAAAGTGTTTTTTAATTGCTCTGAGCAGACAATTTGGGTGAGACTGTTGACAGCTACTGCAGGCAGAACACAATTGATAGGGTCCTCAGGAGCATGATCACTTCAAGTGTCTCCTGCCTGACAAGTCTGCTTCTGCCTCCAAACAAGGTGCAAACAAACAGAAGATCTGCTGTAATGTACCTGTAGATCCTCCCTGTGAAGATGAAAAGTGAAGTGCATTTCTTCAATATTCATGGGTAAGCAAAGGGCTATAAAATGAAATTCAAGATCTCCAATCATTAGACCATACCAAATAAATTTAAACATTAGAAATACAACATTTCTACTTACCTGGCAAGATACAAGTTCATGTGTTTTACTCCATTTCATGGCCTAATGATTAACAGTGCTCAGACTCCCTGCTCTTAGGTGTTTGTCGTTTTACCATCTAATTCAAAAGACATTTCAAACCCTGAGTTGGTGTTTTGGCAGGGAAAAAAGTTTTGTTTAGCTTTTTCTCGTAACTACAGGAATTTAATAAAATATCATCTATATACTTTCCTTGCAGTAATCGCTTCCTGAAACGTCTTGTCATTGGGGCTCAAATTCATACATAAATTTGAATTGTCCAATCCGGACCCTGTTTGGATTTGAGGCTCACAACTGATAGCAATACCCTGTCAAACTAGGCAGCTTTTCTGACAGGAATATCCCATTCAGCAATAATCTGGAGCATTCTATTACATCTCAACCCTAATTCTGGCATCTTTTCTTAAGCAACAGACTGTAATTGGTCTAAGCCTATAACTTATTTGAACAAGAATGTAGAAATCCCATAAATTGGTTAACTTTCTATTTCTAACTTGAATTGGAATGTCAGTATTTAATGCATATGCTGTGCAAAAGTGAAATGGTCAAATTTATATTATTCTTATGTAAGACTGAATTCCATGTAACAGCCTTGTCTAGGCTTGAACAGGAACAGATACAGAGAGAACCCATTGTGCCCCACTTTTAGCTAGTATCATTTTCCTACCACCAAGTACAAACATTTAATCTAAAATGTTTGAAGAACTACTTTTCCTAAACAGAGTAGTTTATTTCACTGGAATTAAAAACTTTTTTGAAACATGTTTGAAAAACAAACTGACTGTGTTAAAGTCTGAAAACAAAGTTGTTAACTAAATAAGCATCATATTGCAGTAACTACTTAGACTGAATTGTCAATGGGACTTGTGGTACTATTCAGCCTGAGTATAGCTATTACAGTCCACTCCTAACTTTTTGAAACTGAGATAATTTATATACTTCAGTAGACTATATCACTAATGTCAAACCGAGTAAGCCACATAAAAGGAATACCATTTAATTTTGATAATTTCCTTAAAGAACAGGATAAATTAGAGAAAAGTCCAAGCCCAAAAATTCAGTTCCAGGTTCAAATTTCCCTGAAACTGAAAGATGTCTGAAACATGAGTTTGGTTCAGGCCCATCTCTAGATACATAATTTCAGTACTATGTCATGCTACCATTTCCACAATATTGTGCCACATTTGTGGTACTGTAAAAAAACCCCAAACAATCCTGGTACTTAATGTCACGTTAATAGTTGATTAAAAATAATACAATGCTACCATCACCTGCCGTTGCTGGGCTGCTGTGGAGAATGTCTGGAATGGTCTGAAGGCTCTGACCTCTGGTCAGGAGATCGTGAACGACTGCGGCGGGGCCTGTCATGTGATCGGTTGGAATGATCTGATGCCAGCGACTGAATTTCTGAAATGTCTGTTAAATAAAAGTTGTTTTTTCATGAAATGATTGTAATTAAAATGATGATGTGACCTGCCCAAAATGGAAATAATTTTGCAGAAAATACTATGAAGTGAGTCAGATCTTCTGCACTGACTTCAAAATAAATCACCTAAAGTTAACATTCCTTTTCTTCCAATTGCTTTTACTTGAATAGTCTTTTTTCATATTCTTGAAGATGTGAATTCCAATGGTGTTTGAACAAGTTTATTATCCACTCAAATATCGATCCCTCCTCTTTTCTCCTCCCTCATCCTCTGTCTCCCACACTAGGATTTCACATCTTCATGATCCAGCGACATAAGCAATATATTTTTACCTTGGGAAATAAGTTAATACTCACCATCTCTTTCTGAAGCATTAGCAGAATGAACGCTGTCAGAAAGATCTGGGACATTCAAAAGAGTTGCTCGTTCATCTCGTTGAACCACCATCTTCAACTTGCCTTTTGACCTTTCTATTAGAGTCTTTGCATCTGTCAGTGACATATTTTCTGTGACTGTGCCGTTTATCTGTAATAGAGCAAAAAGACTAGAGATAGGAACTGAATGGAAAACAAAACAATCTAGCTCCACTAGCTAACTCCTTTGAAGATAACAAACAAGAGTTCTCCCTCTCTACAATAAGTATTTTTAACTCTTAATTGGTCAAAATTACCCCTTCAAAATTAGTAAATATAATTTTACTGTTAAATGATCTTCAATCTTGTTTTAAAAATGGAAAGAACAAACATTAGCAATATCTAAGCAAGCAGCTAAAAGATTCAAGTTTAGGCAAGCAAACTAACTGAAATAGACCAAAAAGTTAAGGAAATTCAGTGGTACTTTATCTTGTACCTGATGCCTAAGGAAACTACTTCTAGTCTAACAGCAGTTCTGATTCAGCTGAGTCCTTAAGTTTTGCCACCTCTCTCTTTGCAATGCAAGCATCCAATTTATTTATCAGAATCAGATTATCTTGATCAATCTTACATAAAAATTAAAATCTATAATGACATCTTAAATGCCAGTTTTCAGTCTGATGGGATTTAGAAATACCCAGTTATTTAGTCAAGAAAAATGAATATAATATATACTCAACATATTTATATATTATGAAAATATTAATGCAAACACATCTGAGCCACAGAATGCAGAAAACTAATGCTCATCTTTTAAATTATTTAAATATTTAAAGTCTCATTACTTTAATCTGTAATGATTAAGAAATCTAAAGCAATTTCTTTTATAAGCCTTACTAAACTCCACATGGCAGTGGGAGGACTTGCCCTTGTTCACTAATTGCACCAATAGAATTAAGATTTGTAGCAATGACATGCACTGAAAACTGTTAACCCACACACAATATAGTTTTGAAGTTAAATTAAAAATAATTCAGCCCAAGACATCTGGTTGTGATGCACAATAGTATAATTCTGCACTAGAACAGATATAACTTAGAGAATTTTTCACTTGACCAGAGCTCAAAGGCCTAATCTTGAAACCCTTGCTCAGACAAATAGCCCCAATTAGTTCTTCGACTATACAATGACAAAGCAATCGTTTTAATGATTGGGCCTACAAATTGACCCTAATTACAAGATCAATTGTGAAAAGTGAGTGAAAGTTCATAAAATGTCAAAATACTTATGAATAAAAGTGATGAGGGAAAAAAGTATAAAAGGGAGAGAGAGACTGAATTAGTACAAACAAAATGGCCTACCAATAGAATTCAAGGCCTGTATTAAGATCATGCCAGGTAAACAAGAAAAGTGTGGGACTGGAAATCTATGGACCAAAATTGGTGACTCAAAAATTAGGCCTAAACTGGTGGACAAAATAATGCTCTAATCCCCCATCTCTCCCCTTTTGGAGGTTCTTAAAAGAAAATACTTTGGAGGAATTAAGAAGCTGGCTGCCAACAACCATGATGAACACAGGAGAATAGGAAAGGGATGAGCTTTACCATCATGGTTGCCACCCCCACCGTCTCCTGGGACCACAGGGGATTTACCATAACACCTTTAAGTCTGTCTTGGACCAGTCTAGGGACTTCTCTCAGCATGAGGACAGTAGAGTGACCCAGATGGCCACTTCCACTGGCTCCAGCTAAATCCCAACCATCACCTGGGATGTGAGACTTTGTCACCCTCTTAGTCCCACTCACGTCTTTTTCCTTCCCCATCTCATTTCTTCTCTCTTTCCTATCTATTCCCCTTGCCTTCTATCTAACAAGAACCTGACTTAGTAGGCAAACACTGTATATTGTGCAACACTGCTGTGAGCCCATGACCAAAGAGGCAACTAAATGCAATGCCCTAAACAGCCCGATGCTGGTACAAGTTTGCCAGGTCTCAGAATGCCTAAAGATCGTGTGCCATGCCTGTGTTTCTCCAGCAGGGACATTGCAAGTGAAAGGCAGCCACAGAAGCTGAATTTTCCATCTTTGGTGTTTTCTTTCCCCTTTTGTGTGCTTTTGTCTTGTTTTGCCTTCTAGGAAATGGGACTGGACTTTAAAAACAACATCAGCAATAGCGCCAGCCCATCTCAACTAACTTTCTCTTTTTTTCCCCCCCAAAAAGGACAGTTATTACCATTTTTTACTGTCAAACAAGGGGTTTACCTTCTGAAAACTCTTTCCAGCTAAAGGGAAAGGGAACAAAGGATGTTGTTAAAATAAAAGCCTTACTTAATACTTTATATTTCAAATGCTTTAACATGTTTTTCCTTCTCTTCTGTATCTTTAATACAAGTTTTAAAAAAATGTAATGGCTTGTTTGCCATGACACTTAGCGGGCTGAGATTTCTGTATACTAAACCCCAAGTCTTGCTTAACACTGTTTAATGTTGGACATTGACAGGGTATTGTTAGCACCTCTGACTCTTTGGGCCCATATAATCCATCAAAATTAATACAACAGGACTACTTATGTGAGTAAAGACTGCAGAATCAGACTCTTAACCTTCCTCCTTCAATGCAAAAAATACAAAACCTGACATTTCTTCTATTGACAGTAACATGCACCTGTGAGGCAGTTACTTCTAGTACAATCAACATACCGGTTCCTTTGCTAAGCAAAGATAGCCATTTACTGTACCTTCAATACAACATCACCTTCCTGAATGTTGCCGTCTCTTGCTGCCAAACTATCTTGAGATATTTCTTTCACAAATATGTGGCTGGCCAAGCGCAGACCATACTCTATTTAGAATAAAAAAACCAAATATGAAATCTCAATTTAAAGAAGCAACATTTATGGATTTACAACACTGCTTTCTAGATTTACATTCAAAGCCCAATGAGAACCCAGTAAAAAACTCAAGTGTTTTTAATACAGTAGTGTATTGAGGGTTATAGTGAAATGGTATTGTTAAGCCAGGGGCAGAGATACTATACAATTGCCTATTATGAAATTCCCTGTTCTCTGAACGACTGTGGGAATCTTACTTGCTTAATTGGCATATAGCTATTCCTTAGTAACTAAGGTATGCCAATCCCTGTTTTCATATGGGCTGGCTGCCAATGGCTGCCAGTGTAGCAATTTGCATGAGTGCTATATTCCTCAATTGTTCTGTGATTATCTAAATTCTTCCTCTAACTGGCCCCTATAATCAGAATAAACAAGCTGTTCTCCAGTAACAAAGATGCTGCATCCACTTCTGACTCCCAAATCTGACAAATGTTTATACAACATATACAAAAACCTAATAAGGCTGTCAAACTACTGGAAGGGGGTGATTTTTTTTTTTTTTTAAATAAAGTGAAAGCCTTATCTCCGCACCTCCTTACTTCCTTCCCTTTCTTGCCAAAATTTTCCTTTTTAAAGGTCAGCAAGATTACTGACCTCAGAGCACCGCCCTAGTTAGAGCCAGATATTATGTGACAACTTTGTCGTCCCTCACACACTGAGGTTAATCTTCGGAATGACCACCAAAAATTTCAGATCATACTCATATTATATAGCAGTTGTGTCATTAATTTTTTTTTAAATAGCCACATGATAAATGGAAAAATCACACATTAACCATGATTCTGTGTATGGTGGGTATTTTTGTATGTTTCTTTTGTTTTGTTGTGTTTTTTTAAAGTTGGCCATCTTTCAAAAAAAAGCTTGATAGCAGATATACTCTCAACCTTAATTCCATGTTAACAAAGTTTATTCTATATATATTTTGAGTGTGTATATACACTATTCAATATGTGTTTGTAAAATTTTAGTGGCTAGCAGAAGTTGGATATGCAATTAAACTGGAATTGTAATTGAAATTTGAGTGTTCCCTTCAATCACATACACTGGTACAAGAAAATATGGAGAAAAACCTAGCACTAGAAGTACAGTAATTTTAAGACAATTATTTATAGACTTGAGAGCACCTGTAGGTAGCTCTCTAGTCTAGTTTAGTCTAATGAGCCCTTAGCAACATAACATTCGTTAATAATTCAATATAAAATTCAACCTTTAACATTTTGGTATAAAATTACAACCAAAAGTATGAAGGAGACAGCAAAAAGTCATTGGGCATACCTTCATTTTTCCTGGATTTCACCAATGTTACTTTAGTAGGTTTTGCAGGTTGACTGGAAGCAACAGATCTCCTATCTGATCTTGGCGATAAACTTCTCTCTCTGCTTCCACTTCGGTCTCTTACCCAGCTCTTCTCAAGCCTTCTGTTGACACCTGGCCCACTGCGTGCACTTCTTGGATCATGCATTTCCTCTTCATAACTATCCTCCTCATTTTCAGATACTGGCTCAGGTTCCGGCCGGGCTACTGGAATCTGAATTTTCTTCATTCTTCGAATAGTCTGTAACCAGCAGCATTAATTACTTAATTTCTGGTTAAATGCAAAGTACATTTTTTTAAAAAGTCTTAAAATTAGGCAATGGGCCACCACAGATTTATACTGCTGTATCTAACGAAAGGTGCACTAGGGACCTCAAAACAGATATGGAAGGTAACATCCATATCCCAAAGGCCTTACAATCAAACATTTGGATGACTGAAGGAGAAAAACAAGGGGGGGGGGGGGGGTGTGTGTGGCGGCGCGCGGAGTTCAGAGAGTAAGGGCAACTTTACGTAAGTAAATGGATAAAGTAGATGCAGGGTTTCTTACAAATCTGTGGTCATGAAGATACCAGTTATCATGGAAGACAGTTACTATGAACAAGCTACAGTATTTTAACAGGCTACATGTTATCAGTGATCTTTGCAGTACTAATAAATCCATTAAAAACTCCAACAAAGTGCCAATATTTAAAAAAACAGCAGCAAGGCTAACGTGAAATGAGCTGTTGTGGATGCAAAGTCAGGCAAACAGCTTTTCACTGCTCCAGGACTGGAGGATGGAATACAAACATTTCAGAACCCAACTGGTTAGCTTCCTACTTCACTCAAAGATTGTGTTTCTCTATGCAGAGTTTTTGGATAAACCAGTGCCATAATGCATTGCAATTAAAAAAAAACATTTCTTCCCCACTTAATTGCTTTCTGCCTTTTCTCTTTCCAAATTAAAAAAAAAATAAAAAAAAATCAGATGTTCATTGATATGTTCATCTAAGAGACTAGTCAGGTATTTGACAAAAGGATTTCATGCATGTTTAAATGAGATGGCATAAATGCCTTAAAAGCATGATGCCAACAGGGATGAGAAACAAACCCAGAAGCAGTAACTGTCAGATTTCTCATCCTGTGAGCCTTCCTGTCACTATTATCTTTACATTTAACAGCCACTTTAACCTGAATTGTTCATTCAGGTATGAATGAATTTGGTTTATGAGACCAATGATACACCTGAGAAAAGTCAAACTGCAGTCCCAGTATTTTACTGCCTTCTGCCTTGTAATGTTACTGACATTTCTTCAAGCATTAGGTAAAATGCCCAATTACATATAGAAGCTCATTCCTTGTTACCCATCTCTGAAAAATTTAAGTTTCAATAGTTATGAAGTGTAAAACTAATTGTGACAATAAGCTTTGTAATATAGTAGAGATATAACGCTGTCTTACACTTACCAATAAGTACCAAGCATAAATGAGGTGGTTAATCTAGATACCACAAGATTTTGCAGTGGTAAATAAAGTGAGGTAGTAGCTACTTTACTCAAATGGCTTCTATGACCAAGATCCATAGCTATGGAAGTAGCAAATTCATGAATTCAAGAAGAGGTGAGCTGACAGGATCTTACTTGGCCAAAACATATGGAAAATAGAGTAAGTGTATTCCATTATCTATTGGCAGCACCACTTCATCTGCATTTGAGGCTTACAAGAAGACCAAAGCTAAAAGTATACTGGTAATCTTGTAGGAGGATAGTAGTCAAAGACATGTAGGTTCTCTCCTCAAAAGTTAGAAAGCTACCTTGTTTTTAATTTTCAGTCCTTTGAATTATTTTCAGTCCTTTGAATTCCCTCCATTTTTTAAGTTTCAATCTATATATAAACACTTATCCTAAGTTTGTCTTTGAATATTGGATTAAAAATAAACTTCAAGTGTACTCATGTTATTAAAAGCTAACTTAAGTATGTTCTTCTCCTTAACAATTTTGTTGTTCTAATTTACAAATATTGTTTAAAATGATTTTGAACCGAAAACAAAACTGGGAATAGCATTACCCTCTGCATTACGAGGACAGTGGCATGAAAGAACATTCCAGGCCCCACAAAAAATAGTGATTGAAAAGCCATCAGCTAGAATTCTGAACAAAAATAACCCCCTTCAAAACAGTTTGCTTCACTTGGGAAAAGTTATGTAGGAGCTACTAAGGGTCCAAAGTGATGGGTCTCACATACGACATCAAGGCCACAAGTGGGATGTATAGTCAGCCTGACAAAATGAATCTATACAAGGTTTTCAAGAAGGGCAACACTTGGGCAGAATGCTGTCAGAACCCCCCACCCTTCTACTATCAAATATAGACTTAGGCTAGGCTAGCAGAAAAAGTTCTGCTAACACAAGGCAAGAGTCCAACAGTAGCCTCAAGAAAGATGGGTTGTGGAAAGCCATCTAGGTTATCTGACTGAAGGTAAATCTGATAAAAATCTTGCTGCAGAGCAAAAGTGGACATATGTCAGAGCAAAATAATGCCACAGGGAGATTGGTCCACGAAGGAGCTGTCTAACAAGCCTCTCAAGAAGCTATCAAGCTCCAAGGAAAGTTGCAGAAGCCCAGAATGGAACATAGCGAACAATGAACTAAAATAAGACTCAAATAAAGACACTCTTCCCTAATATGGAGTCCTTGATCATTTTAGCCCTAAACAAACCAGTTCTACTCTACAGCAGTGCACTAAAAGCTTTATATTCTCTTTTATACAAGAAGAGAAGGAACTCATACAATCATAGTCCAGGAAAATCCAGTTTGTGAGGGGATAGAGTTGGAAGCACATAAAGGGTCCAAGGTAACTTCAATCCCTTCTAATGTACAGTATAGGCTTTGCCCTTTAAAAGTGCAACTGTCCCTTGTGAAACCTGTGTCTTGGTCACAGTGTAACTAATGTGGTTGTTGTGCAGCTAGGCCCCAATACACATCCATTTTAAGATAGTAACACATCTGCATTGAATAGAAATAAAGCTAAGCAGAAGGCAAAAGAAAGTACGATAGATGGACTTACGTTGGGTCTACATTTCTGCATTTTTCTGGCAACTCTATCCCACAGATGGCGAGACAGAGTAAAACCCATTAGTCCAGACTGATGAAGCACTCCGTTTTATTGTCAGTTACATTATCCATTTTGCCAAATCGGCACATATTAGTTTTCCTATTGCAGTCCAAACAAAGTGATAATTGCTAACAAAATAAGAGTAACAGCTATTGCAGTGCAATGCCATATTCTATTTCCACAAAGCTGCAAGTCTGATTATTTCCCCTTTAATTAAAGCCACAAACCAGTTATTGGAACTACTCAAAACTCTACTCATTAACATATAATCTACTATATACTTAATATCTTATTGACAGTAATTCTGTTTGGGTTTGAAACCTGCCAGTCTTTCAGGATTCTGATTATGCAAACCACAGAGGGAAGAAAGCATTAGTATTGATAGTTCAAAGTTGAGTTTTATCCTGATAATCTATATTATTACAGGGAACTAACTGTGTTTGAATATTCTACTTCAGTAATTATACCCTGTAAATATTTGGGAACTATAATATATTTTTCATTAATTGTTGTTGGCTTTTGTGCATAAGTCCAAAAAATACTGTATTTCCACTACAGATCATGCCATTGCTGTAGCAAAAACACCAGAGCCTCCACTGATTTACTTTAGAGCATTACTCTGAAACGTCAGCTTTCTAATATGAAAAGTTGTACAGCTCGGCAAACCCAGTGGATTTCCAGATTTATAAATGTATAGCACTGCAATTATTGCAAATCTGTATGAGCATGTGAAAAGAGCACCACGGAATGGCCAGGGAAAAAAAAGTAAAGTTTTTAAGCCCTAAAAACAAAATCACTTTCCAAATTAAAGAATTGCCAATGTGTTTATTTTCTATTTCATTTTTTAGAAATATAAATATGCAAAGTTTACAGGAAACCAGATTACTACCTTTCAGTAATGACCAGTTTTGTTGTTTTGCAAGTTCAAAAGCCATCTATATCCTCTGAATAAGTCTGAAATTATAGGAATTAAGGTTATTATGCCTTATTTTGGCAAATGGTGTTTACTGAACACAAAGATGTGTTTGTTGGCGTTTGAATAAAAAGTGAAAACCTTCGGCACGGACTAGCATTTGAAAAGCCTGATAATGCTTGCAGAAGAAAAAAGCTGAGAAATGAACTGTCTCGGCAGCCTGGGAAAAGTCTCCTTTATAGTGAGGAGAGGAGCTTCTGTTACCTAAAGTCTTATCTTCTGACTGTGTGTCTTGCTAATCAAAAAACTATGGTTTAAGTTTTCAAGAATAATTTTGTCCTACTTGACAGTTTCTCAATAATAATGTACACAATTTCACCAACTACTGGCAGTATAGGCACTTGTACTAAATTTAAGGTTTAAACACATTCACTTACTATTTTGGCATTTTTTCCGCTTTTCCTCAACTGTTGAACAGCAAATGCATGTTCCACGTTATCCATTGAGACTCCATTAACCATTGCCACACGGTCATTTTCCCTAAACAAAAAGTAATGCAATGTGTAACAAAAAAAATTCAATGAGCTGAAAGAGAACCTTAAAGAAATGGCAACGAGGAGTCCTTGTGGCACTTCAGAGACTAACAAATTTATTTGGGCATAACTTTTCGTGGCCTATAACCCCCGAAATTGGTTATAGCCCACGAAAGCTTATGCCCAAATTAATTTGTTAGTCTCTAAGGTGCCAAAGGACTCCTCGCTGTTTTTGCTGATACTAACACGGCTACCCCTCTTAAAGAAACGAGTTACTGAAGAAGCCACTTGCAGTATCAGAGGATCACTGTGCAGCTATCATATCTTGAGATCTATCACAAGGTAATTAGGAAATTAATCTAAGTCAAGCATTGATATCCCATACCTCAATGAAGTTGTAATCTGCCATAGAAGGAAAAAAATGTAACACTTACTGTAGCAGTCCTTCTGCTGGACCTCCTTTTAGGACATCAGAAATAACTATTGAAGTTTCACCACTCTGAAAATGGGGATTATCTCTTCCTCCAGATATCGCAATGCCAAACCCAAATCCTGGAGCCTAAAAACAGAACATAAGAACCATCCTCAGACATCACATTACCTTCTATATTTATACAGACCATACTGCAGTTCATGCTATTTCATCAAAAATTCAGAATACCAGCATTTTAATACACATCCCAGCAAAAATAATAATACGTAATTAAGGAGTAAGAATACTTTCCTCTTCTATAGCATTTTTCATCTAAGTTTCTGAAAATATTTTACAAAGATTAAGTCTCATAGCACACCTGTGAGTAAAGTAAAAGGGTATGCCAATGGGGAACATAACACCAACCCCTAAAATGATTATGCCTCTTGAGAGGAAGACAGCAGCTGATAAAACAAGCCAGAGACTATACAACATAAGGTCAGGAGGTAAACAAACAAATAAAAAAACGTGCAATTGTAAGTGCAGGGGAAAATTTGAATTGTCTACCTAAATTTCCCAAAGTTGAAATTTGGGCAGAACCTTAGAGTTCACACCCATACTCTTATGAAGATAAAAACGGCGATACTGGGTCAAACCAAAGGTCCTTCTAGCCCAGTATTCTGTCTTCCAACAGTGGTCAATGCCATGTGCCCCAGAGGGAATGAACAGGACAGGTAATCATCAAGTGATCCAGCACCTGTCTCCCATTCCCAGCTTCTGGCAGACAGAGGCTATGGACACCATCCTGTCCATCCTGGCTAATACCCATTTATAAACCTATCCTGAACTTATCTAGCTCTTTTTTGAACCCTGTTATAATCTTGGCCTTCACAACATCCTCTGGCAAAGAGTTCCACAGGTTGAGTCTGCGTTGTGTGAAAAAATATTTTCTTGTGTTTTTTTTTTTTAAATCTGCTGCCTATTAATTTCATTTGGTGACCCCTAGTTCTTGTGTTATGAGAAGGAGTAAATAACACTTCCTTATTTACTTTCTCCACACCAATCATTTTTTTACAGACCTCTATCATATCCACCCTCAGCTGTCTCTTTTCCAAGCTGAAAAGTCCCGATCTAATTAGTCTCCCCTCATATGGCACCTGTTCCATACCCCAATAATTTTTGTTGCCCTTTCTGAACCTTTTCCAATTCCAATATATCTTTTTAGAGATGGCGTGACAACATCTGCACTCAGTATTCCAGACAGCCTCAAAGTAGTTACAACTAACACACACCTCAGTTTCGCCCCTTATCACAAAGGCTGCAACTCCAGCAAGCACAATACCCCTTAATATGCTGAGGTAATGATTCAGTACAACCCTGCTTCCTGCAGCACTTAGGTGTTTCTTAGAGTTCTCATATTGCAAAATTCACCCAACCTGACCCTGCTTAGCTCAAGAGCAGACAGCATCATAGCACAAGATAGTAAGTTTCCAAGCTCAATTCTTAGTAATAACAGCAGGACTACTTGTATCATTAAATACATCAAAACCTTGTCAGCACTGGCAAGTCATCTGCATGTTAACAAGAGTCATTTGCTTCAATCTTTTCCCTCTAGGGTGCTCTCCCTCTGCAGCAAGGTCAATGCCTCTGCAAAGTTATTGCTACTTTCAAGATATGACAATTATGCTTACAATTTCTAGTCTGCCCAGAAGTGGCAATGCTGGGAAGTACATTTGAAGTTGGTAAATCAGTTATATTTATTAAAGTGACTGCTTAGCTCTTCCTGGGAAGCATAAACATTTGTGGGAAACAAAACACTATCTTAAATAAGTATGATATATTGCTGCAAGATTTGATTTTTCATTAAAATTTAAAATATTTGTTCAGTATATTTTTCATGTAATGTAAATAAAATTGTCTGGGTTCCAATCTACCTTCATTTTCCATCACAAAGTTTTACTTCTATGCTTCTCCCTGTCTTTTTCAGCATAGGAAAGGATCCATTCACACATGAGACCACTGAAGATATGGATTTTCTCTCTAGCAAGCCCATTTAAACAACCAAACAACTAGGCTGCTATAAAAAAATACCAAAGGAAGTGATGAATTCTCCATTACTTAAGTCTTCAAACCAATGGATGTCTTTCTAAAAGATATGTGCTAACTCAAGCAGGAGTTATGGGCTAGATGCAAAAATTACTGGATGAAATTCTATGGCCTGTATTATGATCAGATTAGATCATAATGGTCACTTCTGACCTTAAAAGTCTATGAATCCATGAAGTGAAACTATTAAGAGTATCTGGGACCAAGAACTAAAATTCAGAGAGATTAGAATTAGTCCCATACAAGTTTGCACCAGTGCAACTCCACTGATTTCAACAGTGCTCCTTCAGATTTTACATTAGTGTATCAGCAGAACTTGGCTCATGCTTTTTATTTGGTGGGGTGAGAAAGAAAAAACAAGATAGCGTGGAGACTAACCTATTTTTAGATCAGTTCTCGCCTCATCCTCCCCTAAATGCATAAGCACAGAAAAGGTTTCCTTTTCTGTTAACTTGATAGTCCTTCACTCAAGTGAAGTCATCTTTTCATCTCTCCAAGTTTCTCCACTGTCATTACAGGTAATGCTTCAAGTTTCACAGTATTAAAAGCAGTATTAATTCAGAAATCTAGAATTTTTTTTCCTCCAACTCCTATTGTAGATAAATCTCTGATAATTTTCATATGACTTTACATTGTGCCTCTTCATATAACCTTGTGGTGGGTCTACCCATGTGTGACCTCTGTTTTCATGGGACTTTGTATCAAAGCCTCCTTTAGAAACTTTGCATTGCCCTTGGTATAATATTATAGACCCTAAGGATAGAATAAGATAGAAGAAAAATTTCTTTTTGCTAGCAGTAGAACAAGAGCTCTCCCCCCCCCCCCTTAATCAATTGCCCTGTTGAATGAATGAGGTGTGAATGAGCAAGGCATGGAAGGCAGCACCTCCAGACAGCCTCAACTGTTGGAGAGGGGCTGGGAGCCAAACCCAAGGACAATAAAGCGTGTCAAGTGGGCTCATTAAAGACAAGCAGACATACTGACGTCCTCGGGGGTTAGAAGCAAGCACCTTCTTTTGGAAACACCCTTTTTGCAGCATTGGGACAACACCCAGAAGGAAGCAGCACAAAGGACCAATGGACACAGACAGAGAGTTTGAATCTGGTATAGATTTGCATAAGAGGGAAGCTGCTATAAAAGTGAGGTGTCTTGCAGAGGACCCCGGGTCTCGTCTTGTCAACATGGGAGCATCGATCCGGATCGGCAGAAGCCCGGCTCCACCCCCTCCCCCATCTAACTCACCTGGCCAGTGAAGTTAAGGGGAGCAACTAATTGGTAACAACAAGACGGAATGGGTTTGTGTGTGTGTGTGTGTGTGTGTGTGTGTGAGCGTAAGTGTAATATATTATATGCCTATAATACAGTGTTAGTAAATACATGTATTACTAATAAATGTGGCGTTCTGCCTTATTCCCCCTGAAAAGATCCTGTGCAGTACTTTAAGTACAACATTTATATAAATACATGTTACTTAATAAATGTGAACACTGATGAATTTAGGTGACTGGCATGAGAAGGGAACAAAAAAAGTCTACCTGCTGAAACTACAAATCAGAAAATCTGATTCCAGTTCTAGCTCTCATGTAAAAACATTAATTCAGCTTACCATTTAATTAGGGGTCCAAAATCATTCCATCATAAATGTCTAATTTTAAAACAAAATTTTCTGAATCATCATCATGAGGGCAAAAAATTTCCATTTTCCAGCTCTGCCTTCATATGAAATTTTCTTGGGAAGTCAAGCAAAATCTTATCAGTAGTTACTGAATTTAGAGATGGTAGGGATGCAAGAAGCAGCATCACTATTTTCTGCCATTTCAAAAAAAAAAAATCTACTTTAAGACAGAGCAAAAATAAAAGCAGATGTTTGAAAAACTGGATGTGGACATAATTTTCAGTGGCTTTGCCTAGTTTGACAAGAAAGTTGCATTTATTAAGTTTATGACCATTTGGACTTTCTCCTGTATATACACAGTATGCAAATTTCCACTCTCTACAGGTGCATACATACAGAGCAATGTACCTTGGATGCACATTTTCAAACATTCTTTTGCCAAAAAAACTAACTTAAAACCTACTGAACTTATTTTCTGTAAGTTCAATTTTGGGTCAAACTCTAACATTATTCACTAGTTGCTTGAGTAAGGTAAGCATGATTTACCCCTTTATTTTGTTAATTTCAATGATCCCCAAGAGTCAAAGTTTGAAGAAAATTGGTTCCACGGTTTTAAAATTTATGAACATTTAACTTCAGCAACCCCCAAGAGTACCTTTACTCTCACATATGTAAGAGGGTGTGTGTACAAAAAAGAGACAACATTAGGTGGGAGTAAAGTCTCTAGTAACAAACTTTAGGGAAAAGCTTTAATAAACTTCCTGTAATTTTAAAGGATTGCAAAGCTGGAAAGTTCAAATAAAACTCCAAACATGGAAAATATGAAAGTTTCCATTTATTAACTTACTACAAGTAACTGACATGTAAAACCCTCAGATATTATGATAATTTGGCCAAGAACCCTGAGACTTGGTATGTTGACTACAGTTGGGGACATTTTAAAATTATGTCCACTGCAGTTTATGCACGCACAACACAAGTAACCTAATTACCAGGGTTTCAGAAGTCTGCAGCCACATGAGCCCAGCCATTGTAGAGACAGATGAGATAAAATGGTTGTGAACTTTTCATGACCAGGAGAAAGTGGAAAGGGGAAAGAGACTTGCACATATCAACTGTAAAAACACAAACAAACAAACAAACAAAGGAATATTCTCTACAAGCTTTGAGCACAAAATGTAATTCCAAGTTGGAAGAAATTCACAAGATAGGCAGCGGAAATAAATAGAACTCCTTTCTAAAAACCTTTGCTCCTGGGTATAGAAAACCTGATGATCTCTCTGTAGGAGGAGAATTAGCTGATATCAGCTATCAGATGGACTATCAAAAGGCAGGCCCAGATCTCTTATGAACTAACAAGTAGCCCACTATGTTAGGGAGTGTAATAAAGAAAGAAATACTCTTTTTAGAAGTCAAAGCAGATCTTGTGTGTTTCAAAGCAAAATTCAAAGAGACCTCTTAAGAGCTAACATCACTGGAGTTCAGCAAGGTACTGTATCCACACCTGCACACACAGACCTCTTACATGGATAGATCTGTTCCTGATTCTAGAACTGGTGAACTCGAAGTAACTGGATCAGGTTTGATGACAAAACTAGATTAGAATACTAGAACTCACATGCCTAGGTTGCAGCTATTAGGATAAGAGTGTTCTGACCCCAAAGAGGAAGCAAAATCAGAGCCATTTTGAGTTGTGTTTTCCTGAAAACAGGTTTATTGAGGTTCTCTCCCCTCTTCTTGGGAAAAAGTGAATTTACTGTGTTGCCTTTTAAAGACCACCCATATTGGGAATTTTATATTTGGCTTAGACAATGTGTGTCTTCTCTAGACTACAGCCAGCCTCCAATAGCATCTGATGAAGGATGCATCTGGGCTACAGGCAAACTGCTGCTTAACACAGTATGCATGACAAGCCCTTTCCCTCAATGGATTGAGAATAATAGTATTTCCTGTTGTGAGGGGGAAAAAAAATGCTCTGAGAAGTATATGAACTGGTCTTAACTACACAAAATTTAACTGCAACCTGGACTCGCTGGCTCTGGTGGGCTCCTCAGTGAGTCTAAGGGTCATGGTCTGCCAAGAGTTCTTCAGCTGAGACTCAAAGCAGAGAGAGTATGGTCCCTGAATAAGCCTAAGAATTATGAATGTCAGGGATAACGCCAATGAGCCTCTTACGGTTCCAATGGGAAGGACATTATCCTAGAGTTACCATACGTCCGGATTTTCAAATCCCCGTCCAGCGGGAAATCCCAAAAAGCCAGACACGTCCAGGAAAATCGGGACATGCGGGGCCGGTGGTGCTGGGCTGGGGGGTGGGGGGGTGGGGGGGGGGGGGTTGCCACGCCGGGCCAGCGGTGCTGAGCCAGGGGCGCGGGGCCGGGGCCGGCGGTGCTGAGCCAGGGGCGCGGGGCCGGGGCCGGCGGTGCTGAGCCAAGGGTGCGGGGCCAGGGCCGGCGGTGCTGGGCCGGGGGCCGGAACAGGGCCGGCACCCCAGGGCCCGAGCCAACCCAGGCTAGAGATGCTGGGGGGGACCAGACTGGGCCGCGCCTCCTCTCCCCACCCTTACCTGCTTCAGGCTTCCCACTAATCAAATGTTCGCGGGAAGCAGGGGAGGGGGCGGAGTTGGGGTGGGGACTTTGGGGAAGGGGAGGAGTTGGGGCGGGGAGCGTGGGCGGGGCCCCGGCCCCGTGGAGTGTCCTCTTTCTGGACACTCAAAATATGGTAACCCTAGCATATCCCCTCAATGAGTCTCATAAGGATTGCATCAGTGGAGCTTCACCCGAAACTTCAAGTGTTCTTGTCAATTAGATTCGTTTAAAAATAGCGTTTTGTCTCTTTTCAAATGAGCTCAGTACAAATCTACAGCAATATACTGAAAACAGAACAAGTGCATCTTGCAAGCTATGTAACAATCTTTTTTAAAATCCCTTGAATCATTGTCTTTATTTGATTTATACTTGAGCTCAATGCGCAGACACTATACTACCTCATCACATGAAAGCAGCAAGAGAATCAAAAGGCTGTTCTACAATTTCTGATTTGTTAGAGAATAATCAGAGAAAAGTGGATGCTTATCAGAGTTGGGAGAATAACTGATTTTTCAGTTTGCAGACAGTTCTGAAAAAAATCAGTTTGGGTCAAACAAAACGTGAAAAATTTCAGCAAATCAAAGTTGACAAAAATTCATTTCTCGTCAAACAAAGTTCATTTCTCATAAAACAAATGCTGATTTATTTAGTTAATGGGTACATTTTCACATAAAAATAAAGGAAATGAAGGACTAGATTCACAAAACGGCCTGTGGTGCACATCTTACAGCTTTCAGCCCAATTCTTAGGGCACTCACCCAGGATGTGGGAGACCCAGGTCCCATTCCCTCTTCTACCTGATGTGGAGAAGGGGTTTGAATTAATAGTCCACAACTGCTCAGCAGCAGACAGTGGTGGTGTAGAGTTAGTACATTGTATTATCATATACACCTCTACCCCGATATAACGTGACCCGATATAACACGAATTCGGATATAATGCGGTAAAGCAGCCCTCCAGGGGGCGGGGCACTGCGCACTCCGGTGGATCAAAGCAAGTTCAATATAATGCGATTTCACCTATAATGCGATAAGATTTTTTGGCTCCCGAGGACAGCGTTATATCGAGAGGTGTAGTATTTAATACTTAAACCTTCTGACTTTTTAAAGCATAGTACTGCTCTGAAAAGCAATTACGTATAAAATGGCACCTTCTTACTTAAATCCACTTCCTGCTGACTTCATTGACTTAACTAAATTATTACATTGTAAGTCCTGAAAAAGCCAGAATAGCTCTGAGACAGTAAGAGGAATTTCACCCTAGCTTGCATGTCAGCAAATAAGTCATTCACTAAATCCCATTGGAGAATGTTTACTGTTGGTGATGCCTGTGCCAGAAATAACCCGGCTGAGTTTGCAGGAGTGGCAGCCAGAAAAAAACACATTTTATTTGTAAACTGAGCAGGTTTGATGTTGAAGTCACTCAGGGACTAATGCAGAACCCCACAATGTCATTTCTCAGAAATGAATCGCACTTTAAACACTGGCCTTCGTCATGATTAAATGATAAGAAGCCATTTACATGGCTATTTACATTATTTAAGTGCTGTACAAACCAAGACCCTGACCCTACCATTGAATCCTTGTAAAACTCATGTGATGTGTGGAGCCACAGTGAAGTCAATGGAGCTCCAGAGAGATCCACTTGGGTCCCAATCCTGCACAATATATTAAATCTCTGCACCCCCATGAAGTATCACTCATTTGGGAAAAAGGGAAGCAGACAAAGAGCAGGTAAGAAACTTTCAAAGTAACACAAACGAGATGTGGATTTTCAGACTGGCAATGGGGAATTCCTAAAATCCGGCTGCCTCCTGACAAAATGTACTACTTTATGAAAAAAAGTGTGTTTTATGAAGGGAGGTAAAGTTATTTTTATAATGCAGACTTCGCCATTGCAATTCTCCTGCAATAAAGCAATTACCAGCAGGGCACAAATGTGAGCCTTAAAGCACTGGTGAATGAAAATCAGTCATTGAGGAATTCTGAACCTTCACTGAACCACACTTTTCAACTCAAAGTACTGGTGCTTTCCCCTTATCTCTCAAAAGGTTGCGTATTATAGTATATGCTTGTGTGGTTCTTATTACTAAGTATTTCTTTTTACAATGCACATTACTTTTACTAGGATCATCAACATTAAAACTAAACTAGAAATGAAAATATGTACATACGGTATGTTCTATCATACATTTTTGTGGAGTTTTTCTGGTGTTTATTTCCTAACTTATGCAGTTCTGTAATTCACAACAATTTTTCAGCCATTAGTATCAATTAGCCAGGTTCCATTGTAGTTCTAAGTCCTTAATCACTAAGGTATAGTGCCATCCAGTGTTATACAGCAAAATACTTTTTGCTGTTTGAGAAGTACAAAGTACGTTTGAAAGTTTTAGGCCTTGTCTGTATAGCTGAAACTGTGCTAGCTATAGCCTTATTTAAATATGGTTCTCTGACTGATTCAGACAAATTTTATGTTAGGAAAGTTATGCTGCACAGTATTGCCTCACCCTCAAAGTAACTTCTAAAACAAATATGGGAAACAACTGTGCTATCATTTCCTGTAACAGACATAGTATCTAAAAATTGTCCACAGCAAAGCTGCTAGCAGCAACAAGATCCTTGCCAGTCACCATTTTTCCTCTTTGAAGTCAGAGGAGTTAAATATCACTAGAGTTCAGGGAGTTTTTAAAAGAACCTAAATGAAGATATTTGCTCTCCATCAAGAAGGGCAAAGACTGTAAAACACTCAGATACCATGATAGCGGGGGCTATAAAAGTATCTTTGATAGACATGTCATATGAATCAATTTAAAATAAACTGGCAAAAAAAATTCCCTGCCACATCTGTTGGCCCACTTAGATAAACAAGCCATCTTTTGTCACTACGAAGTATCAAACCAAACTCCACTATCAAAGTCCACAAGGAATTCTGAAAATACATAAAGCTAAAATCACACTGTGAAATCAGTCTGTTCCACTGCCTTACTTGGCTTCACTCCATAATACACATATTAATAGCATTTAGGTCTTATAGGAAAGCATATGAACAAAATCATGGCAATTCTGAGGAACTGTGCCAGCAGACTAAATATTTATTGGAGAAATACAATGAGCAGCCAATCTAGTGTGGAAAGGGGGTGTCTCCAGTTTGATCCATCTCTGCAGGACCTCTCTCTGTGCTGCATCTGAGTAATTCATTACTAACTTGCTGCTCTCAGCTGTTTCAGGATGAGCAAATTCCAGGAGTGCTTTTAGTCTCTTACTCCTGTGAAGGGAAATTTGAATCTTGAAGGCCAACACGTCAGAGACTATATGGATGGAATCTGCAGCAGGTCTATATAGTCTGGACTCATGGAACTACTGAGAGGGCAAGGAAGTCATGCAACCATAGCCCCATAACACCTGGGGAGGTGTTTTTCCCCTACATCATTGTTTTAGTGTTCTGAAGATTGATGGCTGTGACTGAGGTCAAAAATTGGCCTCTTATATCCCTGTATTGTAAGGTTATATGGTAGCCACCTCATCTACTTGATAGCTTCTGAGTTGCTGACAAAGTTTGAAAGTGAACAACCACAAAAAAAACCTTCTAAAAGCTACCTCTTCCTTCACATCTCCATCCCAAATAGTGACCGGTTTAATATTTTTAAACAAAACCAAAAATCCCACATTAACAATTGGAGGGGCTTGCCTTTGGTTTTTAGTACAGGCTAAGTTCTTGCTATCAGTGTTAAGCCTTGTGGTTTACAGCAGGACAACAAGACCACCAACTCCTCAACATGTGGATGTAGGTAAACCTTTTCAGTGGGTAGAACAGTTTGGTTCTGTCATGTGTGCTTAGACATGGGAGCATGTCATTCTGGAAAATGGGAAGCGTCCAATAACTTTAACATTGTGCAGAAAGCATGAACACATACTAAAACAGCACTTTGATATCAAGCAGGAACATTATCAAGTTTTATATATTTACTATAGTGCTGTTCCTCTATTAATGAAAATAGAGGCCTTATTGAAACAATACACCACTTTGCAAAATTCCAGTATACAACCATTTCCAAAAAGGCAGCAGCTCCTCCGGGTCTTCTGCTAAATAAAACTTTTGGAAGGGCAGCACCTGCACTTCATTGCACTGTAGTTTATAGTGAAAGCTAAATTCAGAAGCGCATAAAAACAGCATTCTGCCCTGCATGACTGCCTTCCTGTATGTCACTCAGTACTTCTTTGATGTTCACAGCTATTGACAGTGCCCCAGACAACAAAACTGAAGGAAGCTCACTATGGGTTTGTTTCATGGGGAATGATTTAAAATATGAATTCACTCATGACCTCACCAGGATTTGAACCTAAAACCCAAGAAGTAAAGATCACCTTACCTTATCACATTCAACTACCTGAAATATTTTTTATTTTTTGAAACAAGAACAAAATGAAAAGTTATAGACTGAGAGCACTGGAAAATTAAGTCCTACATATTCACAGCAATGAAAGTGACAATGCAAACTTAATCAAATTGCTGTGCTAATGTACCTTGAACATTCTGAGAGAAATCCATCTTTAGGCCTGAAAGGGCAGTTCATTCTTTGTGGACTATTCCATTTTTCACTCTGTGGTAAGACTGCCAAAAAGGGTCCTCCATATTATGTAAGCTAGACCACTCTGATACCCTGACACCCCAATATTCACCACTGTCATGTAATTAGGATATGTTTTGTACAAAGTATGTCTTGTGAGGTATCATTCTAAAAGTCGATCTACTTGACATTAATATCTTGTTGGATTGTATGTGTTATCATATGTGACGTTATGAAGTTTGGCAATATATGTGTTACTGAAACATGTTGTGAGGTTGAAAAACATCCACAAGCATCCTTTGAAGTACAACAGTAAAAAGGCCAAACAATTTTAATGGCTTACTGGGGAAATGTACATAAGCACAAGGATTACCCCAGGAACTGTGTACAATAGAAACCTCTCAGATATAGCCCTACAGAATGGGAACTGTTTGACCCAGGTCACAGCAAAAGAGCTTTCCAGCAAGTGGGAAGAAGATATAAAAGGGGGACAATGGCATCATAAAGATATCTCACTCTCCCTGTAACAACACACCTGGAAATACCTGAGGGGCAAGGACTTAACTGTGGGAAGTGATGGTCCCAGGCTAGAAGGATCTTTAGCCCGTGTATGAAAACCTGGGAAAGCCAAGGCAACTTGTGCCTTAAGAATCTGCCAGCATGTTTATCACTCAGGGTGAGAATTTGCTAATTTATATCCTATCTAGTGTGTTAAACAAAAAACCACAAACTGAGTTTATTTACTATGGTAATCTGCTTTGATCTGTTTGCTATCCCTTATAATCACTTAAAATCTATCTTGTGTAGTTAATAAATTTGTTTTTGATTATTCTGAAACCAGTTAGTTGAATTCGTAACTTGGGGGGGGGGGGCGCGAGGGGAGAGGAAGGAGAGAAAGCTGTGCATATCTTCCTCCACATTGAGGGAAGGGGTGGATTTCATGAGCTTACACTTTACAGATTTCTGTGCAGCGCAAGACAATACATTTGGGTTTACACACCAGAGGGGGTGTGCACTTGAGTGTTGGTCAATTCCTGAGCTGAGTCTTCCCACGCAGAGCTGATCTCAGTGTCAGTGTCTTTCTGCAGCTGGGTGAGGCCCTACCTGTGTGTGTGCGCTGGAGGAGGCTTGAGGGCCTGACTCAGCCGGGCAATGTAAGGGAACCCAGACTGGCAGAACTGGTGGGCTCAGGGTACCCCAATACATCAGGTGGAACCCTGGAGGAGGCAGGGGGCAACCCGTCACACACTCAATATCAGATGTTCACAACTTTCCGTCACTACCAGCTTGAGCAAGATTTGAACTAGTGATGAAGAGGCACATACATAGATATATCTATATCATAGGGCAGCCCCTTCCTGGGACAAACACCAGCTGTAGGGCTGCTGCTGAACAAGTGCACCTGCATCAGTTTCCCTCCTTCAGAGTCCTCACTAATTCCACACCAGGCTCTTTCTGCTCCTTACCACTCCTTTTTGGGTGCAGTTTATTACAAAAATGTATTGCAAAACAGTCCCTAACAAAAGTCCCCAAACAGTCTCTCTCAGAGCAAATGTATACAGTCATTAAAATCCACATCCTCTAGTCCCTATATGCCCTACATAGCACACTCCGGCATCATCAACCATACCTGGGCTCTTCATTTGTGCTCTCCTGACCTTTTAGCAGGACAGGCACCTCAGCCCTTCCAGCTGGAGTGCAATCCCATTTTTCCTAGATGGAAACCCCACAACTTCTGTGCTGGACGTTCACCCTCCCCTGGCTCCAACTTTCCACAGAGATGTCAATGGTTAAGCCCCCTCCACTGGCTTTAAGCTCTCTCCAGCCCTCGGCTTTGGCTTCCCATCATAAAAAAGTTAGCAGACGACTCTTGCTGATGCTCTCTGGCCTTCAACCTCAGAGCCCTGGCTTGGGGTAGTCAAGTGGCAAACCCCTCTTGCTGATCTCCTGCCTTCAGTCTTTCCCCAGGACCCACCTACAGCTTCTTTCCGGTCTCTAGCAACTCTCACCTGCCAATCTCACTCCCAACCAGCTCTGACCTGCCCTTTTCTTGACTGACTGGTCTACCTTATAATTTACATCGACCTAGCTACGTCGCTATGGAGTGTAAAAAAAATGTATTTCAGTGAGCGACATAATTAAGCTGACCTAACCCCTAGTGTAGATGTAGCTAGGTCAACAGAAGAATTCCTCCATTGACTTAGCTATCACCCTTCCATTGATGTAGGAAGAATCTATGCTGTGGTGCTACAGCAGCATAGCTGGAGCTGTGCTGCTATAGCACTTGTAATGTAGACACTGCTTCAGTCCGTACTCTAAGAAAGTTCTGACTAACCAGGTCTGTTCCGGCTGTAGGGCCCAGGAGCCCTCTTTTAAGCTCAGTTGGGGGTTAGCTGATAAGTCACAGGGACACAGTCTTCTTCCCTCTTAAAGGACTAGTACCACCCTCTAAGAATTTCATCGTTATTTTATTAATCTATTTAGGAAGTTAACAGGTTTCAGTACTATGATCCATACACACTCCCAACTTTCACATTTTTCCCCCTAAACTTATTATTCAAGTCTAATTTATCAATGTGTGTCTACTGCCCCTTTCTGTCCTTCTCTCTTCATTTCTTGACTTTACTATCTTCACTTTAACAACTGTTTTCTATCGGTCCTTTTCCATCTCATCTTCACAATCTCCCCCAGAGGTTCAGAACACATTCTGTAGATTAGCAGCAATGTAACAAGGCAATCAAATTTAAGAAACAAAAGTTTAGAACTAGTCTTGACCCTATGATGATGCTTTGGAAGAGGATTACTTCTCAGCTGCAGAGCAGACTGAAGCAAGAGTCAGCCAGCCTGACGTATACATGTAATCCTAATATGCATACTTTCTCCAGAGGCAAACCCAATGTCTTGAAAAGTCTGTATGTGGGGTGAACGGTGCACTATAAACCCTTTATTAGTACAGGATGGTGGGAATCCATTAGACCATATTAGTGCTAGAGAAAGGTTCAAGAGTTTTGTTGTTTTTTTTTTTTTTACCTTGAAAGATTTACATTATCAATACTGATATTAGATAAAATATTGCATTAGTGAATTGTTTTTAATGTCACAGCATTAAAAGAATAATCAAAATGTGTGTTACGAATGATATTGAAGTCCAATCAATTTAAAATTTACATGGAATTAAGTCATTTTGTTATTAATGATGTGTGAACTTGTTAATTATGTGTATAATGTAGTAGCAAACATTTATATTGTGTATACCCCTGTAACTAAATAACCTATCAAACGAGGAAGAAGCCTTGTGGAACGTAACAAAGAAATTTAACAGAAAAGTGCTAATTTCAAAGCAAGTGGTCAGTTTGTGTGATGGGGGCCATGGATTAGCCTTCCCATCGCACGGCCATCGTCAGTAGCCAGCCCAAGCCAAGTAATCTAATGATCCAACCAGCGGACCAAATTCAGTGATGAATCCTGGTCACATCCCACCTGAGCCACGTTGCGTATGCGCTAAGAAGATTGTGTGTGATAATCCGAGGTCAAAGACTCAAATTGCATTCCTTACTCTCCAGCATCAAAGGAAAAGCCCATGTGGGTAGTGACACTGTAAACTTGTTTTCTGAAGAAGCTCTAAATATGGATTCAAGGAAAGATCCTGGATCTCTGGACTCTTACAGGGAAGTGTACCAGATGCTAAGTAGAGCTGCCCAGAGACAAAGACTTTTGGGAAACTGGCTGTTTATTACATCACTGCCACTATTTGGAATTAGAAACTGGCTCACCTGTACATATATTTTTACCTGCTTTAACCTCTCAATAACTCTTATTTCCTTTTCTTAGCTAATAAATCTTTAGTTAGTTTAGTATAGAATTGGCTACCAGTGTTCTCTTTGGTGTAAGATCTAGAGTACCAATTGATCTGGAGTAAGTGACTGGCCTCTTGGAACTGGGAGAAACCTGATGTGGTGTGATTTTTGGTTTAAGTGAACTTTTATCATAAAAGTCCAGTTTGTCTGAGTGGCAAGATAGACTGGAGAATCTAAGGGGACTGTCTGTGAAGCCATGGTAAGACTGGTATTGTGATCCAGGAGTTTGCACTTGTCACTGGCGTGGTGAAATGTAAGTATAGAACACACCACCAGCTTGGGGTGTCTGTCCTGTTTTCTGACAGTCTGCCCTGAGGTAGGCACACTCAGTCGTGAGCCACTCCAGACAGTGTGACAATTTATAAAAGCGATCTACTCTGCCTACCACAGGTTACCACAAGCAGATGACTGAGGCCTCAAACACACAATTTCTAGCCAATTCTGGTCAGTACATGGTCAAAGTATGTGTCTCAGAAGTACAGATTTGTACAAACTATTCTCAAACAGAAATTTTTATTTGTGAAATTTTATTCTATTTAGATTTAACTACACTGTCCTATAAAAGTTTCAGCAAAACAAGCATTTGCAACACATTTTTAGCTTTGCAATGCATGAAATACACTTCAGCATAATTTTCAGTTGCGTGGGGATATGTACAAAAAAGTTATCTAAGAAACTTAGTCAAGCTCAAGAGTGACTAGGTAAAAAGTTGTCTTCTTGGCAAGTTTTACCAATAACTACTATTTGAGCAGAGAATTTACAACAACTCTAATTTTAAACAAAGGAATGTGACAAAACCAGTTTCCTTTTCTTTTGCTTCCTGACATCTGGCTCTTTTCTATTGTTTTCAAAAGCTGCCAGTATCCTGAGTTATGCATACAGAATTAATTGTTGTAATAACTTACCCTGTGAAGAGTCACTGTGTGTTGTTCCCATATAGCTGTTTCTTCCATTGTTGTGCTCTGATTTAAAAAAAAAAAAAAAAAAAGTAAAGTTAGATTTTGCTGTCAATATATAGAAGTTCTTCTGAGCTGTGCAGTACCTCAACTGTAAATTGACAAATTTATATTCATAGTTAGCTACTCATTGGGAGTATTAAAGCTGAGGAAAAACAAATTTTTTTATATAAAGACAGGAAACAGCTCAATGGAACTTCCTGTGTTTCTAACTGAAACGTTCGGAAAAGGACTCCCTATTATATTCACCTCGTACCAGTTGCATGGCAATTTTCAGTGCCTATACAAGTACTAAGTTACTACTATTGTGCATCTAGCGTCTGGGCAATTTTTGCTTATGTTAACTGCACTTTCCCCAACACAGAAGTTTGCCTTTTCAGAACCAAAGTGAAAAATACAGAAAGAAATCGCATCCAACTTTAAATATTGTGTTTAGCAAACCCTTCCTTACACTCAAATTCAAACACTGAATTTCAGAGAATCCTAACAGATCAAATAGATGGCTAGACAGTCCCCATTTGGTTTTACCTTATTACAGAGAAAACTTAAGTGTGTCACTTCCTATTTTCTTGAGTTATTTCAATAAGAATTTGAGTACCAAATGAACATAGCAATACTTACTACTTTTTCAAAAAGGTTCTGAATTTCCTTGATTCCCACTTTGCAGGATTAGGCCCCAAAAGGAGATTTTAATTTAATTTTTAAAATAATTTCATTGTTTATTCTTTGTGCCTGTAATGTTAGGGATATGTTACAAACTATATTTAAATTTCTTTTAAATCATCAAGCTTTGATCAGAGATGCAATGAAAATGTTTAGAGAAGTGTAAGGTCTGTGGAGTTGAACAAAAGGATGAAATTCCAAAAGTTTCCAACCCTTGGAATTATAATTAAGTTTAAGAGAAAATGTACGAACATTTGGTATGTAGGTTCTCACTTGTTCAATGAGCAGTAGTGAGTGATGCTGGTCTAATGCCCAGTTTTAGTTTTGCTATAATCAAATGTTGATTTATTAGCTTCTGATAATACCTTATGTTTTGTTAGTATTCCGCCATTTATTTCTGTTCTAATTATACCCATATACATTACCATTAACCAGGAATGCCTAGCTATGGAGTACAGTACATGTACTGTACCGTGAATATGGGTCACATTCAACTGACTCTGCAGTTCAAATAAATGCTAATCTTTTATCTGAACACTAGAACTGCAGAACAAAACAGGGACCTATGTAAGGGAACAAGACTAGAGAGTAGCAATATGAAAACATTTACAAGCCCTGCATTTTTGCCTTGAGAATAAAGACTTGCAAGTCCACACACTGTGCCACAAGAAGCAGGCATTGAGGGGAGGAAAAAAGCAGCCAGTAAGGACCAGGGAGGGGCTTTCGAGAAAGAGCAGGAAAGTCAGTAGGCAATATATGGGAGTGGCACTGAGCCTCCACCTATCCTGCTGAAGAATTGTCTTTATTTTCAAAGGGAGTGTCCAGTCAGTCTAGAACCTTTCATAGACAAACAAATCAGACAGCTATTTAATAGAAGTGAATACAAATAGGTGAACATACTCAAAACAAATTTCAATAAAAACAGGTCTAAAACCAGAAATAAAAACGGTCTTAACTTGGCAGCCAGCAGTTAACTGTACCAACCTATGTCAAATACTAAGAGTCAGTGCAACAATATATACAGATGGCTTCTGATGCAAAATGAAAATAATATCCACTACTATGGCTCTACTTTTGAGAACTCTATCCTAACACCAGACACACAGAGTGTGTACTCTTATCCCCTCATTCAATACCTTAAAAACTTACATCAGAGTTAGGGTTACCATATTTTGTGCCCCGGCCCCGCCCCCAGCCCCGCCCACGCCCCAATTCCGCCCCCTCCCAAAAGTCTCCGCCCCCTCCCCTGCTTCCCGCGAACATTTAATTCGCGGGAAGCCTGAAGCAGGTAAGGGGGACTGTGGGGGGAGGAGGCGCGGCCCAGGCTGGCCCCCCGGCGGCTCCAGCCTGGGTTGGCTCGGGCCCTGGGGTGCCGGCCCCGGCCGACCACCCCCGGCCCGCCCAGCACTGCCGGCCCCCGGCGGCCCAGCGCACCCCCCGGCGGCCCGGCCCCGCAGCCCAGCGCACACCCCCCCCCCCCCCCCCCCGCTACCCCGGACCGGCTCCCGGCCCCGCGGCCCAGCGCACCCCCCGCTGCCCCGGACCGGCTCCCGGCCCCAGCGCACCCCCCCGCGCCCCCGGCCCAGCCCCGCGCCCCCGGCTCCCCGCCGGGCCCCGCGCCCGGCCCGGTACCATGCCCCCGGCCCCGCGACCCCGGCCCGGCCCCGCACCGGCCCCGGCCAAAGAGGCCCCGGCCGAGCCCTCCCTCCCGATTTTCCCGGACATGCCCGGCTTTTGGGGATTTCCCCGCGGATGGGGATTTGAGCCCCCAAAAGCCGGACATGTCCGGGAAAATCCGGACGTATGGTAACCCTATCAGAGTATTACAGGTATATAGAATACTTTACAGATAAATACTAAGGTCCTTGCCTGGCCGTAAGGAGTTTACTTCACACTTGACACTAAAATGCCTGGTTATCTTTTTTTCCTAGTGCACATTGTGTTTCCTAAAGTGAACTCATTTTTCTTGAAGTATAATGTATTTTACTAAACTGCAACTTCCTTTCTATTCCATACTATGCAACTGATTTGAATGAGAAAGGTTATGGCTTTTTAACTCTTTCCCATAACAAAAGTATGGCATTTAATAGTTAATTATGCCAAACACTTAAATACTGTACACATTATCATGAATATAGCACTAGTGAGAGATTATTTACATACTAAAAGGAAGTCACCTTAGCAACAAATGAAAATCCATCTGTTTGTTAAGTAATACAAAGAGCAAATGTTATTTGTTATTTTCATTTCTTGATGGTCTTATTCACCTCGCTTAAAAAAAAATTTTTCACAAAAGAGTTCTTTAGCCTGAATACTCTTGCCAAGCTAATGAAGAACTGTCTATGCCAGCAAATTAAGCTTTGTTCATCCAATTTTGTTGGAAAACCACCCATTCATTTATATTGTAGTTGGTTAATGTTTCTGGTTGATTGCTGTCTTTGTGGGCCTTAATATTGGAGTCAACAGCAGGAGATGAGGAAACTGCTGAAGTGCCTTATAAGGTGGAACATGAGTGTAGTAAACAGAACGCACAACTCAAGATTTTATGTAACTTTTTATAGTAATCAAGTACTTGTCTGGGTTTTAAAAGATACAGATTTCATTTTTTCTGAATAATGACAGCCTAATTTCTACTGTTTAGTGGTACATCTAATTCCTTATGATAATTCAAAATTAAGCACCAATATTTCACTTCAGGTTATAATCTGCAAATAAAACTGTGCAGCTATAAGTCACCATACACTTGGGTAAAGACATGACAATGAACTAGGCCATAAAAGTGTGCTCAAGAATAAGACAATTCAATCAGAACGCAACGCCACTATCTTATCTTATTGAATGACAAAACTGACATGGGCAATCAGCTGGTTTGCTGTGTCCTTACTTGACTACCTGGGTCATCAACAATATTACTAGGTTTGAAGCATTTTTTGTGCCAGCCCTTCTGACTAAACTTCAGAATCACTGCTACCCATTAGGTTACATCTCCTTAGACTAATGACAAAAAAAAATTCCATCAATTTAAGAATGATTAAAAAAAGAAAGGCGACTAAACATTAAGAATATATATGTTCAATATTCAACAGATTTGTGCATTTAATCTTCATTCATTTAACTCGAGAACAATTTCTAATCCCTTTCCTACTATATATGTAGGGCCCTATCAATTTCATGACCGTGAAAAATGTGTCCCAGACTCTGAAATCTGATCTCCCCCTTGCTGCTGGGAGCACCCCAGCTGGGGGCTCCTAGCTGTGAATCTCAGCCGGGCTGGGGAGGGGATAGGACTTGTCCTTCCCCTGCATGGCTGCTCTTGGGAGTGGGAGGGATCAGACCCACCTCCGGGTACCTTTTGGGTTGGGACCTCCACGGTTACACCACCTTGAAATTTCAGATGTAAACATTTGAAAACATGAAATTGACCAATTTTAAAACCCTCTGGCCTTGAAATTGATCAAAATGGACCATGAATTTGGTAGGGCCACAAATGAAGTAGTTTAAATGACTAACATATCAAAATAGTTTCATAATTACCTGCTGAATCTTAACTACCTCAAGTAAGGAAGTTAACTGTGTGCAAAAACTAGACTATTAACCAAACACGCTTTTCCCCTCAATCACCTTTAAAGGGAAGTGACAAAATCAGCTTCTGATGAAACAGCATTATAGGAGAGAAATACAAAAAACAAACACAACCCTCCCTCCCCCCCCCGAAAAAAACACAGTTGATACAATTACACTACAACCAGATTTTTCCCAATAAGAAAAGATTGAAAAGTTATGGCTTTATAAATCTTGATGTGTCATCTTTCAAATTAAGAATGAGCAATTTTATAGTAAGAATACTTCGTAGTTAAATATCAGTTCTAAAACAACTGTTTCTCAACTTGAAAATGCAACAAGATTAATTTTTATGTTTTGCTGGAGTATTGAAGTATGTAGGAGTTTTGGGGGAAGTTTAAGGACGCTTGGAAATATCGCTTCTGAGAGGATTGAGCATGTGATGCTGAAGGTTGTGATGACAGGATCAGTGAGTCTTCTGCCGCTTGCGAGGAGGTTCCTAGGGTTGTTGGGTGGGCAGCTGAGCCCTGATTAGGGGGCGGAGCTTGGCTGAGGAGAGGGCCTATAAAAGCTGCCCCCCAGCCAGGCAGCGGCACAGGAGGCAGCGAACAGGGCTGCTAACAGGGGAGTTTGAGTGGAGTTCCATTGGAGGAGAAGGTACCTGTATTTGCGTCTGTCTTTGTATTGCTTGTATGTGTAGAGGCCTGTAGGGGCAGCGTGCTGGGCGGGCAGCTGAGCCCTGATTAGGGGGCAGAGCTTGGCTGAGGAGAGGGCCTATAAAAGCAGCCACCCAGCCAGGCAGCAGCAACAGCTGCGAGCAGTGGCATAGGAGGCAGCGAACAGGGGAGTTTGAGTGGGAGTTTACAGGGGGAGGTGGAAAGGGAGGCAGGAGGGCGTGGTGCCCTGTGTGCTGTGTTTCCCCAGGTGCAGAGGGCACAGCTGAGCAGGCGGGCCCAGACAACAGCAGCCATGAGCCAAGTCGCAGGGGACACAATGCAGACGATCACATGCGGCAGCTGCGGTCCTAGCAGCAGTACCTGAACAGAGGTATGTGTGCATGAAATGCCGCCTAATAGAACTGCTGGAAGAAAAGATCAGAGGGTTGGAGATGCAGGTAGATACCTTGATAGAGTTTAGAAGGGAGTTCGAGCACCTGATGGAGCAAATGCCAGGAGGGGCTGAAGGGGAATGCTCAGGGGTAGCAGGGGCTAAGACCTGTGAGGGGGGAATGCCAGGGGGAGAACAAGGGCAGTGGAAGCATGTGACGGTGAGAAGCAGGCAAAGGAAAAGGAGGGCCAGTGAAGGAGAAATAGAGCTCAGGAATAGGTTTGAGTGTTTGGAGAACGAGGAAGGGGTGCAGCAGGTGATAACTGAAGGGGGCAGGGTGAGGAAAAAGAGATGAGCGGCTAGTCTCATAGGAAGAGGGGAGGAGTTGATGGAGACAGCACCAATTCTGGGCCCCGGGAGGATACAGGATGGCATAAGGGGGACTATAAGGGAAATTAGGAATGGACAGAGGGTGGAACTAGAGGGAACAGAGGATAGATTAGTAGATCGCACTGTCACCAGGCAAAGGCAGGTTTACGTGATTGGGGACTCCTTACTGAGGAGGTTAGACAGGCCTGTGACCAGGGCAGACCCAGAGAACAGAAGGGTGTGCTGTCTCCCGGGCGCTAAGATATGGGATGTGGACCTGCAGCTGAAAAGGATCCTAAAAGGAGCAGGTAAGAACCCCTTGATCATCCTTCACGTAGGAACGAATGACACGGCTAGGTTCTCGCTGGAGAGAATCAAGGGAGATTATGCCAGGCTGGGGAAGACGCTTAAGGAAATTGAGGCTCAGATCATCTTCAGTGGGATTCTGCCTGTTCCTAGAGAAGGGCAGCCAAAGGGGTGAAAGGATTGTGATGATAAATAATTGGCTAAGGGAGTGGTGCTATAAAGAGGGCTTTGGGATGTATGGCTACTGGGAGGCTTTCGGGGACAGAAAACTGTTCTCATGGGACGGACTTCACCTGAGTAGGGAAGGAAACAGACTTCTGGGAGAGAGGCTGGCTCATCTCATCAAAAGAGCTTTAAACTAGGAATTTGGGGGAGACTGTTGGGAGATGTCCAGTTAATCTCCACACCAGATTATAACATTGAGAGGGAGGACAATGAGATAAGGACTGATACAGCCGGGGGGGGAAGAGATTGGACATAAAGGGGGGGGAGGGGGATGGATACCAGACTAATAGGTCACACTAGCAGTACAGTGTCCACATCAAATGGGAGAATGAATGTGAGAGAGGCCAAAAGGCATAAATTAAGATGTTTATACACCAATGCGAGAAGCCTAGGTAACAAAATGGAGGAATTGGAGCTCCTGGTCCAAGAAATGAAACTGGATATCGTAGGAATAACTGAAACATGGTGGAACAGTAGTCATGACTGGAGTACAGATATGGAAGGGTATGTGCTTTTTAGGAAAGACCGGATCAAAGGTAAAGGTGGGGGAGTAGCATTGTATGTCAATAATGAGGTAAACTGTAAAGAATTAATAAGTGATGGAATGGATAAGACTGAGTCTGTGTGGGCAATACTCACACTGGGTAAAAGAACTACTAGAGCCTCCCCTGGGATAGTGCTTGGGGTGTGCTATAGACCACCGGGATCTAGCCTGGATATGGACAGAGAACTCTTTAATGTTTTTAGGGAAGTAAATACTAATAGAAACCGTGTAATCATGGGAGACTTTAACTTCCCGGATATAGATTGGGGAACAAATGCTAGTAACAATAATAGGGCTCAGATTTTTCTAGACGTGATAGCTGATGAATTCCTTCACCAAGTAGTTGCTGAACCGACGAGGGGGGATGCCATTTTAGATTTGGTGCTGGTGAGTAGTGAGGACCTAGTTGAGGAAATGGTTATAGGGGACAACTTTGGCTCGAGTGATCATGAGCTAATTCAGTTTAAACTAAATGGAAAGATTAACAGAATTAAATCAGAGACTAAGGTTTACGATTTCAAAAGGGCTAACTTTAATAAATTAAGGGGACTGGTTAGGGAAGTGGATTGGACTAACATATTTAGGGATCTAAAGGCGGAAGGCGCCTGGGATTATTTCAAGTTGAAGTTGCAGGAGCTGTCGGAGGCCTGTATCCCAAGAAAGGGAAAACGGTTCGTAGGCAGGAGTTTTAGACCTAGCTGGATGAACAAGCATCTCAGAGGGGTCATTAAGAAAAAACAGAAAGCGTATAGGGAGTGGAAGAGGGGAGGGATCAGCAAAGAAACCTACCTTATTGAGGTCAGAGCATGTAGAGATGGAGTGAGAAAAGCCAAAAGCCGAGTAGAGTTGGACCTTGCAAGGGGAATTAAAACCAATTTTAAGAGCTTTTATAGCCATATAAATAGGAAGAAAACAAAGAAAGAAGAAGTGGGACCGCTTAAGACTGTAGATGGAGTGGAGATTAAGGATAATCTAGGCATGGCACAATATCTAAATGAATATTTTGCATCGGTATTTAATGAGGCTAATGAAAGGCCGAGGAATAGTAGAAGCGAGACAGATGGGAATAAAGGAGATGGGATTGACATTACCGTATCCGAGGTAGAAGCCAAACTTAAACAGCTTAACGGGACTAAATCGGGCAGACCGGATGATTTTCATCTGAGAATATTAAAAGAACTGGTGCGGGAAATTGCAAGCCCGTTAGCGATAATTTTTAATGAATCCATAAACTCGGGGGTGGTACCGTTTGACTGGAGAATAGCTAATGTGGTTCCTATTTTCAAGAAGGGGAAAAAAAGTGACCCGGGTAACTACAGGCCTGTTAGTCTAACATCTGTAATATGCAAGGTCTTGGAAAAAATTTTGAAGGAGAAAGTAGTTAAGGACCTTGAGGTCAACGCCAATTGGGACAAATTACAACACGGTTTTACGAAAGGTAGATCGTGCCAAACCAATCTGATCTCCTTCTTTGAAAAAGTAACAGATTTCTTAGATAAAGGAAATGCGGTGGATCTAATATACCTCGATTTCAGTAAAGCGTTTGATACGGTACCGCATGAGGAATTATTCGTTAAATTGGAAAAGATGGAGATCGATATGAAAATCCAGAGGTGGATAAGGAACTGGTTAATGGGGAGACTGCAGTGGGTCGTACTAAAAGGTGAACTGTCAGGCTGGAGAGAGGTTACCAGTGGAGATCCTCAAGGTTCGGTTTTGGGTCAGATTTTATTTAATCTATTCATTACTGACCTCGGAACCAAACGTAGGAGTGGGCTGATAAAGTTTGCGGATGACAAAGTTGGGAGGTATTGCTAATTCGGAGAAGGATCGGGATATCCTGCAGGAAGATTTAGATGACCTTGTAAACTGGAGTAATAGTAATAAGATGAAATTTAATAGTGAGAAGTGTAAGGTTATGCATTTAGGGATAACTAACAAGAATTTTAGTTATAAGCTGGGGACGCATCGGTTGGAAGTAACGGAAGAGGAGAAGGACCTCCGAGTCCTGGTTGATCGCAGGAGGACTATGAGTCGGCAATGTGACGTGTCCGTGAAAAAAGCTAATGCGGTCTTGGGATGCATTAGGCGAGGTATTTCTAGTAGGGATAGGGAGGTGCTGGTTCCGTTATACAAGGCACTGGTGAGACCTCATTTGGAGTACTGTGTACAGTTCTGGTCTCCCATGTTTAAAAAGGATGAAATCAAACTGGAACGGGTACAGAGAAGGGCCACTAGGATGATCCGAGGAATGGAAAATCTGTCGTATGAAAGGAGACGCGAAGAGCTCTGTTTGTTTACCTTAACCAAAAGAAGGCTATGGGGGGATATGATTGCTCTCTTTAAATATATCAGAGGAATAAATATCAGGGAGGGAGAGGAATTATTTCAGCTCAGTACTAATGTGGACACTAGAACGAATGGATATGAACTGGCCGTCAGGAAGTTTAGGCTTGAAATTAGACGAAGGTTTCTAACCATCAGAGGGGTGAAGTTTTGGAACAGCCTTCCGAGGGAAACAGTGGGGCAAAAGACCTCTATCGCTTTAAGATCAAGCTTGATAAGTTTATGGAGGGGATGGTTTGATGGGATACAGCGATTTTAGTCAATAGGTCGATAACAATGGTCAATGATGGGATATTAAAAGTTACTACAGAGAACTTTTCCAGAAGGTCTGGCTAGAGAATCTTGCCCGCATGCTCGGGGTTCAGCTAATCGCCATATTTGGGGTCGGGAAGGAATTTTCCTCCAGGGTAGATTGGCAGAGGCCCTGAAGGTTTTTCGCCTTCCTCCGCAGCATGGGGCAGGGGTCGCTTGCTGGAGGATTCTGAGTGACTAGAAGTCTTTAAATAATGATTTGGGAAGTTCAACAGCTAAGTCAAGAGAGAGAATTCTTCCAGGAGTGGGTGGGTCAGGTTTTGTGGCCCGCATCATGCAGGAGGTCAGACTAGATGATCATAATGGTCCCTTCTGACCTTAGAGTCTATGAGTTTATGAGTAAGCGTGGAGTTCTGAACTGTTATTCAGGTGGTGGATAGTAGAATTTTCCTTTGGATGCAGGTGTGTAGATACCCAGAGATCATGGAGTGGCTCTGGAATCTTTGAGAGAGTGGAGGGAAATGTTGGTCTTCTGATTGAATAGGGGAGATTCATCAAATGGGAGGTCCACTATGGTATTCTGTACCTCCTTGTGGAAATTAGATGAATGCAGCCATGATTTCCTCCACATGGCAATTCTCGTGGCCATTGAGCATGAAGAAGTTTCCCCGACCAGCTTGCTCTCCAAGATAGCCTGAAAACTGGCACAATCTTGCTGGGAAAGCTTGTCTGTAAAGTCCTCCAATTTGCTGTAACTGAGAAAGTCGTATTTAGCCAATAATGCCTGGTAGTTGGAAATCCTAAACTGGAGACTGGCAAACAAGAAAATTTTGTGCCCCAGAATATCCAGTTGCTTCCCCTGCTTGTCCGCCGGGGTGGAGAGTGGGTGTTTCTGCCTGGCCCCCTCTGTCACTGTCTGTATCATGAGGGAATTAGGTGCGGGGTGAGAGAACAGAAACTCAGACTCCTTCGTTGGTACATAGTACCTTTTCTCTGCCTCCTTGGAGTGGATGCGCAAGTGGCTGGGGTGTGCCAAACAGTTTGAGCCAGTTGAAGAATGACATCATTCATTGGTAGAGCAACACTGGTCAGTACCAAAGCATGCAGTATTTCAAGAACTGATGCTGTTTGTCCTGTATTTCCTCCAGTGAAACATGGAGGTCCTCAGCCACCTTGCGTAAGAGGTCCTGGAACTGAGAAAAGTCATCCAATAGTGAGGAGGGAGCCAAAGACACAGCAGTGTCTGTTCTGGTGGTACCAGAGCTGGACTAAGCGGCTCATCCTCCAAAACTGGTTGTGAATGCCTACTCGGGGATGCCCGAAGCGGGGAGAGGGGTGAATCCTCTCTTGCTGAACAGGAAGGCTCCGAAGCTGGATATTGAGGCAATTACCCCCAGTACAGCCAACAGGACTGATCCGGCAGATGCTGTGGAGGGCTCCACGGAGTGGGATACCAGTGGCACCTGCGTTGGGGAAAAGGGAGGGTACTGTCACCGAGCTGGCGGAATAATAGGGTAGTCATATCAGCGGTAGGGCAGAAACAGCCCCTGCGCTCTTTCCAAGTCCTCCAACGATGCTAAGTCAGAGCCCAGTTCCAATGACAGTACTGTCGGAACCATAAGAACGCAGGAGAGTGGGTGGAAGCCCGACTCAAGTGAGGTAAGCCCAGGGTAGGAGAACGTGGGGGATCTCATTTCCCCCCGAGCAAAAAAGTTTACGGGGCCTGAGCACAGTCTCCAACGTCCCCGGTGTTAGCAGCACACGCTCCGTAGCCAGAACCAGTGGGCTACTTTGGAACCAATGATTCCCATGACTTCGGGGGTGACAACGTGGAAGACATACAAGGCTCAGTGAACAGTGGATCCGCCAGACTGTAAGACTTCTTGTGCTTGTGAGCCGTGGAACATGCCGCTTGTCCATAGCTTGAACTCGTGGAAGATGCATTGTTCTTCTTCGGCTTGGAGAAAGACTTACTGGCACGTTTATGTGCATGCTCCTTGTCTCATGACTAGACCCTGGCATGGGATCCACAGTACTGGTACCGGTGAAACTGGACTCCATCTCTGTGATCAGAGGCATAGTCCTGGGTTTCTCAGGCCAATGTATGGAAGGTTTCCCAGCCTCACTCTGACTGCGGCCTCATGGCGACCTCCATGAGGTGCTTCTTGAGGCAGAGAGCCTGAACTTCCCGGGTACAGCTTGGGAAAGAGAGGCAGATACTGCACCTGGATAAAACGTGGGCTTCTCCCAAGCAGTAAGGACAGCACTGGTGCTCATAACTGACTGAGAATGAACGTGGTCAGGAGGCACAGATCTTGAACCCAGGCGTCTTTGGCATAATTCAGTACCCAGGCATGGGTGCTGGGGGGGGAGGACCTGAGAAAACAAAGTTCCCAAAGTCTCTTAATTTCCAAAACTATTACTAAACACTAAAAATACAATAAAAACAACAAAAAACTATGTACAACTCTAAAAACAGGTGGTGGATTTTTCCCTCAAAGTCCGTCAGAAACAAGAGGACACTAGCAGCTCCAACTCGGACTACATGGCAGTGAGAAGTAACTGAGGGTGCAGTTGGTCTGCTCTGCCCTTTATCCTTGGATGAAACCATGAGGCAGAGCAAGGGCGCATGTGTGGACCAACCAACTCTGCTACTTTCAAATTCTCAAGCTCTGGATGCATGGTGCACGTGTACAACCCTCAGTGAAATTTAGGGACCATCATTCACAAAAGAACTGAAGGTTGCTCCAGTCTATGGCTGGGGAAACCTAGCTGAACCCAAACAGCCTATGGAGGGTATGCGGGCAGAGCGTGAGACACTATCACCACACAGTCCAAAGACTATATTCTCTGAACTCTCATGCATTTTGTTTTACTATAACTCATCAGCCTTATCTGGATACAGTAAAACATGACTTTGCACTGAATCTTTCAGCAAGCATGCAGAGGAATCTTACTCCAGTGCATGACAGTGGTAATCACACCAAGTTGCTGCAGCATGTGTTAAAATATTTTTTCTTATCTATGTTTCATCTATGTTGTACATACTGCTTAACCTCTAATCCAAGTTCCTGGCCTCCCATCCTTTACCTTTTGCTAATTACTAGGTACTTTGAGAAACACAATCTTCTTGGCTATAAAGTTACTCATTCTGCAGCCATCCTTGTCTTGATTATTTCCCAGGAGATTTCCAGGTGCAGGCATGAGATGTAAATCTAAAAATCAAACCCAGGGATTCTGACACCAAAACAACTTTAAGATATCTTCCAATATACCTTGGGTGTAAGAGCTGCTGCACAGCATTAGCTTTCTCTGTGCCAAACACCCAACGGAGTTAAGCCATGAGACATGGAACTTCAAAGAACAGATTTTGCCTATTAAAATAAATTAAGACAGAATAGGCTGAATTCTGTGCTGAATGCCCTTTATTAGTCAATATATTGGGTCATTATAGCACCATTTAAAAACACAGGTCCCAAACCTGCAATTGAGTCTCTCTCAGCTGATATGAATGCAGGACCAGGGCCTTTAGTTTTTAAATTTAAAAAAAAAAAAAAAAAAAATCATAAGCATCTGATCAATTCTAAATTTGTTCATCTCGCAGCATGCATCATTCTCACACAATCCAAATATTGAACAAAACGTTGATTATACAAGACAATCCACAGAGGTTCAAATAAATAAGGAAGCTATTTTATCATAGAGTTTTCTAAATTGCTTTAATTACCTTCCTAGAGGTTAACAAAAGTCTCCATTACAGCCGTGTTTGTGCACGTGTCTTTCATTTGAGCCACATGAGTAAACCACCTGCTTGTGCTATGAACAGTAATGTTGGTAAGTACCTATGGGTCAACTAATGTACCACAAAAATTAGATTACTTCACTGTGTTCTACTGCCATAGTATTCTCCTCTAGAATGTGGCCTCAATAGGCAAATGCAAAATTAAGTATTATTTCAGCTTCTGCTATCCTCGTGTTCACACCTGCTTCTAAAGTCACCCGCCATATTTTGTTCAATTAAAAACTAAATTTAGAAACTACATGTGATTCCACTAACACTTTCCTAATGAGCATTAGAATGGGCTGAGCAAAGGCTGCTTTTCTAAGAAAAGAAGTTTAGACAACTAAAATCCCAACCTCAATTTTACATTGTCTTATGTAGCCTTACAACTGATCCCATCATCCACTCATCTTTTCTTTGTAACAGTTCTACTAACCCAAGCTGCTAGATATTTCCAGCATTAAATCATCATGTGGCAAATGGGTTCCACTCAAGGCCAATGTAGAGACTGACAACAATTTCTGAGGTGTCCACGAATTGTGAGACATGAAGAATTCCAATACCCAGTATTGCTGTTCCAAATAGGATAATATGCACACCCACTATCACTTCCCACCAAAATAATGCTGGGGGGAAAAAAAAAAACAAAACAAAAAAAACCAGTTACCTGTTCCGTAATTCGTGTTTTTCGAAATATGTTGCTCATGTCCATTCCACATTAGGTGCGTTTGCTCGCCACATGCACCAATACCAGAAGTTTTTCCCTCAGCAGTATCTGTAGGGGAGAGGCTCTGGCGCCCTCTGCAGTGGCACCTGCATGGTGCAGTATAAGGGGCGCTGCTAACTCCCCCCACCCTCAGTTCCTTCTTACCGGAAACTCCAACAGTGGGGAAGGAGAGCGGGTCAAGGAATGGACATGAGCAACACATCTCTAAGAACACCAGTTATGGAACAGGTAACTCTCTTTTCTTCGAGTGCTTGCTCATGTCCATTCCACATCAGGAGACTCCCAGAAGTGCCTATGGAGGCGGGTAGAAGTTCATGGCTGCATAGATTGTAATACAGCTCTGCCGAACCCAATGTCATCTCTGGCCTGCTGAGTGAATGAGACGTGAATGTGTGGACCGAGGACCATGTCATGGCTCTACAGATGTCCTGGATTGGAATGTGTGCCAGAAAGGACACTGCTCTAGTCGAATAGGCCCTGACGATCGGTAACGGTGGGACATTTGCTAGCTTATAACAGGTCTTTATGCAAGAGGTGATCCTGTTGGAAATCCTCTGCGAAGGAACCAGGAGGCCTTCATCCTATCCACCGTAGCGATGAAGAGCTGGGTCGATTTACGGAAAGGCTTGGTACGCTCCAAGTAAAATGCTAAGACCCTCCAGACGCCCAGCGCGTGTAGACGCCTCTCCTCAGCAGTTTTGTGCTGCTTAGGACAGAACACTGGCAGGAATACATCCTGGCTCACATATAAGGAAGATACTGCCTTTGGTAGGAAGGCTGGGTGGGACCGCAGCTGGACCTTGTCCTTATAAAACACTGTGTAAAGCGGTTCTGAGGTCAAGGCCTTAATTCCTGAGACTCGTCTTGCCTCGCCGGCGTCACCAGGAAAGCAACCTTCCAGGACAAGTAGGAAAGGTGAGCCGGTGAGCCTGGAGAGGACCAGGTTAAGGTCCCACTGTGGGACAGGGGCCAGTACCTGCAGGTAAAGGCTCTTGAGGCCCCTCAGGAACCTGACAGTCAGGTCATGGGAAAAAACCATTGGACCTTGGATTGGCTGGTGGAATGTGGAGATGGCCGCAAGGTGCACTCTGATGGAAGAGTGCGCCAGACCCTAGTTCCTGAGCTGCAGTAAGTAGTCCAAGATGGACCACACTGAAGAATGCGAGGGAGAAATGCCGTGCTCCGACACCCAGCAAGAAAACCTTGTCCACTTGGCCAGGAAAGTTAGTCTTATGGATGGTTTCCTACTTCCCAGGAGGACCTGCGGGACCACCTCCAAGCAGGTACGCTCCTCTGGGTTCAACCATGGAGCATCCACGCCGAGATGTTGGAATGTAGGAGCCAACCGTAATCCTGTGACAGCAGGTCTGGACAGAAAGGAAGAGGTCGGAGTGGCCACCACCATGTTCACGAGCATGCCGAATCAGTGCTGGCGAGGCCTGTTGATGTAGAACATCGAGGCCATATTGTCCGTCAGGACTCCCACCACTTTGCCCAACAGATGCAGCAGGAAGCCCTCGCAGGCCAGCCGGACCGCTCTGAGCTCCTTGACATTTATGTGTAACGTTGTCTCCTCTAGGGTCCACATCCCCTAGGTCCGGAGATGTCCGAGGTGCACCCCCCCAAGGTCCAAAGCATCCGACACTAGCTCAACAGATGGAACAGGACTGTTGAACGGGACTCCTTCCAGGACCTTCTCACGATCAGTCCACCACTGCAGCAAGGTGAGAACCGCTGGAGGAATGGTTACGATCTTTTCCAGGTGGTCCCTGGATTGGGAACAGGTCAACACCAACCATTGCTGCAGTGGCCGCACGCGGAGCCTGGCATGGCAGATCATGCATGTGCAAACTGCCATGTGGGCTAGCAGGCACAGGCACACCCTGGCCATTATCAGGGGAAAGCAGACACTTCCACAATGAGGTCTGTCAGGGCCTGAAACCTGTCCAACGGCAGGAACGCTCTCGCCCGTGTCGAGTCTAGCACAGCCCTGATGAATTCTATCCTTTGAACTGGAACTAACGTGAACCTTTTGTGGTTGAACAGTAATCCCAAGGAGCAACACGTGGTTTGTAGTACAGTGATGTCACATTGGACCCGAGCCTTGGAGTTGCCTTTGACCAGCGAGCCGCCAATGTATGGGTAAATCTGGATACCCAGACACCTGAGGTAGGCCGCAACTACCACCATCCACTTGGTAAACACCCTTGGTACTGGAGCCAGGCGAAATGGAAGGACCGCAAACTGGTAGTGGACCGAACCAACCATAAAACGGAGGAAGCGTCTGTATCCTGGGAAGATCGCTATGTGAAAGTATGAGTCTTTCAGGTCGAGGGCAGCATACCAGTCTCCTGGATCCAGGGAGGGGATAATGGAGGCCTGGGAGATGATGCAAAACTTTAGCTTCCTTAGGTATCTGTTGAGGTCTTGCAGGTCCAGGATGGGACGCAGCCCACTCGTGGCCTTTTGGATCAGAAAATATCGGGAATAGAAACCCTTGTTTCGGTAAGGAGGCGAGACCTCCACCGCCCGCAGCTGTAAGAGCTCCTGAACCTCCTGCTCGAGAAGACTCTCGTGAGAAGGGTCCCTGAAGAGGGCCGGGGGTGGCGGTGGAAATAAATTAGAGGGTGTAGCAGTGTGCCACCATACTGAGGATCCAGAGGTCCGAAGTTATTACAACCACGCAGGGAGGAAAAAGGAAAGGAAGTTGAAAAAAAAAATTGGGAAAAATCGGATCCAGGAAATAGACTGGTAGGTCGCCCTCAGGCATACCCTCAAAGTGACTTTTTAGCTCCTTGCTTGGAGTGGGTCACACCCGACTGGGCAGAGGGTGGGCGCAAGTGGCTCGTGCGCCCTCTATAGCCCTTGAGCTTTTTGGTGCAGCAGGTCCTGTTGGGTCTGGCTCCCTTGCCCCGGGGAAGTTGCAGTTTGAACCACTTATGTGCTGGGTCCAGAAAGTAAAGCCCCAGGGTTTTTAGGGTGGTTCGGGAGACCTTCAGCCCATATAATTTGTTGTCCGTCTGCTCTGCAAATGGGGCCTGGCCATTGAAGGGGAGGTCCTGAATTGACTGCTGAGCCTTGGAGGACAACCCAGATAGGAGCAGCCAGGACAGGACGCTCATTGCATAGAGATGATGGACGCCATGGTGCAGACAGCAGAGTCTGCTGCATCAGATGGTGCTTGAAGGGCCGCCCTGGCAGCGGCCGTGCCCCCGTCGAGGATCGCCTGGAATTCTTTACGGGAACCTTCCGGGAGGGCATTCTCAAACTTGGCCGCAGTCTGCCACATATTAAAGTCATAGCAGCCAAGGAGGGCCTGGTGGTTGGCCACCCTTAACTGTAAGCTAGACAAGGAATAAATTTTCCATCCGAACAAGTCCAAGCTCCTGACGTCTTTATTTTTGGGGGTAGCTCTGGGTTGCCCCTGGCGTTCCCTGGGATTAATTGCCTTGACCACCAGGGAATTTGGGGCAGGATGGGAGTAAAAGTATTCATGCCCCTTAGTTGGGGCAAAGTACTCATGCATTTCCCTTTGGAAATGGGAGGCAGAGAGGAGGGGGTTTGCCACAATGTGCTGGATATCTTCAATACCCCTTCGTGAAGGGGAAGGGCCATGCTAGCAGGGCTGTGGAGGAGAGGACATCAAACAGAGAGTCCGCTTGCTCCTCCAAATCCTCCACCTGCAGGCCAAGGTTGGATGCAACCCTCTTCAACAGCTCCTGGTGGATGGATGGAAGGATGGAACCTGCGGTGCCGGGACGGTCTCCTGTCTCGGCGGCGAGAATGGGGCCATGAGCCTCAATAGGTCCTGAGCTGCCTCAAAAGCCTCTAGGGTGGATGGGAGCAGTAGATGCTCTGATAGGTTCAGTGAGCAAGACGGATCCAGACTTGACTGTCTTGCTTGGGCAGGAGTCTAAAAGCCTGGGGATCGTGGCATGCTCCAGTAACAAATGGGGGGAGGAAAAGGGGAGGAGAACCCCCCATAACAAACTTATAAAGAACTACTAAACTATACTAACTAACAGAAATTAACTATGTACAGCGTATAAAGCACTGCTAATCCATTTGCCGAAGCAAGAGACGAGAAAGGGGAAGTTCCAGTTACCATCACTGGCAGTAAGAAGGAACTGAGGGGGTATAGGGAAGGCATGATGCCAGGAGGCGCCCAGCCCAACCCTACGGTTGCTGCTAGGGGAAAAATCTTCCAGCTACTGTGCATGTGCGCGCGCACACACCTGATTGAAATTGACATGAACAAGCACTCAAAGAAGAACTGGAAATTGCAGGAGTAGATTTTTGCTACATTGATTTGACACTTCTTATAATCTATTGACCCATCACTTGAATCTGAGGTTAGTTTTTTTTTTTTTTTTTTTTTAAATGAGGAATTATCTTGAAGTGAAACATTCACTCACAATCATCAAGTACATGTTGGACAAGGCATATGGGTCACCGGTATCATTTCCTTCAGAACGTCTCATCCTGTCCCCTCATCTTCCAGGTGATTATGATTTCTTGTTGCTCTTGGACATAGATTAGAGGAAGCATTCAACGGAGCCCCCACCACACACCTTCAGACACGTGAGAAGCCCTCAACCAAGAAAGTAGATCCAGAGCTATTACACTAGGAGTCTGCACCATCATTAGTACATGCGTATACTTCCCCTCCTCCCCCTTTTCTTGCAGTTCTATCACTTACATAAGATTCAGAAAATGCTCTTCTGGTTGTTGTCCTTTAATTCTGAATCCTCCACATACATTTTATAGGTCATTGTTTTTCCTGCATTTCATTACCAAATTTTTGTCTTGGTACTCAACCAATTCTAGCACTAATAGACAAATTTGAAAACTGAAGCATATAAGCTAAAAGAAGCCACCATAGATGCAAGTCATGTATTCAATTGTGAATTCCACTCACCATTGTTAGCTGTATCCCATACAGGATTAAGTCAAGAATGCCCTCCATGGCATGTACCCTTAATAATTACAGCTTTTATGAGCACCTTCAGCTGTAAGATTATGTTTGAGCAGGATAATATTAGTTAACAATACAGATTCAGAGGCTCTAATGATCTCCTCACATCAGAAACAAATCACCACATACTGTACCATTTTGAAGTTAGCCAGAAAGTTTAAGATGAGGTAGCCATTTCTATCACTGTCTAAAGACTGCAAACTTCTAAAAGCATGCACATCTATTCCATGACACAGGCCTCTTTTTCAGTAGGTCTCCTGGATAAGACTACAACCCTATTGGCAGAGGCATGACACTCAGGGACCACCACAAAAAGGTGACAAAGCCAGGACCGGAGTTTCCCAGAATAAATTACCAATTCCATATGTATTTTAGAAAAAATTATCACAGGATAAATGTTAATCCACTGGTGATTACATGAGGTACTGTAAGGCTAGTACACAGAGTGTTCCTGGTCTTTAAGAGCAGCATATTTTGTGGCGATGTCAGCCAGCAGCTAAATGAAACTTACTAAACTCACAATCTCTGAAGTGTAGGAAAACTGTGCTTCAGAACCTAGATTCCTAGCCTCTTTTGCTTCTCCTCACTTTGCTATGAAGCTGGCCAGGACAACACCTAGAACTGCAAACTCAGAAGCAGTGCCTGCTAGTGCTTCAGGAATCTTGATTCTATTTTCACTTTGCTACAACATTGAACACAAAAACAGAAGTGAAAGGGAATAGAAAAGGAAAAGCAAAATCGGAAGCCAGATTTTTTTAAAGACAACAAATTAGGAAGAAAAAAATGTTAATAAAGAATTACTTAAGATTGCAAGCTCTTTGGGGCAGGTATCTTTTTGTTCTCTGTTTGCACAATGGAGTCTTGGTCCAGGACTAGGGCTCCTAGGCACTACAATAATAAGTAAACATTAAATCAGCATTTAAAAAAAAATTGAGTTCTTATTTTAAAGCTACTGGAAGAAATGAATTCAAATTTTCTAACTTTGGAATGTATAGTATCATAGAAGACTTCAGATATTTATCACTGACCACCAAACTTCAAAAATTCATCCTATTTTATTCTTTCAAATGACTAAAGTAAATCATATTGTATTAACCGAAACTTTTAAATACTAATGTAACCTGTGGCCATGTTTTTACTTAATGGTTATATGTTTCATACAGATCTTAAAACAAAATCCAAGAAGTCAGTTAAGGACATAGCTTCAGTTACCGATCTCAGACTCATATTAAGATATTCTTCAGAATTAACTGCTTATCCCTTTCAGGTAACTCTTAGCTAGAATTCTGCCAACTTGTTTTGTTGGGCGAAGTCAGTATCACAAAACCAGTTTCTCCTTTTATATAAGCAGCAGTTGAATATTCAGACTCACCAGCTCAACTAGCTTTACTAAGAAGACCCCCCTCCCTCCCAAAAACTGCTAACACAGCATCTCTCAAACTGGAGTCCGTGGGCCCCACTGATCAACTCCTCCCTCTCCCTCCCTTCACTCTTCCCCCTCCCTCCCAGTGCATCCTGCATGCCGGGGGAAGGAGGGGAAGAAGCAGAGATGGGGGCACTCGAGGGAGGGGGTGGAAAGAGGCGGGGAAGAGAAGGGGCAAGGGTGGAGCGGGTGGGAAGAGGTGGAGTGGGGGTAGGGCCTTGGGGGAAGGGGCCAGGGGATGAGAAGAGGACTTGGAGGTCCGCAGCAAAATTTTAAATGAAAATTGGGGTCCTCCGGTTACCAAAAAGTTTGAGAACCGCTATGCTAATAGAAACATAAAAGGTGCCACTGACTGCTTTTGCTGTGTGGCCACACCCTGACTTATAAATGCTAATGTCTTCCCTTAATAAAATTAAAGCGCAAGAACGGCCAAACTAGGTCAGACCAAAGGTCCACCTAGCCCAGTATTCGGTCTTCCGACAGTGGCCAATGCCAGATGCCCCAGAGGGAATGAACAGAACAGGTAATCACCAAGTGATCCAGCCCCTATTGCCCATGCCCAGCTTCTGGCAAACAGAGGCTAGGGATACCATCCTTGTCCATCTTAAGTTCACGGAGGATAGGTCCATCAATGGCTGTTAGCCAAGATAAATTAAATAAATTTATCTTGGCTAACAGCCATTGATGGACCTATCCTCCGTGAACTTATCTAATTCTTTTTTGAGCCCTGTTATAGTCTTGGCCTTCACAACATCCTCTGACAAGGAGTTCCACAGGTTCACTGTGTGTTGTGTGAAAATATACTTCCTTTTGTTTGTTTTAAACCTGCTGCCTATTAATTTCATTTGGTGACCCCTAGTTCTTGTGTTATGAAAAAGGAGTAAATAACACTTCCTCATTTACTTTCTCTACACCAGTCATGATTTTATAGACCTCTATCATATTCCCCCTTAGTCGTCCCTCTTCAAAGCTGAAAAGTGCCAGTCTTATTCATCTCTCCTCATATGGCAGCCATTCCATACCCCTAATAATTTTTGTTGTCTTTTTCTGAACCTTTTCCAATTTCAATATATCTTTTTTGCGATGGGGCGACCACATCTGCATACAGAACTCAAGATGTGGACGTACCGTGGATTTATATAGAGGCAATATGATATTTTCTGTCTCATTATCTATCTCTTTCTTAATGATTACCAACATTCTGTTTGCTTTTTTTTTTTTTTTTTTTTTTAACTGCTGCTGCACATTGAGTGGATATTTTCAGAGAACTATCCACAATGACTCCAAGATCTCTTTCTTGAGTGGTAACAGCCAATTTAGACTGCCATCATTTTACATGTATAGTTGGGATTATGTTCTCCAAGGTGCATTACTTTGCATTTATCAACATTGAATTTCATCTGCATTTTGTTGCCCAGTCACCCAGTTTTGAGAGATCCTTTTGAACCTCTTCGCAGTCTGCCTGGGACTTAACTATCTTGAGCAATTTTGGATCATCTGCAAATTTTGCCACCTCATTGTTTACCCCTTTTTCCAGATCATTTATGAATATATTGAATAGGCCTGGTCCCAGAACAGACCCGTGGGGATACCACTATTTACATCTCTCCATTCTGAAAACTGACCATTTATTCCTACCCTTTGTTTCCTATCTCTTAACCAGTTACCAGTCCAGGAGAGGACATTCCCTTTTATCCCATGACAGCTTACTTTGCTTAAGAGCCTTTGGTAAGGAACCTTGTCAAAGGCTTTCTGAAAATTTAAGTACACTATATCCACTGGATCCCCTTGTCCACATGCTTGTTGACATGTACAACCTGTCTCTTCAGCATTCCTATTTTTAACCCTAAAAGACCAGTTCAAGTAGCAGATATTAGCTTAGCACAATAAGTAAAATTTTATCAATTTTAGAATACAATGAGAATTTTAGTTCACTCATTTTAAATCTGCAGGTTTGCCAGATACAGGGAGGCTTCAGTAAAAGGGGGGAGGGGGGAAGAGAGACTACTACAATAAGACAAAAGGAGCATTGTTTTCCCAAGGCTGTGTCTTCAAACTTGTCTGATATCTAGCAGACCAAAATATAAAATTTCCATTTGAACAAGCCCCCTTTTGGAGACAGAATTTAGGCAAATTATTTCCAATTCTAGAAACCACCTTAGAGCGTTGCATGATGTGACTCAATTTAGAGAAGTGGGACTCTTAGGCTTGGTAACAGTTTTATGCTAAGAATAAACCACACAAATTGTACTAGTGGGTTAACTAAAATCTTTTTTTACTCAACAGGAATTCCATGTTTGGTTCTCCTTCACCTTTATTAATCTAGCTCAGGGGTCGGCAACCTACGGCACGCGGGCCAAACACAGCACGTGGTCCCGGCCCCCAGCCCCCTCGCCCACCGCTCTCCCCTGCGGGGGCAGGAGGCAGAAGCTTGGTTCTGCGGCAGCCAAGCTTCCCCCCTCCCCCGCTTCTTCCCCCAGTGTGGTGCTTTCCTGTCCCGTCTCCTCTCCATCCCTGGCCAATCAGCTGATGGCCCTAGCGAGGGGGAGGGGGAAGAGCGGCAGCGTGCACACAGCTCCGTAGAGGAGGCAGAGAGAAGTAGGGATGGAGCCTGGGGGAAGGGGGTGGAACAGGACATATCCCTTCCAGCCCCCTGCCATGAGCCGCTCAGGGCTGGGAGCACCCCAGCCCTCTGCCCTGACCCCCGCCCCCCCCACACACACAGCCTTCTGCCCTGCACCCTCCCCACCCCAACACACACACAGCCTTCTGCCCTGCAGCCCCCCACACTCCCAGCCCTCTGCTCTGAACCCCCCACACCTCCAGTCCTCTGCCCTGAACCCCCCCACACCCCAACACACAACCAGCCTTCTGCCCTACACCCCCCCTCCGCCAGCCCTCTACCCTGACCCCTGAAACACCCACCCCCAGGTCTGGGGTCCCAGCCGCAGACCCTACTCAGCCCGCTGCCAGCCTAGGTGAACAGAACCCCAGGCTGGCAGCAAGCTGAGCAGGCTGGTGGCGTAAGATCAGCATTTTAATTTAATTTTAAATGACGCTTCTTAAACATTTTGAAAACCTGGTTTACTTTACATACAATGGTTTAGTTATATAATATAGACTTATAGAAAGAGACCTTCTCAAAACGTTAAAATGTATTACCGGCACGCAAAACCTTAAATTAGAGTGAAATGAAGACTTCGCACACCACTTCTGAAAGGTTGCCGACCCCCGATCTAGTTCTTCAGAAAGTAAGATTTGAGAGAAAAGTATTCAAATAAATCATAGTCTCCTAGTTAACCATCATGCCAGTTGAGGATTATATTCTCCAGTATGAAATTCCAAGGATTGCCAAAATAATTTTTTTTTTTTAACTGCAACAACTGGACAGATGAGAAAAGTACAATATCGGTTTGGCTATTAAAGCTTTTAAATAAAGATCCAGTGAAATGCATATAATTCCCAAGCAGAGACAACCACTTTCAGCAAAATCTCTTAAACAGGAATACCATAGTGAGTGGCCTTTACTCCCATTAAGAGTGACTCCCAATTAAAAAGATACTACTTTAATAGCATTAAAGATTATTCTGAAGAATTAGTCAGCCAAGTGAGAGTTAAATTAAGAGAAGAGAAGAGAAACCAAAGGAAACTGATAAACGGCGTTGACTATAACAGGGAGATGAAAGAGAATTAATTACAGCAGAACCTCAGAGTTACGAACACCAGAGTTATGAACTGACTAGTCAACTACACACTTGGAACTGGAAGTACACAAATCAGGCAGCAGCAGATATGACCAAAAAAAAAAAGGGGGGGGGGAGAAAAGGGGAGAGCAAATACAGTAGGGTGGATAAAATCAATGAGGTGTTTTGTTTTGTTTTTAAAGAAAATCCAAAACTAAAATAAATCACATTTTTTTTATTTAAAATCGGACTTTTTTGATAAAAAGGTTTTTTCCTCAAAAAGCAATCTAAAAGATAGTTTTAATTAAGATACATTATAGCTCAAAGATATCTCATCATGGAATAGGGATTATAAATTCTAATTCTATAGTATGAGACAATATATTCATGTAATGTTTAAGAAAAGTTTTGTAAATGAGTTCCAAGAGTTCATGGGTTAGGGACCCAAATTTATGGGGTACCAGGGGCTTCAGTATAGATTATTTAGGTTAATCTTTCTATTTACCCAATCAGACTCAGTGCCTAATCTAGAAGATACCATCAGAGATGCTTAGATTTGCAGTTATCAAACTGATGATTTGTCTCCCCAGAGGTAACATGCTTGTTAATGGCAAAAATGTTTTTAAATAAATAAATAATATATAGAGATGAGAAATAACAGACCTCAACTCTATTGCCTCTCTGCAAATTTGTGTGCACATAGTCAATCTCTTACCTCTCTCTAAAAAGTGCAAAGTTTCAAAAAGTTCAATGAATAGAAGACAGTTGGGGGTGGAATAGATCTGGACAAGGAGAAGAAGTCTGGAGATAAATGTGAGAAGCGAGGACATAATATTTTAATAAAACAAGCATATATGTTTGCTGTTGAAGAAAAAAATCCAGAATACTTAATGTTGTTGTTTTAGTTAAATAAAACTATGTAAATGTCTGTTTGGTGATGTTCTCCTCCTAATACAGCATGGCAAGAAGATCCTCCAAATATTAACGATTAACCTGTTGAATTGGAGATAGTTCACCTCCCAATGACTTCATAAATATCTGCTTCAATTACTTTTGGTAAATGAAATAACCAAACAATCATTCATTTTCTTATATAGCTGTAAAACTAATCTGAAAATCTTTCAAAATCAATCACTTTAAAATGTATAGTGTATATCTTCTAAAAGTGAAACCTACATCTATCTGAGTTATGAAGAATATGTATTAAGGTTATAACAACCAACAAGAATGCACTTATGTAGAAATCTATGATTAAATTCCTGACTAGAGATTTAAATCATGATTTAAATCAATTTGATTTAAATCAAATCCACCCTGAAATACTGTACAACTACTTTAAAAAAAAAAGGGGGGGGGAAAAGCAGCATTTTTCTTCTGCATAGTAAAGTTTCAAAAAGCTGTATTAAGTCAATGTTCAGTTATAAGTTTTTTAAAGCACCACCATAATGTTTTGCTCAAAGTTACAAACATTTCAGAGTTACAAATAACTTCCATTGCCAAGGGATTCATAACTCTGAGGTTCCACTGTACTCTTCTGGTTTAACTAGGAAGTTGGTAGTTGTTTTAGAGCAGAGAGTATAAACTAGTTTGGAGTGGGAAAATAAAGGCTAAAGTTGAAGAGAGAAACAGGAGAGAAAGTTAATTCAATGTGATAACACCAGAATTTGGAAGGAAAAAAATTGTAGAATATAAAATTTTAAAAATAGGTGGGATTGAGAGGTTCTCCCCTCCCCCCCCCCCCGAATGGAGATACAAATGTGTGCTTGGAGGCTGAGGGAAAAGGGGGCAGGAATGAGTTAGCCAACAAGAAATTTAAGGGGATGGATCAAAAGAACAAGAAAAAAGGGAGATCTCAGAATACAGGGCAATATGGAGAAGTGTCTTTCCTTGTTTTAAACTGTCTAGATCCTTGGCAAAGGGAAGAGAAGGTTACATCTCATTCAGGTAAAAGGACTAGCCTATTGTCACTAAGAAAGCTTTGTTTTGTTTTGCTGACGTTCTTAATAATGAAAATAAGCTCAAGGTTCTCTGGCTTCCCAAACACAAGCTTTGTTTTGTTTTTTATTTATTTAATCTGATTTAATAAGGCAGTTAGCATTAAATGATAATCTCTTTCTACATAGCATGCTTTGAGTCACAAGTATTGTTTTACAGGAAATTAACATGCATATTCTTACTGTACTTAAAATATTTACTTCCTATCTTAAGGGGAGAACCAAAAATAGTGAATACAAAGGAAAAACCCAGAAGTTAACCGACAGGTTGGTTGAAAACTGAGCAAACAAAATGAAATTATATGAAAGTTATCACTAACTGTTCACAAACCTTATCACAACCGTTTGTCAAGAGAAAAAGTATTAGCATCAAAGTGGGGGAGCATAGTTTGTTTCTAAATACGAGTCTTACAAGTCAAAATATAACCCAGCAACTGACAGAGGTATGAAAAAACTCCCGAGAGATGTAGCTAAGCTGACCAAAACCATGGTGTAGACCCGGCTAGGTCAACAAAACAATTCTTCCATGACAATGAAGAGCACTTTTTAATGAGGCTCTCACAACTGGGTGTAGGTCGGGCTGTCATTGGGAAACATATCCCTAGCGGTGAAGTGCATGCGGTACTGTGGTGGACCAGGAACATGTGAGGAATGTGGGAGGGGAGTTTGGGATGGGCCTGGAAAGCAGTTCTGAATGGGCTGCAGGGGGAGATGAGCACAGATGTGTTCTTCCTGCAGTGCAATCAGGGACCTCACTATGTCAGTGTGGTCCTTGAGCAGCTGTATCATCTGCTCTTGCCCATTTCCTCTTCTGACTATCCATTCTCAGTTTATCATTGATAGTGAGCAGAGAGCTTGGAAAGAGGATATCAGCACCATCAGATGAATGTAGCATCTCCCTGACTAAGTCTTCCCTACTTCACCTCATTTGTCTCATCATCAGACAGAGCTGCTCAGCCAGTGTGCAGGAGCAGGCTCTCAAGGCCACATCTACAGAAGCTAAAGAAATGACAGAGGCACTGTTGTGAGTGCACTCACAGCCTTCATTCATACAAATTACATAAACCACTTTCTCAATTTCCCTTGGCAAGCACACAGCATGGTGAGAGCCTTAGCCATGGTGAGCTGGGCACGAGAGGGATGGGGTAAGATAGGACAAAGCATGGGGCGGGGGTGTCTCAATGATTCCCTGCTAAGCACCAAGGGACACTATTCTGAATATTGGCGCAATTTTCCATAGGCAGGGGTGATAGAAGCGGATATCTCGCTCTTGAGGGTAACTGAGGATGCGAGGGTACAGCTCCTGTATGCATGCAGCTGCAGACCAGGTCCATATGCTGCTAGCCTGCATGCTGCTTTGGTCCCTGCAGATGTAATTACTTATTGGCGAGGCAAAGTTTCCTTCCAAGGGGGAAGGAACAAGGCAGCTGTCACAAGGAGTCTTCGGCAGAGGATTGCCGAATACCTCCTCGAAAGTTTCCTAGAGATTAGTATGGAGCATTCCCGGGACATCCCAGTGTGCATCAACAATCCTTTCTGTAGGGCTCCCTCTGTCTAGCTAGACAGGGAAATGAGAGGCAGACGTATGAAGTCCTACTGTTGATTACACTGGTCTACAATTTTTGAGAAGTCGTCTGCTTCAGAGATAAAATGTGCTATTTATTATGTATTTTGATGTGCTGAATTCAAATATGACAATTAAAACAACTGATTGGCTACTGTTTCTAAGATATTTAAGTTTTTACATTTTATGTCTATGTATATTGTGTAGATAGTAGAGTTTTAATCATAAATTGTAAACCTAGGTCTTTTCATGTGTTTATGGTCGCTAGGTCTTTTCATGTGTTTATGGTCGCTTTACATGATATTTCACCTGTCCTGTTTATGTAACACTTTAAAAATCAGCAAAAGGGTTATATAAATAAAATTTATTATGAAACAAAAAGGCAAAAAACTATTCTGTACATAGTTTAGTCCTATTCAGTGTCTACTCGGCGCTTCTTGGCTTCATTAAATTGTATTCATTAAATGGAGCATCTCTTGTCACTGTCCAGCAGTAGTCTGCAAGCATTGATGGGCTCCATTTGCCCTGATAGCGTTTCTCCATTGTTGCAATGTCCTAGTGAAATCGCTCGCCGTGCTCCTTGCTCACTGTTCCGCAGTTCGGTGGAAAAAACTCTAGATGAGAGTGCAAAAAATGTATCTTTAGTGACATGTTGCAACCAAGGCTTTTGTATACCTTGAGGAGGTTTTCCACCAACAACCTGTAGTTGTCTGCCTTGTTGTTTCCGAGAAAATGTATTGCCACTAACTGGAAGGCTTTCCATGCCGTCTTTTCCTTGCCACGCAGTGCATGGTCAAATGCATCATCTCGAAGAAGTTCACGAATCTGAGGACCAACAAAGACACCTTCCTTTATCTTAGCTTCACTTAACCTTGGAAACTTTCCACAGAGGTACTTGAAAGCTGGTTGCGTTTTGTCAATGGCCTTGACAAAGTTCTTCATCAGACCCAGCTTGATGTGTAAGGGTGGTAACAAAATCTTCCTTGATTCAACAGGTGGTGGATGCTGAACACTTTTCCTCCCAGGCTCCAATGACTGTCGGAGTGGCCAATCTTTCTTGATGTAGTGGGAATCTCTTGCACGACTATCCCATTCGCAGAGAAAACAGCAGTACTTTGTGTATCCAGTCTACAGACCACGCAAGAGAGCAACAACCTTCAAATCGCCACAAAGCTGCCACTGATGTTGGTCAGAGTTTATGCACCTCAAAAGTTGTTTCATGTTGTCATAGGTTTCCTTCATATGGACTGCGTAACCAACTGGAATTGATGGCAAAACATTGCCATTATGCAGTAAAACAGCTTTAAGACTCGTCTTCGATGAATCAATGAACAGTCTCCACTCATCTGGATCGTGAACGATGCTGAGGGCTGCCATCACACCATCGATGTTGTTGCAGGCTACAAGATCACCTTCCATGAAGAAGAATGGGACAAGATCCTTTTGACATCACCTGCCAGCAGATTCCACTGCTGTAGTCTGGAGCCCAACAGCTCTGCCTTACTCTTGGGTAGTTCCAAATCCCTGACAAGATCATTCAGTTCACCTTGTGTTATGAGGTGTGGTTCAGAGGAGGAGGATGGGAGAAAATGTGGGTCCTGTGACATTGATGGTTCAGGACCAGAAGTTTCATCCTCTTCCTCATCTGACTCGAGTGAGAATGATTCTGGTGCATCAGGAACCGGCAGTCCTTCTCCGTGGGGTACTGGGCGTATAGCTGATGGAATGTTTGGATAATGCACAGTCCACTTTTTCTTCTTTGACACACCTTTCCCAACTGGAGGCATCATGCAGAAGTAACAATTGCTGGTATGATCTGTTGGCTCTCTCCAAATCATTGGCACTGCAAAAGGCATAGATTTCCTTTTCCTTTTCAACCACTGGCGAAAATTTGTTGCACAAGTGTTGCAGCATATGTGTGGGGCCCACCTCTTGTCCTGATCTCCAATTTTGCAGCCAAAATAAAGGTGATAGGCTTTCTTAACCATAGTGGTTATACTGCGCTTTTGTGATGCAGAAGTCACTTCACCACAAACATGGCAGAAGTTATCTGCACTGTTCACACAAGTACGAGGCATCTCTGCTCACTTTGGCTAAACAGAAATGTGTCCCTTTGCAAAATCAAACACTGACAAATAAGAGCACGACACTGTATGATTTCTAGAGCGGATATAGGGCAATTTGTTCAGCAGAGTGATGTAAGCTTCGTTATGATTGCATCATCCATGACTTCTAGGAATAACATGATGCAATTCAGATCATGTATGACACAATACCAGCTTCAGATTGTATCATTCATTGTTTTGCCTAAAAAGCAAGTACTGTCCAAACCCAGTCATAGATTTATTCATAGATCCAGTCAAAGATGTATTTTAGTCATTTTTGGTTTAAATTGAGATCCCTTCCCTTTATAACTCACTTATCCTCCGCCATTCCCAAGTCAAGGGTCGTATATACTGACCCAATAGCATATCTTGAAAACTAGAGCCAATCAACAATTTTAAGCATCATTTTCATTCTCAGTGACCCAGAATTAATAAAGTTTGACTACATTTATTTCAGAAGCATTTTGGCTGTAGAGCAGTGTTATTTCTATCCCTCTCCTACCCTGGAAAAAAAATAGCTCTACCTCATTTCTCCCTGCAGTATCGACGCATGAGTACTTATTGGAGCTCCCTTCCCTTGTACCAGGCGCGCCAGAGTTAAAATCAGCTCCTGGCTCTCCATGCCACCGGACAACTGTTGCCTGTCCCTGATCTTCCGCCAACTCCACTTTGTCCCCTACCTTCACTCCACTGGCCGCTACCTCTAGCCCCCCAAAAGTATCCACGAGGCTCTCAGTGGTGGATGTGGGGTCGCCGAAGATTACATGCAGTTCCTTGTAGAAGTGGCATGTCTTTGGCAATGCACCAGACTGACGATTAGTCTCCCTTGCCTTCTGGTATGCCTCATAGGCGCCGACTCCTGCTCCCGCCGGTGGGTGCTCGACCTCCCTCTGCACCGGCCCCGCCCCGACCCCACCCCTTCGGTGAGGCCCCGCCCTTGCCCGCCCCCATTCCAACCCTTTCCCCAAAATCCCCACCCCCTCCCTACCCCAAATCCCCGCCCCAGCCCCGCCTCCTCCCCTGAGCATGCTACGTTCCCGCTCCTCCCCACCCCTCACAGAGCGGCCAAACAGTTGTTTGGCAGCAGCCGGGCGGGAAGCGCTGGCAGGTAGGCGGGGGAGCAGGGACGCGGCGTGCTCAGGGGAGGAGGCAGCGGGGGGGAGGGGAGCTTGGCTACCGGTGGGTGCAGCACACCCACTAATTTTTCCCCGTGGGTGTTCCAGCCCCAGAGCACCCATGGAGTCGGCGCCTATGTGCCTGCCTCAGCTCCTTGATCTTGGCATGGCACTTGTGTGCCTCTCGTACCCCTTCAGCTCTATGCCACAAGCAATCTGACTGTAGGTATCAAAGTTCCTATGGCTGGAGTGGAGCTGCGACTACACAGCCTCCTCTCCCAGCAGAACCAACAACTCCAATGTACTCCAGGCAGGAGCGTTTTTGCTGCAGGGAGTTGCCATGGTCAGCTGGAAAGATGCTATTTGAGCTATTGATGCTGAACAAACAGGAAGAGGAATTTCAAAAATTCCCAGGGCTTTAAAGGGGGAGGGATGCATGCCTGTGTAACTGACCTCCACTGCCCTGCAGCCAAAGTGGTGACCAGAGCAGTCATGATTGGCATTGTGGGACACCTCTTGGAGGCCAAATTAGGGTGACATAAGCAATGCAATTTCTAAAATGACACCGCGTTGTTCTCACTTCATCGCCTCTCATCCAGGTGGTTTTATTATGTCGGCACAGCAAGAGAGTTAAATTGACGGGAGGAGCATTGCACTGTGTAGACATCCACTATTTAATCAACAAAACTGTGTAGTGTAGACATGGCCTTAGAGAAGGGAGAAACAGGGCAGCTGCCGTCTGAGAATTGAAGACTGGTGAAAAGAGAGTAAAGTCAGCTATGAGCACCGAGCTTCCAGCCATCCCCAGCACAGCCGCAGGGCAGCCCTAACTATAATCCTCTTCTATCTACCAGTGGCTATGATCCCACTCAGTCTTTCCTCAGCCACTTCTTACTCACTGGGTTAGGGGAAACTCAACACCCTCAAGATCAGCAGAGCTGTAGTAAAGAGACATAGAACGAGTTTGTTTCCATTGCCAGATTAAAGAACTGCTGGAAAGGGATTAGATATGGGCCTCATCAGCAGAGAGAAAAAAAAGAAACAGAACTCAAGTCCAGCGTTCCTGACTGTTGACCAGTCCAGAGCTCCGTAGCAGCCGTGTCCACCTTGGAGCTAAATTAAAAAAAAAAAAAAAAAAAAACATTTTTCAAGGTGACCAGGAATGATCATCCTCATCATGACCGACTTTTCTAGAAGTGAGGCCAGCAGCTCCAAGTTTAATATTTTAGTAGTTCTTCGATTTAATAGAAATATTTCAGTTACCAAGGTCTTCATAAATCAGATACTACAAAAAGATCAAGCAACTTCAAGAACTGTGTAGTGCCCAAAACAAGTTAAAACAAAATTCCCTCCACCATCTTCCTGATACGATGTTCAACCTCAAAAATGTAACTAAAAAAGAAGTTACTTATGTGAAGAAACTATTTAGATCTCAACTAGACATTCTAGTTAAAGACATTCAAAAAAGCAATCAAGGGACATCTTTACAACTAGTCACTTCAGCTAGCTCCGGAGAAAATTTTTTGTTCAAATTTGTCAACTGTTAATACATGCCTAAGATTCTTTTTTAAGCAGACCCCCTCAGCAACCTTAATCACATGGCATCCTCCCCTCCCCAACCACAACAGTACTAGTTGAAATACTCTGTCCAATAAGATGGAAAGTATTATGTCAAGAGTCCTGGGGTGCCTTCTCAATTAAGTCTTCACGGTGTACATTTACCCACCTTTTTGGTATATGGATCTCCACTAGGCTAGAAAACTATCAGAACACAAATGATAGAGGCTACATAACAAGCTCTATTTTAAAATATGCATAGTGCCTCTCCATAGCACTGAAATTTTCTATCAAGAATCATGTTTAAAACATGGATCTCTAAGAGAAAGCTTAAACAGTTTGAAAATCTAGTGTAGACAAGTATATAGTTAGCGAAGACTAAAACATGGAATGGTCAGCCGACACAAGGAAGCGAGTATTAAAGAGACCGAAACAAACCGCTCCTCTTTCTAGTGTATATTCTGATTCAGTTAAATCTTTTAAGTCATAAAAGTCTAAATTACTACCTGAAACTCAGGTTTGCAAACAGAAAAGTGTTCAAGTTTATACAACCTCTAGCTCATCCCTCAACAAATCCATTACTCCCCATTCATTATAGCTTACAATTGTCGGAGAAAAACTGAGTTCTCTGCTTCCACACTATGGAACAATAAGACTCCACTTAGCATTTACTAGGGGAAAAAAGTTTCAAAACAAAGGTCAATCAGTATAGCTTGGAAAGCTGAACCTCTTTGTCCCATCTGTTTTTATAAGGAGAAGGTGGTAACATCCTGGAAGTTTGCACAGAGTAACCCTTTACACCAGTCATGAATTTTATTCATTAAGAAATTACAGACAGAAATTAGAGCCTAATATTTCTACTTAAGAGTAACAAGAAGTCAAAAGTTGAGGTGGGGAGAGACATGCAAAAAATGAGTTAGGAGGAAAGGGATTCTGAAAAATCAAAAATGAAAATAAAAAGATACTAACTTTAGACATTCTACTATGCTGTACCCACATCTTGGCACACATTCTTTGTGTGCTCCTATCACGCAGAAGTATTTTTATTACTCACCGCATTTCTAATGAAAAAGCATGAATGACATACTAGTTGTTTATTCAAGCAGCTGAAGACGACACTGGATAAGCCCTTTTAACAGCTGAAATTCTCATATAATTCTTTGCCAATTACATGTTTATCCTAGGTGGTAGCTGTAATTAATTTGTCTGTTGTTTCAAATGCAAATGGCATGCTATCAAGAATGAAGTACCATAGGTACTAAAATCAACCTCACAGATACTCCAGAGCACTCTCCTTCCACCCAACTCCTCCATTATTCAAAATTGTAAATTGCAAACGGATTAATAAAAAAGTCATTGTGAATAAACTAGAAAAAAAATCACTTGAAGTTAAGAAGAAGGTAGAAATGTGTTTATGTACTTCTGGTGTTTCTGTGGTATATGAGAACTGCACCAACAGTTCCCCACCCAAAACATTTCTCTTGGCTGGTGAAGCTAAACCCTAAAGGAGGAAGTAAGAAGAAACGGAAAACCTAGGCAGTAATTCTGTCACAAGACCACACGACATACAATAGATGCTGAGTGTTGACACAGCCAACAATTTGCGGAGTCAGTCTGACTGAGCTGAATCTTGGCCTCCTACAATTTCTATGGCTGTCAAGCTATTAAAAAAAATTAATCACCATTATCACGATTAATCGTGCTGTTAATACTATTTATATAAATATTTTTGGATTTTTCTCACATTTTCAAATATTTTAATTACAACACAGAATACCAAGTGTACTGTGCTCATTTCATATTTATTATAAATATTTTCACTGTAAAAAGAAATAGTATTTTTCAATTCACTTAATACAAGTACTGTAGTGCAATCTCTTTCATGAAAGTTGAATTTACAAATGTAGAATTGTGTACAAAAGATAACTGCATTCAAAAATATAAACAAATGTAAAACTTTAGAGCAGTGTTGCTCAAACTGGGGTTGCCGATTGTGTAGGGAAAGCACCTGGCAGGCCTGGCCGGTTTGTTTACCTGCCCCGTCCACAGGTCCAGCCGATTGCGGCTCCCACTGGCCGTGGTTCGCTGCTCCAGGCCAATGGGGGCTGCTGGAAGCAGCGGCCAGTAAGTCCCTCAGCCCACGCCGCTTCCAGCAGCTCCCATTGGCCTGGAGCAGCGAACCGCGGCCAGCAGGAGCCGCGATCAGCGGAACCTGCGGATGGGGCAGGTAAACAAACCGGCCCAGCCCGCCACGGGCTTTCCCTACACAAGCGGCGACCCCAGTTTGAGAAACACTGCTTTAGAGCCTAAAAGTCCTCTCAGTCCTACTTCTTGTTCAGCCAATCACTCAGACAAACAAGTTTGTTTACATTTGCAGGAGACAACGCTGCCCACTTCTTGTTTACAATGTCACCTGAAAGTGAGAACAGGCATTCGAATGGCACTGTTGTAACCGGCGTCGCAAGATATTTACATGCCAGATGCGCTAAAGATTCATATGTCCCTTCATGCTTCAACCTCCATTCCAGGGGACATGCATCCATGCTGACAACGGGTTCTTCTCTATAACGATCCAAAGCAGTGCAAACTGATGCATATTCATTTTCATCATCTCAGTCAGATGCCACCAGTAAAAAGCTGATTTTCTTTTTTGATGGTTTGAGTCCTGTAGTTTTCGCATTGGAGTGTTGCTCTTTTAAGACTTCTGAAAGCATGTCCCTCTCAGATTTTGGAAGGCACTTCAGATTCTTAAACCATGGGTTAAGTGCTGTAGTTATCTTTAGAAATCTCACGTTGGTACCTTCTTTGCATTTTGTCAAATCTGCAGTGAAAGTGTTCTTAAAACAAACATGCTGGGTCATCATCTGAGACTGCTAGAACATGAAATATATTATGGGAGAATGCTGGTAAAACACAGAACAGGAGACATAATTTTCCCCCAAGGAGTTCAGTCACAAATTTAATTAACACTTTTTTTTTTTTAAACATGCATTATCAGCATGGAAGCATGTCCTCTGGAATGGTGACCAAAGCATGAAGGGGCATATTTAACCTTTAGCATATCTGGCACATAAATACCTTACAATGCCAGCTACAAAAGTGCCATGCAAATGTCTGTTCTCACTTTCAGGTGACGTTGTAAATAAGAAGCTGGCAGCATTATCTCCCATAAACGTAAACAAACTTGTTTCTCTTAGCGATTGGCTGAACAAGACGTAGGACTGAATGGACTTGTATGCTCTGAAGTTTTACATTGTTACGTAACTGCACTCAAAAACAAAACAAAACAAAATCTACATTTGTAAGTCGTGCTTTCATGATAAAGAGATTGCACTACGGCATTTGTCTGAGGTGAATTGAAAAATACTATTTCTTTTGATTATCTTTTTTACAGTGCAAATATTTGTAATAAAAATATAAAGTGAGTACTGTACACTTTGTATTCTGTGTTGTAATTGAAATCAACATATTTGAAAAGGTAAAAAAACCATCCAAAGTATTTAATAAATTTCAATTGGTATTCTATTGTTGAACAGTGAGATTAAAACTGTGATTAAATCACGATTAATTTTTTTTAGTTAATCGTGTAAGTTAACCGCAATTAATCGACAGCCCTAATAATTTCTATTTAAATTTTTGTTCTGAGCAGTAAGCAGAGACAGTGGTTGGACATTCTGCCAAATATTAACTTCATTCTCATGGAAAAGCTTCCTATCAGCCCCTTACTCTAAATTACTTATTCCAGGAAAAAGGCTTAGAAATAGGTTACTTAGTGAGGCTGCAAACATTAATGGGTTGATCCTGCATTTTCTTTGCACTGAGAAATCCCAATGTCTTCAATGGGAGTTTTATGGGGCTCAATCCTGCACTCCTTGTGCAACCAAAAATATACACACTATAAAAATGTGATGTTTGATTCACTCTGCTACTGTGTTTAACATCTGCAGAAAGTAGTTTCATTTACATATAAAAAAAATCAATACAGAATATCAATGAAAAGGTGATCATCATCCTCAACTGCCTGCAATAAGCAATAATCTCCAGCACTCAAAAGGGCCCATCACATATACCTTAACTCAGGCCAGGGTTCCAAAACCTTTTCCCTTGAGGTCCACCTGTACAGCTACAAAAGGCACTGCAGCCCACTATTAACACTTGTTGAGGAAAATCATTAATTTTAATTATTACGTAGATATAAACTATAACACTATAAATGAACAATGTACATTTCCTTTTCATTTTAATTTAAACAATTGTAATGACAGAAATCCCTAGCATTACGCACTCAGAGAAATACTTCAAGATCTTTGAAACTAAACTGTTTCCTAAAACTATACCTTTAAAAAAAAAATTTGAGAGCAAACTGGTTTTCAAACGGGGAAAACAAAGTTTTGTATAAAACTGAATAAGCAACACAATGTTAACAAATTGTTAAGTGCATTCTATTATTTCCTTTTAAAACAAAATAGTTGTCCAACTTTGATTATATTGTGTTTTCAGGGGTTTTTTTAGGGTAAAATCTGAATTTCTGTGATGTGTAAAGTAAAGACCCAACCCCATTATCTACTAATTAGAAAAGAATCAAATACTGTAAATAAAAAAAAAAAAAAACACATAAAAACTTAGTCTTCTTAATGGGATGGATGTGCCTGCTTCTCCTTGCATAGTTTTACCAGCTGGGACATATGTTAGTGAGGCTCAACCTTATCTTCAATTTTTGGCCTTTCAGCCAGCTCGGGTTGCAGGCAGGTAGTAGCTAGGGGCTGTGTGCAGGAAGGAGTGTAGCTCGGGGTGCAGGTGTGGGTGTAACTAGGGGCTGTATGCCAGAAGGGGTGCAGCTCAGGGTATAGGCAAGGGTTGTGTCCAAGGGGGTGTTGCTGCTGCAGGGCCCAACCGTGCGCTCAGTCCCTAGTTGGCACAATGGGTGCAGCCCCACTTCTTGTTCAAGCCAGGCCGAGTGGGGCCATGCCATCCTACATAGTCACTGTGGCCACCAGCATCCAGTGGTTTGCTGGCACCAAGGATTACACTTATACTGGAGGGCATGGCAGCCATTACCCAGCCCACACCAAACATTCCTCTGTGGTCCCCTAGGCAATGGATGTGCCAGATCAGAAATTTTAAGTGATTAGGAAAGTTTGCTTCAAAAACTTAAAGTACCAGTATATGTTCAGCTTCTTACCTCTCTTCTAGAATGACATTGAGTGTTTATTTAAAAAATAGACTAAGAGGTCATTTTGTGGTGCAGCACATGTTCCGTTCATGCAAGTTCTGAAAATAGTGAAGACTGTATCAGCAACAGGTTTCTCTCTCACACAAAAATCACAAAAACCCAGAAACATTTTATGTAGCAGAATTGCTCTTTATGGACCCAATCCTGCAAGCAGACATGTAAGTGCACATCCTTTAGACCATGCAGAGTTCAAAAGAATCCAACTGGAGTCAGTGCTAGTTGCAGATCCAAATGCATAACTGGTTAGTATATAACTAAAGCAACTATACTTTTCTGTTTTATTTAGATTTAATGACAAATGACTAGTTGATTGTAGGGACTATAACCAGACAGAGCAAGTATACTGAGCACACAGTCTTTTTTAATTTGATATGACAATTGACATTACACAAACATCTAGTCTTCGACTGCAATTTCTCAATACAATAAGATTTTATCCTCTATAGAGATTTTCCAGACTTTTTAAGAAGTGGATTAATTGTTTAATTAGTCGGACTAAAATGAATATATTTTACCTTACTGCATCCATTTTAATCAAGCTAAGTACACAAAACTATAATTCATCACGTTAGCATCGAGATGCTAGGACAACAGCCAGGAACTTCTAAATTAGTACTGAATTTGCCTGATCAGCCCATTCTACTCAGGATAGTTGGGGAAAATGTAGCATTTTTATGAAATAACTTTCCTGCACTGAGCCATTGTTACAAACTCCATGTGACTTTTTAAATTATAGATCATTCCATTTTTAAGCAAAACCCACATACTTTCTGTATCTGTTTACCACAATCTAACAAACAGCACTAAGTTTATCCTTCTATTTATAGTGAAGATATTTCCTCTTATTCCAACACTCATAATATACTTGCACAACTTCTGACTGTGTTAATGTCAGTTAAAATTAAGGTATGTCTTCACTGCAGAGTTAACTTGTAGTGTTACTCAAATGTTGCCCTTAACCTCCCTACCATCTACACACAAAACATTCTCACCTGAGTTTGGTTGTACTTTCAACTTGGGCCTTAGCTGGTCTGTCCTGTGGTATAAGCAAAAGGCCAAGTCAAGCTTTCACTCAGGCTGGGAATCCACAGAGTCCTGGGCCCATACAAAATTTTTGTCTGCATCCAATCCACAATCCACCAATATGGTCTGCGGATATCCACATCCATGGATGCAGACAGCCACAGATATAAAGCGGATGTCCATAGATTTGCAGGGCTCTAGTAATCCATCCACTTTGCAGTGAGAAAGCAGATTAAACCTTTCCAGTGCTGGTAGTTTTCCAATACTTTCCATAATTTCCCGTGTCTCAAGGAAGACCGGCACCTTCTTCCATAATTCACAAGGAAAGACTCATAGAGCAGCTCAGCTAACTGCAGCACAAAGAAAATGGAATATGGCCTCAGGAGTCCTAGCGATTCACTGGTGCTTCATTCGCCCATGTGAACACTAACTTAAATGTAGCCTTGCAGTGTGGCTGCTCACATCCATGCTAGGCTAACAAAGGTACTCAGACCCAGATCCTAATCACCTAAGTTAGTCCTACTGTGAAGACTTAGTGGGATGTCTACACTTCCATTGAAGGTGTGAATACAGCGCACATAGGCATACTTGAGCAAGATTGAATCCAGCTATTTTAGAGACCAGTAACAATCAAGCCACAACAGCACAGGCTCTACACGCATGCCCATGACCCTGGGTACATACCAGGTGGCTAGCCCACGCTGCAGTAGCATCACTGCTATTGGTACTCACACTAGCTAGATTAAAGTAGACATGCTTACATGTGCTGTAATCTCACACGCTCAACTGCAGTGTAGACATACCCTTTATAGTCAATGAACTTCCCTGTGCCACAGATCACTCCTATACAAGATTCACACAGAGCTTGATTCTGCAAATTTCAAGTCGAAGGGAGCTTTGCCATTGATTTTTTAAATGGAAGCAGGTTCAGATCCATGAGTCTACATTATGGGGTGTTTGAATGCTTTATGTATTACATGCTTTTTTATTATCATCGCCTACAGGTGATATGATGTTATTGACTTATTTTTCTGTGGTACTCAATGGAGACCACAATTGTTTAGTGATAACCAGCATGGGTTTCAGTGTGAGGTTGTAGGCAAACTCTCACAGTAAAATAATAAACAAAACCACCATATGACGTGGGGGCAAACCAGTTTACACAAAATAATAACTCCATATCTGACCTCCTAGGGCATGTCAACACTACAATGGTTCATGTCCACACTACCCTCCTCAACAGGAGCGCTTCCACTGACTTAAGAGGGGCAGTGTGGTGGGCGGAGAGCCTGGGCTCTCAGCTTCATGCGCAGCTCCCCCCACCCTCATCCTCCCAGGAGCACAGGAGGCAGCCCATCTGGAAGCAGCCCTGACCCTGGAAGCCACTGGGGCTCCCAGTGGGGAGCTAGGACCTCAGGCAGCAGCCAAGATCTAGCTAGAGCCCCCCCACACCCTCCCTGTGGTAACAGCCTGAGCTGTGAGCCAGGTTTTCTTGTCAAGTTCAAGGCTCCAACAGGGAACTGTGAACTTGACAAGAATGACAGCCAACATCAGATGCAAGTAACCCACAGTGTCTCCACCAGTGGTTCCCAAACTGTGTGGCATGCCCCCCCCACAGGGGCACAGAAGAGCATGGGGGGGGGCCCCCCCAAGGCCTGTCCCTCCCCCAGCTCCACTCTGGCCCCAACCGCAGTTCTGCTCCATTCTCAACCCCAGACAGAGCTCCTCTCTGCCCCCAGCCCAGTTCTGCCCTCATTCCCTCTCCACCCCTAGGCCACCTCTGCCTCTAGCCTCAGCTCCGCCCCCATTCCCAGTTGTGCCCCCAACTCTGCAATAAGCCCAAGCTCCTCTGCTGAGCTAACTGTGTACTAATGAAGGAGGGCGTGCAGACAGATTACATTACTGGTAAAGGGGATGCAAGACAGGAAAAGTTTGGGCACCACTGATCTACACGGATACTGCATCACCCTAACTACACCGACATAATGTCTCTCATAGAGGTTGAGTTATGATGTCGATGTAGCAGGGCACTTACATCAGCAGGAGGAAAGCTGAAGTGTGGACACTGACATAATTAGGTCGACAAATGGCTTTACGTAGACCTAACTCTGTAGTGTAGACCAGGCCTTAGTCCTTATCCTGGAAAGAAACCTACACAACACCACCTTAAAAAGACAGGACTGGGAGCTTAAATTCATAACTTCACTGGTCACTAAAAATCATTAAAGACACTGTTATAATAAATCCTATATTCAATCTGTAGGACAAAGAAGGATTAGTGGATTACAGCTGCAGAGGTACAGTCCATTTCCCCTTGAATGGTCTCTTGCAACATGTTTTAACCCCTTATGCTAAACAATCTGTTCCACCTTGTTCAAGTACATTTCCCAGACCTAAGGAAAAGCTCTGTGTAGCTCAAAACCTTCTCTCTCTCTCATCAACAGAAGTTGGTCCAATAAAATACATTACCTCACCCACCTTATCTCTTTGATAGTGCACAGTGTTAATATACAACTATATTCTGTCTGGAATCTGTAAAATATTACATACATTTAAAAACAAAAACAAAAAACTGAGTATTAGTTTGACTAACTCTACTTCTCAGCTTTCACTCCTGGGATGTCTCATTTCACTAGTTCTTCTGTCACCCACAGTCTTCCAAGCTATAAAGGCCTTCCATTCCATTAGCGTTTATTTTATTTTTTATGATAAAAATGGAAGGCCTTTATAGCTTGGAAGACTGTGGGTGACAGAAGAACTAGTGAAATGAGACATCCCAGGAGTGAAAGCTGAGAAGTAGAGTTAGTCAAACTAATACTCAGTTTTTTGTTTTTAAATGTAAGTAAGTTCACTGACTAACACTTTAGAGAAAGGACATTGTTAAAATATTACAGTGTTTTTAGATCACATGCTGTTAACACTTCATCCAATACTCTTTATTCTACTCACTATTAAATGCTTGTGGTGGTGGGTAGGGGTGAAATATGATTCTCTGAAAGTGAGAATAACTGCACATAAGTGAACCATCCCAGTAAGGGAAATGGGGGTTTATCCGAACACAACAAACCTCCTTTTCCCCCTCCCCCGCAATTATTTCCTCTTCTCATGAGACAAAGAAGGAATGTTACCACCAAAGGTGAAAATGTTTCTCAAATGTAAAGGCAATTCGATTGCTGCCTGTATTTATCTTAGGACTAGTCTATGTTCAGTTTTTGTACCAATGCAATGCTAGAAAAAGTTTGCTGATATAGTTACACTTGCAAATCCTTCCAGGGTATTCACAGCTTGTAAAGTCAAAAACTGCTTTCTACCAATTTGGTTAAACTAGTGAAAGAAATTGAACGTGTACCAGACCTCAGACTATGGATGAAATCTCTTGAACTGTCTAGTTTATTCATTCCAGGTCATCCTCTACAACTCCATGTCCAGGTGATTCAGGAAAGTCTCCCACAAGAAAAGGTTGTTTGGAAGGACTGATTGGAGATCAGGAATAAAACTGCATAAATCCTAAAGTCACAAAACTTTTGGTTTGCTATGCACTTTTGCATATTTTATATTAAAAGAAAGATTCTTTTGAGACCCCCTTCTGGGACTGCCTATTAGGAAAGCAGAACCATTAGTTTAATTCATAGCTCACCTGATTTCTTTAAGATTTGTATTTTCATAGGCATGTAATCTCTAAATTTATAGAATATGAAGGACAGTAATTTAGTGTTTTAGTGCTTCTACCATTGTATTCAGTTCATTTTTATGGGGATATGTTATTTAGTCCCCTTTCCTCTCCCCACATTCCAAATCTTTCTTGTAACTTTGCCTTGAAAAATCTCTCCTCAAAATCAGGACTGAAAAAAAAAAAAAAAAAATTTGTGGGCATTGCTACAATACCATTCTTACTGTAGTTTACCATTGTAAATAAAATAAAAACTAAGGAATAAGGGAGAGATGATATATCAGTTCTAAACTGAGCAATAGAAGATATGAACTATTATTTTAATGGAAATTAAGATACTGAAGTAAAGAAAACCCAATAATTTTATTTGAATGTGTGGTATTAACAAGTGATTAGCCCTACTGTTCGCCATATTAACAGCAGCCGTTAATCCTTTCCCCCCAAAAATTAAATACAGTAACTTTTTTGAATTGAGGGTCTAATTCAGCAGTGGATAGTCTGGTTATGACTTAACTGCATTCTCTATTCTCTTTACTGCACCTGCTGCAGCTGGGAAGTCTATATCCACATTCCTTCACAAGATTAAATCTGCATGCTAGCATTCATTGTAGTGATCTTAGCCAAATAGAAAAAGCCATTTTAAATATACCAGCTGTTCAGTCCTAGAAGTTCACTGTTAGCTCAAGATTAAAAAATGGCACCACACATTTGAATTTTGGTGTTGCCATATTTCCCTTTCATGTTGGCTTTTGCCCCCTAAATAAAGATATACTTAAAAGAAAAAGAATAGAGTGCTAATGATCACATATAGCCACATGTTTCACAAAACTATCCTCAGGCCTAAAATTATACTAGCATGAATAGAGATGTAGAGAAAACATCACAGAAAATAATCATTCCAAGAAGAAAGGATTTCTTTTTCCTCTTAAGAGAAAACTGAAGGTGATGAAGGCGTAGGTCCTGATCCAAACCCCACTAAAGGCAAAGGGAGTCCTTTCCATCTACTTCAAATGGACTTTGGATCAGACTCCCTGCACCGCAGGCTCAAATCCTGGCAGGGTAAAACTTAACCCTTTTTCAACCATCTGAGGTTAGGCTCATGCAGCACCATGATGCTTACTGTACGAAAATTATTTGGATTAGACCTTAACACCATAACTATCTGCTCTCCACGGACATCAAAGACAGCATTATATTTTCCATAAAAGCAGGGATTCACTCAGGTATCCTTGGGCAAGCAAGGGCCAAGTTCTTCTTGTATCGGGGGTAGCCGTGTTAGTCTGTATCTACAAAAATAACAAGGAGTCTGGTGGCACCTTAAAGACTAACAGATTTATTTGGGCATAAGCTTTGAATGCAGATGCATCTGAAGAAGTGAGGTTTTTACCCACGAAAGCTTATGCCCAAATAAATCTGTTAGTCTTTAAGGTGCCACCAGACTCCTTGTTGTTCTTCCTGTAGTATATTAGTCACCCAATCAAGCTTTTAAAAAAAAATAATAATCATTTTTAATGTATTCTGAGACTTACAGGTCAGGCAAGAAATGCCTCTCACTGTTGAAAAACCTGTCTTTTAAGAAGGGGATAAGAAGCAAGGATAATGAAGTTCATGAACTTTCAACACGGATGAATTTTGTCCATTAGATCATCTCAGTTTCCTTGGTTAAATGTTCAATTAATTTAGTTTCCTATCCCCCTTATTTCCTCCTACATTTGTTCAAGAGTTTATTAGCATGATAGCTGACAATATTCAACACTTTCATTAATATTCATGTATTTAGTGGACAAACTTGACTGAGCACATTCTTGACAGATATTGTCAGGTATTTCCTCTTCTTTAGCACACAATCCAGGCAGAGTGAGCCATCTTTTTCCAAATTTGTTTACATGATGTGCTATATACAGTGAAGTTATTTCCCTTTCAAGTTTCACCTGCCTTACATAAATGACCATGGTCTTTTGATTCTTTCATAAACCCATTACATCCATCTTCTGAGACTATTTGTAGTAGCTACCCATCTCCAAGGGATAGCTTAAAAATTAAAGCTATCAGTTGTATTTTGTACTTAAAAAATAAAATGGGAATTAATGACTGGCACACGATTTGAAGGAGACAGTCCCAAGATTGGGAGGAAGTGGTTCTTGTGAAAAATGAGGGCTAAACACCTAATATCGGAGCAAACATTGTTTACAGTCAGAAGCTTAAGCACCCAACAGCCAGCAACAGCTTTTTTAAAAAGAGCAGTCTCGTAGCTTTCTGCAAGTTAATCAGCATGTGATGGGACAGCACCTTATTACAGTGTAATAGCTATCTCTGCATTATAGGAGTGCTCATACGGACCTAAAGGATCAGATGTCTTCAGCATTCCATTAACTTCCACATTGCTTTGGCTCATCGCTTCAGAGCAACATAAAATGTGTATGAATAGATGGAGGCTAGATAATGAGATTTTATTTATCCAAAACAGTGTTCCCCAAACTTGGGACGCCGCTTGTGTAGGGAAAGCTCCCAGCGGGCCGGGCCGATTTGTTTACCTGCCCCGTCTGCAGGTTCCGCCGATCGCGGCTCCCACTGGCCGCGGTTCGCAGCTCCAGGCCAATGGGAGCTTCTGGAAGTGGCGGCTCGGCCCGCGCCGCGATCGGCAGAACCTGCGGATGGGGCAAGTAAACAAACCGGCCCGGCCCGCCAGGGGCTTTCCCTACACAAGCGGCATCCCAAATTTGGGAAACACTGATCTAAAAATCAAATTTTGATTAGCAACAATTAGATTTTTTCATATTTCCTAAATCTACTATGTATGTATCAACTATCAAAGGGAGGACAAAAATCAGCTGTGACTATTCTGAATTCAATTTGTACAGCATACAAGCTATTTTAAAAAAATAGTAATATTTAATATATAGTATTTAAATGATCAAGAATAGATGAAATTTGAGAGTGTACTTAGATCTAAGGTTTCAAATTCTACTGTTTATTTAAGGCTAATTAGTTTGGAATGCATGGGGAAGTAGAGAGTAGAAGAGAACAAATTCTAAACTATTTAACTGATTCACTTTAGAAAAAACACCATAAGCTGGGCAATATTTGGTGACCCATATTAAACTTCAGGTTCTGCTTGAATTCATGGCCCCTCCTGCAAACCAGGAATGAAAACAGGGAAAAGATAACAAGTACTGCCATCTACGAACACACCTAGCTAATCTAATATGTTAACAGCAAAGCGAGTCAATTAACACTACCCAAATCTTGCCAAGAAAACTGAAAGCATCCAGGAATAGTATTAATCCTAAACTCAAATGTGAAGGCACAAGATTAAAAAACCCATCCTGCATCAGGATTTGACTCTTTACAAATTATTTCAATGCAGTGGCTGCTTCTCTGGTCTTGCATATATGATATTTTCAACGTCAACCCCACTGGAAGGCCCAGGAACAAACATCTGTAGTTGTGCCTCACCACATACAAACCATTCTTGTTCATCTTATTCAATTTGTTACACAGAAGTTCACTGCCTGCTTACTTTACACAACTAAGCTGCTTCCTGCCATCTCTGTTCTAGACCACCACTCAAGTTTTCTTTCATCTACCCAACAACAAAAAGGGGGAGGGGGGGAAATAAGAGGGTAAACATAATAAGGTAAGCAGGAAGAAGCATTTTAAAATTCCCCCCCCCCCCACAAAATTTAATCCAGGTATAATGCAAATAGACAACCTTTAACAGTCTCTGAGACAAACCATTATTAAAAAGCTACTTGAAACATTTATCAGTTTTTTTAAAAAATAATGTGCCTTGCCTTATTGCCAAACATCAGTCTGAACTAGAACTTCATCATACTCCTAGCTAGTATGATTTATGGTCTTGGTCCCTATTAGTGCTTGAATCTACAAAATCTACTGTAGATATATGAACAAATGGGTTAGGATTATGTTTTAAGAAGAGTCAATCCAGAACACAAAGTGGTTTATAAAGGATAATTCCAAAATCCTTAGACACATGGTAGACAGTTGTAATATTTGACATAAAAATGGTCATATTCAGCCCTAGTGCATATGACTTACTGAATTTGGACCAGAAATTCTAAATTGCTGTACACATTCTCTTACCTGCATTTCAACATATCAGTTTCTTTTAGTAAAATCTAAGTTCAACGAACAATTTTGAGGGAGTCTTTCTACTATATCAGAAGTAGAGATTCCACTTTCCATAAACACAAAATCCCATCTTGGAAAAACAACTTCACTATTCCAATGTTTCTTCCTCTTACATGGCAAATGCATACGTTTTGTTGTGAAAGCTACCATGTCTCATGATCAGTTGTTTTATAAAAAGGTCAATGTTACTAAAAACTATTTTTAGAAAACACTGGTAAATCCTGTGTTGCCAACATTATATACACACTAGGACAACAGAAACACTGATAAAAAGAAACAAGAATGCCTTAGTATGTTTGCTGTGTTGTTGTAGCCATGCTGGTCCCAGGATATTAGAGAAACAAGGTGGGTGAGGGAATATCTTTTATTGGACCAATTTATGTTGGTGAAAAAGACAAGTCTTCTAGTTTACACAGAAGAAGAGCTTGTCTTTATCTAACAGAAGTTGGTTCAATAAAAGATATTCCCTCACCCACCTGGTCTCTTAAGTATTATAGTTTCCTAGAACATGAAAAAAAGGATTTCACACACTCAAAGTTAAAATATTTTTATTGGTGCACTGTACGTTAATGCAAATTTCAACAAGAATCTGATGTTACTGGAAGATCTCCTTGCAATTTAAGATGACATTGGAGCTCAAATAAAAACATTTCTCATTGAAACAGGAAGTAAGTTTTTTTTTTTAACCTGAACACTTATCAAGTTACATATATTATCTTACAGTACTTTATTATTCTTTTGGACTAAATCCATCAACTTCACTATGCATTTCTCTCTCTCTCTCAACTTCACTGCATATCAATATTCCTTTCAGGTTAATAGGCAGTTATGCCTCAAGACATATTGGGGAATAGTGCTATTGTTAAGAGTTTTTGCATGTAATAATATAATCACCACTCCTGGAATTGGTTATTACTATTCCATTATACCACTGATTTCACTACATACAGATAATGCAGAATGTTCTGTACATAAAGGGCAAGTGAAGTATTTCTAAAACAAAATTAAAAAAAAAATCAAACAGGGTTTGAGATAGATGGTATGTTAATACTTGACATTATTAAACTAGATTAAACTAGATTTAAATTCATGGGTCTGTAAAACTCTAATAGTGTCTGAATGACAAATTTATTAGAAAGAAGATAGTGAGAAACAAAGGGAATATGAGCCTCTACATTATATGGATTTTTTCCCCTCTGGCAGAGTACCCTCTCTTTCATTGCTGACAGATCATTTTAGCATCTGGAAAACTAGCAGAGGGAGGAATTTGTTGTTTGAAACATTCCTTTGGTTGGCAGTTTCAAATGGAGTTTTCGTCTTAAAATGGTCATCAGCAACAATATATTTTAATGTTCTCTGGAAACATTACTTTTGTTGTCATAATCAAAAGTCTAGTCCAGGGGTCGGCAACGTTTGGCACACGGCTCGCCAGGGTAAGCACCCTGGCGGGCCGCACCAGTTTATTTACCTGGTGACGCGGCAGGTTTGGCTGATCGCGGCCCCCACTCGCCGCGGTTCGCCGTCCCAGGCCAATGGGGGCGGCGAGAAGCGGCGCGGGCGAGGGATGTGCTGTCTGCGGTTTCCCGCTGCCCCCATTGGCCCGGGACGGCGAACCGCGGCCAGTGGGGGCCGCGATCGGCCGAACCTGCCACGTCAGCAGGTAAATAAACTGGCCCAGCCCGCCAGGGTGCTTACCCTGGCGAGCCGCGTGCCAAATGTTGCCGACCCCTGGACTAGTCCAACAAAATCCACACCATGGAAAATTTAAAAAAAAAAAAATTCCATTGCTTTAAAAACAAAAACCCACTCATCTGTTGGCATTTAAGCTAACATCTTAGTAACATGCACAAATGCTAGGTCAAGAAATGCCTTTAGACCAAATTAGCTTTCTATAACTATTTTTAACCATGTGATTATAAAAATTGATAATGCAAGCTTTTGAAGGGCAAAATGTAAACCTTAAATAGTTTGGTTAACAAACTAAATTTACAGATTAAAAAAACCAAACATACACACACGCAAACAGTCCTAGCATTATCACTAATCAAGTTGATAGAAGAAACTCAGATGTCTCGGGAGAAAACAGCACAGCTCATTCTACAACACAAGAATGATCTCAGCAACACTGGCTTCTTACTATTGTTAACACATTTTTTCAAAGATAAAAAGAAGCATTGACTGATTTTAGACAATTGAGAATGCAAACAAGGGTTGTTGGTTTTTTTAAGTTAGTATTGGTTCATGTCAAATAAACCATCTCTAACTTTGCATACCCCAAACTGCCAACACAACAAATTTCTTCAAAGAACATGCGCCAAGTTTCAACTCAACATTCCTCTTAATAGACAAAGTAACATTAATTCTTGCCAGAAATGAACTAAACATGAAATTAGGCACATGGATTAGATTTCATCTGAAACATGGCATGTATTAGACTGCGTAACCTGATCTTCTTGGATGGCTAATTTAATCAAAATCTGAATATGGGTTAGCTGAAACAGCACCTCTGAAACTCAGGCAACTCACATCTTCAATTGCCATGACAGAAACGCTCAGGTATCTGGTGTGATCAGTTATTCTGCAATCACTATTCACATGAGTAAATCTTGCGCATAGGGCTGTCTCATTAAGTTTAATAGCTTGGTTTGCATTTAAAGATTACTACTGTTAATTAAGATTGCAGGATCAGAATCAAGCTGTAAAAAATATAATTAGAATTTAAAATATTGAGTTGCAGGAATGAAATTCTGACGAGGCTAGTTAAAGCTGGATTTTTATGCCAAAGACTTGTACAGACAGTAGTATACCAAGCAAACATAAGGCAATGGAAAAAATTACAGACATCTATGAAAGTGTTTAAGGACTTGAAGGATTTTAAGTGGCTTTTTATTCTCTCTCACAGACAATCCAACTTGAGGATTCCATACCAATTGTCTTCCCAAAAGTACAGCCATCTAGAGCAGGAGAGGCCAAACTTACTGACCTGCTGCAATCTTCTCAAGCCAAAAAAAGATATTAAGGAATATAGTTTTCCTTGGAGGATGATAAAACAAAGCCAATACGTCCCCCGCCCCTGCCCCCACCTCCCACACTTCCTTCTTCTCCATCCCACCACAAAAAAGGAAGTGATATACTGGTAAGGACTACAAATATTTTTAAAAAAATACCCAACATCCACTAGCTCAGTGATTAAACCTACTTGTCACAGTGAAAAAATACATGCGCCACCATGCTCGTACACCCATCCAGTGCCCATCCACACAAATAAAGAAGATGAGTATTTTTATATTATTTGATTGCAACATATTGTCTATTTACTTTCTATTGAATACATTTTATGCTTACATCATCTGTCTTGTTTTTCTTACATCTCCTTTCTCTTACCAACTTCACTCCACTTTTCTTTCCCATGACAGTTTCACTTTTCCTCTTTGGAATATATTGTTTCCCCTTTATCTTCTTTCTCCTTCTCTGCATTCCATTCTCTATTTCCTTACCTATAATTTATTTTCTCACTATCATTCTTCTCCTAACTTATCTCAATGATCCCTCTTTGCCTCCTCATGCACTTACCAAGAAATTGGCTTGGAAATTGCCACATATCTAATAGCTAGAGGACTAAAACTACCAGATAAAGGCCAATCTCAAAGACGTGTTGCTATCACTACACCACCAGCATTCATGGGCAACTGAAAAGCTCCAGCCCAAAGCTCCATAGCAAAGAGGATGCTGGGATTCCACACCAGTATATTATCCCAAGTTTCTGCACAGGGCTCCTTCCTTCGGATCAGATTCATCAGATTATCAGATTCATGGTGGCCAGAAAACTTCAAAGAAACAAGCATAACTGATCTAAAAATAGATCACTCGAAAAAATTGCCTGGTTTGCATTTAAAGATTTTAAAATTGCCACTCGAAATAGCAAGAGGGTGTGGAGCAAGAGCAGTGGTGTGGGGCGGTAATCAGTCATCAGGCTGAGCATAGGGATGGTATTTGCGCCTTTGAGTCATCCTGTTGCATGATCACACTGTCTGTGTGGATGGGGTTTGCCTATATGTCATCGTGCTAGAATAGGGATAGGGCACAGTCCAAGGGAGGAAAAAAAAAAAAAAAAGCACAAAGAAAAAGCAACCCCAGAATTCAGCAGAAAACACTCACCCAATCTTTAAAAGATAAGCCCAAACACCACCAAAATCAGCCATGTAAAATAACATGAATGTATTCACTACAGTGAATTACAAATTTAATATTGTTGTGTGTCTTGGAATTGGTTCAACAAGCAACACTTGATATACTTAAACTCAGATACTATCCTAATTTACTGCAATATTAGTTGCTCATTAGTCTTTGGGTTGCTGAGTGACCTTGGGCAAGACACTACAGTGTTGTGTGCCTGAGTTTCCTCATCTATAAATTAAGAATAATGATACTGACCTCCTCTGAGATCTCTTCATGAAAAGCACTATATAATAATTAGTGCTAATTATTATAGTTCTTTGATTTATTTTTCCTACAGTCTTTTTTAGTTATAGTAAACTTAGGTGTTAACTTTAATGAATAGCAGGCAACTCATTTTTAGACAGAAGTATGATTTAAGTTGATTATATCCTTTTAGGATTGGCACCAAATTTAAGTTGTGTAAACTGATTTCTGTTCGTGTGTTTATTTTATTTTTTTTAAGTCACTACTCTTTTTTCACTTTTTTTTTTAAAGAAAAAATTTGCAGATGTTTGTTTTTTAATGCAAACTCAGGCAATGTTCAAAGTGCAAACATTGCACCATTAAAGGTTTGAAAATGAAGCCAACCACAAAAGTGAAAGTGACATCAAGGTCAAACAGCAGGGGTGTTTAAAACTAAACTAATTTTAAAATGTTTTCAATTTTAGTTGTTTAAAAGGTTATTCATTTCCTTTACCTATTCTACGAACAATATTTTTAAATTGATAGTGTCCTTTTAGCCATAAGACAATATTCCTTCTCACGTTTTACAATTAAGTAATACAAAGAGTATTAAGTCAAATTCACTTGGGCTAGAACTATGAATTTAATTTCTTTATATGTAGAGGAGAAAAAAAGACAACAAGAAGGCTGTTGCTGTGCCATTGAAATGTGGCTATATCAATTTCAAGGCTGGAATATAAAGACGAAACTTTCAACTATTTAACACTTGGAAATAGAAAATATTAGAAGTGAACATACTGGAGAGGTGAAAGGGGAGAGGGTTTACAAGAACCTATTTGTTTTATGTGATGGGTTTACAAAAATGGCAACAAACAAAATTAGAGGTATAGAACGGCTTCCGTATGAGTAGAGATTAATAAGACTGGGACTTTTCAGCTTGGAAAAGAGATGACTAAGGGGGGATATGATTGAGATCTATAAAATCATGACTGATGTGGAGAAAGTAAATAAGGAAGTGTTATTTACTCCTTCTCATAACACAAGAACTAGGGGTCACCAAATTAAATAAATAGGCAGCAGGTTTAAAACAAACAAAAGGAAGTATTTTTTTCACACAACACACAGTCAACCTGTGGAACTCTTTGCCAGAGGATGTTGTGAAGGCCAAGACTATAATAGAGTTAAAAAAAGAACTAGATAAATTCATGGAGGATAGCTCCATCAATGGCTGTTAGCCAGGATGGGCAGGGATGGTGTCCCTAGCTTCTGTTTGCCAGTGGCTGGGAATGAGCGACAGGGAATGGATCACTTGATGATTACTTGTTCTGTTCATTCCCTCTGGGGCACCTGGCATTGGCCACTATCGGAAGACAGGACACTAGGCTAGATGGACCTTTGGTCTGACCCAGTATGGCCATTCTTATGTACACTCTTTCTAGCGTTCAGCTTGAAGTATGGGCTGAAGGTATTCTTCAATAAAGTTTTAAAGCGGTGTCTTATCACACTTTTTTACAATAGCTGTATTCCATATTGCCACCCCTTATAGCATACACAAGTGCAAGAAGCTGGACATAAGAGCAGCACTGCTGTACCCCAGGCACTTCTGACCCAGAGATTAAACTTTTCACCCATCCCTAGGAAGGGGATCACTTGATTAGAAACTACAGCAGTGGTCTTACTGGTAGCACCAAAATGCATCCTGTTCCTTCAAAAAGCTCCATATCAGGTGGTAACAAAGGAGAACGGGCGGGAGAGAAGGAGATTAGGAATGCTGGTCTATGCATCACTGAGTGATGATAGAAGCTATCAAGCACTTTCTCTTCCATATTCTTAATGGGGTTGCAGTTACTGGAATCTTATCAGCACCAATAAAATTGGTATTCCTGAGGGAATTCTGCAGCAAAAGATTAAAAATTCTTCACACAATATATTTTAAATTTCTGCACAATTTTACTCATTTTGTCAATAAATAAATGTGGTTCCAGCATGGCAGCAGGGAGCACTGGCCACTGGCTGCACTGAAGTGGGAGATCATCTGAAGCCCCCATCTTCCCCCGGTACAGGAATTAGACAGTGAGGCTGCATCTGACCCTGACCCAGTGCAAGAGCTGTGCCCACCCCAGAAACACCCGGGGGCCCTGCCCATCTGCACAAGGTGCAACAGGTGTGGGTGGGCAGGCTCGGCCAGCAGGATCCAAGTGTGGAGGGGCTTAGTGTGGGGCAAGAGGTTTCTGTGTGGGGCAATCTGGGTGCAGGGGGCTCACTGGGAGATCTGGATGGACAGGAGCTCATGGGGGGGATCCGGGTGCAGGGACAATGGGACTCTGGTTGGGTGAAGTTGGTTGGGGCTCAGCGGGGGGGGTCTGAGTGTGGGGAGATGGGGCTCACTGCTGTGGGGCCTGGGTGTGGGTCTGGGTGCAGCTGGCTGCGGCTCAGTGGGGTGGGGGTATGGCTTGTCAGGGCAAGGTTCGCTGGACATGCTTAACGGGGGAGCTCCAGCTGCTGAGGAGGGGACACTGCATGCTGGGCTCCCGCTTCCCCCCACAATTCCCCTATCCCCTTTTCTTCCCCATCTCATCCCCCTCCCCGACTGCCCCATCCCTCTTCCCTCACTCTATTCCCCTCCCCCTGCCCTATTCCACCTGCCTTCCTTCCACACTGCCTCTTCCCTCCACCCCCTCAACCCCACCTTCCCTCATTTCCCCCGTCCCCCCTTGGGCACTCACTGTTGCACTGAAAACAGGAAGGTTCTCAGCACACAGAAGGGGAGCATGACTGGCACCCAGGAGGTGGCATCCAGCTGCAGAGTCAGTGGAACCAAGACGCAGCCTCCTGATTCAGCTGGGCAGCTCTGCACTTGCAGAAATGAGGGTGGGGAGCCATGGCATGTAACCTAATATGCCCCCCATGCCTCACCTCTGAATGGGGGGCAATCATCCCCCAAGAACTGCACCCCTGGTTGTCCCACTCACCCCACATGGCTTCCCTTTGCTTCCCTGCTGTTTTCTGCAGGGAAGCACAGGAATTCTGTGGGGGCGGGGCGTTTTCTGCAGGCATGCAGTCCCAAAGAATTCCCCCAGGAGTAAATTGGGCTCAAGCAACTCAACATCCTGAAGGACAAGAAGAGGACATCAAATAAGCTTAGGAGATGGAATGAGCTTCCAATTTTAGAAATAGAAAAAAATATATTTGACAGCACACACAATTTGTTTTTTAAGCAACCAGCTTTTATGTGCAACACTATACTTATTAGGCAGTTTAGGTTCAATTTTATCATGCTTTGTGAAGTGGAGGCCAGAGACAGAGTTCCTTCAACACATCTCATAAGTGTGTTTAATGACCTAAATACACATCTAGTCTAGTCATGCCTTCTCACTAGATATACCACAAATCACAGTAGTAAAAAAAAAAAAAAATCCAGAAACATTGAATATTCAGTCTGATCAAGACTGCATATTTTCTTGTGGTTTCACTATTAGACATTTCTTGCTTCTCATCATCCCTCAAAAGTGAAACTAGACCGATGTCAAAACTACCGCAGTAGGTCAACCTATGCTATGAAACTCCAGCTATGTGAATAACGTAGCTGGAATTGACATACCTTAGGTCGAGTTACCACACGGAGGTCGACAGGAGAAAATCTCCCATTGACTTACCTTACTCTTCCCTTTGGGGGTAGAGTACAGGGATCGACTGGAGAGTGATCTGCAGTCGATTTGGCGGGTCTTTACTAGACCCACCAAATCGACTGCAGGTGGATCGATCTCAGAGCGTCGATCCCTGCCATAGTATAGACCAGCCGTAAGTTTTAAGTATTGGTATGCTGGTCAATCACACTAAGTCCCTGAAACTACTAAGCAGGACTGCCTCCTTCCAGTCAGGTGAAATGAGGTAATAATTAAATGCTCGTTTGTTTAGTGACAGGAAAACCACCACACTAAACCGCATGCAAACCTGGTCAGTGAATATGCCATGAAGTCTGAGGACTATGTACACACTACAGCTTAAATCGGTATAAATTATGTCGTTCAAGGGTGTGACTAAGCCACCCCCCAAGCAACGTAAGTTACACCAACCTAAGTGCCAATGCAGACAGCGCTATGTCAGCAAGAGAGTTTCTCGAGCGGACATAAAACTACCACCACTTACGGGGGCTGGAGTAATAAAGTCAAGCTCTCTCCCGTTAGAGCATCTGCACTAGCCGTGCTACAGCGGCACAGCTGGATTGGTGCAGAGTGTAGTGTCGCCATAGACTAAGGGGAATGAGCGCAAAAAGCAGCAAAAACACTACAGAAGCACAAAGTTGTATGTCTACACAGCAACTAGATATCCGCGGCTGACCTGTGCCAGCCGACTCAGGCTTGCACTGTTCCATTGCTGTGTAGACTTCCAGGCTCATGCTGGAGCGTGAGCTCTGGAATCCTCCCACCTCATAGAGTCTGGAGCCCAAGCCTGGAAGTCTAGACAGCAATGAAACAGTCCTGCAGCCCAAGCACCACAAAAAACACAAGTCAGCTTTCACAAGCCAGCCCTGGGTGTCTAGTTTTTGTGTAGACATAGCTTTAGAGAGTGCCAGAGAAATACTTATAGCAAGACCCTGAGGGGAAAAAAGCTAAACTGCTGGCTTTAAAGAGGTTTGCGACAGTAACAAAGAAACTGTCTCCAGCTGTTTGATTCCTACTGTGTTCAGGGAAACAGAACTTTATGTACAAAATAAAGGATATACATAAACAGGACTGCATAAAAGAAATACCTGACTCCATCATTAATTTTTCCTAATAGAAGTAAGTGTGAATTCTGGCTAACCATTTAGGTCAAAAGGGCTAATGGTATAACTGAGATTATCAAATAGATTTGGAAAAATAAATACTATTATAACATTAAAAATTAATATTTAAGTTTATAATACCTATGATTTGCTCAATGCTTTGAAGTGATTAAACAGACCATAATGCATGGAGTCTGGAAAGCACTCTTAAAAAAATCATTACTGAAGACTCCATTGACTTATGAATTTGCTGACTGTGTTCCCAGTCCCAGACACTGGGCCAATTCCTCAGCCCAAGTATATAAAGGGGCTAGAGCAGAAGTAGAATAGACAGTTCACCATAATGCTGGCTTAAGCAGTTAGCAGAGGATTCCCCTGGCATGGAACACAGAGCTGACACTGCTGGCCCTATGTAACCCCCTACACTAGCAGTTGTGATGAGGGCATGGTGGGGTGTGTGGCCATGACACTGTTGTTCTCCAAGGGTCACCAGCGCTTGTAATAGTCCCTCAGCGGTTACTTCAGGGAGGAACAACTTAGAGCACATAAAGCCACCATTTTCCTCATCTTTGCAGAACCGGTGCCAAGCTGGACCTAAGAATCCTTTGTACAATAGGTATATTCACACTACCAAATGCTATGGGCAATAGCATTTGTAGAATCTGCCCCTAAAATAGCACCGCTGAATTTTAAAATTTCTCTTTTAGACATGGAGTTCAAATATGCTCTATGGCAACCTTTGGCACGCAGCCCATCAGGGAAAGCCCCTGGCAGGCCGGGCCGGTTGGTTTACCTGCCACGTCCGCAGGTTCGGCCGATCGCGGCTCCCACCGGCCGCGGTTCACTGTTCCGGGCCAATGGGGGCTGAGGGAAGCGGTGTGGGCCAAGGGATGTGCTGGCCACCTGTTGGCTTGGAACAGCAAACCGTGGCTAGTGGGAGCCGCGATCGGCCGAACCTGTGGACGCGGCAGGTAAACCAACCGGCCTGGCCCGCCAGGGGCTTTCCCTGATGGGCCGTGTGCCAAAGGTTGCCAATCCCTGCTCTAGAATCCTGAAAATTTATAAAAACACCCTCATGGCTTTTTCCTTATCAAAACTGACATATTGTGTAACCAATGGAGAGCATATCCACTGAAGAAGTCATTACTAATGTTACTATCCCTGAAAAAAACATGGTTAGAGAGGGTGTAGTATAGATGCAACAAAAATGAATCCATAATTATCATGACTGAAGGAAAAACCTGCAAGGGACACAAATAGGTAACACCTTATTTAATCTTGGGGCAGTTGGCTGTGTAATTTACACAGCATCAAACATTTTCTAAACTTATAAGTAAGCATGATAGCCCATAAATAGCCCTAGGTGGACACTTAAAACCTAACACAGTGCCAGCAAAACCAAGGTAGGACACGTATGTAGAGCAGCGTGTAACGGTGCATATGGTTTTACTGTCCTCCATACTATGTTTCTAACCCACTAGATCCAGGTTTGTTACCATTCTGAATACACTACTGAGCTTATCTTTTTTCTTGGGCTCTTGAGGTGTGGAAGGGATTAATGTATTTGTTTATATGTTTGTTCCCAGAACTGTGATTATAAGAACCAAGGAGGTTGACATAAGCAGTTGCATCTGAGAGTCCTTGGTTATTTTGATGAATTGAACTTTTGAAGGAGTGCCCTGAAATTGGGATAGGCATTTGTTATCTTCATTTTATAATTCTAAATAAATAAAACCACAATGTATGCCATTACACTTCACAGTATAAAAAAAAAGTGTTTTACCAGTACAGCTTGCTTTCTCTCTCTCTCTCTTTTTTTTTTTTTTTTGTTGTCACAGCCATAGACCATAACATTTTGGGTACAATAATACATTTTCAGTATTAAAATGGACACATGTTCAACCTTACAAGAACTTGGTATTTCATCTGTCTGATTCAATAAGATTTCAAAATATCACTTTTAAGATTTGTACAGGCAACAACATTTGGTGTTCATCATCATAATATACAAATAGAGCTAACAGAATTGACGCGCTCTCACACTCTTCTAGTACAGTATTTGCCTGAAGAACATTTTTGCAAGTGAGATTGCTTGTATTTTTATGCAGCAGCTTTCCTGACACAGAGATGTTCCAATCAGCAATTAGAACAAATATCTGAGAGTTTATTTTCCTTCTATAAAAGTAAAACCAACTTACTAACAAAGTCTGAAAACTATGGCTCTGACTACTACCATAATCTTTTTCCTGCATATTGAACAGGAAACACACTGCAGTGTACACTCTCTGACAACAATGTACAAAATGTGGATCACTTCCAAACACATCACTTCTGACTCTTTGTTGTGCCTTTAAATAATTTTGCCTCACAGCACAATTGTTACTGAAAATGCAGCTTAACTTTTATCAGAACACTACAGTTGCCAAAAGTATTACTATATAGATAACAAACAGTTGGAGATTTGGGATTTTTAAAGAGAACTTTAAAGGTAACTTACCAAAGGTTTGTTACTTCAACTTAAAAGGTTGAAAAAGTAACAAAAGTTTTCAACGCAAGTTAAAAGGACATCATCAAATGTGAAATCTGTTTTTCTTTATAGTCAAAAGGAGTTTAAAATAGGATTGGGCATTACAGACATTCCCAAGCCCCTGACAGTTTTTGTGATTTTACAAATCTGTTTTCTACACATCTCTCTCCCTTGTTGCAATATGTAAAGAACCTTACAGACAAACAGAGAATTGTTCTGAAACTACAGGAAGTGCTCTCTCAAATACACAAGTAAAATGGAAAAAGCCTATAGAAATTCCTGCTCCTCACCTCCAGTCTTTCAATTTCATTTATTAATATTTGGTGGTATTTGTAACAATATTAGGTAAAAAATTCATACAAGCATCTATTTTACATTGATAGTACCCTTTAAAGGCTTGCGTGCAAGTTTCCAAGAGGAAACAAATATATGTGTGTTTGAAAAGTTCAGGTTTTGGAATGGAACGGTGACCTATATTTACAGCGAGTGCAATGTCATCCCCTCAAGCAGAGAAACCAGAAAGTGTGCAGCTCAGATTCCTCAGGATCATCAGAAAAGGGTAATGATTATTGCAAGTTTTGTTAAACACAGCACTAATTCCATTTTAAGCAGCATTTTTTTTTTTTTGCTTTTTTTGTGGGTGGGGAGGGAAGGATATTAAATATGGGCTTAAAGGGGAGAAAGTAAAACAGACAGGAAACCAAATTATTACAGTAGACTCAATTACCGCCCTGTGTTTTTACACACAGGGGCTTGTTCTCCTCAATTTGTTCTTGGAAAATACTCTTTTTTGTGAAGCTTGCGGGGGGAGGATGGGAAGAGAGAGAATGCATCACATATGAAATCAGCAGTGATGAAAGCTGTCAGCTTGAAAGTCCTCTATTTAACTACCACAAAGGTATATCAAAAGCAACAGCATCGTAACTTTAGTGGCAGTCACAGAAGAGAGACTATTTTATGCCAGTAGCATTGGTTGTTTTCATGATGAGTACATTCACCCTATAAGAACTAAATGGATATCAAAAGTATTTCTCATAAGCCAAATAACAGCTATCAGAATTTTTGTTCACTACCAGCTTAGGTTGGAGTTGAACTTGCAACCTAAAGATAAAAAGCTCAATATCTCATCGCCATTACCTGAGCTCCTATTAGTATTAAGTCACAAAAGCATATCAGAAGAGATTACGCTACCTACATTTTGAAATCAAATTCACCATAAGATTAGACTGTAATGGAGAAAATGGAAAGGAAAATTAGAGAGAATCTACACTATACTAATAGGTAAAGCACGTATTTCAACTCTTAAACAGTGAAATTATCAGAATGTATGTTCTTAGCCTAATGCGAAAAAGAAGAATTAGAGAACCAAATCTGAGCAATTTAACAAAGGACCATCCAACACAGGGCAAACTAACATAAAATGAACAATAATCAAAACTCCTAGAAGTATGCTACCGAAGGCATTATATATGTAGTCAAAACTTTAATTTTTTTTTTAAAGGAAGTAATAGTCAGTAAGCCAAATAAATATTGAGTTACGCAGAAAAAAAATCAACAGGTTAGAATGTGTTAAACAAAGCTTTTCTAACCGCTTACAAAAACTTGGAAAAATTACAGCCGTTATTCTTACCACACTCTGGTCCAAATGTGAGAAATTAAGTATCCCTTCTTTACTGCTGATAAAAGTCTAACTTTGAAACTGGAATATGAAAGGCATTAGTCCTCCAGAGATCTAACATTTCTGAAATACTTAAAGCTAAATTTGTCTTCCTTATGTCTCCAACTATGGATTAGAGAAGTGGCATGGGGCATAGGTCACCACACAAAGATCAGTCTGGGGGCTAATCACTTAAACAGGAATACCAGCATGATATGAGTGTTAATAGTTTTATACAGAAATTCAAGCGAGCTGTAAAATATTCATTCCCACACCCACATTAGGAAGCCACAACTTCTGTGATAAAGAAAAAAATAGGTAAAGTTAAAATTATACAAGATTTCTTCAATGTGTCCTTTTGAGAGAGCTATTTTTATAGCTTACCCTTTCAAATTTGAAAATAAAAGTTCTTGAATTGTTGACCCAGAGGAAAAAGCAATTAATATAATATCTTTTTTGTTTAAATCCATTTGTGCATGCCATGCATACGCACACATGTGCCCATCATCAATTTGGTATAGAACCAAGGCCTGGAAGTTGTTTCAGTTAACGGCTGCTACAGTATGCAGAGAGAACCTATAGTATAGGTCCATACACAAACCTGCACCAAAATGACTAAATGTTTGGCTTAGCAAAATTCTAATAATCTAGTATACTTGCAAGGTAGCAACTGCACTATTAACTTTCACTGGATAGGTTTGTTATCTAGTACGTAAATGGATCTGATACAGAAATCTAAGGTACACTATAATTTTGTTCTTATTCACGAATTATTTATGTCTCAATTAATTTAGAAGTTTTAACAAAACATTTTCAAAAAGGATTACTAAAAACCAAACATATGAAGCACTTACAGTGTAGAGCTACATTAGTGTACATTAATTTTTTAAGTCTCTTTAAATGCATTTTAAATTACTGCACTTAAGTTTGAAATATAATTTTAAATAAAAATGTTGATATAACTTTGTATGTGAACAGTCACATTTGGGCATTTTGAATAAAACAAACTGGTCAATAAAATTAAGAAATCCTAATATATGCAAATTAGTCTGGTTAACTATGGTTTACAATTAATTTGTATCATATTATCACCTTCCAATAATAGGTACTTCTAATGATCGGATCTTACATAGCAAAGGGCAAACCTTACCACATTAGTACCTCATCCTGAAGAGGAGCACTACTAGGTGTATGTGTACACAACAAATGACATCAGACCGAAACTGCATAGTTTCACTTAAGAGCAAACATTTCAAAACGAGCAATATTCGTCAACACATCACAGAACTTGTTCTAATGAGACTATGGGCCCAGTGTAGGATCATTTATAGCTAAAATTAGTTCGCTTTTAAACACTGAAGCACTTTCAAATCAAACCTTTCTTTCCACACGTAGGAAGAAATAACCTGTTGAATGTTCCTAACTCCACCTCTTTCCCCCGGGGAAGTGAAGCGATTACACATAGTAGCAGCATTGCTGAGAGAGGTCAGAGTACACACCCTGCAACATGCACCTGCACTTTAAACACCTACAGATCAGGTGGAGAAGTTTCTCAAGGGCTAGCACCACCCAAAGTCATAAGTCAGCAGCAACTTCCCCAGCTGATTCATAGGCGGCGACCGAAACATCCTGTATTACGGGGCTTTAAATCTAGCTACATCTTTTTTTCCTTCACGTCTCGTGTCCCTCCCACAAGGACATCTCCCTTCGAAGCACAAAGACGGCCCAAACACAAAACAAACACCCCAAGCCTCGGACACATTTCCACTCCCCGCCTTGCTCAAAGCACATCTGCCCGGCCACCCCAGGGGCTTCGAGCCCCCCTTTCCCCTGCGCCCAAACATTTGCTTCAACTTTTTTCTTTTTAAACCAACCACAAGTGTAGCATCTAAAAAGAAAACTCGCCAAAGAGCCCGGGCCACAAAACAACAGGGAGGAGCTAGGGAGGACCCTCACCTGAGTTAACGATCCCACCGAGCCGTTTGCAAAGGCAACTTCGCTTGCGCTCCCGGCTCTGAAGGGCTCAAACCGGCACCATCACAAAGCAAAGGGGACCCACTCCCCCCGCCCCCCCCCGGCCAGCCTGGCTCTCCCCCGCCTCTGCGCTCTCTCTGAACGCCAGCCCCGCACCCAACAGGTGGGGGCCCGTGGCAGAACCCGCCAGAGGCCGGCGCCAATCCGCCCGGTCCGCTGCACCGAACTCCCGGGAGGGGGACGAGGGGCTTCGTGCTACCTGCGGCTCCCCCACCACAGCGCGAGGGGGGCACAAACTGCCAGGAGCAAGCAGCTCAACCCCCCCTTCCCACTTCCCAGGGTGAAACGGGCTGAACGCTGGACACCCCCACCCGCCCCCTGCACCGCAGGGGACAACAGCCCCCCACGAGAGACTGGGGGAGCGCGACACACAGGCAGGCAGCGGCCAACGGACAGCAACCGACACGGGGGGCTCCTCACGCCCCGAGGAGCGGAGCTGGCTTTAGAGCACCAGCCCCGCCAAACCAGGGGGGAGGTGAAGTTGGGAGAGAGGGTGCTGCTCCCCTGGGGGTGCTGGGACGAGTCTCTTACCTTGGAGGAAGCAGCCGCAGCTCTGGCAGACATTTTGTTTCCTTCTTTCCCCAGAGTAGTGTGTGTCTCTCTCTAACCACTCCAGCCAGGGAGAGAGAAATTCCCCACCTCCTCCCGCGTCTCACACAGCTGCCCAAATAAACATCGCCCAGGGAAGGGGGGAGGCGAGGAGGAGGAGGCAGGGACAGAGAGGGGAGGGGGCGGGAGGGAAGAGCGGATGCAAGTTTGATAAAAGTCCAGCTCCTCAATAGTCCTCCTCTGCGGGGGAGGCTGGCGCTCCCCTGGCCGGGAGCTGTGCTGCGCGCCGGGCCGGCGGCTCTGTGCTGCGGGGGGTGGGGAAGCTAACGCCGTTCCCCAGTGTCTGCCCCTACAATGGCAGGTCCGCTCCCTTTCCCCTTCTCCCAGCAGCAGCTACATGCCTTTCTCTCCAAGCAACCACTGACATGTCTGACTGCTGGGACTGCCCATTCTCTGGCCTGCCTGGAGGGGGGAGGCTGCTTCTCAGTCACGCTCCCCCAGCTCTCCCTCCCCCCAGGCCACATGGCACCGCACAGGAGTGAAAAACCCAAAGCCCTGACCATGAGCACCCCCTTCCCCTGCTTGTCTCTGGGCAGGAGTCTCGCTGACAGCAGCTCGCAGCCCTCCTCCTCTCCCCATTCTTTCCAGCGCTTTGGTTTGGACTGCAGACGCTGGTGACTGGGGCAAAGAGTTCCCTAGACCACACAAGCCTATCAGGGGCTAGAGGGATGGTTTGAAATACATGGAACAGAGTAGGCCTGGGATGGAGTTCATTATAGAGAGAATAAAACAGGGCCAACCTAGCACAAAGGAAGAGGATCACCCCTTGCCCTTAGGGGTGGAGTCAGCTGCACAGGAGTTCTGGAAACATTCTGGGGAGTTCAAAACAGACCAGGTTAATAGGTCTGTTATTCGGCATCCCACACCACTAAACTTGCTGTAAGCGTTGGGAAGGAAAAAATAGTTGTCCAGGCTTAGTTAAAAAAAAATCACTGTTGCTTTGTATTATTTCCAGTTTCTGTAATTTGCAGTCTGATTTGATTTTTACTATGGTGTTTATTTTACTTGTCAAATACTAGAGAGATGCAAACATCACACAGAGCCTTGTATCTAGAAAAGTCATTTCCCTGGACAAGTGAGTTTAAAATGGGTTTAAAGCACTTCCAAATCAGAATGGCAGCATTTTACATGAATTTTGCACTCATTTGGCTAGGTATAGATGACTACACAGGTTCAAGAGAGTAGAGAATCTGTACACAATATTTTTTCTATTGTACTTTCTCATGGACAGCTTCCAATGGAATCTGAAACTCTTCACCACTTTACCAATCTCTCCAACCTTAAATAATGTCCCTAAAAGCTTAAACAAGGCAAAATATTTAATCATTCTTTTAATCTCTCTTTTACATTTACCAAACTTTATGGGCACTGCACTGAAATGCATTTTCTTTTTTTTTTAAATTCCAAAAAATAATTTATACAAATTTAGGAGTCAACAGTCAGAATTCAAAATGGAGAGACAGATTCTCAGCTATGCTCAAGTAGCGCTGGGCACAGTTCTGCTGAGGGAGACCATTGTAGCCTTCTCTGATCCTGGGGCAAACGCTGTGCCAGCCCACTTCCTAGCATAGATTAGAGTAGCTACAAGGCTGCTCTACACTATAGTAGCTGCTAGTCACCCTCAGGGGCTCTTCTGGCAGTTGGAGTTACTGGGGCGTACGGACGTCCTAGCCATGCTCTTTTTTTCTTTTTTCCCCAAACATCCCCTGTGTTGGCGAGGAGGAATGACCCACTGGCCAGATCTACTGACTTTAGAATAGCATTGCACAAGGACGGAAGTACAAACCTACACTTATGGTTTTATTGATTACTTGAAATAACTTCGAGCTTTGCTTTATATTTCTTTTGATACATTTACATTCTGGTTAAGAAGAAAGGTCATGTTTTATAGCCACATATTCAATTTACATTGTCTACAAGTACACACACACAGAGGGACAGGAAGGAAAGGGTGTGATCACAACAGGAAAGAACCGGAAAACTCCAAAGTGCGGAAAAGCAGGGGGAGAAACTTAGTAAGGGAAAAAAGGAGAGTGACCCCAAAGAACGGAAGACAACCCCTGAGATTCAGGGAGATGGAAAGAACAGATGGAAACACAGATTAAAGAGTGAAAAACGGGAATAGGGTGGGAGAAAGGGACCCACGGAGTTAGAGTGAGCAGAAAGAGAACAGAACAAACAGGAAGGTGTAGTCAGTCAGTTACTTTTTATTGTTTTATAGAAAACTGGCCAAAATATTACAAATGCATACAGCATATTTTATTGTATTCATCAAGAGATCTAGGGAGTGTGATTCTCTAGGACATGCAGGAGTTTGAGAGATAGGGTATGGATAAGAGTTGATCTGTGTATTCCTGCCATTCTGGGGGTGGAGATAACCTGTTTTGTCCTGATTGCTCATGGGTCTGGGATTTTTTTTAACAAGGTTGGTGCTAGCTATCTAAATATTATACAGTGTCTGCTTCTGTCAGTATCTGTTGGGTCTAGGGTGCACTTAGTGATGTTTTAATAGAACGTAACCTGCCCCAATGTAAGTCATGCTAGCACAGGATTCCAGATAAGCACCAGCGGATGCAGAATTTTTTACATACGCTTTTTGATTTTAAATGTTATTAAATTTTCCAGAGTGCAGGGAAACTGCTCCTGCCATTTCAAAATATTATTTCCTTGAGAAGAACCTTTGCATTTTCTCACTGCTTTTGGCTGCCTACAGCCTCTCCCTCTTCCAGCTGGCTAGATGTGGGCCAAAGGATTTATATCTAAATTTGCGGCTTAGCCCCTCTTTAAGTAAAATGAGAAAGAGAATTTTAATTGTTACTTCTAAATCAGCTAGAGTGCTTTTTAACTACCCCTTACAGTGAGAACATTATGCTTTAAAAAGCTATACAAATAAAAATATTTCCTGAGGAATGTCCTTTATTTTCCAAATAACTATGGCCCCAGTCCTCCAACTGGATCAGCATAAGCAAAGCCTTGCACCCAGAATATTACCAACCTCATGAGTTCAAAAATCAAGAGTTGGGGACTCCAAAAATTGAGATTTACCTAAAAATCATGAGATTTTTTAAAACAATATAGTTAGAGTTCTTTTTATTTGCCTTTTGAATCTTTATAGATCACATTTTCAAGCTCATCTCTGCAGCCATGAGGGCTAGAGATTTACTTTATACTTGTAATCAAAGCTGAGATTCTGGTATATTCACATGATTCCCGAGTTAAAAAATACCAAATACATGGGAATACACAACTGGGGGATTTAGCCTCCCCCACAAAATTAGTAATTGCATTAATAAATAAATAAAGGAAATATTGAGGTTATCTAGCCCTATCTCCCACACACACATTAAAAAACCATTGCTTACGCCTCTGAAATGTCATGAGAGTTGGCAATACTGCATGCATGCAGAGCCTTGTTGACTTTAGTAGGAATCTGGGTGCACATACGGGTTCACCCGAGAGACCTAATTGCAGGATCAGTGTCTTTACTCATGTTCCCTTCAGCTAGAAATAATGGGACCTGCTCCCACACTCTTTTCAGAAGTTAAAATCCTGTTGAAGTCAATGGTCTCCTTACTTTGGCTTATTAAGGATTTGGCTGGGTTCCATCTTCCTTATTCTTAAAGAAATAAAAAGTATGTAACTATTCTTTTCATAAGTATCTGTTGGCAGATATCTAGAAGTATTTAATTATGTTTTTTATCTTGGGCAAGAGAGTTTAAAAAAACACCTTTTATGATTCAACCAGTAACAATTCCTAAGAAGTTCATGCCAAGATGAATAACATTTTTATTCATTTAAAGGACACAGACAAACGATCACATGTGTGGATTCTTAATTCTAATTTATGGTATATGCACAGCATACACTAAGATGACAGGAAGTCTGTTCTGTAATTTCTCATGATTTAACTTTTCTGATTACTTAATGTCAAGAAAGAAAGGAAACTGAAAAACCGCAGCGGCTGTACAGATAATTTCCTCTGTGGTTTTTTGGTGTCTGTGGCCCAAAAAGAGAACAATTTTACGAAGGTTTCACTCCTTTGTGTTTGTTGCAGTAATGAATTAGTCTTGCAAAAAGTGAAATAAAAGAATGTATTTCATATATATATATAATAATTGTACATTACATTTTTGTGAAAATTGCCCAGAGTCAGGATTTCAGTAATGAAGGAGGAAGGGACAGAGTGGAATACACACTTCAACCACAGGAGAAAGAAGAACATCAGGTACAAAAATTAACAGGCTTCCTCATCGAGAAATTATAAGGTGGTTAGAGAAATCAATGGGACCATCCATGTGTGTAAAGTTAGGCATATGCTTAAGACCCTTGCTGAACTGAGTCCTTAGGGAATAAAGTTCATGTGTTATTGATGTCTAGTGAGAACTGATTTATTTTTAATTCTCTGAGATCAAAGAACTATACTCATATATTTTCTTGCCCAATTAAAACAAAAAAACCTGTATGCAGCTTCAATCTCCACCCCATAAAGCACTGCAAAAGACTTGCAAAATGTTCTGTGTGTGTAAATGTCACACAGTCTTCCAAGAACTCTCTCTCTCTCTCATTGAATACTGGGCCAGGGCAATACTGCAAATACACAATGACTAATCTATGCTGTTTTTATATACTGATCCAGCATGTATAGTCTATATTTCTCTCAGTGAATGCCAAAATGCCAGATATGCTTACCTTGTATTGCTCCATTTGTTTTTTCTGACTTATTAGGTGGAAGAGGGAAGGTGGAAGTAATAAAAGATAGCTTTGAAACTTAACAGGGCCTATGTTTACTCCGTGTGTCGCTACATCCACATCAGTGGTGTTAAACTAAAGATGAATCTGGTCCAAAGTAATGAAAATATGTTCCAGCCATCAAACATTGTTGCTAGTCAAGTTTTGTTTTAAAGCACTCTCACAGCACCGTGTACATGGTATGTGGGTAGCATTTAATTCCTACGTATTCTTGTCCTGACAAAAGATACCTTCTACATAAGAACAACAGTCCATCTTCACATAAAGCTCATTATTACCAGAATTTAGTATGAACGTCAGTCTAAAGATTTTTCTCTTTCAAACTACAAACTTTTTGGAAAGGCAGCCCAAAGGTGTCCCTTTTTTTATGTTAGCAAAAACATTTAATGTATTTCACTTTTTGATAAGCAATAATGTATTCACAATCAATATTTTTTAGAAATGATTGCACACTATAAAATGGCCAAACTGCTTTCTGAAAGCCAAGCAAAAAACCCCAAATATCCACAAAGATAAAGCTGTGAGTGTCTGCCCTGTAAGGGTGTGGTTTTCCTGTTCCTGAATTGTTTTGAAACTTGAATTTGTGTCTCTGTTCTCTAAAACACAGCACACAAATGTCCCTGTTATGATGAGTGCTACTTTAATCCAAAAGAAAGTGTTGTGACAGATATTGTTGATGAGAAGGATATATATCTTGAACAGGAAAACATACATTCAAATTGTTATATTGGTAATGAAGATGACCTGAAAAATACCCTAAAGACTTGAGATCTTGTTTCCTAATTATTTTTATTATAAAGGTTTAATTGCCTAATTATGAGAGTTTAGAAAATTAGATGTGCAACTTTCTATTGTTTATTCTCGCCTGATTTTTCCCTTTTTTAATTATTTCCTCTTTCTTCTTACAATTTTTGGACTCATTTTTATCCCCAGGAATGCACATCCATACCTCCATAAGGTAGAGGGGTTATCAGCAACCCTTAATGGTGAGGGACCTGACTATATATACTACCTCCACTGTGAGCCCTGCCTTCAGTTGGTATCTATGTTCTGACACCACTTGTTCCATCAATGAGAAAGATTCCCATTGACTTCAACATGAGTTGGATGAGGCATAAGGAGTGATAAAAGATTTTGATGATGTCGCCCTTAGGATGTTGAACTCTGTCCACCTGGATACCTGCCTTTGCTTATTCTTATTCTTAGCTTATTCTTAAATCAGCTAAAAGAACATTTTCAGACCTGTGTTTCATCTTAATCACTGTTTGCTTCAGTGCATAAAACAACTCCTTTTAATGATGCCACTTTAGCTTATTGATATTGTATTCTTCTATTTTATGATGGATTAATTTTGTACAGTACTGTAGCTATTTGCGTAGTAAAGTCCAAAGCTTTCTAGGGGGTGCTTTACAAATAAATAAACCATTCTTATTTTGTATTATTCTGCAAAAAAGGATATTAAGCCAGATACATTAGTGTCTCAGACATATATCTATGCTATAAAATTTTCAAATGGTTTATATTTTAACTAAAAATGTTAGCCCTATATATCAGTTATTCATACTCTGCCATCTGAAAGATGCATATCTAAAGCAAATTTATTGAGCACCATGTGCTTCTAAGCCACATTCAATGCGCAGCTGCTAGAGAGCTATCTGGTTACTTGTGGTATTACATATTTTTATTCAGCTAAGTAAGTCAGAAATCCAACAGCAAAATTTAGCTGTCAGGGAGAAATGTGGATTTTTTGATACTCTCTTGTGGAATATATTCTATCTATTTATCTTCCTGTGTGACTGGTATAGCGTGCATAATAGTCATCTTTAAAAAGCTATCTGAATGCAATTCATGACAAGTTACCAATAGAAGTTAAACATTCTTCATTTTATTTAACTGTTTCAGAATACAACATGCAAGAGAGCTGGATGGAAATTTCTTATATGGGAAGAGGCGGTGGTTTTCCCTGACACATAATTATCAGGGCAGGGAAAGGCATGTCACATGTTGGCTTTGGTATGCCATACAACTCGAGGTGGTCAACAAGTGACATGCTGTGAAATAATAAAACCCCTACGGCAATACCATACAGACTGCTGGTCTAAAAGTATTTTTTGCTTGTAACATACAGGAATAGGATATGAGAAGTGTAGGAAAACAGTTACAGGGCCATCTTTCTGCACTCCTTAGCAGACATGAAGTTACTAAGATTCCTGACTAGCCAGAGGAAAGAGGACCATGGAGCCAGGGTTGCTTAAGAAGAGGAGGGCTTTGAGGGACTGGAAACAGAGTGAGCCGCTGAAATTGACACCAGGTTCACATGGAAATCCAGCACATAAGTTTTCCATGGGACCAGGTTCCTGGCAATTCACACTGAATCTTTATGCATCCAATAGAGAACATTTTCAATCTTGAAAATTTTGGACTGGTCCAGTGCCCACTGAAGCCAATAGGAGTCTATCCATTGATTCACTTGGTGTTGGATATAGCCTATTGTGCACTGGGTGCACAGAGTTTCACATGCATGAACCGCTATAGGGCTTTGGTTCTTAAAAATTCTAAGAACTCCAAATCATGGAAGGCACTAACATTTTCCATGCACAACCATTTTCAATGTTGGTGGCTCCACTGGCTCTCAGAGGACCCACACCACTTCTCCAAACCTCTCGCTCTTAAAATGTGAAGTAGAGGGGGTCCTCTCCTGCAGACTTCCAAAGGTATGGGGAAGAGGAACTATGCATCATACAAAGACTACAGAAGACATCTGCACTACAGTTGGTAGTGCCCAGGTAAATTATACAAACCATACATATGCATCATAGACCTCCTTATCTCTGTATTTTATGAGCTTAAAAGTGCATAGAAAACTGACTGAATATAGGCTGCACAAAACCAGTTCTTATTAGCACATTTATCTTCAATGAGGGCTATTTCCATGGCAAATGTAAAGTTTTACAGTCATTCTGAAAGCAGAGCTGTTTAAAAAAAATTAAACATTTTTTCATTGTAGAGAAAGTGGATATTTTTCATTCTTCTTCTGTTAAAAATGGTTAATAAATAATTTTAGCTCAAGCTTTTTAAAAAAAAACTTTTTAACAAAGAATAATCCTGAAAATTGTTTAGCCTAACAGGTGAGAGTTTCATAAAGTTAAGTGTGATTAAAGCACAAAGTTAGAATGCAAATGGTTATGCAATTTTCTGTACAGTCATCATTACTGCTCCTGCTGATACTGAATACAATATTCACTTATTTATCTCAGTTGGAATTTTACCTAACCAAATCTATTTGATCTAATCCATCTATCTAGGCGGCATTTTACAGGAAACAGATTTGCAGATTGATTCTTATTTACCAAATCTGAAAGTTTTTCAGAGAGACTAGCAGCTGGCATGTTTCACCAGCTGACTACATTCTGACCTCCAATAAACAGGTACATAACTCCACATAGTTTGTAAAATTGGATACGGTACTTGCATACTAAAACAAAGGGCATTATCTGTTTTAGATGACAGAGAGCTACAAAGAGCCATGTATCTTTAATGAGATTCCAGTTTTATTATTTGAAAAACAATCAACCTACATTTTCCCCAATTCAGTTACAATTCTGAAGAAAAATCTTCCTAGTGTAGTTCTCAAATATCATGACAATTTAATAATTATTTTAAAATAGTGCCCTGGAGCTGCAATCAAGATTGTGCCATATGGTCTCCAAACAAAAACACAGACCCTCCCCTAAAAATAGTATAATTGAAGGCTGAGTGCGGCTGAACACTGCAGACTTTTATTATTGGATTAGATGGGAACACACATTGTATTTACCACATCTGGATGATGCTGAATGTTTTTTTATATCTTGAATTCCTAACTGATTAGGCAGCATAAACTTTACAGAAGAGTAAGAAAATTATGTACTGCATGGATTTCACTAGATAAATCTTTTCCTGACATCTGCCATATTTTTTTTAACATGTGTGAAATGTTAATGCTGGTGAAAGATGCTAGAGTGATAGGGAAAGCACTTCAGTCTGTAGGCTGCTTATGGAACAGGTAAAGCAAAGGCAAGAAGTAAAACGAGCTTCCCCACAATGTAAGTGTGCCACAGCTCACTTAATTTGGCAGAATTGTTTCTAGGAGTGAAAAAGACAGTTCTGTCTAGTTAGCCCTTAGAGCCCTCTGCTGGGAGTACCAACTGTATTGGGTTGTGGTACTTGTCCGCTGGGAACTGAACTCATGAATCAAATTCACTTAACATACCCATCAGATACCTACATCTTTCAGTCACCACCAGCCTGAATTAGATTTGAAACAGTGACATAGAAGTGAAAGTCTCTCTTATTCACTGCCAATCCACTAAGCTATGCAGTCGCCAGTAGTCACCACACCTGCTCAGCATCTTTCTGCAGAAACCTGATGCTGCCCCTGATGAATAAGTCTTTTTAAAAGTATTTTCCAAGTTGAGAAGAGTTTACAGTGTTGCCAGGTGTCAGGATTTTCAGGAGTCAGATAAACTGTGAATTCATTTAGGGTGAGCAAATGTTAAGAGAAACAATGAGATATTCTTGATATTGAAGCATTTTACATAGCTTCTTGAGATGATTGTGGAGGTGGAGAAACACTTCAAATGAGACTTTGTTTAAACTTATTCTGGGATAGCAGATTATGTTTCGATACCTCTAAAATGTTTCTCATTAGAAGGGACAACCCTCATTTATAGTGATATTTTTTCCACCTCCCCAAAGTGTAAGAGTATCTCCCTTACTGTTTTTTTAACAAGACCATATTAAAAAAAGAAAACCAATTTTAAGAGAAGGAAGGAAAATCAGTTTCCACAATTTCCCCTTCCATTCTGATCTCATTTTTTTCTCTCTCTATTCCTTCTCTGTTTTTCTTATTCTCCCCTTTCCCAAATCTGCATTCTCTTTTTCCCATCCCATAAGTGGCTATCATTTATTTCTGTTTAAAAAAAACACACCCTCTTTTCCAGTGGGCTGTGGCCATCATGGGTTAGCATCCTCACCTTTTGTGAAGCGAGATGACTGTAAATTTAGATTGTATGTGAAAATGAGTTAGATAATCTCAACCCAGTTTCAATGAATGGATTTCAGCACTATATCCTGTTGATTCGCAATCAATATTAGGGCTTTGTCAACTTAGGCTTTGTCAAAAGATGCATTTTTTTACTAATGCACATGAGCTACCATGAGGTAAGAACACAGTGAAGACAATGCACTTTAGTTTTACCATGAGGTAAACTCACTTAAGTCAGTGAAACTCACTATAGCCCTGCCTGGGGTTGACATCCCCTAGTTCAGTGGTTCTCAAAGCCGGTCCGCCGCTTGTTCAGGGAAAGCCCCTGGCGGGCCGGGCTGGTTTGTTTACCTGCCGCGTCTGCAGGTTCGGCCGATCGCAGCTCCCACTGGCCGCGGTTCACTGCTCCAGGCCAATGGAGACTGCGGGAAGGGCGGCCAGCGCATCCCTCGGCCCGCGCCACTTCCTGCAGCCCCCATTGGCCTGGAGTGGTGAACCGCAGCCAGTGGGAGCCGCGATCGGCCGAACCTGCAGACGCGGCAGGTAAACAAACTAGCTCGGCCCGCCAGGGGCTTTCTCTGCAGAAGTGGCGGACCGGCTTTGAGAACCACTGTCCTAGTTTATCTTGTGGTAAAACTAAAGTGCCTTGTCTCCACTGTGTTTTTACCTCAGGATATCTCATGCACATTAATTATCCTGAGGTAAAAAGCTCTCCGTGTTTATCAATGAAGGTCTCAAATATCTTTAGCCATAGATGATGTTTCTCTTTATTTAAAAATAAACTCTATTCTTAAAAAGAGGTTATTTTATCACAAGAAATATGGCTAATGTTATGGGCTATCTCATAAGCCAAATGGTGCTTTTAGCCAGAGTGGTCTCATCTAAATTGAGGATTTTTCCTAATTCTTCCACTATGGTTCTAGCACCAGTGTAGCTTCACTGGTGCAAGCAATGGTGGGAGCACCACTGTTAAATGGCTGCCAGCATTTTTGCCACTATGTCATATTGACCTGGCCTTTGCAGGGTTAGATTATAGAAAAAGTATAGAGAATAAGACAATGCTTATGATACTGGACCTGGGGCTCAGGAGATCTGGTTCTATTCCTTGCTCTGCCACAGACTTCCTGTGTGACCTTGGCCAAGTCACATAATTTCTCTGTACCTCAGTTCCTCACTTGTAAAATTGGGATAATACTACTTCCTTTTTCCCATGCTTTGTCTATTTAAACTATAAATTGCTCAAGCCAGAGACTGTCTTTTACTATACATATGGACAGCACTTAGCAAAATGGGATCCTGATCTCAGTTGAGGCCTCTAGGAGCTACCATAATAGTACTATTAAAAATAAAAAGCATCTGTGCCCTATCCACACTAGCAGGGCCGGCTCCAGGCACCAGCACAGCAAGCTGGTGCTTGGGGCGGCCCATGGAAGTGGGCGCCACGTCTGGGTCTTTGGCAGCAATTCGGCGGCAGGTGCCTCAGTTCCTCTCAGAGGAAAGAACTGGCCACCGAATTGCCGCCGAAGAATGAAGCGGAGTGGTAGAGCAGCCACCGAAGTGCCGCCGATTGCGGCTTTTTTTTTTTCTCTCTTTTCCATCGCCGCTTGGGGCAGCAAAAAAGCTGGAGCCAGCCCTGCACACTAGCATTGGAATCTAAGGAAAATACATGCACAGGAGGGAGGCCATGCTGTGCACTGATAGTCTGCTAATTGAAAAAGCATAAGGCTTTCATGATGATCCTTAGATTGGGATTCCTAATATGTAGGTCTTATCCATTAAGATAATACAACTTTGCCTGAAAGGGAGTGCCGAGTTATAGGCAACTGAACTAAGGACATTTCAAAACATTGCTGAGGATGTATTGGTTAGATCTCAGGACTGGGAATGAGGCAACCTAGGTCACATCATAAATCTGCCACTGGTTCTCTGTGACCTTGGACAAAGCACTTTACCTCTTTGTGCCTCCATTTCTCCAAATGAGGGTGGTAATACATAATTCTTTACAAAGTCAGGCTTAAGGTCTTCAGATAAAGAGTTCTATGCAAAAGCAAAGTATAATTACTATATTTGACACATAGGAATTGGGTTTCCTCTGTCTGTGAGTCTGTAAATGTACCTCAGGAGGGAAGGAACAATAAAGTAGTCTCTGGGGCTTGTTAAGCGTTGCAGATAAGTACTTCCAGTCTTGGATGAACAGGCAAGGCTTTATCTCACTTATGCTTTTGACAAAGTAAAAGAAGCAGTGAGAGGCAAAAAGACATCCTTTAAAAAGTGGAAGGTAAATCCTAATGAGAAAAATAGAAAAGAGCAGAAAGTCTGGCAAATGAAGTGTAAAAATATAATTAGAAGACCAAAAAAGAATTTGAAGAACAGCTAGTCAAAGACTCCAAAAGTAATAGCATTTTTTTTTTAATACATCAGAAGCAGAAAACCTGCTAAACAACCAGTGGGGCCACTGAACGATCGAGATGCTAAAGGAGCACTCAAAAACAATAAGGCCATTGCGGAGAAATTAATAAATTCTTTGCATCAGTCTTCACTGTTGAGGATGTGAGGGAGATTCCCAAACCTGAGCCATTCTTTTTGGGTGACAGATCTGAGGAACTGTCCCAAATTGAGGTGTCATTAGAAGAGGTTTTGGAACAAATTGATTAACTAAACAGTAATAAATCTCCAGGACCTGGTGGTATTCACCCAAGAGTTTTGAAGGAACTCAAATGTGAAATTGCAGGACTACTAACTGTCATCTGTAACACTGGTCTACAATTTTTGAGAAGTCGTCTGCTTCAGAGATAAAATGTGCTATTTATTATGTATTTTGATGTGCTGAATTCAAATATGACAATTAAAACAACTGATTGGCTACTGTCTCTAAGATATTTAAGTTTTTACATTTTATGTCTATGTATATTGTGTAGATAGTAGAGTTTTAATCATAAATTGTAAACCTAGGTCTTTTCATGTGTTTATGATTGCTTTACATGATAATAGTTCACCTGTCCTGTTTATGTAACACTTTAAAAATCAGCAAAAGGGTTATATAAATAAAATTTATTATGAAACAAAAGGCAAAAAACTATTCTGTACATAGTTTAGTCCTATTCAGTGTCTACTCGGCGCTTCTTGGCTTGTCTCCTGTATTCATTAAATGGAGCATCTCTTGTCACTGTCCAGCAATAGTCTGCAAGCATCGATGGGCTCCATTTGCCCTGATAGCGTTTCTCCATTGTTGCAATGTCCTGGTGAAATCGCTTGCCGTGCTCGTCGCTCACTGCTCCGCAGTTTGGTGGAAAAAAATCTAGATGAGAGTGCAAAAAATGTATCTTTAGTGACATGTTGCAACCAAGGCTTTTGTATGCCTTGAGGAGGTTTTCCACCAACAGCCTGTAGTTGTCTGCCTTGTTGTTTCTGAGAAAATGTATTGCCACTAACTGGAAGGCTTTCCATGCCGTCTTTTCCTTGCCACGCAGTGCATGGTCAAATGCATCATCTCGAAGAAGTTCACGAATCTGAGGACCAACAAAGACACCTTCCTTTATCTTAGCTTCACTTAACCTTGGAAATTTTCCACGGAGGTACTTGAAAGCTGCTTGTGTTTTGTCAATGGCCTTGACAAAGTTCTTCATCAGACCCAGCTTGATGTGTAAGGGTGGTAACAAAATCTTCCTTGATTCAACAGGTGGTGGATGCTGAACACTTTTCCTCCCAGGCTCCAATGACTGTCGGAGTGGCCAATCTTTCTTGATGTAGAGGGAATCTCTTGCACGACTATCCCATTCGCAGAGAAAACAGCAGTACTTTATGTATCCAGTCTGCAGACCAAGCAAGAGAGCAACAACCTTCAAATCACCACAAAGCTGCCACTGATGTTGGTCATAGTTTATGCACCTCAAAAGTTGTTTCATGTTGTCATAGGTTCCTTCATATGGACTGCAAGACCAACTGGAATTGATGGCAAAACATTGCCATTATGCAGTAAAACAGCTTTAAGACTCGTCTTCGATGAATCAATGAACAGTCTCCACTCATCTGGATCGTGAACGATGTTGAGGGCTGCCATCACACCATCGATGTTGTTGCAGGCTTCAAGATCACCTTCCATGAAGAAGAATGGGACAAGATCCTTTTGACGGTCACGGAACATGGAAACCCTAACATCACCTGCCAGCAGATTCCACTGCTGTAGTCTGGAGCCCAACAGCTCTGCCTTACTCTTGGGTAGTTCCAAATCCCTGACAAGGTCATTCAGTTCACCTTGTGTTATGAGGTGTGGTTCAGAGGAGGAGGATGGGAGAAAATGTGGGTCCTGTGACATTGATGACTCTGGACCAGAAGTTTCATCCTCTTCCTCGTCTGACTGAAGTGAGAATGATTCTGGTGCATCAGGAACCGGCAGTCCTTCTCCGTGGGGTACTGGGCGTATAGCTGATGGAATGTTTGGATAATGCACAGTCCACTTTTTCTTCTTTGACACACCTTTCCCAACTGGAGGCACCATGCAGAAGTAACAGTTGCTGGTATGATCTGTTGGCTCTCTCCAAATCACTGGCACTGCAAAAGGCAGAGATTTCCTTTTCCTGTTCAACCACTTGCAAAGATTTGTTGCACAAGTGTTGCAGCATATGTGTGGGGCCCACCTCTTGTCCTGATCTCCAATTTTGCAGCCAAAATAAAGGCGATAGGCTTTCTTAACTATAGTGCTTATACTGCACTTTTGTGATGCAAAAGTCACTTCACCACAAACATAGCAGAAGTTATCTGCACTGTTCACACAAGTACGAGGCATCTCTGCTCACTTTGGCTAAACAGAAATGTGTCCCTTTGCAAAATCAAACACTGACAAATAAGAGAGCACGACACTGTATGATTTCTAGAGGTGATATAGGGCAATTTGTTCAGCAGAGTGATGTAAGCTTCGTTATGATTACATCATCCATGACTTCTAGGAATAACATGATGCAATTCATATCACGTATGATGCAATACCAACTTCAGATTGCATCATTCATTGTTTTGCCTAAAAAGCAAGTACTGTCCAAACTCAGTCATAGATTTATTCATAGATCCAGTCAAAGATGTATTTTAGTCATTTCTGGTTTAAATTGAGATCCCTTCCCTTTATAACTCACTTATCCTCCGCCATTCCCAAGTCAAGGGTCGTATATACTGACCCAATAGCATATCTTGAAAACTAGAGCCAATCAACAGTTTTAAGCATCATTTTCGTTCTCAGTGACCCAGAATTAGTAAAGTTTGACTACATTTATTTCAGAAGCATTTTGGCTGTAGAGCAGTGTAATCTATCATTTAAATCAGCTTCTGTACCAAATGACTGGAGGATAGCTAATGTGATGCCAATATTTATAAAGGGCTCCAGAGGTGACCTTGGCAACTACAGGCCAGTAAGCTTCACATCAGTACCGGGCAAATTGATTGAAACTATCGTAAAGAACAAAATTGTCAGACACGTAGATTAACATAATTTGTTGGGAAATAGTCAACATGGTGTTTGTAAAGGGAAATCATGCCTCACCAATCTACTAGAATTCTTTGCTGGGGTCAACAAGCATGCGGACAAGGGAGATCCAGTGGATATAATCTATTTAGATTTTCAGAAAGCCTTTGACAAGGTCACTTACCAAAGTCTCTTAAACAAAAAAAGGAGTCATGGGATAAGTGGGAAGGTTCTCTCATGGATTGGTAACTGGTTAAAAGATAGGAAATAAAGGGTAGGAATAAATGGTCTGTTTTCAGAATGGAGAGAGGTAAATAGTGGTGTCCCCCAGGGATCTATACTGCACCCAGTCCTATTTAACATATTCATAAACGATCTGGGAAAAGGGGTAAACAGTGAGGTGGCAAAATTTGCAGATGACACAAAACTGCTCAAGATAGGTAAGTCCCAGGCAGACTGTGAAGAGCTACAAAAGGATCTCACAAAACTGGGTGACTGGGCAACAAAATGGCAGATAAAATTTAATGTTGATAAATGCAAAGTAATACACATTGGAAAACTTAATCATACCTATACATATACAATGATGGGGTCTAAATTAGCTGTTACCACTTAAGAAAGAGATCTTGGAGTCATTGTGGATAATTCTCTGAAATCATCCACTCAATGTGCAGCGGCAGTCAAAAAAGCGAACAGAATGTTGGGAATCATCAAGAGAGGGATAGATAATAAGACAGAAATACTGTGTGCAGGTGTGGTCGCCCTATCTCAAAAAAGGTATATTGGAATTGGAAAAGGTTCAGAAAAGGGCAACAAAAATCATTAGGGGTATAAAACGGCTTCCGTATGAGAAGAGATTAATAAGATTGGGACTTTTCAGCTTGGAAAAGAGGCGACTAAGGGGGGGATATGATAGAGGTCTATAAAATCATGAGTGGTATAGAGAAAGTAAATAAGGAAGTGTTATTTACTCCTTCTCATAATTCAAGAACAAGGGGCCACCAAATGAAATTAATAGGTAGGAGGTATAAAACAAACAGAAGAAAGTATTTTTTCACGCAACGCACTGTCAACCTCTGGAATTCCTTGCCAGAGGGTGTTGTGAAGGCCAATACTATAACAGGGTTCAAAAGGGAGCGGGATAGATTCATGGAAGATAGGTCCATCAATGGCTATTAGTCAGGATGGGCAGGAATGGTGTCCCTAACCTCTGCTTGCCAGAAGCTGGGATTGGGTGACATGGCATGGATCACTTGATGATAACTTGTCTGTTCATTCCCTTTGGGGCACCTGCCATTGGCCACTGTCAGAGGAAAGGATACTGGGCTTCATAGGCGTGCATAATACAGGGGTGGGCAAATGGCTCCACTCTCCCGGCGCAGCAAGCTGCTGGCCCCTCCCCCATCTTCCCCGGAGCCATGCTCCAGGAATATTCAGGGCCGGGGGCTCTGCTCCATCAATATTTGGAGCTGGATCTCTCCCCCGGCCCTGCCTGGAGCGCCCCCCCCCCCCCGTGGGTTTCCCCTCCCTACCCTGCCGCATCCCTGCCTGGAAGAAAGCAGGGCCGGGGGGGAGGGGGGAGTGTGTCTCTGGAAGGGGCAGTCAGGGAGCAGGGGGGGGTGGATGGGGCATGGGAGTCCCAGGGTCTGTCAGGGGGCAGGGGGTGGATACGGGTCAGGGCAGTCTCGGACAGGGAACAAGGAGGGTTCTGGGGGGTCAGTTAGGGTGGGGGGGGTCTATGGAGGGGGTGGTCAGGGGACAAGGAGCTGGGGAGGGTTGGATGAGTCGGGAGTTCTGGGGGGGCCTGTCAGGAGGCAGGGTGTGGAGAGGGGTTGGGGCAGGCAGGGAGCAGGGGGGGGTTGTATGGGTCGGGAGTTCTGGGGGTCCTGTCAGGGGGCAGGGGTGTGGATAAGGGTCAGGGCAGTCAGGGGACAGGTAGGGGGTAGGGTCCTAGGGGGCAATCAGGGAACAAAGAGCAGGGAGGCTTAGATAGGTGGTGGGGTCCTGGGGGCGCAATTAGGGGCAAGGGTCCCAGGAGGGAGTAGTCAGGGGACAAGGAGCAGGGGGGATTGGGGGTTCTGAGGGGGGCAGTCAGGGGGCGGGAAGTAGGAGGGAGTGGATGGGGTAGGGGCAGGGCTCCCCTAATGAAATGTGCTGCGCACACCTATGCTGGGCTTGATGGACCTCTGGTCTGACCCAGTATGGCCGTTCTTATGTTCTTCAATGAGACATGAAGATTTAACCTAAGTATGGTGGTGCCTCAGAAGGCCCTAAGATCATGCAGCACTGCAGCATGTGTAATGCCCACTGAAAAAGGCGGTATCTTTGCTCAGATACAGACCACAGGGATAGAGGAAAGATTTTGTGATTTATTTTTACATAAGTACAAAAGGTCATCCACACTGAAGTGGTGAGATATTTCTACACTGAAACAGTTCAGCCAGTCTGCACCAACTGAAAAAGGTTACAAGTTTGTTTTTCTGCAGAGAAGTTAGGGCTATTGATATGTTCCCCTACAGATCTAAACACCCCTACTTATAGATTACTCATTGCTTATTTTAAAGTTTGACATTTTCATCTTTTTAATCATTAGTACAAGCAGGCGGAGGCCAGGTCAGGGATTGTCTTTATTTCTGTGCACATTACCAGTGCTAAACTAATAATGATAGTAATTAATATTTATATTGTATCAGTGCCCAGGGACCCTAATCAGGATCAGGGCCCATCATGCTAAATGCTGGCCTGGCTAATTATACTTTTACACTTGACTTGCCAGAGTTTATGCTCCTTTCTATGTTCCTCAGTAGGATCTGACTTCCAGTTTTTAAAGGATATCTTTTTGTCTCTAACTGCCTTTTTCACCCTGTTGTTGAGCCATGATGGCATTTTTGGTCCTCTTACTGTTTTTATTATTATTATTTAGTTTGAGCCTCTATTATGGTGTGTTTAAATAGTTTTCAAGCAGCTTGCAGGCATTTCACTCTTGTGACTGCTCCTTTTCATTTCCATTTAACTAGCTTCCTAATTTTTGTGCAGTTCCGCTTTTTGAAGTTAAATGCTACTGTGGTGGGCTTCTTTGATATTTCCCCCCTACAAAGATATATTATTAAAGATAAATTTAATTATATTATGATCATTATTACCAAGCAGTTCAGATACACCTCTACCCCGATATAACGCTGTCCTCGGGAGCAAAAAAATCTTACCGCGTTATAGGTGAAACCGCGTTATATCGAACTTGCTTTGATCTACCGGAGTGCGCAGTCCCGCCCTCCTCCCCGGAGCACTGCTTTACCGCGTTATATCCGAATTTGTGTTATATAGGGTCGCATCTATATCGGGGTAGAGGAGTATATTCAGTTCTTGGACCAGATCATTCCCTGGTGGATTCTAGGATTAGCTGCTCCAAGAAGCAGTCATTAATGGTGTCCAGAAATTTTATCTCTTCATCTCTTTCAGAAGAAATCCCCAATTATTATTGACAAATTTATTTGGGCATAAGCATTGTGTTCTGCATGGCTGAGGTTATGGGGCAACTGATGCTGCTTTTCAGCTTGTGCACGTCGACGGAAGCACTCTATGTAGAAGTCCAGTCTGTTGTTTCAACCATCAGGAGGAGTCCACGCAGAATCCTTCTTTTTGTAGTGTTGGTAAAAGCTTCCTGTGTGTCAGTGTGCTGTTCAGTGGTGTGTTGGAAATATTCCTTGAGTCGGAGACGTCAAAAGTAGTATTCCAGGTCACTGCAGAACTGTATCATGTTTGTGGGGGCGGTGGGGTAGAAGGAGAGACCCGGAGATAGGACAGACTCTTCTGTTGGGCTAAGAGTATAGCTGGATAGATTAACAATATTGTTAGGTCAGTTAAGGGAACCCCACAAATCTGACATCAGGAATCATAACATTCAAAAACCAGTAGGAGAACACTTCAGTCTCTCTGGTCACTCAATAACAGACCTAAAAGTGGCAATTCTTCAACAAAAAGACTTCAAAAACAGACTCCAACGTGAAGCTGCAGAACTGGAATTAATTTGCCAACTGGATCCATCAGATTAGGCCTGAATAAAGACTGGGAGTGGTTGGGTCATTACAAAACCTAAACTTAATTTCCCCAATACTAATTTCTCCCTACTGTTATTCACTCCTTCTTGTCAACTGTCTGTAATGGGCCACTCTCTTACCACTTCAAAAGTTTTTTTCCATCCCTTGGTATCCTGCTGTTAATTGATTTATCTTGTTAGACTGACCTCACACTTGGTAAAGCAACCCCCCATCCTTTCATGTATTTATACCTGCTCCTGTATTTTTCATTTCATGCATCTGATGAAGTGGGTTCTAGCCCATGAAAGCTTATGCCCAAATAAATTTGTTAGTCTTTAAGGTGCCACAAGGACTCCTTGTTGTTTTTGCTGATACAGACTAACACGGCTACCACTCTGAAACCAATTATTATTGGGTTGTCTGTTTTTGTAGCCTCTATAATCCATCTCAGCATTTCACAGTCACCATCAGCGTCCTTGTCAGACAGTTCGTAGTATGTTCCTACTACTATGCTCTTATTATTCAAGCATGGACTTTCAATCTATAGAGATTCTATGGTACTGTTTGATTCATTTCAGATTTTTACTTCTTTGACTCTGTGCTTTCTTTCACGTCTAGTGCCTCTCCCACACCAGCATGACACACTCTGTCATTCCTATATATTTTGTACCCTGATATTGCCATATCCCTTTGATTATCATAATTACATCAAATTTCTGTTATGCCTATTATATCAATATCCTCATTTAATACCAGGAACTCAAATCCACACATCTTTGTATTTAGACTTCTTGCATTTGTATACAAGCACTTATAAAATTTGTCAATATTTAGTTGTCTCCCTTCATGTGATGTAATTAAATGGGGCTCTTTTTCATTTGATTGTTGTTCTTCAGTTCCTACCTGTCCTTTATCAACTTTCCCCTTTACTAGGACATAGAGTATGCCCTTTAATAAATCTTTCCCAAAGGGATGTGTCTGTCCACACTGTGTGCTCCTCCACACCTGTTGGCTTTCTCCCAGCCCTTACTTTAAAAATTCCTCTATGACCTTTTTAATTTTACATGCCAACAATCTGATTCCATTTTGGTTTAGGTGGAGCCCTCCTTCTTTTGGGACTGGAGGAGCCTATAAAAGCTTCCTCAATTCCTAATAAAACTAATTCCCTCCTCTGAACACCATCACCGCATCCAGGCATTGAAACCCTACAGTTCTGCCTGTCTAACTGACCCTACACATTGAACGGGAAGCATTTCAGAGAATGCTACCACAGAGGACTTTAATCTCTTACCTAGTGGCCTAAATTTGGCCTCCAGGACCTCTCTCCTACCTTTTCCTATGTCACTGGTACCTACTGTAGTAAGATGAGGCCCTGAAACATAAGCTCTTGTGTCAGAGGCCCAGTCTGAGGCCTGAAGCCTGAACCAAAGTACTTCCAGGCACTGCTAAGCAAAAGCTGGGCTGTGAGCCAGAGGCAGGCCCCGCTCACAGAAGTTGGCGAGAAGAAGGTTGTTAGAAGCAGGTGCTTAACATATAAGTGCTAATAAGAGGAACTTGTGCCAAGATGGCACCTGGACAGTCCGATACAAGGACACTCCATAGACATAACAAGGAACAGGCAGGTGTATCTTGAAGACAGGGTCGAAAGTACAGCATGATGGATAGGTCTGTTTGTCTGAAACAACATGATCAAAGGGGGAGACAGCACCCTAATGAACCAAGAGGCTGTACCTCAATATGTCAGTAGGGATGAGTAATCTGTCCTGTAACTGTATAAAAGTAGGTCCTGGAGTGCGCATCTTTGTCTGGCCTAGGGGGCAGTGGAAAGTCCCGCCACTGACTGAGCCAGTCCATTGCCAGGGGGCACAAATTTGTAGTATGTCTTGTAGAGTCTACGGGAAACTATTACTGTGCTTCGTTTGACAATAAACCTGGCTCGGGTTCCTTCGTACCTTACTAGAGTCTGTGGTCTTTGGGGGTTCTCTTGGGGTCTGCTGTGTCAGCTATCTGCGCAGAGCTGGGGCAGCACACAGAGGGAACACGCACGCAGCCGACTGTTATCATCATCGAACAAGAAGCAGAGCACCACACCGGTAGCTACTGACAACACCTACATGTACCACAACCACTAGTTCCTCCCCAACACTGCACATAAATCTATCTATATGTCTCAAGAGGTCCACAACTTTCACACCTATCAGGCAATTCATTATGCTGTTGACCCAGTCATCACAAACCCAAATCTATATTTCTAATAATCAATTCCCCCATTACTATTACCTTTCTCTTACTAATAACTGGGGCCTCCTCATCTGGACAGGTATCATTAGTTAAGAAGATACCATGATATCATCTTGAAGAAGTGTCCCAACTATGGGACCATTTCCCTTCACTCCAGCTTGATGTTCTCTTTCCCTGAGACTTTCATCCTTCTCAACAGCACAGAGGCTACCAGACTGCTCTACTATATCCCAGAAAGTCTCATCCATGTATTTCCCTTAGATTGTCCAGTGCAGTCATTCAAGGCTCAAGAGCCTGTACTCAGTCTCTGTAAGCCATGAGTTGTTTGCACCAAATGCACATCTCATGAGGTGCTTACCCCCAGGGCCGCCCCTGGGGGTAAGCACCAGGGAGGGAAGTGGGGCAATTTGCCCCAGGCCCCGGGCCCCGCAGGGGCCCCCACGAGAGTTTTTCGGGGGCCCTGGAGCGGGGTCCTTCACTCACTCTGGGGCCCCCAAAAACTCTCGTGGCGCCCGAGCTCCCAGAGCTTCCGCTCCAGGTCTTCGGCAGCAGTTCGGCGGTGGGGGGTCCTTCCGCTCCGGACCCGCCGCCGAAGTGCCCTGAAGACCCGCGGTGAGGAGTCCTTCTGCCCCGGGACCCGCCGCCGAAGACCCCAGGCCCCCTGAATCCTCTGGGCAGCTCTGTTTACCCCCACACCAGGTAGAGCAGATTAAATTAGGTTAATTAACCTGACAGGCTGCACTTGAGGGAAACCCAGGGTTTGAAAGGCCAATTGACAATGGAGCCCAGTTGAGAAGGAACCAGCAGGACTGGTATCAAGTCAGGAAGTTGGCAGCAGAAAAATACTGCTGGGGAAATAGTCTGCAGTTACTCTCTGGGAGAAGGAGGACAGCCAGAAGATAGAGGAACAGGGTCTTGGAGAAAGCAGGCCACAGTTGCTAGACACAGGGTCCCTGGATGGAATCTAGAGTAGAGGGTGTGCCTGAGTTCCCCTACCAGCCACTGGAGGAATGGCCAGATAAGGACAGTGAAGGGAAAACTGCCATTTTGTATGGAGAGACTTTGATACCCTGGGAATGGAAACCACAGAGTTACCTGGTCAGAGGGCCAAGTCACAAAGAGGAAGTTGCAATTCCTGGAGTGAGAGGGGCCGCAGAGTGAAAGAGGACAATTGGGGGAGAGAACACAATGGCAGGCTTTGGACCTGGAAGAGAGCTAATCCCAGAGTAGCTAGTAAACGGTGCCCTAGAAGTGAGTGGACGCCGTTACAGCACATGTAGGCAATCATATGGGCTGTATTCAGTGCAATAAACTGGATAGCCTCCACTTTGTGGCTGGACTTCTGTCTGCATTATTTTTACTCTCCAGGGGGTTTTGTGTGTTTTTGTTTTTTGGGGAGCAAGGGGAGTTATTTGCCTAAGTTTAGAAAATGTTTGTTTGGTGTATCTGGCTCTCATGCTCCCTCTCTAAAGTCCCTCAAAATCCCTTCATTGCTAGTTCCTCTGGTGACTTAGGAGCTGTCTTTTTAAACCCCTGTTCTTCCTGAGTTAGCCCTACTCCCTTGCCAAGGGATTAGGGATCTAAGGGTACATCTACACTACAGGGGGGAGTCGATTTAAGATACGCAAATTCAGCTACGTGAATAGCGTAGCTGAATTCGACATATCGCAGCCGACTTACCCCGTTGTGAGGACGGCGGCAAAATCGACTTCTGCGGCTTTCTGTCGGCGGCGCTTACTACCACCTCCGCTGGTGGAGTAAGAGCGCCGATTCGGGGATCGATTGTCGCGTCCCAACGGGACGCAATAAATCGATCCCTGAGAGGTCGATTTCTACCCGCCGATTCAGGCGGGTAGTATAGACCTAGCCAAAGAATGGCAGGCTAAAGCCTCCTTAGGAAGCTCCCACCCTTGCCTAGCAGGCTGCTGTGCTCAGCACACAGACCCCCAAACAGACCATGGCAAAAAAGCAAGCATACAGCAACAAATTAACGGACAACCCACACCTTCACCAAGAGAGCTCCCTTGCAGAACTCCCCTTTTTGCTGCTCCTGTTTGCTAGCTCAAAGACAGCGTGAGACAACCAAGGAAGGAGAGAGGAACTGCATTAAAGGGTGAGGCAATGGGCTATGATACATTTATGTTAGCATTCCAGACTTTAAATTCCTCTGGTTTTCCCACAGCTCTGGTCTGACGGTTCTTGTTTAGCAGACTCCTAAGGCCTCAACAGCTTCACATCCTGGGCCTTACCATAGATGGGAGAGTTCCTCAAACTAAAGAGTAAAATGTTATTCTACTGCATCAACATTCTGTAAAGAGGTGAATTTTGCCTCTGAAACTAATCAATTCAGCCAGTATAATCACCGCGGCATTAAAGTGCCCTGTGTCATAATAGGAGCAGGAAGGCCTTTCAAAAGTCATGCATATAGGGTTTGTTGGGAGTAACCACTTCATTTACTCAGGGCTAAACTCAGCTTTCCATGGGAGCAGTGATTTGCAAACTGTACCTTCTTGCAGAGCCTGGTCGGCTGAACCCCATATAGGGGGAATCACATGAGATAGGGCAGATGGCAGTAATGGTTTCCACCAGTGTTCCCTCTAATTTTTTACGTGCATGTGAAGAATGAATTTTGTTATGTGCACCATTATGGAAGTGATGTGGAGTGGGGCTGAGGGGTTTGGAGTGCGGGTGGGGGCTCGCTACCCCCTAACACTGGCTCTGGCTTTTATTTTCAGAAAACCCGTTATTGTGAGACAGGTGGGCTGTGGAATTTTTATGCATGTTGGTGGGGCGGCGCCTCAGAAAGAAAGAGGTTGAGAACCTCTGCCCTAGACCATCCGTGACAGATGTTTTTCTAACCTGTTCTTAAAACCTCCAATGACAGTGATTCCACAACATCCCTTGGGAATCTATTCCAGCACTTAACTATCCTTATAGTTAGAAAGTTTTCCCTAAGGATGCTCCATATCACTGCAATCCTCTTCCATTAGGCAGACTTTCTACTATGGGTCATCCTTGTTATACTCTGGGTGAGTCTAGCCCTCTAACTCTCTTAACATTTTTAGCAAATGACCCGGTTGCTGCAACTTATTGCAACAGAAACTGTGATATGTCATTTTTACATTTATATTGCACCTTTCTCCCCCGAGGAATATACATACAACCAACACAGAAATGCAGCCGGCTCTAGGGTACAAGTAGCAAAGTAGGCAGTTGGCACATTGCACAAAATTGGGATGGAGAACAGAATATTTGAGTTAAGTTGAACATTCCCGCATTCTATCAAAAAGGGCCATGGGTTTTTTAATGTCAATGCATGGACAACAGCCAAATACTCAGTTGTTATAAGGTTTTGTCCAAAACACACAGACTAACTTTCAAGCAGCTGAACATATCTTCCTTGCAAGGCTGAAGAGATGAACCAATCCTACTGGTATATGAGCTTTTAGTTACAGCGACTCTAGACATTTCAAACTTGATGCCTGGATAACGAAGCCATCATTCCCATCTATTTTTCCAGCAATGCCCAGAGGCTTTGCTTCTACAGGCGTGTACCCCAATATATTGCATTACAATTTTGGAGCTACATGTATATAAATCCTACGTGAGTTGCAGCACAAAATGCTAGGACACCAGCTGAGATTTCAACTCACTGAGGCACCAGTCATGTTCGAGCAACTCTTGGAAAAGCAAAAATCTGCCTCTGAGTGCATAGGAAAGCAAACAATATGCAAGACAAATATTGTACTAACCTTCACAAGCAATCTGATAGTTATTTTGGATACCTTTCTCTGATATATTCTCTAGGGAAGTCAGTACTGATTATGAAAACATATTTAACTACAACATGCCACAAGAAAATGACAAAATATACCAGTATTTCTAAATTCTAAAATTTGTTTAGGTTTTTAAATATATATTTGATTTTAATTAGTGAAATTATCTATACATGACACCCCATCCCCAAATTCTTCCTATATAACCCATTCCTTGCTACTTGGAAGACCCATGTGTTTGGCAAACTATCATATAAATACAGATTCACATACAACAGATTATTTTTTTCCAAACCCGTTTGTGAAAATACAAATGCAATTACAACCACAACTGGCACATACTGCAATGTCTGTGATTACAGTTCTGATTAAATACCTGTTCCTATTGCCAGGAATGTTTGTTGAGCTCCACCTTTAATAGAAGCAATGTGAAAGCAATCAGCTGTGACCACACCCAGGGTTTATTGTGGCAGCAGCAGGATACAGCTGTCAGATTCAGGACTTGTGTTTCATGGTGTGTAAATGGCCTCCCACATGGTTATTCATAATTTTTTTCCCCAATGTTTGATAGCCCCAGCATTAGTGGAATTACATTTGCAGCAATGTAGGGAACAGTGATTTGGCTCTTTGTTTCTTGCTATTGATAGGTATTAAAAGAAAAACAAAGCTATGTGTTGCTTTAAGTATAGCTGATTTTCACTATTATTATTTATTATTTACTATTACTGTCTTTCTGCCCTGTTTAAGAAAATGTTCAGAGTACATACTGTACTGACTTGGTCTTGAAAGGCACGGTCTAGTAGGTTCAGCCCAAGACCAAACAGCAGGAACTCCTGGGTTTTGAGTCTAGTTTGGCCACAGAGACCTCCTCTGTGACACTGAGCAAATCACTTGATTTTAACCTCTCTGTGCATCCAATTCTGTCAGTAAAATGGAGATATCCTTCAAGGGGGCTAAATTAATATGTCTGAAGTACTTTGAAATCCTATGGTAGACAGCCTCATATACATGCAAAGTTCTGCTATTAATTAGTGGTTTCAAAGCACAAAGTTAAGCACTAAATATTATTAGTTGCTCTTCAAAATTCAGACAATGTGCACTTTGATTTGCTCTACATATATAGCTTTTAATCTTTCCTCTGAACTATAATACTTTTGCATATGGAGTCCAAATGGCTTTAGCTTTTTGGGGGAAGCCATATTGCATTGCAAACTGGTATACAATTTCCTTCCACTATCACACCTAGCTCTCTTTCAGCATTACTGATTGTAAGGATTCTGCCTGCCACTGCAACTCTGGATATATTATTAATTACACTTTCTGTATTAGCCCGTATTTTCCAAAATGAATCACATTTTGTTATATTCTGCATATTTCTTATCTCACTAGTTCCTTTTGCATTATTTTCTGTCCTAATGTTCACAGCTCATCCTCGTAAACTTATTTAATATGCTTTTTTTACTCTGCCTCCCCGTCTACTCTTTGATAAGAGACATTAAAACCAATTTTGCAAATATGCTTTTTAGACATTTTTCTATATTCCTTTCTCCAGGAGAAACTATAACAACTCCAAAGGCATTATAGCCCTACACTCTCCCATGCATTTACATATTAGAAAACTTAGTCTGTTGAAGTCTGGAATCAACAGAGAGAAACCAGGAAATGTATAGTTAAGACTTAATCTTTTGTCCTAACTGTGCTTGGGTTTTGCAATACACATGATATGTCACTATGTTATCACCAAGGACCAAGCAGTAGCCAGGCACAAGTACTCTCAATTTTCTTGCTTTTGTAGATTTAAGATCTTAGTGATGCAGCAATAGCTTTTTGTTTGAAAATATAAGCTGGTATAAATGGCTCTAGTGAGTAATTTTCCCTTAAGGGTAGCTGCATAAGTCTGACATATTTTCTGACTATTCATATTATTGAAGGTTGTTTACAGCTCTGAGCAAAACAGAGAAAGTACTGCAGCCCTCATGATCAAGCTATCTGAGAAGACAATTGTTTTGAGAGCTACAGAAAAAGAAGTATATCTAAAATCTAAAAGAAGTATATTTCTAGGGTTACCATATCTAACAAATAAAAAAAGAGGACCCTCCACGGGCCCTGGCCCCGCCCATTCCCCCACCTCCAGCCCCACCCCAACTCCGCCCCTTCCCCACCCTAACCCCGCCCCTCCTCCCTCCCACTCCCAGCCACGCAGAAAGGGCTGCCCGAGCGCTACCGGCTTCACGGTTTGCCGGACAGCCCCCAGACCCTGCGCCCCCGGCCGGCGCTTCCCCAGCACAGCTGGAGCCCGGGAGAGGAAGCGCCCAGCCGGGGGCGCAGAGTCTGGGGCTGCCCAGCAAACCAGTGAAGCCAGTAGTACTAGGGCTTCGGGCAGCCCCCTTGCCTCCGGACCCTGCGCCCCCAGCCGGGCACTTCCCCTCCCGGGTTCCGGTGGCGCAGGGTCCGGAGGCATGGGGGCTGCCCGAAGCCCGTGGCGCTCAGCTCTTAAACAGAGCCGAAGAGTCGGGGAGGAGCAGAGCCGCCGCAGCCAGAGCCCGGGAGGGGAAGTGCCCGGCCGGCGGCTGGGGTCCGGAGGCAAGGGGGCTGCCTGAAGCCCATAGCGCTCGGGCAGCTCGGCTCTTAAACAGAGCCGAAGAGTCAGGGGAGGAGCAGAGCCGCCACGGGAGGGGAAGTGCCTGGCCGGCATTTTCCCGGACATGTTCGGCTTTTTGGCAATTCCCCCCGGACGGGGGTTTGAGTGCCGAAAAGCTGGACATGTCCGGGAAAAAGAGGACGTATGGTAACCCTAATATTTCAGACTAAAACTCAGATCCACACAATGCTATGAAATGGGTATTGAAATGCAAATTAGCATTCCAACTTTGCTCCAGAATTCCAATAGTTAATACTGCCACAACAAATAGCTTTTTATCCAAGTCAGGTATCCATGTGCTCCATCCCTAGAGATTTCTCTCTCTTAAAAACAAAAACACAAATCTGGAATTTAACAGCCAGAGATATATTTTTCCCCAAAGTATTATTTTATGGAACTTTCTTGTTGTCCGCAATGGGGTACTTGAAAGTGCTTAATCTTATTTTCAAGATATGGAATGTCATTTGCTATTACCAGCCAATTCAATGGTGCAGTAAGAACATAATTCTTAACAGTGCATCTTACTGTTTGTTGCATACTATTAAAATGGTGGTGTCCTTACAAGAACAGCTCCATGATTGAGAGGACGCAGGGAAAACACTGATTTAGCTGAAGAGCCCTAAAGCAGCAGCAGTTCAGAGTTCTGTCTCCAAAAGAAACTTGCTGGGAGCCAACTGCTGCTTCTTCTTTCCTTGCTTTCTGTTCCTGACAAGACTGGAATTATTTTGTATTGACATGCCACTTACAATGTGCTGTGAAATGAAGACAAAATGCAAAGGGAGATCACAAGTTGTCTCAATTAACAGGTTTCAACATTTAGAAATTATTTTGAAATGCTTTGAGTTTATGCAGCATGGGGGAGGGTAATATACTGGTTTAGCTCTTCAGTAGCCATAGTTTTTGCCACATCTGCCAATACTTTACCTACAGAGAAATGTCAGAGCTATGAGATTAACTGCTACCATACCTGAAATAATTTTCACTGTATCTTTAAAATTAGAGTGCTGTCAATAGGGATAATATTATAGTGATTAAAGCACACGACTGGGAGTCAGGAGACCAGGGTTATATTCTCTGCTTGGCTACTGACTTCTTGTGTAACTTTGGGCAATCACTTAACTGAGCCTCAGTTTACTCATCTGTAAAAAGGAAGTAGTAATAATACTTACCCACCTTTGTAAAGCACTTTGAGATCGTGGGATGAGAAATGCTTAAGTATTATTATTATTTCTCACATCCTATGTCACATTCATTGTTTTCCTCTCTGTCTCCAAGTGCAACGTAACATGCCTCATAATTTTCCAAACCCCACAAAATTACCTTGATTTGCTCTGATTTTAAATGCAGCTACCCCCTGCTTGCTCACTCCATTCCTCCAATCTTGTTCTCTTCTTTGTCCCTTCTAATCTTCAGCTCTTTCATTTATGCTGCTCCATCTATCTAGAAATCATTTCCTCCCTGGCTTTGAATTATTGAGCCATCCCCACTTCAGAATCGTATCTACAAACTTTCCTGTTCACTTTAGTCCATGATTGACTGTTCAAACGCATTTCCCTTCCCCCACCCTAACACATGCTCATTTTCTCCTCATTGGAAGTAGAATGCCAGGATGTTTACTTGAATCTGTACTGCATTTCAATTTCAGTTGTTCTCTCTGCATCATTTTCCCTTTTGCTCTCTATTAGATTTCCTGCATCTACTTTGTTGGAGTTTTTCTCTCTTCATTCTGCCTCTTTCTGTAAATCATTTGGTAGCAACTCTGAACAACAACAAAAATAATGTTATCTAAGGATTCAGTTACTTCTGGGTGTAAAATGTAGCTAAAACATATTTTTTGACAATAATCCCAGCACAAAATAAAGCACATTTCAGGAAGAGCACTATATTAAAATAAACAAGAGGATTCTAGAACAAGGGTCCTCGGGGTTTTTTTTCCCACAGTGCTGGATTCTGCCACCTCTACTCATGAAGAACAATCTTACTCCCAGAATAAGATCCTCTGTCAGGTGAGGAAGACTAGCAGAGTCTGGCCCTCAAACTGGTCTTTATTTTAACAGATTGTCCTGGGTGGACACCTTCTCTCCTTTTCATGATAGTGCATGCCATCTCTGTGGTAACTACAGCAATTGCCTCAAAGGGAAATATTATCAGGAAAGTATTTAAGGAATGTTTAGCAGTTAGTGGCTGGAAACAAAGACAAAAGTCAGAACCAGTTCTCCATGGCCCACAGTTTGGAAATGTCTATTCTAGCGTAATGTCTAATCTGTAGGAGTAAAATCAAGGGTTGCTAGAGCACCTGGACCGGCAGCCTTTTTTAGCCTTTGTATAAATCCAAAGTAAAACAACCATGTAATAATAAGCACACACAACACTTCTGATAGGAGAAGCAGTAGGGTTTAGAAGCTGAGCATGGGACAGAGCTCAAAGACTTTCAGAGTTCTAATTCCACTTTTACCACTCTGGGTGACCCTGCATAACTAAAATTAAACTTCTGTGTGTCTGGTTTCTCTGGCCTGCATTCAGCAAAACACCTAAACATGTGCATAACTTTAAGCACATGCTTAAATCCCTTGTTGACTTAAACACTACTGATGCCTCCTTAATATATTGTCATTTAGCTCCAGATTCAGAAAATCACTTAATCATATACTTAAGAGGTGGAGTAGCAGGGCACTGCACGGCCCTTTTGGCTCCTGCCCCCGCTGTAAATTAGTAGAATGCTACAAACATGTCCCATCCGGTCCTCAGTGCACCTCCTACAATGGGAGTTGCAAGCAACTTGCATCACCCCTATGCTGTTTCTGGGCCAGGGACTTCTCCGTTGGCCTCTTGCAGCTTTTCTGTAGCTGCTGCATATTGCTGCAGCAGATTATAGAGGTTGAGGTGAGGGCCACAATGAACCTCCCATCTGTCAAAGGGGAATAATAATACTTATCTAACCAGGGTAACTCACAGGGAGTGGGAGTGGGTTGAAAATTACAATCAATAATATGTCCAGTGCCTTGAAAACAAAGCACTGTGTAAGTGCTATTCTATCGTCAGTTTAGACATGTATGCAGTCCAGATATATCTTGCACAATATGTTGGAAAATAACAGGAGGAACATAATATATATGATGATGACTCTCTTTCCATTCCAATAGTATCTGAAGAGGACGTTAAACAGTAGCTAAAATTAGACATTTTAAAATCAGCAGTCCCAGATAATTTGCATTCAAAAGTTTAAAAGGGCTGGCTGAGGAACTTGTTGGATCATTCATGTTGATTTTCAATAAATTTTGGAATACTGGGGAGTTCCAGAAACCTGGAAGAAAGCTAATGTTTTGCCAATATTTAAAAAGGATGACCTGGGTAATTAAAGGCATGTCAGTCTGACACTGATTTCGAGCAAGATAATGGAGTTGCTGATACAGGACTCGGTTAATAAAGAATTGAAGGAGGTTAATATAAATTAATGCCAATTAACAAGGGTTTATGGAGAATAGATCCTGTCAAACTAACTTAATATCTTCTTTTGATGAGATTACAAGTTTGGTTGATAAAAGTAATAGTGTTGACGTAATGTACTTAGACTTCTGTAACTGTTTGACCTGGTATCACACAATATTTTTATTAAAAAACTAGAACAATATAAATTTAACATTGCACACGCTGAATGGATTAAAAACTGTCTAACTGATAGGTCTTAACATATAATTGTAAACAGAGATTCATCATTGAGCAAGTGTGTTTCTAGGGGGTCCCGAAGGAATCAGTTCTTGGCCCTATGCTATGTAACATTTTTATTAATAACTGGGAAGAAAACATAAAATTATCATTCATAAAGTTTGCAGATGACACATAGGTTGTGGAAGTGGTAAATAATGAAGAGGACAGGTTACTGATACACAGTGACTGGATCACTTGGTACCCTGGATGCACGCAAACTATGTGTGTTTTAATATGGCTAACTGCAAATGTACACATCTAAGAACAAAGAATGTAGGCCACAGTTACAGGAAGGTGGACTCTATCCTGGAAAGCAGTGACTCTGAAAAAGATTTAAGGATCCTGGTAGATAATCAGCTGAACACAAGCTTCCAGTGCAATGCTGTGGCCAAAAGGGCTAAAGCAATCCTTGGATGCATAAACAGGGGAATGTCAAGTAGAAGTGGAGAGGTTATTTTACCCTGTATTTGACACTGATGTGACCGCTACTGGAATACTGTGTCCAGTTCTGGTGTCCACAGTCCTAGAAGGATGTTGATAAATTGGAGAGGGTTCAGAGAAGAGCCATGAGAATGATTAAAGGATTAGAAAACTTGTCTTATAGTAAGAGTCTCAAGGAGCTCAATTTATTTAGCTTAACAAAGAGAAGGTTAAGGAGTGACTTGATCACAGTTTATAAGTACCTACTTATAGTGGGGAAAAAATATTTGATAATGGGCAGACAAAGGTATAGCATGATCATATGGGTGGAAGTTGAAGCTAGGCAAGTTCAGACTGATAATAAGGCATACATTTTTAACAGCAAGGATAGTTAACCATTGAAACAATTTATCCAGCGTTGTGTTGGATTTTCCATCATTTGCTATTTTGAAATCAATTTTTTTTTTGTTTTTTAAGATATGCTCTAGGAATTATTTTGGGGAAGTTCTGTGGACTGTGTTATACAGGATGTCAGATGATCACAATAATCCCTTCTGGCCTTGGAATTTATATGTTGCCAAAGAGCTCCATAACTGTGAATGCGGTGCGGTTCAGATATTTTACATTTATGTTTCTTGTTAAGATCCAGAGTTCTCTTGGGAAATTTTTCTTTCATCTGCTCTGTTTTTAACTGCACAATTTTTGTAATAATAATATGAACATTTTCAACTTTGCAAAATAGATAATATGTAATATGGTTCATGCCTTACAAAGACATTTTTGAATATGCTACAGGAGATCCTTTTTGTATCACCTGCTCGAACTATTTTATTGCCCTCCTCTTTAGACAAATCATTTAAGATAAACTTGACTCAAAAATAGTGTTCTGTAATCTGGTTTCATTGCCGTGTAGAATAAAGAAATGCACTATATGGTATTACAATTCTTCCAGATTCCCACTCTACAGATGGTCATTGTGTTTTCCATATGACTCTTACTGTAATACCAGAATCACATGAGTCATTTATAAGAAACTGATATGTCACAACACCTTACAGGCTGCTACATGGAATGCAGGGGACAATAGGCAATCTTTTAGTTGTACTTGTACAGGCACAAAAAATATTTAGTGTGCTTTCCTGTTGAGTTTATAGGAGCATAACATATATACACCTACACAGAGATACAAGGTGGAACAAATATTGAAACACCAACTAACATATGGAAATGTTAGAACTTTAAAATTTAATATGATGATGATGATCCAAAATGTAACAAAAATAAAACGGAGACACCCAAAGAAAACAAACCCCCAAGGCTGCTCTTCACTTTCAAGGCTGGGTGCACTCAAGACACTGTACCTGCTGCTCCCATTGATCTCTGTTTTTTGTTGAATGTAAATTGTTATACAGTTGACAAGTACATTGTTATTAGAGTAACAAAGTACCTGGTTGCTCAGACAGCCCCTCCACTCCCTGATTTCCACTGTTTCCTTTCTGTATTGTTCTACTTTTAATATCCCTTTGTGCTGCATTTATTCTCTGTTCTTGTCATTATTTGAAGATCTAAGGAAGCAACATTTTAAAGTAAGTGGGGAAGAAGCATGGATGTGGACTGAGAATAACTCAAAAGAACAATGGAAAAATGCAACATACTTTTGGAATGTTATAAAAGATATAATGTAGGGAACAATGTTTACTACCTTTAATCTTGTAACTGTCCAACGTCATCAACTAAAAAATTAATACACAATTTTCAACAAAGGATTCACATAAAAATAGTAGGTTTCAGAGTAGCAGCCGTGTTAGTCTGTATCCGCAAAAAGAAGAACAGGAGGACTTGTGGCACCTTAGAGACTAACAAATTTATTAGAGCATAAGCTTTCGTGGACTATAGCCCACTTCTTCGGATGCATATAGAATGGAACATATATTGAGGAGATATATATACACACATACAGAGAGCATAAACAGGTGGGAGTTGTCTTACCACCTCTGAGAGGCCAATTAATTAAGAGAAAAAAAACTTTTGAAGTGATAATCAAGCTAGCCTAGTACAGACAGACAGTTAGATAACAAGTGTGAGAATACTAACAAGGGGAGACAGATTCAATGTCTGTAATGGCTCAGCCATTCCCAGTCCTTATTCAAACCGGAGTTGATTGTGTCTAGTTTGCATATCAATTCTAGCTCAGCAGTTTCTCGTTGGAGTCTGTTTTTGAAGTTTTTCTGTTGTAATATAGCCACCCGCAGGTCTGTCACTGAATGACCAGACAGGTTAAAGTGTTCTCCCACTGGTTTTTGAGTATTTTGATTCCTGATGTCAGATTTGTGTCCTGTTGACTGAACACTCATTTATAGCACACATGGGGAATTTACTTTTTTTGTTTTGAATATTTTATGCCTCCTTTTGCATATATCATTTGATCCTGATACAGAGCTTCAAGTTTTCATTTCTTCTTTAGGCTCTCTGCAATGAAATTCAGACACTAAAGTTTTAGGTGTTGGTATTTTTGGCCAGAGGCACCTCCAGAAATTTTTCACATGGTACGCATAACTGAGCCACTCTCACTTTAACTTTGTACAGCACCACACGTTTGTCCTAGCCACCTCTCCATTATGACAGAAGGGCTGTGGGGCCAAATTGCAGTAAGTGGCATTGTGACCTGGCATGCCAGGCCACAATGCCTCTCAGTTTAGGGGTCCTCTCAAACAGGGATCCTGTGGAAAACTGCTCTTTTTGCACCTCCCCTAGAAGCTCCTGCCACAGCCAATGGAATGCAGTGTGCAGGTGCAGGTGATACTCTTTTTGGTAGACAAGAAGATAGAATCTGTAGTATGCTCATCACATTCCAGTCACAGCTCCTTATGTTATTTTGAATCCATCAATTGTAACTTAATCTCAGAAAGACATGAAAGATTGAAAGATTTATGAAAGACATCAGAAGAATTGATCTGAAGTATATGAAACATATGGAAGGACTAGGATACCTGAAACCAAATGGTAAGAGTATCTGACATCATTAAAACTGCAAAACTACAATCAAATTATAATTCAAGTCCAAACTGACAATATGATCCCTCTCACAACCTTGACACATCTCTAATGTGCCTTGGTGCAAGAATAACAGTCAGACATCAAAAGATTTTAACTTGTTTTGGAAATATGTTAGCATATGGGTGCCAAACCATGCAGGTTTGGCCAAGATTTCAATTCTGCAAACAAGGAGGGCACTTTTAGAGTGGAAAGTAATCCCTTACGAGATCAGGCACTGTTCAAGGGCACCATTAAATGGATGGAATATCTTTGTTTCAACTTCATATCACAACTCACTGTTTTTTATGAGGCTAGAATCAAAGTATCAGCAATTTTTAACTGATACAAAAACACCACTGACTAATAGAATGCAGATCATGAAAAAGGAATCGGATGCTTGTTCTGTACATGGGGGATAAGCTGTATGGCTCTTATGTTAATGGGGTTCTGCAGATATAATCTTCAGTCCTAGTGATATCGACTAGATCTTCAGCTACCCCAGAGCTCTGATCTGAGCACAGATTGGTGAGCGGGTAAGATTTAAGCTATCTTTGTGCTCCCCTGAAGTTTGGACCCTAAAGGCTTCTGCCATCATAGCTATGTCGGCCAGTGGTGTGAAGAGGTGTGATTCTTGAGCAGCATAACTGTACTGGTAGAAGTCCCTAATGCAGATACAATTAGACCAGAAAAGCTGTGCTTTTCTCGGTATAGATTTTTTCGCTCATGAGTGGTGGTTTTATTATACTGGTAAAAAGAGCTGCTTGTATAGCTGTGTCCACACTAGGAGAGCTTTGCCGGCATAGTATACCACTATTCCTATACCAAGAAATGCTCCTAATATAGACGTGGCCTTAGAAATGCTTCAAACCTACTTTAATTAAACCTGGCAAGTAGAGGTCCCCAAGTGACTATTTCACAGCTGGGTCTGAGGTGGGTATTCCTATGCTGGTTCTATGCCACAGTGTCACTTGAGGAATCCTTAAAGGTTAAACCAACTTCAAGGCTACTTTGTGCCACTGGAGCATACAGCAAATCCCACTTACCTAGCAATTTCAAAATGTTGAACATTACACATAGGGTGACCAAACAGCAACTGTGAAAAATTGGGACAGGGGTGGGGGATAATAGGCTTCGATATAAGAAAAAGCCTCAAATATCAGGACTGTCCCTATAAAAATCGGGACATCTGGTCACCCTAATTACACAAGTTCTTCCTGTTTTTCATCTGTTTGTCAATGAGTCAGCTGGGTACTTAGCACTTCTGAAAATCAGGCCACTGATGCAGACGCCTAAAAATGGATTTAATAGCCTAACTTTAGGCACCTATTTTTAAAAAGCCTTGGCTTTGGTTTAAGTCATAGTTATGATGGAGGTAGGGTTGTAAAGAAACATGAACATTTATCAGAAAAACAAAGAGGTTAACATTCCTTTTTGATTATGTGAACTCCCCACATACTATGTCATGAGGAATTTGTGTGGGTACTTGTTTACTAAACTAGAACTCACAGTCATTATAGTGCACTAATGCAGAAAAAAAAAATTAACATGCTGTAAGTCAAATGTCACATCAGAACTTAATACACTGGAATTCTTGGAAAGTGTTCCAGAGCTATCAGCTTGAACAGTGGATGTTGCTTTTTTACAGCCAGGAATTTTAATTATTATTAATTTTTGGCAATGCTCATATTATATTAGGCACTTTCCAACAGAAATGAAGGAACAGTCCTTGCACCACAAAGCTCATAACCTAAAAAGAGAGAGAAGGTTGTGGGAAGTAAAAGAACACCGAAGTAAGGTGGTCAGGGTGGTAATTAGCCATGACTTGGTAATACAGTGTAATGTGAGCATGGTTTTAGGGTGCAAAAACTCTTCGCATTTACCCATGAAATTTAGTATTATCAGTCAACTGGTTTCTTGTACGTGTCAGGGCAAAAGTAGGTCTTCAGGAGGGGCTGGATTTCAGAAAGGATAGTGGCTTTGTGAATGAGCTCAAGTTGGATGTGATAATGGGGATGTTTGAGGAACAGATAAGGGCTTAGGAAATGCCAATTCACTCTATTGCATTGTTATTATTTCTTCAGTATCATAAGCATGCATAAGTCTATGAACTTATAAGAAGGCTAGTTCCCCTGAAATGCTTGCACTCTAAGATTGAAATTCACTGAGATGCTTGAATAAGCAGAACTGATCTTCTGCTATATGGGGTATAGGAGGCCAGGAGTTGGAAAGCATGGGGACCTTGTGGAGGGGATAGAATTTGATAAGCTGAGTGACGCAGAGATTTGTTGCCCTAACACAGAATGAAGATTGGTGGGGGCAATATGAAGTTGGGCTAATGGATCTTTGACTACACAGATCCACTGGTCATAACACCCTAGAATGCCTATAGGCACAATAGACACAGTAACAAACTAGGACAGGAGGAATCTGTTCACTCCCTACAGCCATTGCAGATCATCCAGCACAGTGCCCATGTTTCTCAGTCTGTGTTCTAGAAAGAGGATTTGCTCCTAAGTTAGACATAATTCAGAAGAGAGAAAAAAAGTAGAAGAGATGTGGCAGAATAAATCATGTGATTTCATTTATATTCCTCATACATCTCCTTAGTTCCAAGTTTCATATACATATAAGATATACTGCATCAGAGGAGGTGGTGTCTGTGTCATAAATTGCACAGGCATGTGATAAACTGCAGAGGTGTGTGATCACACAGCTGGGCTCTGTCTACTATCCAGAACTTCTTTTAACTTCCAACCTTTCTGAACAGCTGCCATTTAAAAAATTCAACCTGCCAGAAAAATGTATATTTATTGTCCCCCAAAATCCCATCTGCCCAAGATATGCAAGATTGCTAAAGTGTTTTTTTTCTGTGACATGTGTGTCACATGCAGATTATGTGATGGCGTGGGAGGGTGCAAATGTTTAATCAGCACTCTTTTGAGTTCAGAAGCAATGCCTTGGCAGGGAACTCTAGCACTCACAGTACCTCTGAGCCAAAATGGAATAGGGAGAGAGAGAGAAAGAAAAAGAGAAGAGATGCTAAGGGAAGAAGCAGAACTTTCTGGTGGTCCTAACTTCTAAGGGTTTATGATTTGGCTTGAGAGAAGGGTGGAGGCATGGTTCCAATGACTCTCCCAGAAGAGTTTTGTTTAGTCTATGCAATCCATTATCTCTTTTCCATAAGCAATAGAAATAACACAATTCCCTTCTCTTCTGGCCCTTTGTCTTTTAATTTTTACTTCTTTCCTCTCTTGGATTAGATCACTAGGCACTTTTCTATCCTTCTAGCACTTCCTAAGACCTCAAATGTTCCTGAATCCATTTCTCCACTGTGCATTATTCTTCCTTAATGCCTCTCTCTTCCTTTTTCTGCCTTTTCAATTCTTGTTTTTCTTCTTTCCTTTTCTGCCTATAGTTTCTCTCCTCTTCCTCCTCCTCCTCCTCCCTCGTCTGTCATCTTGATCTCCTGTCATCTTTGTATTTTCCCCCTGGATCCAACCAAATCCCTTGCTGTCCTCCCCTCTCTCTTCCTTTCCTATTCATACTTTCCCATCTTCCTTTTTGTATAATGCTCTCACCTTCTTTGATTTGACTTCCCATCTATCTCCAAACAACTTTAAGATCAGAATTCCACTCCAACCCCCTGGCCTCTTCTCCACTAGAAGGACAGTGAGTAGATCTGGGGAATGGGCTAGGCCAGACGTTTAGAAGCAGATAGACTGGTGCTCTGGGAAGGTGAACACACAACTCAACTCAGGAGTATCCAGGCTGATTTGTGCTGGTGGCATCCAGCTCTGCCTCCTGCAAAAATGTGCGTGCACTTCTGTGTACAAAACCCTGCTTTAGACAGAACATAACAGCAAGATACTACAGTACTGGACTTTCCAGTATTTACAATGTGCAACACAACATACAGACCTTTCAACCAGGCTTTCCCTGATTTGTTCCCACTTCATTGAGGTGCTACAGGAACTATGGTTCAAGCCACGTAAAGGAACAGTGTTTAATCTGTGCCCACTAAACCAGTTTCTAACAGTTTTGCCAGTCAGTGGAAATAAGACTAAACTATATTTGAATCTTATTTGAAAAACATGCTCTAGCCTAACAGTGTTTAAGTGCAGTCCCCAAACTCAATTTAAAGGCCACTCTTGATATGGCTGACAAGTTCAGTGTTGTCACCAACCACCTCCACATACAGAATTTCTCCAGTGAAATACACCTCTACCCCGATATAATGCGACCCGATATAACATGAATTCGGATATAACACAGTAAAGCAGCGCTCTGGGGGGACGGGGCTGTGCGCTCCGGCGGATCAAAGCAAGTTTGATATAACGTGGTTTCACCTATAACGCGGTAAGATTTTTTGGCTCCTGAGGACAGCGTTATATTGGGGTAGAGGTGTATATACAAAGAGGCATTTGGGGGAATTACTGTTGTGATGCCAGGTATCACTTCTAAAATGTCTTATTGTTGCAGAGACCAGCTTTATCATATCCTATAGACAGTTGACCAGGTAAGGGTACATCAGCTGATTACATCCAAGCTATGACAACAAGCTAAATTTGAAAGCAGTAAAACTTTATCTGTCTACCAAAGTACTTCCAACCTGTCCTCTGCCTGCCAAAAAATAACCCTTGAATGCAGATTTCATATGACTTGCCCCCCTCAACTATAGATCCTGTCAACTTGCATTATGCGTGGATAACAAAAATATTAAAGACATACCCTCTAGTAAAAAGCTTACACAGCTTTTTTGGCGTGAGCAGAATAAATAACAGATAACTACAGCGCCAAGAAAATATCTTAAATCTTGATAAACAATTGGAAGTAGAAAGTATTTTCATTTATCATTTCTTAAGCATATTAGTATTGTAGAACATATCAGTAATGTTCTTTTTATATTCATTTTTTAAAGTCAGCCATCCTGTTGATTTAATGGCAGAAAGTTTTAAGAAGAAAGCAAATGAAAATAAATAAAAGCTAGATAGTCTTGGGGAGCTAATTCTTCCACTACTCAAAGTACATTTATCCTTCTCCCCCCTATTTGAAACTCTGTATGATCCTAAAAGACATGTCTGATTGCTACAGTGAACTTTTAGTCCAACACAATGTAGTAATGAATAATCCAAAGACAGATTTTTAAATCTTCATTTGAAAAGTCATTCACATTTTTCAGTGCCAAAAAAATAAAAATAAAATGGATTGCAATATGGAGGGGACTCTGAAATGCATATTTTCCATTAATTTTTGCACCAAATCCATACTTTCAGGTGGTGTGAAACCAAAAGCTGATGGATTTATTGTTCTTCTTACAATGTGCTTTGCTGCTGATATTTAAAAACAAACAGATAATGCCAAATAGGCTTGGTAATATTGATTATACTTGGGACATGCCAGTTATGTTTTGGTCTTTTTTTTTTTTTTTTTTTTACTGTTGTCAAATTTGTTGGAGCAATGTTCAACAGAACAATATCTCAATTTTGTACAATCTTCCTTGATTGAGTAACGGAAATATAATTAAATTATTTCAGCTTTTTCAAGAATGAGACAGGTTTACATTTTGAAAATCTGTGAGAACATAACATGATAATTCAGATCCAAAATTGACAAATTAAAGAAATTAAGCCAAAGAAGGCTCCAAATGTCGCTAACATAGGGAAAAGTGGAGCGGAGGGTAATTCTTCCGTTGAGAGACTCATGGCAAGCATTTTTTAACTCCCTTCATGCTAGAGAGAGAGAGAATTGGCATTTTAACTGCTATAATAGAGAAGTGACTGCATTGACATACATATTATGGGGCTAAATTATGTGGTATGGTGCCTGAAGGCAGACATAAAAATGTCCCCCAACATGGAGGGGACCTACTTCCATTTATGTCAATAGAGGTTTTGTCACTGACTTCAACGGAATTAGAATCCAGCCATAAATGAGAACACATATACATTGGAAAAGCAGAGCTAAGTGTGTTTGTGTACTGACCAAGACAGGATCCCTCCTGCAATCTGTTCCTACTAAAGCCAGGAATAATTTCCCCCCAAATATGTGCATAGGAACCATTGCTGGGTCAGGAGGCAACATGTCATAAAGGAGCAGACAATACTCCTGATGATCTGTCTACAGCTCCTGTCGAGAAGGCATATGGAATTGCTAGGAGCACAACATGTTATAAGGATGTGAAGGAGTTTACAGACCCCACATGGAGACTAAGGAAGGGAAGGAGCAATACTGGCCCAAGAGGGTCCCACCCATTAGCAGCTGTGGAGAATGCTCCAAACAGAGAAGCTGCTCAAAAGAGGACTCAGAGTCAAGCAGAGAAGTGAAGTGAAGGACAGACTGTTTGAAAGAGACCAATTTGTAGTTTCTGGAGACAAAATGATCCACAGGAGAGGGACTGGTCCATGGATAGGACCCAAGCAGGAGATAGGAACCTGACCTTTTTCCCTCCCACACTCGCTCCTGAGGGAGAATAACTGGACATGAGGAAGAAAACCGGGGAATGCTTATTTGACTGACTGACCTGCTGAGACTGATTGATTGGGAACTCCCAGGGGGTGGGTAGTAGGGGGTGGTGACCATGCCCCAAATCAAAGAGAGAGTGGGGAGGTCAGAAGGGGCCAAGGGGAGAAAGGTCAGGTGCACCTGGAAGAGGTGACTGAGACTCTTTACACTTCTCCGTCTTGGGCCCTGGACCATGACCTGGTGGAGAGGGAGGGCCAGTTCCTCCTACCTTTCCCCCACTTCCAGGGCCTTGGGAGTGGAAGAGGTGTTGTACCATGGTCTGCCCCTGCATGAAACCCAGTAGAATGGGCCAGAATAGGCACAGCACATTTCCATCCCATACTCTTGCAACTGGGCATGGATTTCTTGTCATGTGCTGATGCATATCATCCTCCAAAATTTGGTCCATGATCACTAAGTAGGCAAATTTTAAAAAGCAACCAATGAACAATGCTGTGAATATCACAATGGAAAAAATATGTGCATTAGAAATCTATGAAATAATTTACAGGCATTTCTATTTCTGTCTTGTCATGGGCTCCAAAGATACATAAAACATCTTGAATTTATATTTTAGGTCACTGAAAAGGCACAAACATGACTACTGAGAGTGCCTGAAACTCTGCTAATGGCAACAAAGAGATGTCTAAAAATATCCCTTGGAAATCAAGACAATGGCAAATTTAATAGACACTACAGACTGTTTAAAAAAAAGAAAGAAAAAGAAAAACTTTACTTCTGTTCTATTTAAAAACAGAATAATGCAACATTAAGGTGCAGTATTTGAGAGACTACAAAGACAATCAGGAAAAATGGGAAACTGAGAACAAACCTTTCCAGAAACATTAATCTTTCTTCAAACAATAGACATGAAGGTTGGGATTCTTTTCTGCTAACATACAACTATCGTAAAGGAGTCACTCACGTAAACAACCATTGTTCCATTGTGAAAATGTATGGAATAAATATCAGGGTTTCTGCTGCTTTGCTTGTTTAGCTCAGTAGATGAATGGTTGCCCAAAGACCTTCATGCCAAATCCTTCGTGAGTTCTCATCAATTATTTGTAAATAAGTATGTATTGTTCATTTAGGGGATGGTCCTGATGCCACTCAAGTCAATGGAAGTGTTGCAATGGACTTCAGTGACAGCAGAATTAGGCCCAAAAGGAGTTTTGTGATGTGTTGCACTGTTTATATTAGTGTCACAACAATAACTCCCAGACTGAGGATAATTCCATTGATGATAATGAGACTTATCAACGCCAATTCCATTTACAGCTTGGCCTTAATCCGAAATGTCTGCAACAATGAAGTAAGTGACAGTTAAACAAGTAAAGAATCAATTCACTAATCAAGTTTTTATTTCTTTCAAATTTCTATCAGGATAACTTTGTCTGTAATGGGGTTCAAAAATTGTAACCAAATCTACCTGCCTCACATCACATACACAAACCCTACAGGAAATTCCTGTTGAAAATGTTCAGTTATTTCCTGCTGGTTTCAGCTAGCTGACTAGATTTTGGAACAGAGCAAATGATCTTTTCTAAATTGTCTCAGTATTGATACAGTATATCAAACTGGTTATAATAGCCCTGAATTATGTTCTAATATGGTTTCCTCTGGTAAATAAGAAGGTTTGGCTAAATCTTAATTGTCATTAAAATCATGGAGCCAAATTCTGGCCCATCACATAAATGACTATTAAAACGAACCTCCATTCTGATTAGCAATAGGCTCCATATATTTTGTCTCCAACAAATATTATTTTGCTAGGAACACAAAGTATTTGTGAGTATGTGGGTGAATAGAGCCCATGGCTGGATGAAGGAAAGTCTACACATACTCCTGAGCAGAACTTGGCCCTTATACCCCTGCTGGAATGTCACACCATGACTCCTGTAGAGAGCACTTCTCTACAGGTTTTTGGAGGAACTGGAATAAAGGCAAAACATTTCTGCCCAGAATCCACCTCTACCTGTGGATCACACAACAGCCAGAATTTGGCTCTAAAAGCTATTAAACCTATTAATATTAAATTGTAAACAAATACATCTCCCTCATGGTTATGTACATAGAAAGTGAAAAAGAATGGTTTACAATTGTGCTAAAAGATGTAGAGCAGCAAACAAAGTTATGCATTTTACAGAACTCCTACTTAGCTCTTCAGCATTACACATGTCCTTTCCTTCATATCGTTTCTTGGCAAATCATCCTGTCTAACCAAAGACTGTACTGTGTCTATAACAAAGCACTCTTTGTAGCCAGCATAATAAACTAACTTCTATACTGTATCAAATATTATGGGGTTGTTATTTTTTTGTTTAAATAGCAAATTTTTACAATATTATATAATTATTTCCATAAAATACACTGCAGCATTCATTGCTAGTATTAATGCCTTTATCAAAAGATTTAAGAGAATTACACAAAAGTGGACTCAAATGTAATACATGTATGGGCATAAGACCTTGAGGATGAATAGTGCTATAGCACAAGGTATTTTGGGCCAACTCCTTTTGCACTGCTACAGTAAAAAGGACAGTTACCTGTTCCGTAACTGGCGTTCTTCGAGATGTGTTGCTCAGGTGTATTCCACTATAGGTGTGCGTACTCGCCATGTGCACCAGTGCCGGAAGTTTTTCCCTTAGCAGTATCCGTAGTGGGGGAGCACCGCTGCGACCCCTAGAGTGGCGCCGACATATCGCGCCATAAAGGGGGCTGCGTGCTCCCCCCCACCCTCAGTTCCTTCTTGCCAGACAACTCCGACAGAGGGGAAGGAGGGTGGGATGTGGAATAGACAGGAGCAACACATCTCGAAGAACGCCAGTTATGGAACAGGTAACCGTCCTTTCTTCTTCAAGTGATTGCTCATGTGTATTCCACTATAGGTGACTCCAAGCTATCCCTGATGGAGGCGGGTAGGAGTTTCAAGTGTAAAAATTTTTAGGGGTTACCCGGGCGAAGCACCGCCCTACCAAACCTTGCGTCCAAAGGGACAGGAGGTAATCGAGGACAAGCTGGATAGGGGTGGAAGAGGGAGAGGAACCTCTATCCCTCGCCCACATAGAGAAGCTATACCACTTAGCCAGGTAGGTTCGCTGCGTGGAGGGTTTCCTACTTTCCAACAGGACTCTTCTCACATCCTCAGAACACCTCCCCTCCTCCTCATTTAACCACGAAGCAGCCACGCTCTCAGACGGAGCGCGGCTAGGTTGGGATGGAGGAAGCGACCTTCCTCCTGGGAGAGGAGGTCCGGGCATAGTGGCAGCCTGCAAGGAGGGGCTGCTAAGACTTGCAGCAGGGACCCGTACCAATGCTGACGGGCCCAATCCGGGACTACGAGGATCATCCTCGCCCCATCTGACTTCACCTTCTGTAGGACCCTGTCTATTAAGGGGAAGGGCGGGAAAGTGTACAACAGGGGCCCCGACCATGGGAGCAGGAACGCATCTGATATGGCTCCTTCGCCCTCTCCTGCTCTGGAGCAGAATCGAGGACACTGTTGATTCTGGGCGGTGGCGAACAGGTCTACCTGGGGAGTACCCCACTGTAGGAAGATCCACCTGGCCACCTCCTTGTGCAGGGACCACTCGTGTTGCTGGGAGAATACCCTGCTCAGGCGGTCTGTGAGCGTGTTGCTCTTGCCGGGCAGGTAAAAGGCCCACAGGAGTATACTGTGGGCTATACAAAACTCCCACAGGAGCTGAGCTTCCTGGCATAAGGCCCGGGAATGTGTGTCCCCCTGTTTGTTGATGTAGTACATGGTGGTCATGTTGTCCGTGAGGACTCTGACCATCTTCCCTTGTATGTGCTGGCGAAATGCCACGCACGCCAGGCGTACGGCCCTGAGCTCCCTGACATTTATGTGCAGGGTTAGCTCCTCTGGTGACCACATACCCTGGGTCCTGAAATCCCCCACATGGGCTCCCCAGCCCAGGTCCGAGGTGTCCGACACTAGATCTAGTGAGAGATGGGGCTCTCGGAAGGGGATACCCTGGAGCATGTTGCTCGGGAGGGACCAACATTGGAGGTCTGCCACCACCCTGGGCAACACTGTGACAACCTTGTCCAGGCCATTCCTGGCCTGGGAGTACTGTGAGGCCAGCCAAAGCTGGAGGGGCCTCATCCGAAGCCTGGCATGTCGCACCACATAGGGGCATGCTGCCATGTGGCCTAGTATTTGAAGGCACACCCGTGCTGTGGTCATCGGCAAGGCCGTGACGGAGGCGACGAGAGCCTTGAGTGTCTCGAACCTGTCCCGTGGGAGGGAGGCCGTGGCTACTCGGGAATCTAGCAGCGCCCCTATGAATTCTATGCACTGAACTGGAAGTAACGTGGATTTCTCCTTGTTTACCAGTAGGCCTAGAGCCCCGCAGGTGTCTAGCAGGAAATTCATCTGCTGCTGCACCAGAGCGCGAGACCGGCCCTTGAGCAGCCAGTCGTCGAGGTAGGAGAAGGTCTGCAGCCCTTTCCTCTTGAGGTGGGCCGCTACCACCGCCATACACTTTGTAAATACCCTGGGGGCAGTAGAAAGGCTAAAGAGGAGGACCGTAAATTGGAAGTGGTCCTGACCCACCAGGAAACGGAGGTAGCACCTGTGACCCTGGAAAATGTGGATGTGAAAGTACGCATCCTGGAGGTCCAGCACCGTAAACCAATCCCCCTGGTCTAGGGATGGAATAATAGAAGTCAGGGACACCATGCGGAATTTGCAACGCACCAGAAACTGGTTGAGGTTCCGCAGGTCGAGGATGGGTCGAAGCCCACCCTTGGCCTTGGGGATGAGGAAATACCTGGAGTAAAACCCCCTGCCCTGATATTCCCGAGATACCCTTTCCACCGCTCCCAGAGAGAGGAGGCGCTCTACCTCCTGGCAGAGGAGGATGGCATGCTCCGGGGCCCCGTCAGATGGGGGACAGTTGGGAGGGGTTGAAACAACCTGCAGCCTGTACCCTTGGGAGATGGTACTGAGGACCCATTGGTCCAACGTGATATGGGACCACTGCAGTCGGAAGTCCGATAAACGGTTTAGAAAAGGTAACTTTATTAACTGGGTGGGGGGTACACTGGCAACAGGCCCGGTGACCCCCCTCAATGAGTCAAAAACGCCATTTTCCCTGCCGTTTGGCCTTCGAGGCTCCAGGCCATGGGGCCGATTGGGATTGGCGTTGTGAACTACGTCTTTGATCCCTCTGCCACTTAGCTGGTGGTTCATATCTGCCCCTAGCTTGTGGAGCAGAGGATTGAGTCCTGGGTTTGTCCTTAGCAGGCGAGACATACAGGCCTAGCGTCTGTAGGGTGGTGCGGGAGTCCTTCATCCCGTGCAGACGGGTGTCTGTCTGGTCCGCGAAAAGGTCCTTGCCATCAAACGGTAGGTCCTGCATTATGGACTGGGATTCTGATGACAGCCCCGAAAGTGAGAGCCACAATGCCCATCACCTGGAGACAGCGGTAGCCATCAAACGAGCGGCTGTGTCTGCCGCGTCCAAAGCCGCCTGGAGAGCCGCTCTGGCGGCGGTCACACCCTCCTCAACCAACGCCCTGAACTCCTTCACATCCTTGTCAGGAATGAGGGGCTCAAATTTGGGGAGGTATCCCCACAGGTTAATGGAGTAATGGCTCAGAAGCGCCTGATCGTTGGCCACTCTGAGCTGGAAACTCGTTGACGAATAAACCTTTTTACCAAAGGGATCAAGTCTATGAGCATCCTTGTCCCGACTCAACCACTAGGGAGTTTGGAGCTGGGTGGGTATAAAGGAACTTGAGACCCCTCGCAGTGACGAAGTACTTCCTCTCGGCCTTCTTGGAAATAGGCCCAAGAGAGGCTGGAGTCTGCCAAAGGCCAGTGGTGATGTTGGGAACTCCCTGATGGAAAGGGAGCGCCACACACCCCGGTACCGAGGAGGCGAGGACATTGAAGAGAGTGTTGGAGGGCTCCTCCATCTCCTCGGCCCGGAGCTCGAGGTTGGCTGCCACCTTTCGAAGCAGCTCTTGATGCGCTTTAAAGTCCTCTTGAGAAGAGGGAGGCGGTACCGCAACTGAATTGCCCTGTGCCGAAGAGGTGGACGGTGCGGTGCCTTCGGCGGCCGACGGCATCGTGGGATCCATATCGGGGTTCGGTTCCGGAGTCAGTGCTGGGGGTTCGGCACCCACGGCCTGATCCTGGTGCCTGGGAGGTGACGCAGGTCGGCCCTGAGAGGCTCCTGCCACGGAGCGAGGTCCCGACTGCACAGGTGCCTGAGGCCACGGTGCCCACTGGCACCATTGTCCCTGCCAGGGCATGGCCTGGAGCAGAGGTGGATCGGGTGCCGGCAGGGCAGGTTGGTCCTGCGGTTTGGTGCGGCACTGGGAGAGACGGCTGCGCACCGACGCCGAGGTCCGGGAGGAGTGCACGGTGCCGGAAGAACGGCTGGAGCGGTCCCAATCATGATGGCTCCTGCCCCGAGACTTCGACACAGAGGAGGTCAAGACATATATGTCCACGGAGCTGTCCCTGGACTCCTTATGGCGCCTGTGGCCTCGATCAGGGCCGCCTCTAGGCACCAGCAAAACAAGCTGGTGCTTGGGGCGGCACATTTTTAGGGGCGGCATGGCCGGTGCCAGAATGCCGCCCCTGCCGCCCCTAAAAAGGTGCCCCGGCCACCCTAGCTCACCTCCGCTGCTGCTGCCACGGCGCGCAAAACAGCTGATTCGTGCGCCGCTGCTCCCCCTCCCTCCCAGGTTCTCAAACCTGGAAGGGAGGGGGAGATCCCGAGCAGCCGCAGCGCGCGAAACAGCTGATTCGCGCGCCGCTGCTCCCCCTGCCTCCCAGGCTTGAGAGCCTGGGAGGAAGGGGGAGACTCCGAGTGGCTGCGGCGCGTGCGCCGCTTCTCCCCCTCCCTCCCTAGGCTTGAGAGCCTGGGGAAAGGAGGCAGGGCTGGGGGTTTGGGGAAGGGGTGGAGTTGAGGCGGGGCCGGGGGTGGGGTAAGAAAAAAAACAGGGGGGGGGCCAAAATTGTTTTTGCTTGGGGCGGCAAAAATCCTAGAGCCGGCCCTGGCCACGGTGCCTCGGTGCCGGGGACTCTCGGGATATGCTGCGAACATGGCCTCTGTGATTGCGGGTGCTTGAGTAGGAGCGTCGGTGCTGACGGTGTCGCAACCTGTCCCTCTCTGACTCGCTGGAAGAGGAATGGCGCTGTCTCTTGCCGCCTCCTCGATGGCGCTCAAGGCTGGAGGAGTGAGATCCGCTCCTGGAAGAGTTCGGACGCGGAGTCAACGCGCGTCGCAGGACTCTGATCGGCACCTCGACCCGGGAAGGTGCCTCGGCCTCTGACACCTCCAGGGAGTGCTGACAGGTGCCCAAGGGCAGCTTCCCACGGGAGCGGAGGCCCGACTGCGGCGGCGCTCCCGGCACTGGAAGTGTCAGTATATCACATGCGACCTGAGCTGCCTCTAGCATCGAAGGCATGCGTACCTCAGGTGAGGCTCGCGCGGACGGGACTGGACTACTCTGCTCAGTGCGAGTCAGAGGTCTCTGTCCGGTGGGGATCGCCGGCTGCCCAACTCGGGTCTGGCCTCACCCCTGTTCTTCTCTTGGTGCTGCTGAGAGTTCCCTGGCTTCTTAGCTGGGGAGCGGTGCCGGGACGTCGATGGTGGTTCGCTGCGCACCGAGGATGTGGTGCCGGGTGCCAATTCGGAATGGCACACCGGAGGCACTTCTCCACGTGCCGATGACGCAGAGCCCGGTGCGGTGTCAGCTTGATGCGCTGGTGCCGGGGCCAATGCAGACTCCATTAAAAGAGCTCAGAGTCAGATCTCATGCTCCTTTTTCGTCCGCGGCTTGAAGGAGCGGCAGATCTTGCACTTCTCACTAACATGAGATTCGCCCAGACAGCGAAGACACTTATTGTGTGGATCGCTTCTGGGCATGGAGTTGCGACAGGAGTCGCACGACTTAAAGCCTGGGCCACGGGGCATGCCCCGAGCCAGGCACTCTCAAAAGAAAGTTCAGTAATGGAAGAGATCAGTGAAACTGGGTACCACTAAGCTAGATAGCTGCAGCTACGCTAAGCTGAAGCAAGTTCCGACTCCCTTCACTGGCGACAAGAAGGAACTGAGGGTGGGGGGGGGAGCACGCAGCCCCCTTTATGGCGTGATATGTTGGCGCCACTCCAGGGGTCACAGCGGTGCTCCCCTATTACGGATACTGCTAAGGGAAAAACTTCCGGCACCGGTGCACGTGGCGAGCACGCACACCTATAGTGGAATACACATGAGCAATCACTCGAAGAAGAACAAAGAGATTAGAGAGCTTCCCTTGTAGGACAACTGGGGATTCCTCTTGCATTGGGAAAGATCCAGATGGTATAAAATGTATATTGTTTGCTCTATGCCACCTATTTCTGGGCGCTCAGCCAAGTGGGTGTGCAGAGGTGAGATGGGGAGCAGCCAGAACATGCTGCATTCCAATGATCTGGAGATTATGTGAGGGCTTCCTATTCCAATTATGGTAAACTAAATTAGCCCTGAGACTGTTGTAACTTGCACTGTAGGGCCAAACCAGCCCCCAAGAGCTCCAAAGGATATGGGGAGGCAAAAGATAGCAGAAAATCACCTATGAACCCTCTTATATTACACTGAGTGGAATTCAAGCGCATCTCAGGATCTACCTTTTAACTTTTATTCTTGCCAATTGTTCTGTTTTTCTCCTGGTTCTTAAAGACACATGCTGTTTAGTTTCACTGAAATAGTGTAATTTTTATGAATCTGACATTCAAATATTGCATATATTTTCACAGGCAAATTTGTTACTACTGCAGCATAATTAGGAGTTATTAATTGTGTCAGAATATAACTATGACTTTATGCAGTCTTGTTTCTCAGCATATAAGAGGGCTCACAAAGACTTAAGATACAGCTCACTGGTTTTGAGGATTGTGGTTTAGTTGTTATCCTACTAAATGAATCAGGAACAGGTGCAAAAATAAATGACTGTTTAGAGAACAGTTACTTTCTTTGCAGTCATTTTTTGCAACAAAATATTTAGTTAGGCTTTTAGATAAGGTATGCAAGGTTTTTTGTTCTGCCTTTTTTTTAGTATGATTGTGGACTTAACATTTTTCCTAGCAGCCTCTGTTTATTTGTATTTATTTATCTAACTCAGAGGTACAGACAAGAAGTAAATATCTTTCACAAGAATGCCATGAGAGGAGCCTCAAGAACAATTATGGTCCATTTGTATAAAAAATCTTCTGTTAAACAGACCTCCAGGCACTTACTAACATCAGGTCAAAAATCTCCTTTATAAAAAGTCTGTAGATACAGATGTAGGGTCTGATCCTATGATTGTATTTACTATTGTGTGTAATCCCATTGAGGCCAATTCTGTTACTCATGGTAGTAAGCACTACATCTGACAGAAAGTGTTTGGAGGATCTGGTCCTTAGATTGTAACAATGATACTGTGTATCAGATACAATATTTTCAAAGACCCTAGATAAATAAGACATATTTCAAAATGTCCATCTATGACACCTAGCAGTATCTGGGCATATTATTTACAGTTTTACCTTAATGTGAGTCTGTCTGAAATCGAGATATATCTGCTGTATACCATTTATGATTTCTACTTGATATTTTTTTGCTAAATAACCTCAGCCATAGTTTACCCACCTCTGCTTTAGGGACTGATGGAAGAATAAATAGAGTTGGGCAAAATGTTTTGGTTGAAGATTATTTTTACTGGAAAATGCAGATTTAGGTCAAATGAAACATTTCAGGACTGTATGTCTGTTTTGGTGAATTGTTTCTATCAAAAAAAAATGGAAATGTTGGGCTAGGTTCACAAAATGGAGAAGGAGGTGGTACTCCCAGCCCCTTACACTGTATACATAGAGCACTCACCTGACAGGTTCACATCCCCACTCTGCTTTCAGAACAGGGACGTTAACTTGAGTCTCCCACATTGTAGGTAAGCGCCTGAAGCACCAGGCTATGGGGTCTTCTGGGGTGGGCTTTTCTTAAGCTCTTCTGTTGAAGTTGTTCCACAGCGTATAAATACTTAAATATTCACTGGAGCAGGACAGGAACCTTGGTGCACCCCCCCACACACACCCCGTTCGCCCGCCCTCCAAGGTTAGTCTTTTAACCATCGGGCTATAGAGTCATGCTCATCTTTCTCTGGTCTCAGAATACCCAATAGCTTGGAGCAGTCACCTGCAATGTAGGAGACTCAAGTCTTTGCTCTAGAGCAGGGAAGTTTCCCACATCCAGGCAAGTGCTCTTACCACTGGGCTATTGGTCACAGGGAACCCCAACCCCCTTCTCCTCATCATCACTATTGCCCCTAATTTCACTTACTTTTTTTAAAAAATGCCCAAAATTGAAATAAAACACACTTTTGGGTCAAACAAAAATTTCAGGTTGGCCAAAAAAAATTTCTCAATTCATAAAAAAAATTGTCAAAATTTTGGTTTCGGATTGACCCAAAACACATTTTCCCATATTTTTCAGAACTGCCAGCAAAACATCAAACCAGTTATGCCCAAAGCCCTAAGAACAGGCAACACAATGACTCCCCAGATAAGAACATCCTAGCGCAAGCCTGAAAGACAGTGGGGCAGACTATTAGCTTAAAAGATCCCATATCCTCTCTCCAACAAAGAGGTAACCCTTGTTTTGCCAAGCAGGTACCCCAGAGATTTGAAGGACACTAAACAGTTAAAAATCCTTCTCAGGAGGGGAGGTGTGCACCAGGGGTTCTTTAGGAAAGGCTGACAAGGAGAGAAACTCTTCAGAGGAGTCTGAAGAAGTTGGATCTACCAGACTATTTTCTCTTCAATACTTTTGTTATATTAAAAAAAATATTTTGCTTTAAGAAGCTGTTGGGTTACTGGACACCATTGTCATTGCTCCTGGAGAAAGAAAACTGCAGATGCTGAAATAAGTCAGACCTGCTGAGTAGGGTTGCCAGGCGGCCGGTTGTCGGAACATCTGGTTGAAAAGGGACCCTGGTGGCTCCAGTCAGCACTGCTGACTGGGCTGTTAAAAGTCTGGTCGACGGTGCTGCGGGGCTAATGGAGGCTAGTCCCTACATGTCCTGTCTCCACACTGCGCCCCGGAAAGCGGCCAGCAGGTCCGGCTAATAGGCGGGGGGGCTATCAGGGCGCTCTGCGCGCTGCCCCCGCCCCGAGCACTGGCTCCGCACTCCATTGGCTGGGAACTGTGGGCGAGAACAGCACCCGGAGCCTCCTGCCCCCCGCCCCACCTAGGAGCTGGATCTGCTGGCCGCTTCCAGGTGCAGCGTGGAGACGGGACAGGCAGGGAGCCTGCCTTAGCTCCGCTGCACTGCTGACTGGGAGCTGGCCTGCTCTGAGAGTGGGAGAATCACATGATTTCATCCTGAGTGAAGTGACTGCTACATGCCTCAGCCGGGATGCACTGGAAGAAACCAGGAGAGGTGAGAGGAACAGTTACCCCGCTCCTGGGGGAAAAGGTAGGCTGATTGGGGAGGCAGCCACAGCTGTGGCCACACCCAATCAGGCCACAGCTGGCCCTGATATAAGGGCTAGGGGAGGCACTGAGTCAGTCTCGCTCTAGTCTAGTCTAGTCCTGGGAGTACAGGTTACATGAAGCAGAGCAGTGCTGGGGTGCTCCAGCCTGGCAACTCCCCAGAGAAAGGGGGCTAGATGATTACTGGCAGTAGCCACTGAGGCCAGGTGGGCATAGGGGGAGGGGGTTCCCCTGGAAGGGGAAACCCAGAGTGTGGGGTACTGTGGTGGGCAGAATCCCAAAGGTAAGGGGCACTGGGGTCTGGGAGGGACATAGGGGAGGCCTGAGGCAGGAGAGACACTGGCCAGCAGGAGGTGCTCTGAAGCTGGAAAGAGCTAATTCCTGGAACAACCAGCAGGAGGTGTCGTGGCAGTGAGTGCTCAACCTGGTAACTGTGACATGGATATTTTTAAGGGTCTCTTAACCAACTAGAGCCTTTACTCAGCTGGGGGATTGGGGATGACTTAGATCTACAGTGAGATTTAGAATCAGTGGCAATAAACCCTGAAGCTACAGAAACTGTTACCTCCTCGCCAACAGTTTTTATCTGTGTCTCAATTATGCTTCTGAAGCACAGCAGAATTCCTTCTAGAGCATGAGGACACCCAAGGGTAGCACTCCCTGCTGCTCTTCTCTAGGGGGTGCAGAATATTCCACTCTATGTGCCCAGCTAGCTCTGCTAGTTTGTGGCAGGGAAGGGGAGACCACCACCCTGCTCCTTTTGGAATGTCTTGAGCCCTGGGGGGCACATAGGGGAACAGTCCCTGCACTCTTGGGAGCACAGGGAATATAATTGTGTCCCACTGCTCCATAGGGCACAGAAGGAGCTTTGTTTACTCTCTTCCCACACAATCAGAGTTGGGGTAAGCCTAAAAAAAATTATTTCTAGAAAATGAGTGCAGTAGCACCCTCAGATTTCCTCTACACCTTGGGTCCGATATTCACTTCCTGGCACCTTGCGTCTACATTTAAGTGAGTGCTACCATTCTGATTGGTAGCATTTTATCTCGCCTTTTCCCCCACTTTCCACAGGTGTAAATGACTACACAAGGTGTAAGAGTGTGGAGAATCTAACCCATTGTATCTTAGCTCATAGGGAATGCTGCAACCATTGGCTCCTATGAGCTTCAGGTTTCTGGATTCTAAGTTATGTTCCAAGTGGGAGAAGCATGGGCTCCTTCACCCCTCCTTTCTCTGTGCATCACTGTGATGGTTACATATTTCATTACTTCCAACAAAAGTTATGAAACAACATCTTGTTCCCAGATAATCTGATCATATAGTGTATAAAGAAGCTACTATGTGTCATAAACATCCCGCATATCCAAAGAAGCTGAGTTTCTAAGCATCTGTTACAGCTGGAGAAGTGGGCAGCATGATCCAAACTCTGAAGCTTGGCCATGCCAGACATATCAGCTTCGTAGCCAAAAACTTGTTCCCAGAACTGTCTTTCATATATTTCTTGATGGTTTGTTTCACGTGGTTTTTATTGAGTCAAAAATTGCAAATTTATATTTTAAAAAGCTGAATTTCTTTTCCTTGGAGATGTGTCAAGTCATGTATGACTTGTTCATAATTCCCATCTCAGCCCTGACCTCTCTGGGACCAGTGCTGTTCAACATAATCATAAATGATCTGGAAAGGGAAGTGAACAGTGTGGGGGCAACATTTCAGATAATACAAAATTACCTCAACGGGGAAAAACTTTATCACAAGCATTCAAACATGGACCAACACACTGGATCAAAATTATTATAATTATATTATGGTCATCCCTAGAGGCCTCAATACATCAGGACCCCCTTGTGCCAGGCACTATACAAACACATGGTAAAAAAACAATCCTGCCTCAAAGAGTTTATAATCCAAGTTGATAAGAGAAATAAAAGATGAGGGAAGACGGAGGCATACACACATGAAGTCATTTGCCCAAGGTCACCTAGCAGGTCAGTGGCAAAGTAGAACCCAGATTTCCTACTCCCAGTCCAATGCCTTAAATTACTAGACTATACTGCTTTTCCTGAAATTATCTTTTGCTTCTTTAAAGCCCCAGTATGCCTCTACCTCATGCCAAATGTTACAAAGAGAATAGCTTTTAACATTCTTTTCATTTTTGAAATTGCCAGGCTTGGAGATATACCGAGTGATCTTTAAATATGGAATGAGTTGCATGCCCTAGCTAGAAAAAGAAACATAAGAAATCTAAGTGAGCTACTCAATGAAATACTCTTCTGGGAAATCTAGAAAAGTTGTGACTAATTTCTTAAAATGGCGTTGTGAATTTTATTCTTAAAGATCATGGAAGTCGCTTATTTAATAGGTTTCAGAGTAGCAGCCATGTTAGTCTGTATCTGCAAAAAGAACAGGAGTACTTGTGGCACCTTAGAGACTAACAAATTTATTAGAGCATAAGCTTTCGTGGACTACAGCCCACTTCTTTATGCATCCGCAAGTGCCACAAGTACTCCTGTTCTTTTTGCTTATTTAATAGATTCTAATAACTGGGAGGGAAACCACAAATGAAAGAAGTTTTTTGTCACATAAGGCTCTTTCATTTTTAGTTACCCCGCTATGTCTCCAGGCTTTGGGGTGTTTTCTGAGTTCACTTACATCAGCATAATTGCACTGGCTTCAGTAGAGTAACTCCTGAATTGCACTGCTGTGAGAGCAAAGAGAAGCCCTGGGCATACGTCTACACTGCAGCTGGAGGTATGATAGTGTGGGTGGACAGACTCATGCTAGTTAGATGCACAGCAGTTACAGCACTGGGGCAGTTTAGGCTAGCCGTCCAAGCTTAGACCCAGGGGATCAGGCAGGTTTGGACTCTGGTGGCCAGCCTGAGTCACTGCTCATGCAGCAACATCCACATTGTTATTTTTAGGATGCTAACCCGAGCAGAGCTAGCACAAGTCTACCTGCACTGTGACTCACACCTCCCAGCTGCAGTGTAGGTCTACCCTTAGTGGTGGTGTGAGAATATGCTAGCCAGGCGAATGTACTCGGTACTATATTTTCATCTGATCATCAGTAAGGCCTCAATTCAGTAAAATACCTAAGCACATTAATTAATTAATTAATTAATTAATGCTTAACTATAATCATGCAGGTAGTCCTATTGACTATTAATTACATACTTAAAATTTAGCACATACGTTAGTGCTTTGCTGGATCAGGGCCCAAGTTTTCTAAAGAATGTCATACATACAACTCTATATTAATCAAATTTTCCTCTTCATTGAATAATAGTCAGACACATACTTTCTAAAGAACCCAACCTACCTATTTTGTATAAACAAAAAATAATTAGGAAGGTGAATTGGAATTGGAAAGGGCATGGAAGAGGCACACATTTGCACCTTAGAAGTGAAGTGCTTTTTATCAGATTTGTTTTCTGTAATCAGCATTTTATCATATTCCTTTTGATATTGGACACATAGATAAGCACGATGTGTTGGGGAAGAGTCAACATGGCTTTTGTAAAGGGAAATCATGCCTCACCAATCTCTCAGAATTTTTTGAGGGGATCGACAAGGGTGATCCAGTGGATACAGTGTACTTGGACTTTCAAAAAGCCTTCAAGGTCCTTCAGCAAAGGCTCTTTGCAAAGTAAGCAGTGATTGGGTAAGAGGGAAGGTCCTCTCATGGATTAATAACTGGTTAAAAGATAGGAAACAAAGGACAGGAATAAAAGGTCAGTGTTCACAGTGGAGATGGGTAAATAGCAGGGTCCTCTAAGGATCTGTACTGGGACCAGTGCTGTTCAACATAATCATAAATGATCTGGAAAGGGGAGTGAACAGTGTGGTGACATTTCAGATAATACAAAATTACCCAAGACAATTAAGTCCAAAGCTGACTGCTAAAAGTTATGAAGGGATCTCACAAACTGGGTAACTGGGCAACAAAATGGCAGATGACATTAAGTGTTGATAAGTGCAAAGTAATCCACATTGGAAAACATAATTCCAATTATACACATAGAAGTGATGGGGTCTAAATTAGCTGTTACCACTCCAGAAAGACCTTGAAGTCATTGTAGATAGTTCTTTGAAAACACCTGCTCAATGTGCAGCAGCACTCAAAAAACAAACAAAAAAACTAACAATGTTAGAAACTATTAGGGAAGGGATAGATTAAAAAAACAGAAAATATCATAATTCTATTATATAAATCCATGGTACACCCACACCTTGAATACTGTATGCAGTTCTGGTCAGCCATTCTCAGAAAAGATATATTAAATTGGAAAGGCTATAGAGAAGGGAACAAAAACAATTACGGACATAGAACAGCTTCCATCTCAGGAGAGATCAAAAAGACTGGGACTGTTCAGTTTAGAAAAGGGATGACTAAGGGGCAATATGACAAATATATAAAATCATGAATGGTATGGAAAAAGTGAATAGGGAAGTGTTACTTGTCCTTTCACTTAACACAAGAACTAAGAGTCACCTAGGCAGCAGTTTTAAAACAAACATAAAGGAAGTACTTCTTTATATAATGCACAGTCAACCTGTGGAACTCATTGCCATAGGATGTTAAAGCCAAAATATATTTGGATTAAAAAAGAATAGATAATACTCACATCTAGTGCACAGTCTGGCATTTTTCCCAGTTTAAATAGCAAAAGCGAGCATGCTTAATAAGTGTGGCAACTGTAACTCTGAAAAAGATTAAATCCATATTAAAATTATCCTGGCCATAGGGTTTGCTTAAGGACATTCCCCTTAATTATATCTTTAATTTATCATAGAGGCACAGGCCTAATTATTTCTTTTCTCCTTTAGGAAAAATTGAGGGAAACATGGTACTAGATTTAAGGCTACTGCTTCATCTTAATAGTTCTTTTTTGTTTGTTTTTTTGGGGAGTAAACTTTACTTTTGTAATATCTAGAGTCTCAGGAAGATAATGGCCTTGTAAGTCATTAATAGCAGCAACCATTGATTACCATATCAGATTTCAAAAGTCAAGTCAGAAGGTGGCCAGTTTAGTTTTGATACACATGCTTTCATCTGTGCTATGATCTGACTAGCTTTGTTAGTATAAGCTACTCAGAGCAGTCTTTGTATCTGAGAGCTCCTTATAAATCCCAGGTTTAACTGAATCCTGAGCTGAGACAATTTGGCTCTCCAATAGTTGGATTATTTTCCCTGCTAAATGACTTGAGCTGTAATGCATTTTCAAACAATACAATATCATACAATTTTTCTACTGCTTTAAATATACATAAATGGGATATTTTAGTACCATTTACTACTTTGTGTATGCCTGATAAACAGAGTTTGGGAGAGTTACTATATGAAAAAGTATGCAATACACTGCACATAGACATCATACTACAAAGTATAACACAAGTTATAGTGAAGGTATGCTTCCATTTGCAGAAGTTTAGAATTAAATTACAGTACTAACTCTTTTAATGATTACTACATTATTAAGTGTTTCATTAATATATTACTGTGTATAAAAATCATAATTCACTGTTACTCTGTGGTACTTTATAATGAACTGTCCTGCACATCCCAGCCTGTTTGGGCATTACTATAGCAGTCTTCTATACTGTGCAGAGGAAACTTGTATCCATGTCCTTATAAAGTCCATAGGAATCCTTGCCTCAGCCTGACCCTAGGTGGCTATCCTGTTCCCTGAAAAGTTCATTTAGATGTGCATGCATGTACAGCCAGGACCGGCTCCAGGCACCAGCTTAACAAGCAGGTGCTTGGGGCGGCCAAGGGAGAGGGGCGGCACCTGTGACAATTGGGGGATGGCAGGTCCCTCACTCCCTCTAGGAGCGAAGGACTTGCCGCTGAACTGCCGCCGCCCATCGCGGCTTTTTTTTTTCCCAATTGCCGCCGATTGTGATGATGGCTTTTTTTTTTTTTTTTTTGCTTGGGGCGGCAGAAATGCTGGAGCCGGCCCTCTGTACAGCATATCCTTTCTTAGATGCACACTTAATGAGCTTAGCAAAAACAAAAACATGCCGCCTCCATCCTACTGCACATGCTCAGAACCTGGTTTTCAAATGCTCACAAAGCAGTCAAATCAAAACCAATTTCTTATGGACTAAGACCATGCACTGCTCCTTGGTGAAGTCTATTTAAATGCCAGATTCAGCCTTCCGCCCAGCAATAAGATTGCTTTTAAAAATGTTTGCTCAAACTTTCTAGAAAAATTCATTTTGGGGCAAAAATGAAAAATGAAAAAAATTTAGCCCAAGAGGAGGAGGGGTTTAGGAAGTCAAGAGCAACTGTAAGTAGGTGGTTATAATGCAAAGTATTATGCCACCTAATTATTTTGGCTGGTAACCAGCCTTCTCTTATAACAATTTGTTCATCCGCACCTAAAGTAATACTATGATGATGTATATCATATTTATTATTTGTTTTTAAATCTGTCATGAATTAGAGATCCCTGTTCAAAAGTTTAAAAAATAGGTCACTACACCACTTTGAATAGACTGGTAAGAAAAACTGATTTACAAATAACTAGATAAATAGCTTGGAGCCTGATTTTAAATGAAACAAGGCAACTTGTGTAACTTGCAGTATGACAAACCCTTTATCATGGAAGTGGACTTTGAGACCCACCCCCCCAAACAAATGATAGTTTGTCTATTGAAAACATAAGAGATAATCTTATAACGATGATAGGATGTCTTTCCTATGTATAATAAAGTATGACAATCATATGTCACAATCTGAAAAATCAACAATGTCTCCAAATCCCCATTTGTGATTACCAGAATAGGTCTTGGTCTAGTCAGGTATTTAAAGTCTGGCTCCTTTACACATAACCTACTAATCATTCTTACTATTAATACTCACACAATAGGACTATAGCCAGTTGATTAGGATATGCTTCTATTACATAATTCTTTAAAGAGAATGAGTATACTAGAAGTTAAATCAGGGGTAGGCAACCTATGGCATGTGTGCCAAAGGCAGCACGCAAGCTGATTTTCAGTGGCACTCACACTGCCCGGGTCCTGGCCTTGTGCCAAAGCTATAAAAGGGGGTGGAACAGAACCAGTGGTTTCCCCAGGAATTACAGGGGGTGTGTATGTCAGGGCCGATGAGGGGTGAGACTGTGAGGGTGAAGGTGGGCTGTATGGCAACATAGTAAAAACTGAAAAATGTTTCATGACCATTTTATTAGATTTAAGTCATGTTTTAAAATCATCACACAAATTAAAGTTGGCTACTCAAGCCTTCTATGAAGCACTACATCTACATCCTTCTTGGTTTCTTGTTATAATTTTGCACAACTCTGTTAATGAACTTCTTGAATGCATTACGTTCATCTTTGGTGGTTTCTCGTGTGTCCGGTACTTCCATTCCTTCAATTGATATGCTCATTAGTTCATTCACATGATCAGGCAGAAGGTGACTTCTTTCAGAACACAAAATTCTATTCAATGATGAAAAAGAACCCTCCACTGTAGCTGTTGTGACTGGGAGTAGCAAGAGATTAATTCCTACTACTTTCATCCCAGGAAACAGAACACAAAGATCGGGTCGAGCCACTAGTGATGTTAAAAAAGAAGTTGAATCTTCATTCATTCGTTGTATGATATTCCATTCTGTGTTCAAATTCTCTATTCTGTCCCGATCACATGGCAGCCCCATTGCTGGTAGTACCTCACTCCACTCAACTGTTGGTGTTTTATAGGACAAGCATCTGTAAAAGCTATGTAGAGGTTGAGTAGAATCTAGAAGTCACTGTTGTAGATTTTTAAGAATCAAGTCTGTGTACTTCTTCAGTTGTCTTAACAAACACTTCTTGTCTTCTTCACTTAAGGATTCAATATAAATGCCTTCATTAGTCAACTTCTGGACTGAAGTCTTTGCTTCTTCCAGTACTGTTTCAATGGCTAGCTCTCTGATCCAAATGTAGCTTCTATTGCTGAACAAAGATCTACTACTGTTGTAGCAGATGCCTGGATGGCATTGTTTAATGACCCAAGTGGTTTCAACAGTAGACTTACAAGAGAGAGAATGGCAGTAGTCTTCTCTGAACATAGTAGCAAAAGTAATCCACCAGCCTCACTACTTAGATCCATCCCATCTTGGTAGATACTTTCCAAAGCCAGTAATAACGGCTGGAGTAATTTTAAGACAACAGCCAAGGATCGCTCATGAGAAAGCCAGCGGGTTTTCCCAGGTTGGACTAATTTGAACTTCAGTCCCAGTGTATTGTCTGTATTTTCCAAGATATTCAGTCTTTTTGGACTTTTGCTGAAAAAAGAATATAATGAAGACATTAAATTTATAGCTTTTTAAATGTCTTTTGAAGAGTCTGCAGCTCGTACTAGTGCTAGTTGGAGTAGATGGCCTCTGCAGTGTGTATAGGAGAGATTAGGGTTACCCTTTTCTCTGAGCAAAGCTTGTACTCCACTATGTCTTCCAGAGAAGTTTGCAGCTCCATCAAATGCACAAGCAGCCATCTGTTTGGGGTCCAATTGACAAGCATTTAACTCTTCTAAGATGTGGGTTGTCACAGATGCAGCCGATGTGTCTTCTATAACTTGAACATCTAGAAATGCATCTATTGGCCTACCCCTGACATCAAGATAACTTACACAATGACTTAATACTTGATGCCCATTTGCATCGGTGCACTCATCAGCCATGTATGCAAATATTTTGAATGTGGTGAGAGAGTTCTTCACTTTTTCAACTGTTGAGTCTTTCACTGTTGCACCGCATGCCTCTAGCCAGTCAGTTGAGTTTCTTGCAGAAAGACAGTGAGCATTTGCTGGTCTTGTTTGGAACCAGTGTTCAACTTCAGGATGAACAAGTGACAATGCACTTAACATTGGCCTCTAGTTTGTAGTGTGTGGTATCTCTTGCTTAAATAGAAAGTAGGATGCCACAGCCATGTTTGTTCGCATGAACTGTAGTGTGTCTCCAGCATTCTTAACAGCCTCATTAAGTACTTCTAAAATTTGCTTTGAAAGTGGGCATATAAGGCTTTCTGCATGTTGATGCACTCCAGAGGCCTGGTGTTTTGCAGCCTTTTCACGTAGTTTGTCAGCATTGGCTTTCCTGATCGGTTTGACAAACCAAGCTCCTCCACTTTTACCAATTATAGCATTGGGAAGCTTTCCTTCTTCTTAAGCTTTTTTGCAAGAGGTGCACCAGTAGCCAATCTTTTGTAACTTCAATAAATGGGAATACTTTGACCGACAAACATCGGGAACTACCTTTAGGTTTTGGAGAGACAGTTTCTTCAGTAGGTAGCTGTATTTGTGCTTCAGGCTGGTGGGATGTAGATATACACCTCTACCTCGATATAACGTTGTCCTCGGGAGCCAAAAAATCTTACCACATTATAGGTGAAACCGCATTAGATTGAACTTGCTTTGATCCAGTGGAGTGTGCAGCCCCGCCCCTCCGGAGCACTGCTTTACCGCGTTATATCCAAATTCATGTTATATTGGGTCACATTATATCGAGATAGAGGTGCACCACTTGAACCTTCAGATGACCTGTTGATATATTCTTGGTTCTTGATGTGTTCTTCACCGTGGTTAGTTTTTGAGGCCTTTGAGTGGAAAAATTGTTGTATTGTTTTTTGTCTTTTCATTTTCACTTTGACCTGCAACATATAAAAGAGATATGAATTAAGTAAATGTTTTTGTTAGGATAATGCAAATTTAACATAAGGATAATGCAAGTTACACCAAAACACATAACAGGTCTAGATTTCTAAAAAAATATAATAAAAAAAATGTATTTAAATTGACGTTTGAAAAGTAAGCCATCATGGAATAAGAGGGAAGTCCTCTCATGGATCAGTAACTGGTTAAAAGATGGGAAACAAAGGGTAGGAATAAATTATCAGTTTTCAGAATGGAGAGAGATAAATAGTGGTATCCCTGAGGGGTCGGTAATGGAACCATTACTGTTCAACATATTCATAAATGATCTGGGAAAATGGGTAAACAGTGAGGTGGCAAAATTTGCAGATGATACAAAACTATTCAAGATCGTTAAATCCCAGGCAGACTGCAAAGAGTTACAAAGGGATCTCACAAAACTGGGTGACTGGGCAACAAAATGGCAGATGAAATTCAATGCTGATAAATGCAAAGTAATGAACATTGGAAAACAATCTCAACTATACATACAAAATGATGGAGTCTGAATTAGCTGTTAACACTCAAGAAAGAGTCATTGTGGATAGTTCTCTGAAAACATCCACTCAATGTGCAGCGGCAGTCAAAAAAGCAAAACAGAATGTTGGGAATCATTAAGAAAGGGATAGATAATAAGACAGAAAGGGATAGATAATAAGATAGATCTGGTCACCCCATCCCAAAAAAGATATATTGGAATTGGAAAAGGTACAGAAATGGGCAACTAAAATGATTAGGGGTATGAAACAGGAGGAGAGATTAAAATGACTGGGAATTTTCATCTTAGAAAAGAGACTAAGGGGGGATATGATAGAGGTCTATAAAATCTTGACTGGTGTGAAGAAAGTGAATAAGGAAACGTTATTTAATCCTTCACATAACAGAAGAACTAGCAGTCACCCAAAGAAATTAATAGGTAGCAGGGTTTTTTTTAAAAAAAGGAAGTATTTCTTCACACAACATAAAGTCAACCCATGGAACTCTTTGCCAGGGGATGCTGTGAAGACCAAAACTATAACAGGATTAAAAAAAGAACTAGGTAAATTCCTGGAGAATAGGTCCATCAGTGGCTATTAGCCAGGATGGGGAGGGATGCAACACCATGCTCTGAGTGTTCCTAGCCTGTTTGCCAGAAGCTGGGAATGGGCGACAGGGGATGGATCACTTGATGATTACCTGTTCTGTTCATTTCCTCTGAAGCACCTGGCCTTGAACACTGTCGGAAGACAGGATACTGGGCTATACGGACCATTGGTCTGACCCAGTATGACCATTCTTATGTAAAAATTAATTGTAATAATAAAAATGTTTAGTACAGAAACTCCCCAACATAATGACCTCTCAAGATAGCAACAATGTGAGATAACAACCTTGGCAAATAATGCATTTTAAAAATCTTGGCCTACTAGGAAACGTATTATAAGTTTCCATTCCCAGTCACAAATCTAGCATTCTGGAACAAAGTCACTAAAATATAGTCCAACAAACAAATGTTTATTTAATGTGCCCCTCACTTTTCCCTCCACCGCACCCCACTCACCGGTGTTGTCCTTGGTCAGTGGAGACTCAGAGTTCAGAGGTGCTTTCACGTGAGTACACCTCCCAGGTGGGGGGCAAGAAGGCACCTTGCTCATTCCTCCAGCTGCTCACTGTTCGCTCTGGCCACTGCTGTTTGTTGTGCCACCGTTCACTCCACCACTTTGTTGCCAATGGCCCTGCACAGTCACCTTCTGCTGCCACCTGCCACTGTGACCTCTGCGAGTTGGTCTCTTGAGGTTCCACCAGCTCTCAGTGATTTCAGCTGAGCTCTCAGTGGGGGAACCTCGCTGCTAGTGCAGTCTGGGCTGTCTCTTCCACAGAAACACTGTCCCCACAGCAGGACTAAGCACTTAGACCTGATTATCAGTGATTTCAGCTGCAGTGGTCACTTAACAGAACAAAAGAGTATCTATGGAGCCTAATCAGCTCTGTCTTTAAACACAAGAGAGAGGGACAGGTCCCCACCCTCTCTCTTGATGCCCTCAATCAGCACAGGCTAAGTACAGTTCTACTGCCCTTTACTCACACAATAAGAACAACAACATTTCATTCCCCCCCCCCCCCTTCAAGTGATTTTTAACCCAACCCCAGCCAAAATCTATCACTTGGGCAACACAGCTCTGTTTGCTGGATACCTAGGTAGATTAGGTGTGAATGTAAATGTCTGAAGCCTTTTCCCCCAGTCCCTAGCTCATCATTAGCTGTCAGGGGGAGCTCATTTAGACTTTGCTTACAAATCATCATTTGAAATTATTAGGTTGGCCAACATCACCAAAATGAATGCACTGATATTGTCATAAAAAACAGCTGTATAAGAAAGCTAGTCTATGTTCATACTTTTCAAATCTATTATACTTTTTCAGATACATGTATTTTCATACACTGTATATGCTTTTAAAGTGTGTATTAATGTTTCAATTTCAATTCAAATTTCCAAACAGTCACTAAATTGGCATGTAACTAGTTCACAAAACTGGGGGGGTGGTGTTGGGGAAATTCAGGGGGGGTATAGGGAAATCACTGAACAGAACAAAGGTGACTGCCAGTCATGAGAACACCCCTGCTTTCCACCTAAGATGTCTGCTGGAACCAACAAGGATTATACCGGGGAAAGGATTGGTCCCAGATGAAGGAGTCTAGTCTGTGAAAGAAGCTTATTGGAACATAGCTGAGTGGAGATTTTACCTGTAAACAGTTTCTTAATGTATTAAGCTTAGACTTGCGTGTTTTTGCTTTATTTTGCTTAGTGACTGACTTTGTTCTGTCTGTTATTACTTGAAACCACTTAAATCCTACTTTTTATTCTTAATAAAATCACTTTTGTTTATTATTGAACCCAGAGTAAGGAATTAATTCCTGGGGGAACAAACAGCTGTGCCTATCTCTCTATCAGTGATAGAGGGCAAACAATTTATGAGTTTACCCTGTATAAGCTTTATACAGAGTAAAATGGATTTATTTGGGGTTTGGATCCCATTGGGAACTGGGTGTCTGGGTGCTGGAGATAGGTGACCTGCTGAGCAGTTTTTAGTTAAAGTTTGCAGATTTGGGGGTGTGGACCAGACCTGGGTCTGTGTTGCAGCAGGCTACCATGTCTGGCTCAACAAGGCAGGGTTCTGGAGTCCCAAGCTGGCAGGGAAAACTGGCTCAGACGTAACTTCAGCACATCAGGTGACAGTCCCAAGGGGGTCTCTGTGACCAAACCCGTCACAACCTCTATGACAACCCAGTTCCTGTTTCTCTGCCCCTCCCTCCTAGAACTCAGCCACAGGCTCCCCGTGCACAGATATATGCACCCTCTCCCCCTCAGAGCCTAAACACCTGCCCCCTCTCTCTCCGCCAGAGCCCAGCCATAGGCCCCCCCCAGCCCAGACACCCACCCCCTCCCCCCTGAGCCCAGGGATCTAGAGGGAGAAACAGCCTGATGCTCACTCCCAGGCTTGCATGGAATTTCCTGCGTGCCACTGTCTCCTTCCCTCAGGGTGTGCTGGGACCTGCAGCTGCCAGAAGCCCTCTAGCTCCCTGCCCCGTCCCACCCCCCCAGCAGTGTCTTCTATGAGTGAACTGGGCTCTGCCAGGTCCAACAGCCCCTAGTGGTGGCCAGCAGCCCTGCAGCCCACTTCTGTTGGGGAAAGGAAATTCTGTGCCCACATTAATTTTGAAAAATTCTGCATTGGTGCAGAATTCCCTCGGGAATAACAATCCTCCATAGGTAATAGCTCATGAATTTGGTTAAGCTCTTGGGTTGGATCATGTCCCTTGATCCATATAGAAAGCAGTCCTTTGTGTGTAGAACAGTCCCTTATGCATGAAAAGGTGACTCAGCTGTATCCACAACTCTGAAGTCCAGGGCCTGTGCTGGTGGGGCAGAGATTGGGTGGGAGTAGTAGACAGGCTAAGGACCATTATTCCCCTTCTAGCGCTATGGAACTTGCCTGGAAAGATAATACAGTTTCAGTCTGTTCTACCTATTCCATATAGGCCCCAGTCCCTGCTCACATGTCCAGACTTTATAAAAACAGGGATCAGGGACAGAATGAAAGGCTTCCATGAAAATTGCCAGAGAAGCAGAATTTGCTTCGCTAAGGAAAATTCTCTTACGTGGTGGATGCTCATCTGATCACATGTGAATTGAGTCTGGATGCTAATGTGATCTTAATAGGAGATTTCTTCAATTTCTAATGACTCCATTGATGGTAAATGCACTTAAGCAACCTTAACAATAAGTTAAGTTTTTAAAATATGGGAATACAGATGTGGAGACAGGATGACTCCCACACACAGACTGCCATCTCACTCCTACGGCATCAGTGTAAGGCCAATGTCAGTGAGATCAGAATGGGATCCGTCACTGCTGTATACAGAAGGCATGAGTCACCATTTCTGTCAAGCTCACATGACAGTGAATTTGTACACTAATCACTTGAGCTCCCATAAAGATAATACTTTGTCAGCATTGGGTCCGAAATAGTCAAATGACTTGTCATTTGCTGAGGGGAGGACAATAGAAACAGAAGCTGAGGAGACACTGGACCTCTGTCATCTGAAGTGAATGAACGCAGTGGAATGCTAGCAGAAAACAGGAATTTCTAATGGACCCAGGAGAGGGAAAATAGCAAACAAAAAATAAATAACTTTGATAACTGGCTTACACAGTGACTACAACTGACAATACTAATGCAACACTAGTGTTTTTAAACCAACTTGTTAAATTGTGTCTATGCAGAACTCTGGAATACAAACTCTGAAAAATACTTCCTTTGAACATGATGCAGGAAGCACTAATTCATCTTTTATTGAATTTGGAGGGTAACACTGAGGAGCTCTGATACTGCAACAGTAACAGGCCTCATTTTCTCTAATTTTTTATTTGTAAAAGATTTTGTGCTCATATTGTGCATTTGGAACTTTGTTCTGTTTCCAAATATTGGTACCGTGCAACTTTATTTTAAATCTATTATCTACTGCTAATGAAAAAATAATCATAGAAAATTCCCAATAAATGTTAGTTTAAACAAATGTTTACCAAGGCAGGATCACTGCCTGCTTTTATCTAAATAACCACATTCTTCACTTACCCTTATCCATAATATAACATACACTGAAAATGGCATTAACTTTTTACATGTTGTTACCCTATTCTATCATGGAAACATTTCTATATTGTTGAAGTGCTTGAGAGCAGTGAGCCCCTCTATAAACTCTTTAATGGGGAATGGATATGCCATAAAGGATTTCCCATGGTGGTTGGTAGAAATAGAGCAAGAAGACTCCAAAGAGATACTGCATAAAGGCAAAGCAGAATGACACTAAGTTTACATACTTCTGAAGCTGCTGATCAGTGAAACTGCCGATCCCAGCTTTTGCTCATATAAACATAGGAAGACAGTTCCTATAACAAACTTGCCCCAATGTGCCCTGCAGGGATTCATGTTGCAATTCTTTATTGATCCATGTTAGGCATTACTTTGCCAGTTTGTAACCCTGCAGTAGGGCAAGTCTGTATAAAGAAACGCTTAGCAAGAGCAACAATAGCTCATCTTTCCACATGCTGTATATACCAAACACATGGGGAACATTTTGCAGATATGCAATTGACAAAATAGCTAAATCTGACTTTTTTATTTATTTTACAATTAATATATAGACAATGGGCCAGATTTGGGGCCCTGCTTCATTGTGCAGCTCCTGAGGCTGTGTGCTGTCAGTTACACCACAGGACTGGCCCAGCATTTAGTAGGCTGAAGATCAGGAGGGCATAAAGCAGAGGTGGGCAAAATACGAGCCGCAGAACAGTCCTGGCCTGCTGTTCCCCTTCCCCTGCAGGCTCAGCTCGCTCTCTCTGCTGCCGGCTCCATGTTCTGGGTGGCGGGGCTGTGAGCTCCTAGGGCAGCACAGCTGCAGAGCCCGGCCTGACCCAGTCTCTGTGCTGTGCGGTGGTGGTGATGGTGGCATGGCCCAGCTCCAGCCAGGCAACACAGCTGTAGCACCGCCAGCCACTGGTATTCCAGGCAGTGTAGTAAGGGGGTATGGAGTAGGGGGGGTTGGATAGAGGGCAGGGGAGTTCAGGGTGGTGGTCAGGGATGTGGATGGAGTCATGGTGGTCGGGGGGGAACAGGGGGTTGAATGGGGGCAGGGGTCTCGGGGGTGCAGTCAGCAAGGAGGGGGTTTGGATGGGGCAGTAGGGGGCAGTCAGGGGACAGGGAGAAGGAGTGGTTGGATGAGGCAGTGGTCCCGGAGGGGTTGGATGGGGTGGTGGGAATCCCGGGGCGGTCATGGGACAGGAAGTGGGGGTGTGTGGATGGGGAATAGTAAGGAATAGAATGTGAGTCACGTGGTAAGAGGATGTGAGATAACTTAAGGCACCCAAGACAAATATACTTGTTCAGTGTCACAGTATACTGAGGAGAAGCATATTTGTCCTTAGGATCCTAAGGATAAAACTGTAACAGAAGATACAACAGTCCATAATGCAAGTCTATTCTTTTATGCATTTAAATTACTTGAAAAACAAAAGTACTCACACACAGACCCATGCGCGCGCGCGCGCACACACACACACACACGTTTGTATTTGAAAATAAAACCAGAGCCACCCTCACAGCTGTCGGATTGGTCCTTTGGTTTTGGGCTCAGAGGACGGAAGAGAATTCTGAGAGCCAGTAAAGCTCCAGTGAAAAGCCTCTGAACCATTAAACTACAGTAAAGTAAAATTGTTTTACGCCGAGCTGGAATCAGACTGAAAAGTATGTATTTTCTATTCATACATATGAAATATATCATGACAGTTATTTCATTAGGGTCATGCAAGTTCAGCAGCTACAGAGGATGGAAACAAAGGCATCCAGTGTACCACTACATCAGTTCTTGGAAATCTCAGATCATGTGTGCATGCTTAAGAAAATCTTCTAAAGTAGATTTTGCAATAATCAACTCATCGCTGGCATGCTGGTCTAAAGGCATAAGCCAGCACTGGAGAGGGGTTAGAAATAAGGTTAGATGGAATACACTTTCACGTCTGGGTGTTCTTGTCAAATCATTATCAGATCTTCCTAGAGACATTTTGCAACAATAACATGTATGTTGTTATTTTATTTTGTTACATAATGTGAATACATTTTAATGGTTGACAGCAGTGACCACACTGAACAGTACGGTTCCAAAATTTCTAGTGCCATTTACAAGAGCCCTTTTAAAGTTTAATCATGTAAAAACAAGGACAAAATTTTTGTCCATATAATCAGAATTTAATTTGCCTAGATTTGAACGCAGAGTGGTCCATGCAGTCTCCTTAAAATTGCACGTAAAACTTTCTCCTGTCATTTAAAAGGAGGGGCTCTTCCCTGCTGCATGGTGCTCAGTACAATAATACAGATAAACAACAGGCATGTCTGTTTGTGGAAATATCTGAATAATGGAAACAGGGGTTGGGGCTGACAGCTAAAAGCAATAGGCTGGATTGTAACTTTACAATCTACCCTGAGCATGCTGCACTGCCCCAGGAGAAGAGCATTGAATGAATTGTGATTCAGAGGCTACCAATTCCTCTTCTGCAGCCCCAAATTTCTGGTGGATGAGGAATAAATTATTTCTCTCCTTTTCATGGAAACAGTTTGTTCCCCTTCCTTCTGTTACAAGCCAGTTACTTTAGCCTGTGAGCAGGGGAGGGAGGGATAGACCTAAGGCTTCTCCTATTCCCTGTCCTTCTCCACTATCCTGACCACTTATTTGCTCACAGAGGCAATCAGTTCCTGCTCCCCTGGCCCTGTGGCCAGCTAGAATCACAATATAAGCAGAGGTATAAGGGTGTGGGGAGAGCCTTGCTCCCAGTGCAGAGGAGTAAGAGTTGTGACAATCATCCCCACAGTAAACAACCCTGAACCCCCGCTGATCCTGGGATCCCTCCGTCAGCCTAGTTTGTAACAGTATTCATTAAATAATATTGCTTGCAATGTAGCTCAGAGTTACCTTTGTTTCATTATCGCTCTACTGATATGGTAACATTTTTTCAAGCTAAAAAACAATGGTGCCCTGTGCAGTTCAAATAAATCTTGGACGTTGCTCCCTGTTCTAAGGGGATACTCTCCTGGTGGCAGCTGTGAACAACTATTGCTCCCCGTATCATTCCCCCCAGCCAATTGGAATATGTGGCAAGAAATTTAAAAATGTGCACTGTGATTCAGCCTCTGTGGACTGAAAGCTCCATTTATCCCCAAAGATAGGTCACCATCCTACCCCATAAAAAATCAGTGACAGAGGGATCCCGCCTAACAGATCTCCAGTTGTGTGTGTGGCGGGGGGGAGGTTCTGATACAATTAGACTGCGTAAGCAGAGATTGGAAAGTCATTCTGTCACTTTGAAACTATAAGGACCCTTTCCTTTTTGCATCAGGATCTGTGCAAAAGAATTACTGTAGTCCAGGATTATAGTAATTTTTGCAGGTTGCACAACCTTGTAAGAGGGAGAGGAATGGTTCTAGCACAGGGAATTGTGTGGTATGTGGGAGGCAGAGAGCTAATTTACATGGTCTCTACTCCCCCTGAATATACTTGCAACTCCCTGTCATAGAGCTAGAGATGGAGGGTGTCCTGGTGCAGCAGGCCAGCCTTTTTCCTGAAAAAGTTGGCCTTTTATGGAGCCAACATCCAGAAAGCAGCCCAGAAAACCACAGGGATATTTTTGCTGCCAGTCTCACTTACTGTACATACAAAAATATACATCAAAACTGTTTCAAGACTCTGCTACTTACTTGCTTGGAATACCTTTAACCACAGTAGAAACATTATGTCTGACAAAGTAATGTGAACCATTAAGTACCTGAAAACATTGGAGTTGATATTTGCTACCCAATCATGGTCAATTCACAATGTATGCAGGCAATTGATGTAAAATGTCTTTGTACATTATTATATTAGGCTAAGATTTCTGAGAAGGAAAAAAATACTTATTTGCTAGGTCCACTATCTCCCTTTATAAATTAGTAAATACTGAGAATACTTTTTAATCTAAGTAGAAATAGCAGCTAAATTAAAATACCTTTCCCACCCAAGTTCAAACCACAATACTTGAATCTTTGCCAAATTGTTTGGCATATTGCTAGACAATACTAAAGCTCTGCACTGTTTTCCAGCACTGGTCTGCCACTCCTTTGTACTTTTCTCTTTCCAAATATTTGCTCAGGACTTTTTATTACAGTATTTTTTATCTCTTTCTGCAGACAAATAACTCAAGCTATCTTTAACTGCACAACTTTTTTCCTGAGTAAATGGTACTGTTATTGTTTGCAGTTGAACCTATTAATAATGCAAACAACGCTAGTCAGTACATATAAAGATCCCCCAGGCCCAAAAGATTTTAAATTTTCATAAATCAAACAAAACAAAAAGATTTTTGCAGTCAGAACTGCAGGAAAAGCACCTCATCTGTGAGCTCTCTCAGACCTGGTAGCGTTAGGCTGGATAGGTTTGGGAGGCTGTCATGGAGAAAAGCCTGTTGTTGCAAGAAATGATGATTTAATATGCAGGTCTATTCCCTTTGACTCAATACTGAACCAATGCCACAGCATGGGGTATTAAAAGTGCAGCTGTCCTTTATACAAGACATAAAAACTAGGTCCTGGCAACTTGTAGTCATTAAAAACTGTGTGTGTGTGTGTGTGTGTGTGTGTGTGTGTGTGTGTGTGTGTGTGTGTGTGTGTGTGTGTGTGTGTGTGTGTGTGTGTGTGTGTGTGTGTGTGTGTGAAATTTTAAACATGGATAGCTGCCTTCTACCTTTCCTTGCAGTTATAAGTGGCTCAAGCATTCCTAACTGCTGTATGCAGTTGTTGCACACTGTTAAATTACCATGTTCCAGCCCAGAGGTAGCCTCATTTCAGTGATAGCTGAAGTGTTTTTTTTATTATTATTTAACTTGTATAATTCATTAGTTAGCATGATCAGATTTTTGAATTGTGAAACTAGGACATCTGTCACTGTGGGGAAGTGGTGGGGAAATCGTGTAGTGTGTTTTTGACAGCTGTGGGAGTGTGGTCACAGGAAAGGTGACTACTTGTTTTCCCTAATCTTTAGCTTTCCACCCACCCACCCTACGTCCTTCCAAATTCTCTTTCCTAGCATGCTCCATCTTCTTCTCTAGCTACCAATACTCCCTCCCTACTTGTTCCTCAGCCCCTACCTTCAGTGCCATTGGCACTCAACTACAGAGGTTGGATCCTGCCAGAGATGACCTGTACCTGCTGATAGTGGGTAGGGGCACAATTTAAAGGTTCGATTGCCTCTGGAACAATTTGAGTCATGCCTCCCCTCCTCGCCCAGGTAGTCCCCCCTTATCCTCAGTCTCCCTTCCCAGAAAGCAGCAACCCCTCCCTGCAGCTCCCAGCTTGGCGGCTCCAGCAACTGCCACGTTGGGAGGGGCCTGGCCTCACTATGTAACCAATTGGGGCTGGCAAACCCTGTCAGAAATCTGAGGGGGGGAGCGACGGATGGGACGGACATGATCCTGTGTGCTCCGCCTCCCCACACACACGCAATGCCTCTACCTGCTGCTCTACCAACTCCAGCTGTGCCTTTGCTAGGTCTTCTCTCTGCAGGTCACATCTTCACTGAATTTGTCATGCCACCATACAATGGATTATGCAGTGTCCTGTCTAAAACTGTATATAGCTTAGCATAGTAGCTGGACCAATTGATAATGTAGCAGCTGGCAGAAAGAAAGATGCTGGGTTTGGTTCTAGCACAAGCAAAGCTGTGCCCAGCAGAAGCAGAGAGCAAGTAGGGAGACAATGAAGAAAAGGACAGGGAGAAGGTAACCAAATAGACACCTGGTCACTCCTAGCAAAATAAGAACAGCACCCCGATTTCACTAGAACTAGGCAGGTTGGTGAGGACAGTTCGTCACTGGGAAATTTTACCACCAACACTATTAAAGGCTGGAACTTTCATTGGAGTTTATGGGAGCTGAGACCCAAATCCCATTGCAATTTAATAGTATTTGGACACTCAACTCCCTTAGGCTCCATTGAAGTTTCTGGTTTAATTCTATAAAACACTCTTTGGCTACACAAATGCAAGAGCAGATCATAAGGGTGTTTAAAAGTGTGTGTGTGTGTGTGTGTGTTACACTTTGGATCACTCACTCATTTCTGTTTAGGGTGATGCAGAGATATTGCTATTTTTGCTCATCCACACAATATGTTATGTGATTATGCAGACCAGCTCACTCTAACCCAGGAAATAGTTGTTCCCTCAATTGAAAGCGACACCTCAGCTTAATGATAAGAAAAATATAGGCTACCAATATGCTTTGTGAAGGGGCCCAAAAATCCAGCTGATGGTTTACAAGTCACAGCCCTAAAGGGTTAGCTAAAGAGGCTGCACAATGTCACAACGTCCCTCTACACAGAAACACACTAAAAAAGGTCAGTGTGCAGAGTGATGTTGAGGGCCATAGCAAGGCCCTCCACACCGGTAAAGTCATGCATAGGAAGTGTGAGGGAATGGGACCATAGGCAGAGTGGCTGGAAACTCTATATATGCTGCAGAAAAAAAAATCTCCTTTTTGGAAGGCCACAGTGGGGCAGCACATGGGATATCCATGCAAATCTGTGTTTAATCGTATCCAGTGGCCCCAATACCCAAACAAGGGCACTGCAGGCACTATTCTAACCCAAAGGGATAGTCAGAGCCACTCAGCCTGGCCCCAGCAGGAGGATGAATTTCATCTCCTAAATCTGCTACACTCTATTTGGATGCCACCTGTATACTTGAGCTCCATGGGGATGGAATGAATTTTCATCCTTATTCCTTAAGTGGAATGTTTGTTATAAGGTAGGTTAAACCTTGTTATAAGTTGAGTTAAAGCCTCGTTGAAAATTATGTGTGAATGTGCCCTTCATTTAAGATTGTTCTAAGAGAACAGTTAAGGGGTCACACCTAAAGCAAGGCATAATGGAGTCTGTTCAGAAAGGCTTCCACTGAGTATTGTTCTGACCTGTGTTTGTGTGTGCGCGCATGTAAAAGGCTAGCTGGGCGTGGGAGGGCCAACAAGAAACTGAGAAAGATTCAGGGGTAAGAGAAGCAAAGCCAAACAGCATCCTGTAAGCAAGCAGAGTGTGACCCTGGAGAAGCCTAGAGGAAGGTTCTGGGTCTGATGCTGGAAAAAGAGGCTTGGGGTTGTAAGCTGAGAAACTAGTCCTTTTGGTTTCGGTCCCTCCTGCATTCAGAGAATCAGGATTTTGTACATTCCTTGTAAATAAGCAAGATTGCATTAAAGAAACTACCAGACTCCATCATCAATTTCTACTCCCAGTTGGAACTTCCCCAGAGCCCCGAACTTTGACTAGCCACTCAGGTCAAAAAGGGACAACTCATTAATCCAGCACCAAATATATTTCAGGCAGTAATTTTCCAGCATCAGTGTTTCTCGCAAAGCCTTTGAGAGTGAAAACTCCACTACACTTTCATTTTCTTTCCTCTGCGTTTTTTTCTGGGACAGCTCTCTCCACCTCTAGCCCTAAGCAATAACAAGATAGATGATAAGCTGCAGTTCATTAACTTTCTAACTTTCTCCCACTTTGAGGGTGTATATTGAAATCATTTGTTGGCCTTCTCCTACCCTTCCCAAAAACCATGGGTAAAACAAAACCAGCTTCCCCATAGCCTCTTCCATAGAAATTATTTAAGAAGTAGTTTGTTATTGCATTCTATTATTTATATAGTCCATGTGCCTGTGCTGTCATTAATGCTCTTACTTACATTTATCTTGTGAGAAGTTATCTTATCTTCAGTGCTGTGGTATTCTTGTTTCTTATTGAGAAGACTTGAATTAAGGACTAGAAACATCTGGAATAAACAGGAACTACACAGCAATCAAAACTGCAAAATCCTTTTGGCACTAAGGAAAATTCACTTAGTACACAGAGAAATTCCCTTGTAACAATGGATTCTTTACAATATTTCCCCAGTGGCCATATATCTCATCTGCTCACTTACCCAGAATCATGCATGTCTCAGGAAAACACAACACACAGGAAGCTGTTCTATTTGCATATCTTGCAATGCATTAATTCACTTGGAGTATTGCAATACCTAACTTTTTCACTTGTGACCTTTGCAGGCAAATCTGAGACTACTCTGTAGGTTCTCCTCACCCTGAAATACTCCTGACTGTAGACACAGGTACAACACATGCCATAATCATGTTTGAATGTAAAAATAAAAAAAAGCAGTTGATAAAAAGTGCTTCAAAGTGACTCAGTAAAAAATTCCCCCCCCCTCACAAAACGCCTGCTAACCACCATGATAACACAGAATATTTGTATAGCATGGTGAGATGGAGAAGGAATGATATTCCGTCATTCACATGGAGGAGTTTAACATGCACATCTGAGTCAAGCAGACTCAAAAAATAGCAACCAAAGATAAGGCTACCCTTTGAGGGCTTATCAACAGCTCTGTTTGGATTTTTCCACATGCAAGAATGTAACTAGTCAGTGTCCCGGTCAGTAGAAATTCACTCAGTTACTGGATGCTTACTATAGGAACCAAATATACATAGGTCCCAATCCTAGAAGATCCTCAGCTGGTGCAAATTAGTGCATCTCCTTTGACTTCAAAGGACCAATGCCAATTTATGTCATTTGAGGATCTGGTCCTTTGTGTGCAGAACTCCTATGGCTTCATTGAGAGTGTGAAGGGCTTACAGAATCAGATCCATAGGTGGTGCATTTTGTACTATTAAATGGTCTGTCAGTGTTCCCAGCAAAATGTTAATTTTAGCAGTTATTTATAAGTCAACCATTAAAATTTGTTTCAGGCTGAAACTTCTAATGCAGGGTCACAAATCACCCTGGGCTGAAATTTGTTTTCATATAACACGGGGGAAAACTGTTTTAGTTTTAAGAATATGTTATAATCAGCTTAATATGCCAATTCACGTTTCACACTTTTACCTAACAGATTCATTTTTTAAACACAATTCTGTCTAAACTATTTGATAAGCTTCTACAAATTTGAACAAAAAAGTTTGTTTAGAAAAATATTTGAGTGAACACGTGCAAAATGACTTTACACTGAAAATTTGATAAAGATTTTTTGCTGGTGGTGACTAGCTACATGCTTATCACCCACAGTGACCCAAAAGACCATAATCATTCCATTGGATTACTGAACCATGAAGCCAAGTGTCTCTAAATAGAACTTGATATGTTAGACTGTGAATTTAGCCACAAATAGCTAAATTTAAATAATGTTAAAGATCTGGCTTAAACACACAGAAGCAGAAAAAATACTTAGGACTTACATGAGCATCTGATGGAGACTGGCCTCTGTCAATCCAAATTTTGGTTCTGAAAAATGAAGGCCAAAATTCTCCAACTGCGGTAGCCTTGTGTTAGGTCCCTACAGCTATATTTAGCATTAAAATCCATATTGAAGCCAATGGGAGTACTTATAGTATGCAAAGTTAAGCTTCCATGTAAGTCTTTGTGGAACTGGCTTCTTAAGTACCGTTTTATTTAATATGGATGGGGTACCTACCTTGGTGTCCAAGGTTTAAAATTTTGGCTGTGGCTTTTTAGAAAAACTGGGAACCCAGAGAAATCTTTCCATATGTTTAATTCCAATGGAAACAGTTAAAAATAAACAGAAATCCCCAGCATGTTTGCAACACTAATATTGCATCATTGTGATAGTGCATGAGAACCTGAAAGCTAAACAGTAAATTAACTATACAGCAAAAGGTGAAACTGACATTGTCTAAGTGAAATGGAAAATGAAAACAAAAATAGAACTAGTGAAAAGTAAACTTCATTTTAAAGATTTTCTTTTTAATAATCTAGGGTATTATTTTAACACATATAAAGAATTTCTTTTAAAATCATGATTCTTAATCTCTTTCTTTAACACTGGATGCTATGACTTTTGGGGGGGGATTTAGGCCAAGTCACCCTGGTGGTTAGTAATACTTTACAATTTCCTGGCTTTTGTAAGTTTTAAGTTAAGCCCTTAAAATAAAAGTTTAGGAATTCCATGCATGCTAACTAAACTCTCCCAGCTTTGGAGAGATGATCCTTCTTTTTCAGCAATCTATTAACCATTTTTCCACTCTGCCTCTACATGTAGCTGTCCTAACCTAACACATTTGAAATGAGTTGAAATGGATTTTCCCATTTTCTCCCCAAATCTCTGTTTATAACTTTAGCAGATATGGAGGGTTTTTGTGGATAAATAAGATATACAGCCAGATTCTGATCTCATTTACAGTGGTCTATGGCACCAATTCAGCAAAACACTTAAGCACATGCTTAATTTTAAGAATGTGAATAGTTCTATTGAAGCATTAAGCCCGAGTCCTGCAATCAGATCATCATGGGTGAACCCTTGCACTTATGCAGTCAGAGCCCTGAATTTTTTTTTTAATTTGAAGCTTTTATACACATTGGATTTATATTGCTAAATATAAGACAGAACAATTCTTTTCTGACAGGCTTTACTGAATCAGTGGAGACAGTGAATATTGTTAATTTTCTACAGTAGCACCTCACTAAAGCAGCAAGTACGTTTACATTCCTATTTTTTTCAGATCCTTATTTCTTCAAAAGAAAATTGTACTTTATCACTTTTAATTTGGGGTGGCTAAAGCAGTTCTCTGGCAATTGAGGGCTATGTTCCACTGAAATGTAAAAACTGCCAAGGTAAGCTTCAATTTGGTTCATTTTACCTATTTTGTTCCAGATGTCTGATAGAAAAATAGTGCTTTTCTCAGATTATGGTATGTCATTTTAATGCATACTCTGAGGTTATTTTGAGAGACCTATGTGACGTGCCCTTTTGAAATTAATTCAAGAAGATCATATCATGTAACACTTTACTGTTCATTTGCAAACTTGAGCTTTAAAGCTTAACACTGCACCTGAAATTCTGACCAAATAAATATTGGAATTATGCAGCAGAATAGTAAAATGTGCCTTGCCACACACATAAAAATGTACATGTCCATTTTTAACCCTTCTGCACTAATCACAGCTTTTGTTTGTCATAGCTGTAAAACCTATGGCAGGAACAATTAAGTTGATATGGGAGCTTAAGTTGATTAGATGTTCAAAGTCTTCTTTGCAGCAAAGAGCACACCCTTAGAGTTGGCTGATTACTGAGACTGATAAATTATGGCTGTGAGCCAGATGGCTGCTTATGTTGTTGCTTCCTTTCTAAACAACTGATATAGGTAAAGAAGTTGGAGTTCCTTCTGGAATCAGCCAAAAAGACACACAGAAAGGAGCAGAGATATGTAAAAAAACCTACAAGAGTATGAATGAAAAGATTGTTAATATTTAAAAAACTTAGCCTGTATTTTTTTCATCTCTTGATATGGGGGAGCAGGGACTGAAAATGTACATACACCATAAATCTAAACCTAATCCTAACTTTCTCTGACCAGTGGACGCAGCCAGAAACACATGTAAAGGGATGGAAGAATTTACTAGTTGTTTCCTTCTCCAGAGAGATAACTACTGTTTCTCTGTTTGCATGCATCACTTCTCATCAACTATTCAGCTGATTCCTATTGTCACAGTCAATACAGCGATCACCTGGGAGCTGTGGTCATGATGCAATGTCAGCATTCTAAAGCTAGTCCCTAGTGTGCTGAGCCAGCACGGCCCAGCTGTCCTTTATCACTGCAATGTCTGTTTGCCTACAGCTCAGATAGCTGTGCATCCAGATGTGTCACAATACCTCACAAAGCAAATATTACATTTTACCAAGTCAGAACTCTGCACAGGCATTGTCCTTTCAAGACCATTTCATATTTTATTTAACAAAATGGAGTTTTAGAAATTGTTGACCTTCCAGGCCTTAAAAGTAACTTTATGGAGAGCAGCATGTTTTTGCTACATCTATAAAAGAAGCAGTATGGATCTGTGGGTTATCAGAATGGCAGTGATAGTCCAAACCTGTGGTATGTGGACCACTAGTTGTTGGAAGAGTTTGTGCTGGTAGTCTGTGGAAAGCTGGATGGTTACACTGGTCTACAATTTTTGAGATGTCGTCTGCTTCAGAGATAAAATGTGCTATTTATTATGTATTTTGATGTGCTGAATTCAAATATGACAATTAAAACAACTGATTGGCTACTGTTTCTAAGATATTTAAGTTTTTACATCTTATGTCTATGTATATTGTGTAGATAGTAGAGTTTTAATCATAAATTGTAAACCTAGGTCTTTTCATGTGTTTATGGTCGCTTTACATGATATTTCACCTGTCCTGTTTATGTAACACTTTAGAAATCAGCAAAAGGGTTATATAAATAAAATTTATTATGAAACAAAAGGCAAAAAAATAGATTGCATCATCCATGACTTCTAGGAATAACATGATGCAATTCAGATCATGTATGACGCAATACCAGCTTCAGATTGCATCATTCATTGTTTTGCCTAAAAAGCAAGTACTGTCCAAACCCAGTTATAGATTTATTCATAGATCCAGTCAAAGATGTATTTTAGTCATTTCTGGTTTAAATTGAGATCCCTTCCCTTTATAACTCACTTATCCTCTGCCATTCCCAAGTCAAGGGTCGTATATACTGACCCAATAGCATATCTTGAAAACTAGAGCCAATCAACAATTTTAAGCATCATTTTCGTTCTCAGTGACCCAGAATTAGTAAAGTTTGACTACATTTATTTCAGAAGCATTTTGGCTGTAGAGCAGTATTATATGGTGCTAGCTCCTCCTTGTTTCTAGCTGCCAAATTGCATTAAAAGAAGCTAGAAATAAATGTAACACTTTCCTAATACAGGTTTCAGAGTGGCAGCTGTGTTAGTCTGTATCAGCAAAAAGAACAGGAGTACTTGTGGCACCTTAGAGACTAAAATTTATTTGGGCATAAGCTTTAGCCCATGAAAGCTTATGCCCAAATACATTTGTTAGTCTCTAAGGTGCCACAAGTACTCCTCGTTCTTTTTCCTAAGATAACATTTCCATATAAACAATTATCTTAGCCACAGATAGTATTTGATTGCCAATGGGAGGGGTTGTGGTACACATGAATGGGAATGGACTACAACTATGAATAGGACGGGACATAAGGTGGTCTGACAATGTTTCTCAACCTTTTTGATATAAGAGACCAGCTTGCTGCCTTCCTAGACTGGTGTCCGAGAGAGATCTTAGGGATCTGCAACGGTCCACAGATGGATCATTGAGAAATACCAGTCTATGAGATAATCTAATTAAGATGCAGTCCACATCAATGGGATAATAATAAGTAAACCTGGAAGTATAATGTAGGCAGAGGTGTAATGAATAAACAGAAACAAATGTGGGCCCAAAATACAGACAAAATGGCAAGCCTACCTAATTTTATACTTCACACAAATGTTAGGTGAGAGATGTCTTTGAAGAAAGGAGAGAGTTGATTTGTCTATGACAAACATTGTGCATCAGGGAGAGATAAGTATCAAAACAGAAGCTACTGCAAACTCAATTCAGTCTTCTGGGTGTCTTTTCTTACCATCTTCAGAACACTATTATCTTAGGCACTAAATGGAGTGCTAGTCCTGTGGAACTGCGGAAATGCCCTATATATTCCTACAATATCTGTCATATTTTGTGTTGTTGTTTTTGTTGTTTCTTGATCCTTTTAAGCCACAGCACGTCAGTAAATTTGATTCTGGGTTATAATTATTTCAAAAAGAACAAGCTTAGGGGACTTCGTTAACATTAACTTAGGGTGACTAGATGTCCTGATTTATAGGGACTGTCCCGATTTTTGAGTCTTTTTCTTATATAGGCTCCTCCTATTAGCCCTTACTCTCTGTCCCAATTTTTCACATTTGCTGTCTGGTCACCCTACAGTAACTTCATGGTGTTTGAATCTGTCACTGAATCTAGTTGAGTTGCATACTTCCTTACAGTCTGAGTCAATATCCCTCTGAATTTTTTTTAGAAAAATAACAGCTATTATATCAGTTATAATCCCCAAAATGGAAATGTGCTGTAGCAAGGGAAGCAATTACATCCCCACCTACTGTACATTCAAGCAGTAATTCTGCCATCTGGAGGATTTTTTAAATGTTCTCCAAACTCAAACACAACACTGTCTGCTCAAGAATGTATTTAAAAGATGGTCATACTGCAATGTCTGGGCTACAGATTATCATTTTGAGAGGCTACTTCTCTATATTTATGCCATGTTTTCATATTCTTGAAAAGTTTGATGTTCTCTTGTAGCAAACTCCCATTTATCATCCTTTACAAATTGCAATATAATCTAACAGCTGTGTATGTTGATCATCTTAAGCTTTCTTTGGTGTTATCATATAGGAGAATTATGTTCAAGAATTATACTTCAGCTGAATTCATATTTCATTAACTGTTTTCTGTCTGTCATTTTCTATGTTCTGAATCTTATTCTAATTAGAGTGAAGATCAATTAGCACATCAAGCTCCCTCTCTTCCTCTTCTGATCACCAGAAAAATCTCAAGAACCCCAATTGTTGTTGCCTTCTTAAGCACCCTATGTTATCATGCCCCTTAAAGTGGCTATCAACCTTTAGGATTTAGGACAGGATGAGACAAGGTTGTAACAAGGCTCCGGAGGGCCTTGGTACAAGAAGAGGTTAGGAGCCCCTTTCCTGATTCCATCCCCAAAACTTCCCACTTAGTGCACCAGTAACTCGCACCCAGTCCCTCCCCACTAGGAGTGTCAACAATGTATTTCAAAAATAAGGGACTATTTTCTTAGCACTCCTACCCCACCCCATCCTTCTCTTGCTATTATCATTATTATTATTGTTAATAATAATAATAATAAGCAGTACTCACGTACATTCGCCTGGGGTATTTCTTGCTGCTTTTTGTAGCACTCAGCAACTCTCAATCTCAGTGTACAGAGATGGAAAAATGAAAGGATATCCCTTGTAATAAGGGACAGTTGGCAACCCTACTCCCCACCATCCTTGGTACCTTTCTGGCCACTCACTGACACTTCCCCCTGCCCCTACTGGTTGAGCGCTGCACTTGTGATCCCAGATGCTCAGTAGCTGCGCTCGTTAACGTTGCCTGTCCCGCACTCACGCAACGCAAGCCAAACGTGAGTGAGTGGCGTTCTGACCTGGCCAATGGGGTTGGAGCACCACTCAGGTTTGGCCCAGCCACCCCTCTGTCATGAGGCAGTGGGCCAAACCTGAGTAGCACTGTGACCCTGTGCACCAAATTGCAACACTACTCACTCAAATCTGGTCCCACTGCCCCTATGTCCAACGGAGGGGCAGCCAGGTGAAATACTGGAGCATTGCTCCATCTGGTTGGAACCCCATAACCTTGTGGGTGCTAGCATGACTGCACCACTTGCACCATTGAAGCTACGTCAGTGGGATGAGATTCACTTTAGAGGTTGTCAACACTAACCCTAAATTGTCTGGAAAAGGTAGCTACTGAAGCCCTTTCTCTATGGATATTTTTCTTAGCCCCCCAAATATGAGAGAGCTACATTTGAAGTGTTCCTAGTGCTTGTTTGTTTTTTCTAACTACTGCTTGGTTCAGAGAGGCAGTCTTTTCTAGTGGATAGAACAATGGTCTGGGGGTCAGGAAACCTGGATTCTATTCCTAGTTCTGCCCTGATTAGGCATATGACCTTGGACAAGTGACTTTACCTCTCTATGTCCATTTACCCTCTCACACTTAGTCCCTGCCCCCTACATTATTAATAGAAAGACAATCTCTTAGGCCAGATTTACACTAAAACTTTTGCCAGTATAGTAATGGCAGTAGGGGCATGATTTTCTGTGTCATTTCTATTCTGGCAAAAGCCCCACTGGAGATGCAGTATAAAAGTACTTTTGCCAGTACAGCTTATTTTGCTCATTGAACTGATATAAGTTATACCAGCAAAAGCACTTTTCTGGCAGTATAAGCTATGTCTATAATAGAAGGGTTTACTGGTATTGCTATATTGGCTATACCAGCACACCTTTTCAAGTGTAGATGTGTCGACTGTACTTATTACTTAAGTACAGTTCCTAACATAATGGCTTCCCAGCAGGGATGAAAGTAACTTAAAGGATTTACCGGTATGCTGGATCCTGAATAGGGGGCAGGGCCTCAACTGGAAGAGGTGTAGCCTCAACCGGAAGAGGCGGGGCATTTAGAGCCCTGGGCCTTTTAAATTGAGATTTAAAGGGCCCAGGGCTCCAGCTGCAGTAGTGGTGGCGGGGAGCCCTGGACCCTTTAACTCACTGCTGGAGCTACCAGCTGTGGAGGTGGCTGGGAGGCCCAGGGCTTGGGGGCCATTTAAAGGGCCCGGAGCTCTGGCCGCTGCTATTGCAGCGGAGCCCCAGGCCCTTTAAATCACCACCTGAGCTCCGCTGCCGGAGCCCCGTGGTAGCAGCGGCGGCCAAGGGTTCCAGCAGTGATTTAAAGGGCCAGGGGCTCCTGGCCACCGCTACCGCAGCAGAGCCCCAGGGCCTTTAAATTGCTGAAGGAGCCCTGGGGGCTCCCAGCTGCTGCTGCTGCTACCCCAGGGCTCCAGCAGCAGGGCTTGGGCAGCGATTAAAAGGGCCCAGGGCTCCGGCCGCCGCTGCCGCTACCGCCCCAGGCCCTTTAAATCGCCACCCGAGCCCCGCTACTGGAGCCAGCGGAGATTTAAAGGGCCCGGGGCTCCAGCCGCGGCCGGGAGCCCCAGGCCCTTTAAATCACTGCCTGGGGAAGCCAGTCCTGTATGACATACTGGCTCTTGCTGGCTTATACTGGCTTACTTTCACCTCTGCTTCCCAGTTCAGTTGAGGCCTCCAGCTGCTACTAATACAAATAAATACTGTTATGATGGGAGTTGCTAGATGACATTGTTACATACAGCCTTACATATTCTTTTTTTACCACATGAACAGTGGACAGTCTTTGAAGAAATGCTGTATTGTTAGTTTGTGATGCAAATTCTGTAAGGGGGGAGCTGTTGCAAATAGCAAGAGAGTTTGCACTTGACTTACTCTCTCTAACTATAATATATTATTGGTATAGAGTTGCTTCCTATGAACAGGACATTGATGTATGGGCTGAGATCCCTACAATGCCTACCCATTTGTGACACACCGTTCAAGGACTGGTCTATATAGTGTAATTAAACAAGTTACACTAAGAAAATACCCAGATTCCACATCACTGATTTCTCCCCCAAAGGGAAACCGACCTGCAAGACCACAAATTCTGATACTACTCAGCAGATGGGCAGCAATACTAATAGAATGATGACTTGTCTTCACTATCCTTCCTCAGTTGAAAAATGGGATGATTAAACACCATTGTAATGGATACACAATAGATAGATAGATCATAGATAAGATAGTACCCTGCTTTGAGAGAAGACGGCAGAGAATCTTCATGCCAGTTAATGTAGTGTGTCATCTGATTGATCTGTATATTTGCTGTTCAGTAATTTGCATTGAAGTAAATTGAAGTACAATGTCTAAAATCATTCTCAGAAATAAGTGCAGAATGCCCAAGGCACTTACGCTTTGTATCAAAAGACCAGCATGCTGGAAGAAAGGCATATAAACTCAGGAAAACTGTAGGATTATTACACAAGACTTGTCATTTTTATGTGACACAGATATGTCACACACTTATACAAGTTCTAGAGATCTTCTCTTTTGTACTAGTGTCATCTTGTGAGCCGTTTGGGTGAACCAAAGGACTGCAAAATGAAATTTAGCTTCTTGATCAAGATGACACTAACACAAGAAGACAGGCTACTGAGAGTATATATAAATGTATCATAAAGACCTGATTTTTTTATTTTAAAAAATTAACAAAACACTAAGGACTTTAAAACTGAGCAGGTTTTGGTGCTGCTTAACCCACAACACAAAGCAATATCTCTTTTTAAAAGAGAGCTGCATTTTTCAATCTACCCACTTTTAGGTATTTATATTGCACCCAACAAACAATTTGTTTAGTATAAATTCATTAGTACTTACAATTTTACAAACACACAATCATATGTTAAAATATTGTGCTTGTGTCATAGTAAGAGAGAAAACAAAATAAATAACTTTGAATAAAGGGTTCCAGGCAACCCTAACTTAACTTAGCAGTTATAACCAGAATATAAATATTCTTGGGAAGCATATGTATTGCACAGCCAATGGAAAACCAGTAGTATTAATTTTCACTCCAGTAGGAAAGTTTGAATTTATACTAAGTATGCGTACAGTATTTTGTAATTCTATCTGCATTTATAAAGCACTTATCACCACAATATTCAAGCTAATTCCATATATAATGTCACACATTTTTAATACATTAGGATGCCTCAACATTGGAAAAATGGTACAGGTAATTCACAATTGGTGCAGCTCCATCAGTGACATAAATGGAAGAAATATAGTATAGATAGAACACTTGAGCACTATCTTTGATCTAAGCAGAGCAAGAAAGCAGTGATGAGTTGCTTCCTATGAACAGGACATTGATGTATGGGCTGAGATCCCTACAATGCCTACCCTGTGTACAATACAGAGTCCTGTGTACAATACAGCTTCCACTGCTTCTACCACCAGTGGAACTACACCAGTGGTGAATTACAGGTTCCATTTTTGCCAAGGGACACAAAATCACCATGAGTTATAGGTAGGAAAAACATAAAAATGTTTTAAAGTATAGAACACTTGTGAACACTGGCCAAAAGGGGACCTGTAATTCAGCTTCTAATTATTGTAGATTAACATAGCCTCATTTTTTAATTACATCCCATCAAAGTACACTGTTCACAGTATTTACATAGAATATTCACCAAACACATCTCTTTCATGTGAACAGTGTGAAAACATCCACCAAAAATGACTACTCACTTAAATGGGGGCAGGAAGGGCATTATTACAAGGGAGTAAATAATGCACAAAACCTGATACATGAGTTAAAGACTTAGGCTGACTTGCTTCCAAGATACTATATGTGCTCTCACCATACTGTACCCTTCACAAACAATGTCTGTGAAATCCCAGGTGTATTTGGAAGGTCTCTCTTAATAAATACAGATTTGTGTAATTCACCATCAATGACTAACAGCAGTATGATTTGGATTGCATAATCACATTTAGCTCTTATAGCACTTTTCTATAGTATTTCTCAAAACATGTCAGAGGGAGGTAAGCATCATTATCCCCTCTTTGCAGATGAGGAAACTAAGGTACAATAGGCTAAGTGGTTTCCCAAGGTCACTCAGTCTGTGGCCAAGGCAGCTAGAGCTCTGTCCACTAGGCCACCCTGCCTCCTAAGAGTTAAGGGCCTGATCATACAAATGTGCTGAGCATCCTCAGTGCAAGTCAAGGGTAGTCAGCACCTCTCAAAGGCATTCAGAACCTTGCAGATCAGACTGTTAAATTGCAATGACATGTTTTTGCTTTCCAGAGAACAAGGGTAACATTTTCTAAAGCACCTAATTCCCATTTTCAAAAGTGACTGAGGGACTTCAGAGCATATAAGCCACTTTTGAAAAAGGGACTTAGGGTTCTAAATCATTACGTGCTTTTGAAAATGTTATGTTATATAATTATTAATCCACCTGGAGGTGGCAGGGAGGGATTAGAGAGGAAAGAAGATAGAGGCATATTAATTTTTTGGTAAATTTCTATATAGTTCCTTAATCATCTCTTACTGAAAAAAAGCTGGAAAGGTAAGGATTAGTGAATCAGCAGAAAAGAACTGACTTAGTCTACACTGTAAAAAGTATATAGAGTAAGACATTATTCTATTACAGGAAAAACTCACCAGACAGATTCTGAATACACCATGATAAACTGTCTAAGGAGTTGTGGAATTTTAGTGGATGAAAGGTCTAACTATTGTCAAAATTATTGTTGGGCTGAATCCTCCTGTTACACCTATGCAGCTCCATGGAAGCAAATAGGATTTCATAGTTTTAAATGAAAGAAGTTGACTCATTCTATTTTTATGTCTATGAGGTTGATTTTAGTACCAGTGAAGCAAATTCTTTTCTCAGTTACTCCTGTGAAACCCCACAGTCCTCCAAAGAGAATTAAGGTTAATGATAGTAAATGTATATGCAGCCACTTGCAGTCAGAACCAGTCTATAAATTGGCCGTTTTTATGTAACGCTGCTAATCTTGGGAGGAGATTTTAGATGTTTGCTTTATGACTAATTGGATAAGCCCTTTCCACAAGAAAGACACCGGGCCAGATTCTGGCAGCATATAGGGGTTGTAAATGAGAACTAAATGAGCCACAAATATTTCTCCATAGGGAGAAATAACGCAGTGCAGGATCAGCAAACATAGCCCTATGCTACCCACGCTTGCGGCCTCTGGCAAATGCCTGGAGCAGGACTGGGGTGGGAGTGGCGTGGTCACAGTGCTTTCCACTGTCTTTATTCTGGGCTGTAGAGCAGCCCACAGGTAGTAGGAGAGGCAGCAGTAAGAATCAAAACCAGCCCCCAATGCTGGCAAAATCCAGGTGTAACAAAGGGGACTTAAAGCTACTTCCACACTGCCATCTATCCCACCTGGGCTGTGGCTTCCATGCTATGCTTACTGAGAGGCATAGCACCCAATCTGTCCCAATATGGATAGTTTGGATCAAAATCTTAACAAATAAAGAAACTGGACATGCTTGAGACTTGGGAACAATTGTTTCCTGGGGAAAACACTTCATATTATTCTGTAGAGTACAATGTTTATTCTCACTGTCCCCAAAGTTTTATGCAACTTTACCCTCCATGTCCTCCCTCTCTGCTTATTAAATCTGCAGCACTTCTCCAAATCCATGGTCCAAAATGTACAACCTATAAGCAAACATCTTGAGAGATGAGGACTTCCTTAAATATAATGTTCTAAAGATAAAACTGTTCTTTGAAGAGGAAAAAAATTCCATGGATCTCTCCCTTGAGACGAGATGAGCTGCTTTTAAAATGATCACACAAGGTTATGTGTTATCCTTCTCTACTTACTAGAGAAATGTAGACACCCTTCTCTGTCAATTAGAGCATAAAATATAACATTTGAAAAGAAGCTGTCCAACTGGGAATTCTCTCCCTATTACAGAGAAGCAGACTAAACTAAAGACAGAGTGCCTCCTGCTTCACATCAGACAGGAAGAGAAATTGTTGATGAGATTTAAAAGTAGGGTTCATCAGCAGGGTAACACACTTGCCAATATTTTTACATATGGGTCACCACAAAAGAATGATGGCTTGTGTGTGTGTGTGTGTGTGTGTGTGTGTGTGTGTAGCAATTAGAAAGCATATAGAGTATGTCTACACTGCAGCTGGGAGGGTGCTTCTCACCCTAGGTAGACAGACACATAGCTAGCTCTGCTTAAACTAGCACACTAAAAATAGCAGTGTGGCCATGGCAGCATGGGTGGCAGCTCACACCAGCCACGTGAGTACAATTACACCAGACCCTGTGGGTATGTAGTTGGGTGGCTAGCCCAAGCTGCCGCTCATGCTGACGTGGCTATAATGCTATTTTTTGCATGCTAGCTTGAGCAGAGCTAGCTCGTGTCTGTCCACCTGTGCTAGGAAGCACTGCCCCCCAGCTACAGTGTAAACATATCTATTGATTACGTCCAAGAGTGGTGTAATTTTGTAATTTAACAACAGTTTACCTTCCCAATAACAGAAATCAGAAGTGGCCATTGCTTGTTTTTATTATGAAGCTTGTACTTGTGTATCTAAATCGATTTAAAATCACTTTAGTTAGTTACACCAGTGCACATCTTAATGTAGATGCATTTAAACTGGTTTCAGCTGCACTTCTACCACGTTAGCTTAATTTGATAAATTGCTGGATTAAATTAAACGGCTATGAGTGTGATTTAAACTGGTTCAAATGTGTCTATATTAGAGGTCTGCACTAATATAACTAAATTGATTTAGTGCACCAGTGCAAGGCTCCCCCCACCCCCAACTTCCCCCTCAAAAACAAACAAGCACCAATCGAGTACAAACAAGGCTTCAGAGGTTTCTGAATGTATTGTATCACTTCTGGTTTTGACAATATCTATATGTTCTTCAAATTTATTACATCATCCCAGCAAAAGACATCCCCCTTTCACTCCCTGGAGATCATTACCATACTGCATACTGATGTGAAAATTCTGGCCAAGATTTGGGCATTTATATTGAGTAGAGTAATCAATAAAGCTATCCACTCAGATCAAAATAGCTGTATCCCCTAAGTTTAACCACTCACATAGGCTTTTTGCCATCTATGAAGTAGTCAGCTACACAGAACGTTCTTCAATTATTGCTGTGCTAGTTGCTGAGTTAGGAGTTTGACTCATTCTAGTGTGGGTAGAAATTAAAACCCTGAAGAAAGTAGATTTCTATTCCAGTTTTAAGACCTGGGTTCATTTGTTCTTATACTACCCCTGGCTTGGGGAAAGCAAATCTTATCCGTTAAAATGGGGAGAAACACAAGTCAACATATTAAAATGCTGCAGAAGGAAGGAGAAGAGAAGTTTATTTGCATATTAGCAAGTGGGGGAAGGAGAAGCCCCTTACTTCTAGCCTGTCTAAAGCTGCTCCCAGGTGGGAATGATAAGGCACTGGTTATGATTAATCATAGATAGTGATTTGAACTTTCAGGCTCCCTTCCCTAGACACCAGGGCACACAGCAACTCCTCCCCTGTTTTAGAGAAGCTCTGTTTATAAGTACAGCATACTGCAAATCCAGTGTATTCTATGTTCATCCTGTTTCAGCTGATATTGCTAGATATTAGGCATAAGCTTATTCACTTGAAGGAGGTGAATAGATTACCCTACTAAGAAGGAAGTATGGTTTAGTTGAGTATACACATATCTGGGAGGCACAATCTCTTGAGTTTCAACCCTACATCTGCCACTGATGCACCAGCTGGTTTTGTGCAAATCACTTAATCTCACTGGGACAAATTCAACCCTAGTGTAGCTCCACTAACTTCAGTGGGGTTGTGCCTGCTTATGCCAGGGCTGAATTTAGATGTATGTACCTTTCTACCTCTCTAGGGTGGGGTGAGGATTAGATAGGCCCCAATGATCATCTCCACTACTATGAGTGAAGGGGAGCTTAGATGAGTGAATCTCATTTTGGAAGCATACATGTGGATGTATGTGCTATCTCCCTGGCATTATTCCCCATCCTTCCACCTCAAAACACAAGGAGGCTTATTTGCCACAGCTATTATATGGTGTTTGGTTCTTTACAGGATTTGGAGGGTGTGATGGGTTGGAGCAAAGATTTATGCAGCGTTGTCCTTTGCTGACCTTGCACATTTTTGCCATGGAAGGGGACAATTTGACTTAGTGTTTTGAGCAGTGTTCGGTAAAGTTAGGGTTACCATATTTCAGCAAGCAAAAAAGAGGACGGGAGGAGCCCCGCCCTAGCCCCGCCCCTGCCCCTCCCACTTCCCGCCCCCCCAGAACCCCCAACCCTCCCCCCGTTCCTTGTCCCCTGACTGCCCCTTCCTGGGACCCCTGCCCCTAACTGCCCCCCAGGACTCCACTCCCTATCTAAGCCTCCCTGCCTCTTGTCCCCTGACTGCCCCAACCCTTATCCACACCCCCACCCCCAGACAGACCCCTGGGACTCCCACGCCCCATCCAACCACTCCCCACCCCCTGACAGCCCCCCCCAGAACTCCCAACCCATCTAAACCCCTCTGCTCCCTGTACCCTGACTGCTCCGATCCCTCTCCCCACTCCTGCCCCCTGACAGCTCCCCCCCAGAACTCCCAGTCCCCCACCCCCCCGCTCCTTATCCCCTGACTGCCCCCTCCTGGGACCCCTGCTCCTAACTGCCCTCCAGAACCCCACCCCCTACCTAAGACTCCCTGTTCCTTGTCCCCTGACTGCCCCCTCCTGGGACCCCTGCTCCTAACTGCCCTCCAGAACCCCACCCCCTACCTGTACCCTGACTGCCCAAAACTTTCTCCACTCCCCCCAAAAAGCCCCCCCCGTTTCTTGACTGCCCCCTCCAGAACCTCCCTGCCCCTTCTCCTGCCCCCTGGCCCCCTTACCCTGCTGCTCAGAACAGGGTGTTGGACTCTGTGCGAGCCGGTCACGTGGCTAAGCTCCCCAGCACAACAAAACCCGGTCCCTGGCCCTGGACAGTGCTGCCGGACCGGGCTGCAGGGGAGAGCTGCCCTTGTATCAGCACAAAGTGCTCTCGCTCCCGTTTTGCTACGCTGCATGGCAGAAACCGCTCCCAGTTGGAAAAGGGGAGGGCTGCACTTTGTGCTGATACACTTGCTCAGAATGCAGGGCGGATCCGGCTCCTCTACAGCTGCTCCGGAGTCCAGCCCGGGACTTTCCTGCAGCCCTCCCAGCCGCTCGCTCTGCTCTGCCGGGGGAGGGGGGAAATCCCGGACATTGTGAGTGCTTTACAAATTCCCCCTGGACGCTATTTTTAGCACAAAAAGGAGGACATGTCCGGGTAAATCCGGACGAATGGTAACCCTAGTAAAGTGCTATAAACGCTTTTATTAGTATCTTTCTTACTGTCATATATAAAGTAGAAAGAGCCCCCTGTTTTTGTGTCTTAAGAAAATCTAGCTGTGTTAGGACAGTCTATATTAAGAACATTTATTAATTACATTAACTGCTACAAACCGCTAATGCATATGAGCTGCACTAGCATGAAATAGGTTTATGCTGGTGCTGCCTCCTTTGGTAAATTACCAGATTAAGCAACACTAGTGCAAGCTCCACTTTGCATCACTGAAGAGTGTCTCCATAGGGGGTTTATGTTAGTGTAATTATATCAGTGTACATATCTCTTTAATATAGGCAAGCCTCAGCTCATGGCCCAAACTTTACTGCACACTGATCTTATGTAATCATTAAGACTTGTGATTAGTGAATGCAAGGTGGGTGTGAACCTCTGCCATTCTGATTTGGTAATGTTTTAAAGCTGGTTTGCTCAGGTCTGATTGACTACATAGAGGGTAAGGCCCTATTTTTAAAAATATATTTGTGTAATTGTTTTACAGCACAGACCAGCTACAAGGTTTACAGATAATCTCTAGGGTAACATAATAATATTATACTTGAAATGGTGCTAGCTTTCTTGGGATGCCAAGGAAATCTTCCATTAAATAGCAATCTCTAGAGCTGTCAACATACTAATTAAATACCATGATAGTAAGACTAATCTTTCAAAGAAATTAGATAATTTACCATTGGCCAAAATCCAACAGACCTGATAGAATAGCCCTAATGGAAGAGACTGTTGACAGGACAATGCAAAGGCTATAAACATTTATGATATATGACAGCTCTTTATAGATTTTGTTTTAACAAGAAAGGACAACTGGACCCAGAAGACTGATGTTGCATTTGTTTTATACTTTGTTTAAACAAAGTGGTATTGTGATTGATAGAATGTCAAATTTAGGGACAAATACTCTCCATCACAAGCAAACAGCCCCATTTAAGTCGATGGGATTGTTCACATAAGTAAAATGAGCAGAATTTGCCCCCACCCCCCTATGAAAAAAGTGGATTATGGATTTTAAATAGTGAAACAAAATAATGATTTCTTCTGTAGTGGTTGTACATAAACAAAACCGTTACAAATGTAGAGTGGGAATTTCAAAAGTGGTCAGTGTTGGCCTCACTACTCACAATGAAATCAATGGTGTAAAGATTTGGGAATCTGTACAGTGTATCAGAGTAGCAGCCGTGTTAGTCTGAATCTGGTGTGAGATTATGAACTCTATATATGTATCTTTACCAAGCTGCAAACTGTATTTTGCATGGGCAGCACTTTGCCTTCTCTTTTGTGCATCTACCTTTATGTTGCATTGGAATGGATGGCAAAGGGCTAACAAAAGAGGGTTGTTGACTTAAGTGCTCAACCACTGAAATGTAATTGCTCTAGACAGAAGGCTGGCTTCTGCCCAGAGGAACTGGCTTTGCATGGGAGAGGTCACCTAGCAAGTAAATCACTTGGTAGGACTCTGGGGTCACTTGTTGAGGCTGACTAAGGAGTCACCTGACAAAGGGATTATAATATTACAGAAGGGCAGAAGCTGCTCTATTTGGTCTGTCTTCAGCTATTTTTCACCATCTTAAAATGAGGGAAGCTGCTGCAGGTACTGGATGAGGCAAGGAGAGTGGAACCCTTGCCTTGCTCAACACAGATAATTATTCCCCCCAAAGACTTCCAAGGGAAGAAGAAGATAGAGTGAAGGGAAATGCATGTAGGCTTTATTATTTTTGTACAGTTAAATAAAGCGCAACAACATTGTAGAACTCTGTGCAAAGTGTCTGTGTGTATTATATTCTCCACCTAAGATATGCCCCCTGCGAGAGTTAAATTAGAACCCAGAATGCTTATGCCCTTGGTAGGATTTTGGGAGAGGGTGTTTTTAAGCAGCAAAGGGAGTCTAAAAATCAGCATTGGTTCCAGGGGCTAGGCAGCTGGGCTGCACTGTCACAGCTCTCAGGAAGGGATGTTAGATAGAGGGTCTGCACTGTGCATGCCTAGCTAGGGACTCCATGCCTGGGCTCTGTTCAGATTCCAGAGGCTTAAAGCATCTGGGGATCCAGAGGTGAATTCCCCTCACAGCAGTCAAGTGGCCCCTGGCAGGGAGAGCCCAACCAGATCTGTGGCTCCCTGCCAGGTATGGCTATGCCTTCACTGTAAAAAAAGGGTGTTTTTACATCAGGCTAGCTATTTCAATGTAAAACCTTGGTGACGACAAGGCAAAAGTAGTTTTTAACTGAACAGTTTTTTAAAGAAAAAAATATATGTATTTGTGGTAAGGAAAGTCTAAACTAATCCAGGGGATGGCAAGAACCTAAATAATGAAGTGGTGAAGGATCAGTGCTCTTCTGCAGTGCCGTAAGTTTCTATAATATGCATGAGGAGGGATAAAAAAAAAATCAGTCAGGCAGCAACTATGTAGCAAAAAGCTACTGTTCTTTATTTCATTCGTTAGGCATCAGCGACAGGTTCTGCTGCACTAACAATCACATTCTTTCACAGTAAATGCAGTAACAAATTGGGGTGGAAGGCAGTGGAGCTTTCCATCTGGACCTGCCCACCTTTCTGTCTTTCAATCTTTGTTACCCACTTTTTCACTTACTTGAGATCAGTTACGCTGACTCCTAGGCCTCTGTAACCTTGAATTCTGTTTATATGAAAGGAAGAAAAGTCGCACTATACCTTTTTGCTTTTAATTTGCTGACAATTCACTTTTTACTATTCAGCATAATACCACATTGTAGCTCACAGCACACAACAAGCAACAAATACTCAATGTCCTCACAATCACAGCAAGGTCTGGCAGACAGCAGTATGAATCCACCAATAACAGTGCTATCTGAAAGCAAGAAATCTGCATGTCATCAGCTTCTGATACAGAAATGGCAGCTGATGAAATGGGGCACACTGAGGTTTTATTCCGCAGCAACTACACTCAACTCACTGTGAACTTGCTTACCAGGTTCTGCTTCCACAAGAGGCTTATGGTGGAAGTAGAGGGGAGGATAGATGAAGGAGGCATCCACCTAGCCTTCCTCACCTATTCGTAAGTCCTGCATCCCCTCTGGCCTTCCTAGCTGGATCCTCACCCTGCAAGCTTGCTTATCCCAAGCCTTCTACCTAGAAACTAAGGCAAGTTTATCTGTATACAGCAACTCATATAGCCCTCTTATGCCTTGGAGTCTTTTTCCATCATGACCACAGGGTGCTCATTATATCTCCCAGCAGGCTTGGTCTGAGTCACATGTACCTCATGGCTGTCACATGATCCTTGTACTCATTTCCTCTACCTGAGGAGGTGGGCAAAACCTGGCAAAGGGGAGGCTGGGCCCCAAACCACTTAACAAGGCAGCTCACACTGACATGTCTAATAAACTTCTCTCCTATGCAATACCACTGATACAGTTGTTACCAAGATCAAGTTCAATGAGAAGGCCAGAGGAAAGTGGGCAGATAGAAAGTGTTGGGCAATGAGGCTGCAGCCTCCTCTCTGTTGGCAACTGGAGCAGTCACTGAGGGTTCATGGCAATTTTGTTCTAGAAACCCCCCCAAATTTTAAAAGAGGGACAGATCTGAAAGACACCTCATGCTATCATGATCAGTGAAAGGACTAAAGCTAGCTAGTGAACTAAAATCTGCCACAGACTACTAACAGAGCAGCACCCCAGGAGGGAGAAAGACATGAACTCTCTGCCACCAAACAAAGACTTTAAAAACTGCTGTCCTGTTAGGTATAGTTGGAAGACTGAGCATAGTGAAATGAAGGTGAAAAACATGAGGGGGAGGGCAGGGGGAAATGAAGCTAGTTAACTACAGCATCCATAAAACTTATATTCATGAATGAAAAACTAAGACATTAAACCCCTGAACCTAACCGGATTACTGAAGGAATATTTTTATATGGACATTTCCTCCTTGATCAGTTTCTCCACTGTATTAAGTACCAGGCACACACAGCCTCTTTTCCATATCTTGCTCATTAAAGCAATATATTTAATTAGATTAGTTAATGTTCACAGCACGTTTTAAAGATGTAACATGGCATGTAAGTACATTGGGTATATGTAGTATACTCTGTATCTCCACACAGAGGAGACCCTTGCCATATGGACCCTCTGCAGCACTGTAATAACAATGAATAAATACTTCCTTTCTAAAGTGCATTGAGATCTGCAGATTGTAAGTAATTATCATCCCCATTTTACAGATGGGGAAGCTGAGGCATATCAAAATGAAGTGATTTGCTTAAGATCACCTAATAGCAGTGTTTCTCAAACTGGGGCCGCCGCTTGTGTAGGGAAAACCCCTTGCGGGCCGGGCCAGTTTGTTTACCTGCCCGTCTGCAGGTGCGGCTGATCGTGGCTCCCACTGGCCGCAGTTCGCTGCTCCAGGCCAATGGGAGCTGCTGGAAGTGGCGGCCAGTATTTCCCTTGGCCCGTGCCGCTTCCAACAGCCCCCGTTGGCCTGGATCGGCAAACTGCGGCCAGTGGGAGCAGCGATCAGCTGGACCTGCAGCCGGGGCAGGTAAACAAAGCGGCCCGGCCCGCGGGGCTTTCCCTACACAAGCGGCAGCCCCAGTTTGAGAAACACTGCCCAATAGGCTAATGGCAGAGTCAGGAATAGAACCAAGGTCTTCTGAATTTCAGCCCAGTTTTTCTGTCTACTAGGTCATGCTGACCAGGTGCTTGTTCTCCACTCTAGAAATCTTAGAAAGTGCTTCACAGGCAGTGACCAGAATTTTAAGTGTTGATAGGCAGAAAAAAAGTGACCCAACAAAGAAAGAAAAAAAGGGCCACCCTCCCCCCCCCACCCCCTGCGCATCTTTATGAAAACCCAAAGAAAATAATTAAATAGCCTTTTCTCATCCTTTTCTACATTAGAAATTTGATCCTTGTGTATCCAGGAAGACGCTTTGGGTATGAGGAAACTACTGAAATCAAAATAATTAAGAGACTGAAAGCTGAGTAACTGAGAAGGGTTTTTAGTCAGTTTAAAATTCGTGGTTTCATTTGTTAGGGTTGTTGTTTTTTTATTAACTATCAAACTCCAATTTTTGTTTAACATTTTAGAGAAATGATGTTTATGTTAAAGATTTAACACCCACCCCTTCAATTAAGGCACAAGTGCTCATAATAGACATTCCTAGGCATTAAAGTGGTTCTCTCATAAAACCAAATATTCCAGTAATATCTATGTTAAAAACCACCAAGAAAATACTTCTTTTGAACAAACCTTTATACATAAAAACACAAAAGGGCACACACCTGATTTTTAGACAACCATGGAAAGTCACCTTTACAGCACCATTTATCCTAAGCAAGAAATACCATGATTCATAGACTCCTGGCATTCTCATTACATTATTAGGGTTACTGATCTTACTCTTTGTTAAATAGTGGGAGGAGTAGGGCTGGGCAGTTACTGGATTAGTAATGTCATTAGAGAGACAAAGTGGGTGAGGTAATATCTTTTATTGGAAAAACTTCTGTCAGTGAGAGACAAGCTTTTGAGCCACACAGAGCTCTTCTTCAAATCAAAAGCTTGTCTCGCTCACTGACAGAAGTTGGTCCAATAAAAAAAATATTACCTCACCCAGCTTGCCTCTCTAATTTCCTGGGACCGACATGACTACAACTACACTGCATACAATAATGTTGTCATTGTAATTCTCCCAAGCATTTTCACCTCATAACACCACATTTCTAAAAACTTGATCCATCCAGAATGACTACTAGTAAAGCCATTGTCACCACTATCTCTGAATGAACGATGATAGGAAAGGTAAATAAACCCATCCAGCAAAACTAGAAAGTTGACTTTTGCTTTCCTTTTGTTATTCCCATTCAGAACTGGTGGATTCCAAACTTACAAGTGATAATGTTACAAATGTATGATCAACTCTTACATATAGAAACTAAAGGATTCTACAACTGATATAGGCAATAATCTAAATTCTTGCAATTGGTCTTTCAGAAATGATTTAAAGGGACACTTAGTTTTAAATTCAAATTAACAGTGTCCCTTTAATGTCTTTGTGTAATATGTAATAAATGTACAGAAATATTGTTATAACCATTTGACTACACATGTGATTTTTCTTTTCTTTGTATTTTTTTAAATGAAATATTCTGAAAGCAGCATAGATTTTGGATAAGTATCGGAAGTGATGTACTTCCAAAAATAATGCAATTTAAACTCTACAGCTCAGTTTCAATCCATTTTTTTATTTTACATACTGTGAAATGTGCCCTGACAATGGGCAAAATTGTCAGTATTAATACTCTGTAAGAATACAAATAATTTGGATTACTGTATTTTTGTATTACTGTATTCTCTCAAATGGATATAATTTCTTAAAGTAGTTTTAAGAGAGACTGGATTAGTAATGTTGTCATTAGCGAGACAAAGTGGGTGGGGTAATATCTTTTATTGGATCAACTTCTTTTGGTGAAAGAGACAAGCTTTCGAGCTCAAAATAAAAGATATTACCTCACTCACTTTGTCTCATCTCCTGGAACCAATATGACTACAACAACACTGCAAACAATTATAGTAGTTTCGTTTATCTTTGGGCTGGGTTGAGTTACAAAGACATAGCAAAACTGTGAGAAACATCTCTTTTTTCATAGAAAATTGCACACAATTTTCCTGTTTTTGCAGAACAGGATTTCTCATGCATGCAAATGGGCCACTTCCAAATATTGTGGATGCAGTTAGTGAGTGTCATGTTACACCTCATATTAGTCATAGAAATATGGCATAACTAATATATACTTAATGCAAGATGGCTCATGTAAGATATCATTGGAAAAGTTATGATTTACTGAATGTGATTATCCAATTTGTATGCAAGTATCATTTCTGTATCTAAAGTTAGGAATATTGACTATGAAACATATTACAACTGTATGTGTACTGGGGGGGGGGAACACCCACCAGACAGTAGGCAATCATCCTGAATGACCCATTTAAAAAGGACAATAGAACTCTGAAGATACTTTTCTCCCACCTTCATGATGTGCTTCCTTGGATGCTCATTGACACTACAAGGTCAGATGATAATGTCACCTGATGAAAAATACCCCCTTGGACACTGCTGGTACTTTTCCACTGTAGGGGGATGGGGATCAAACAAAGGATTCCTGCCTTAGGTAAATCATTTTTAAGGCTGGAGAGGGGATTGATCTGGACTCTCCTCCATTGCCTACCCAAGAAGAAGGACTGCTGAAAGAACCTGAAGGGACAAAGGAACTAACCTGAAGGGAAAGGCAAGGGTGAGTCCAGACTGAGACAGGGGTACAGTCTGTAAGAAGAAATAACTGGAACTCTAAGCTACTGAAACTCTTCAACTTACCTAAAATAACATTTAGGGTGAGATATCACTTCTTGAAACCAGTTTCTTTAAGATCTTAAGCTTAGTTTGCATGTTTTGTTTTATTTGCTCAGTAATCTGCTTTATTCTGTTTGCTATCCCTTATAATTACTTAAAAACTGCCTTTTGTAGTTAATAAATTTGTTGTGTTTATTATTAAACCCAGTTTGTGCAATTTCTAACTGGGGGTGGGTGGGCAAAAAGGTTGTGTATATTTCTCTTCACATTTAGGGAGAGGGTAACTATTTATGAGATTGCGCTGTGCAGATCTTTCTATACAGCACAAGACAGTATTATTTTGTGTTTATTCCCCAAAGGGGGTGTGCATGTGAGTGCTGGGTGAATCCTCTCACAGAGTTGACTTCAGTCTGTGTCTGCAGCTGGGCGTGGTCCTACCTCTACCTGTGTGTGCTGGAAAAGGCTGGAGAGCTTAATTCAGCAGAACAGGGAGAGGGAATCCAGGCTGGTGGAGCAGGAGGGGCTCAGTGAAATCCCAGTACATCAGGTGGCATCCCAGAATGGGGGTCTAACTCATCAAAGTGAGGACATTTGAAATGTTGGCTCATTGTATGAATGGTCCTTCCATTAAACTGTATAACCTACACACTGAGGTGCATCCAAGCCATGCATTACCCATCTCAAATGTGGGGGACAAATGTGACTCTACACTAACTGTTGGGATAGTTGGATGTTGATCTGGTCACCATCTTTGGTTAGAGAAGCTAGTAGGCTGCTCTGATTTATGAATGGCTGTTCATCATGAGACTAAGGGGTTGTACCAGTATCCAGGGATATTAGGATATTGCCCACAGACCCCAATCAGGATTGGGTATCCATTGTTCTGGGCGGTGTACAAACACAGAAAAGAAACAATCTATGTCCTTGAGGGCATGCTCTACAGGTGCTGTTTAGTTCTAGTTGCTAACACCACAGAAATCCACAGAAAATTTGGCAATCTTTGCTGAGATTATTATGCTAAATTCATAAAACTATTTATGTTTGCAGTGTTGTTGCAGCCCTGTTGGTCCCAACTTCTCTTCTTCAGTAGCTCGAAAGCTTGCCTGTCTCATCGACAGAAGTTGGTCCAATAAAAGATATTACCTCACCCACCTTGTCTCTCTAATAAAACTATGTCCCTTCAGCAATTCACTTTTTAATCCATCCTTCAGCTCTACTTATAAAAGTATATTTTTAAAAGACTGCATCTGAATGACTGTATAACAATGCTACATTTAACATTTAAGAAATCCAATTTTGCAACATCAAAGTATCTTGCTTTGATCTGTCCTAAGCTTTCCACTCCCAAGGCATCTAAGAGGTTAATCACTGCAAAGATTAATTAGTTAACAATTGTACAGCACTTTGAAGTGCTAAATATTATTAATATAGGTATTTGCTTAGTCCCCAATGGTGCACTGCAGGTCATATCACTCCTCAGCATCTTATGCATGGTGTTTTGGGCAGCTGTTCAAAGGTGACCTGCAATCTTTCTAGCAAAATTAAATGGTTTGGGGATCAGTCCCTGGTGATGACCCATTTGTGGGAGTTGTTTCAGAGGGTTTGTCTACACTTAAAATGATAGAGTGGCACAGCTGTGCCTCTGTAGCACTTTATTGTGGACACTCCCATAGGATTCTCCAGTTGGCATAGATAACCCACCTCCCCGAGAGGCGGCAGCTAGGACGACAGAAGAATTCTTCCTTTGTCCTAATGCTATCTACATAAGTGTGAGTTTTAGGGGATGGAACATTTCCTTAGGTAGTGTGCAGGCACCTGCATAGCTGGGCCATGGTCCATGGCAATCCTTGCTATGTGGGCTTTGTGGCCAGTGGATCTGTGTAGTCTTTTGACCCATTGTGCATTCTGTGATGTTGTGCAGTCTATATGGTTTTATAAAAACATGATAATAAGTGAACATAATGTAACTGGGATAGCTTTAGAAAAATATGGTAAAAAGTGAATATAATGTAACTGATATGCTTCATGCAAAAGGTCTCTTGTAAAGTATCATTACAAAACTTATAATCTACTGAGTGTGATCATCCGATTTGTATAAATGTACCACTCTTGTATCTAAAACTAGAAATATAAAATATAACTGAGGGCCTATTGTAATTATGTAAAGTGTGGGCCATTAATGATGGTTTGGAATTTTGATGACTCCCATTGTCTGCAGATGGCTGTCTTTACCTGTGAGTCTTCCTGTATATGTGTGTGCTGGCAAGTGAGTAATGAAGTCTTGCAGTGATATATGATCATGTCACCTGAACTGGAATCCATCTTTAACCTGGTGCTTTTCCAGTGAGGGGGGGTGGAAACCCAGAGGGACAAAGGGTTCCCGCCTTATGCCAAAGATATATAAAGGGGTGGAAGAGAACAAAGGGGAGAGAGGAGCCATCATGAAGAATCCCCTAGCTATCACCTGAGCTGCAACAAGAGCTGTACCAGGGGAAAGAATTGTGCCCAGGCCTGGAAGGTGTCCAGTCTGAGAAAAAAACTTACTGAAGCATCTCTGAGGGTGAGATTATCTGTATTCAGTTTGATTAGGCATAGATTTGCGCATTTTATTTTATTTTGCTTGGTGACTTACTTTGTTCTGTCTGTTACTACTTTGAACCACTTAAATCCTACTGTCTGTATTTAATAAAATCATTTTTTATTTAGTAATTTACTCAGAGTATGTATTAATACCTGGGGGAGCAAACAACTGTGCATCTCTCTCTATCAGTGTTATAGAGGGCGAACAATTTCTGGGTTTGCCCTGCATAAGCTTTATGCAGGGTAGAAAAGATTTATCTGGGTTTAGACCCCATTGGGAGTTGGGCATCTGAGTGCTAAAGACAAGCACACTTCTGGGAGCTGTTTTCAGGTAAACTTGCAGCTTTGGGGCAAGTTATTCAGACCCTGGGTCCGTGTTGGAGCAGATGGGAGAGTCTGGCTCAAGACAGGGTGCTAGAGTCCTGAGCTGGTAGGGAAAACAGGAGCAGGGGTAGTCTTTGCACATCGGGTGGCAGCTCCCAAGGGGGTTTCTGTGATCCAACCCATCACACACTCTACCCACAACCCCATGATGAGACCTACTACTGAGGTCAGACCCATGATATGGAGGGAGTTGCAGAGTCACCCTGCACAGCCTAGAGCCACCCTGGAGAGTAACCATAGTGGTTCTGCTATCTTTTGGTACTTCATATACAGTAAATTCCAACTAGGATACCGAAGAATAAGTCTTTGGCCTGAGTCCAGATAGTTTAGCTAAATTATTGGGCCCTAAACATATTATTTGTCCCCATTTTCCATATTCTATTCCTTTCAGGTTCCAAAAAAAATATATGTAGCTTAGCAAAACCGTCTATGTAACCAATATGTACGATATTCTTTGTATAAACAAAAAACCTGTGAGTACATGGGGCCATAAAACAGCCTATAATACAGACACCAATGATCTAATTTTGATCCAATTTACACTGGTGTAAGTCAGAAATAACACCTTTGACTTGTATGCAGTTAGACCAATATAACAGTGGCATGAGTGAGATCAGAATTAATTCCCCAATTTAAAATCATGAAAAATAATTAAACAGCTATCACTAATGTTAATCCTAATGACAGAGAAAGGTAGTTAGCTGTTCTTTAATGCAGGAATGAAAATTGCTTCAAAATATTTTATAAGCATTTTGTTGTTCTTACTCAGTTCCTAACAAAAATAACCCCATTAAAATATATCTAGTAATATCCACTTCACTACGGTGAAAAGATCTGGTTCCTGATAACAATTAATTAAAAGTCAGATTTTAAACCTGGAACTCCTTCTCCTTCTTACAAATGTTTAAACTTTTGTCTTTAAAAAGAACTACTCTTTTATTCAACAGGGCAAAAATGGAAAACTGCCAATCTGTTATCCAAGATAATGAAGCAATTTCTCAACATGGGGTAGATCACATGAAAGCACATGAAATACAGAGGGATTAAAATGTAAGGAATGTCAGAAGTTTTTACCTTCCATAACTATCATAAGTTACATAGTACTTTTGTTTCAAATAACTTGTTTTGCCTTTCAGGACTTTGAGAATACATAATAAATTAAGGACCTTTTTACATTCCCTATATATTATTGTCTGCCCAAGGATTGCAGGTTCAAACCCTAAATGGATTGGAAAAAAAAAAAGATACCTCACTGTTACATGACTTCAGCTGTTGACACCACTTAGCAAGGAGGTTAGTTGTTGACATTGTAAGCTGAAGAGCTCTTTACCTAGTCTTTGTTTTTTTGTGCTACAAATGGATTAAAGTTAATAAAGCTTTAAGTTTGTCTTTCTACATCCACAGCTCTTATGAAATAACATAACTAATGTTTGTTAATTTGTCTCTTAGCCCCTGATCCTGCTACTACATCCGTATGGGCAGACCCTTACCCCTGATGGAACTCCACTGATTTCAACTGGGGCTTTATGTGAACACAGGGGTCAGCCCAGGAAGTTGTAGAATTGGGACCCTATAAAGCTAAATAAGAAGGAAAATTTTTTTTAAGTTGTGTGTGTGTGTGTGTGCGCGCTTTTATTTTATCTATGCAAAAGGAGATTTTATAAATAGCTGCTATTATTTCAATATCTCGTTTCAGTGAATGAAGTTAGAGCTACTCTCTTAGAACCAGTTCCTGGGAGATGTGTTCAGCACCTCAGAGTTGAAGCTTAAAACCTTGCAGGATCAGTCCCTTAACTATAAAACATTTTAAGCCTTAAATTTACTCATATTAGTAACTAAATACAGTAGTTGGAACTTTTTTTACATTATACTGATATATCCCTGTAAAAAACTTTCCATATGCTTTAGGGAGGATAACTTTCTACTCATCTATTCATTTTAGAGAGTAACTATTTGCATGATAATTAAAGGCAGTCACTGTCCCTACAGCTTGCAGGGAGAACTACTAGTATAAAATTACTATGTGCAGTTTACAAATTACATTGTACAACCAATCTTCAATTTAAGTGTTACTGTACATCTTTCCAAAGAAGAGGCTTAGAAAATTTAGTTAAGACCTCACATACCTGAATTTTGCACAGCATATTTTTAGTTCATTTTTACAGCAAATAAAAATATTTTTGAATTAACTAAAATATATGTATTTTTAACTGTGCTTACTTTGTAATCAACCCCAATATGAAAAGCTATGCTAGTATAACAATAGAGCTAGCAATTCTCTTTTAAGTCATCATGCCATGGGCTCTGAACAAAGTTAATTCAAGGCTTTTGTCAGGAACACAGACTTCAATCTTTCCCAATAATACTATCCCATATTTATTTATTTAAAATCTACATGTACTATAAGTGATTTTCTTATCTGTAGATCTGCAATGTGACATACTGTACTGCAGGTTAGGTAACTTAAGGGTATCAGCCAGATTTGCTAACTTCAAAATTGTACCAGAAATATTATGTATTTGAAAAGACAATCACTGATATATTAAACCAATAAAATCACTCACTGATGTTCAATTCCTTGGCAAGAACTGCCTACTGGTCCAGAAAAAAAAAAGTCTGTTAAATAATTCTGCCCTTCTAAATACTTCTAGTGGATATCTTCTGTTATTTTGCCAGTATTCATTCATGCTTTTTGCATATGACACCAGTCATCCTCATGCCCTGGATCTACAGTTAGTCATAATTTGGATTGTTTCCAGGTCAAAGTTCATATGAACACAGAAGAAATACTTCCAGAAAATACGGTGTCCCTGTGGAAGTGTATCAGCAATTGGGCTTTCTAGCTGATGGGATTGCAGATCAATCCTGAGTAGGCAAAGCACTATAACTATGCTGTAGGGAACAGTCTTCCACTGACAAAGAGATGGACTAGATAATCTAATAGGTCTTTTCCATCACTAAAATCTATAATTCCATGAACTTCCTGCCAGTTGACAATATTACAAGGTTTGACAGGCATTTATCTTCAGAAGAGGGACAAAGATCACTAAGAGTCAGCATCAACTAAAAAGTTCACAAGAGGCAACAGTAGTGGCAGTGGGCAAAACAACCAGAAAACCCTTTCACATTCAGTAAAGCACTCACTACTTGCCACTTTTGTACATGATAAACCAACAGTGATCAAAGCACTAAGTGGAGGAGAAAGGGCATGAGATCCATGTAAAGTCAGTTCTCTACATCAACCTGACTGTAGTAAGGGCAGAGAGGTGCAATGTGGAAATAAAAGAAAAACACTAAGAGCCAAAAAAAAAGCATAAAATTGTATTGTTCATAATCAAATGTATGCAAGAGAGAGAAAATTAAAACCCAAACCTAACTTCTTACAATGAAGCAGGAGCTAGACAAAAAAAAATCAGCTACTGCATTCATCAAGTTTCACCACTAAAGGAGCAATCCAATGGTCACTGAATTCAGACTCTAGAAAAAAGTTACATACCTGTTCGGTAACTGTTGTTTTCAAAACATGTTGCACATGTCCGTTCCACTTTAGGTGCACGTGCACCAGAGCCAAAGATCTTTTTCTCATAGTGGTACCTGTCAGGGTGGTGTATGCACCCTCTGCACCCTTGTGCTGCCAGCCAAGGATGTACAGGAGGTGGACCTGCCCCAACTCCCCTCAGTTCCTTCACACTGGAAGCCATATTGGCTGTTACTCCTATGTAGAGGCAGGAGACACTGGCTCATGGATAGACGTGCAATTCATTTTGCAGAACAGTTATTGAATAGGTATGTAACCGTTTTTTCTTCTTTCAGTGCTCGCACATGTCATTTCCACTTTAGGTGACTCACAAGCACTTCCAAAGGGAGGACGGTATCTGACTACCTACAGAAAGGCTGCAGCACTATTCTCCCAAATTGAGCATTGTGTCTTGAGGCCTGGGAGAGAGCTAATGAGCTGCAAACGTATGAACAGATAATCAAGTCACAGTCCTGCAAATGTCATTTAGTACCTTTGCCAGATCTGACAAAGAGCTCTGTGTAGCTCAAAAACTTGCCTCTCTCACTAACAGAAGTCAGTCCAATAAAAAAATATTACCTCACCCACCTTGTCGTCTCTCTAATAGGCTGCGACCAAAATGGCTACAAAAATATTGCACACAACCGATAGGAATGTGAACCAAGAAAGCAGCCAGTGCTTCCTGTGCTCCTACGGTATGCAAAAACTTTTTGAGGTAGTAGAATGTTAGCAATATCACAGCATAAAAAAGTTACAGGAGATCCAGGAAGAGATCGTATGCGAAGTGACAAGTTGTCCTTTCATCCTGTGAGCAAAAGAGACAAGTAATTGTGGAGATGCCCTAAACTGTTTAGTTCTGTCCAGGTAGAGGGCCCTGTGACCATCTAAAGTCTAAAGCTCTTCTTTAGTGTGAGAGTGAGGTTTCAGAAAATAGGTTGGTAAAGATATAGTCTGTTTCATAGGAAAGTCTGATACCCTAAATTTCTCACTAAAGTGGTATGGATGCAAACGAACATTGTCTTCGTAAAATAAGGCAGGTCAGTGACTAAAATCGAAAGGTTAGCTACCCTCCTGGCCTGAGAAATGGCCAGCAGGAAAGTTACCTTCACTGAGATATGAGAAAGGGAGGATGTAGCTATATGTTCAAATGGATGCCCCATTAAAACTGAAAGAACTAAAATCAGATCACAGGATGGTGTTGGGTCCCTAATGGGAGGAAAGAACCTGTCTAAACCTTTCAAGAACCTAACAGTCATAGGTTTAGAAAACACATATCTTCCCTCCACAGTTAGCTGGAAGGCAGAGATAGCTGCCAAGTTAACTCTCAGGGAACAGATAGAAAGCCTTTTTCCTTCAGGTGAAGCAGGAAATCCAGAATAACCTGGATAGGAGCTTGTGAAGGAGAGACCACTTTTTGCTGGGACCACACAGAGAACTTTGTTTTTCTTAAGGCAAGTATGTAAGTATATCTGGTGGAGGGTTTTCTGCTATTTAGCAGGACATTTTACATTCCAGTGGAAGAGACAGCTTCTTGGTGAGTTAATTACTGAGCATCCAAGCAGTCAGGTGCAGACTGAGCAGATTGGGATGCAGAACCCTGCTGTGGTCCTGGGAAACTGTCTGGGACCTGAGGGAGATCTCAAATAGAAAGCCTTAACAGGTCTGAGAGCCAATGCTGATTGGATGAGGCTGGTGTCACATGGTTTGGGGTGCAATTCAGTAAGAGGTTATTTCATCACTTGCCCTGCAATCCTAGGTGCTTTACAATTTGCTTTGCTGCTGTGGCTGTGGTTTCACTAATCTTCCTTATTCCCTCCCAGCCAGGGCTGACTTTTCCCACTGTCAGGACCTTCCACTCAAGTATAAGATATGTTTTCCCTTGTCTTCTGAGGTCAAAGATCTTTGCCTAAGCAGGTTTCTCACCTGTATTCGCCTATCTCCAGAGACTTCAACTCCCTTTGGTTGAAGGACCCACATTTCTCAGCTTGCAAGAGCATTGTTCACTAGAGAGGGATGCCAAATTCCTGGCAGCATTGAACTCATTATGACTGATCTGAGGAGGCTGCTATAAGTTAGACAGGTGCCTGAGTTATACAGGGGCTGTAGCAACTGTTAACTGCATGGACTGAAGGAAGGAGCACAGGTTGCAGGAGGGAAGAGTTTGGAGAAGGCACTAGGAAGTCAGTATGTAGGCCCATGATGGGAACGCTAGATGCAGTTGCAATATCTCTATGAACAGTTGTTAATAAAAAGCCAGTGTAGTTTTACAAGCATGGAATCCTCTCATGTTGTTACTCAGCACATAGTACATGAAAGAGAAGCCTCCAGATTAGCCTAAGACTGGGAGGATGCGTAGGTGGCTTGAAGACACCTGCCTCCACCCCCAACCCTTGGCTATGAATTCTGTGCTTCAGCTCTAAAAAGACCAGCACAGACTCTCACTCCAGGAAAAATAGGAGATGCCATCACTAGCGGTGGAAAAAAATTGCTCTTGCTAGTGCCTCCAAAATGCTTCACTTCTACATGCAAAAACTCCCACAGACATTTCTGTAAGAAGTGGTTTAGTTGTGATAAATCATTTTAAAAGTGGTTTCTCCACCTTGGTTGCAGATTAATCTCCTATGGGCTACTGCAGTTTTGGAATAAATTCTTCTGCACACTAGTGGGGGGTTCAGCAGCTATGGTTAATGTTGACTCTGTTATTGATTTTTAAACACAGTAACAGCATTTTATTGGTGGAAAAGCAATTCCACTAATTCTTGGTTTTCTAAACAAGAAGGTGCAACACAAACAGAATGAGACTTTGTGGTATTAATTAGTGAGGGCACCTCAGATGTCACTCCTATCCACATTACAACATCTTAATGAATTTGTTGCATGCTATTGGCATGGCTTGGCTCTAGATATGGTCTATGCATTACACATGGTTAAAATTTCATTAATAACTTCCACCCCTTGCAAACAGCATTAGTCAAGGGAGTTTGCTAGTTGACTGTGCAGCTTACATTCTCTATACAAAATCTGGGTCCACGAACCAAGATGATTAAATCAGAGTTTGGTGAAATCAGTAATATTTCCACAAGAATTAGATACTATGGAGGTAAGGATGATACTGCAGAAGTTGCAGACAAATGCCCAGAGAATTATGAGCAGGCTACTCAGTGAGTTTGTTTGGTTCAGGAATTGTTATTATTTCCTACTTAGAGGTTTCTGATTTTCTTTCATCTAGAACCAGCTAACTGCATATTCAACATTCTCTGAAAAATGTAGAATGGGAGACATTAGGAGACACTTCTATTTCATTTTCCATGCTTATATACAGATACCATAGCTGTGCTCATGACTCATACTATAAAACACACTGGTGTGGGAAGCATTCCACCGCACAGTGTGAACTTCAGTCATTCTTCCAGGGATGAACTAAAACCAAACAGTGAAGTACTTGCAACATGAGTAATCTGACATTTAAAGAAGATTTACTCATACAAACAATGAACTTCCTTTCTGTCAGCAGGTTTTATGGTTTCTTTTAAGAAAGTACTAATGAAGGAATTACAGGTTTAACAAGAGAACATGACAGTTGCCAAGATGCTTAAGCAATGCCAGTTGTAGTGAGAAAAAAAGCTAACAAGGAAAGGCTTAAAAGTGATTATAACAAAGCTTTTCAGGAAATATTTAAATATTCTGGTATGCTGGGTTATGTCTCAAGGGAACGGTAATGAGTCAGAGCCTTTCACCTTAAAGTCAGTGGAAAATAGCTTTGAACAGTAGTGACTACAAGTCGTTTCCACCAGGTGGCTGCTCTGTGAGATATGAGTTGCTGGTTTCAGTACAATCCATAGTGCAGTGGTTCTCAGATTTTTGTACTGTGTCCCCTTTCACATATCAACCCTCTGAGTGCAACCTCCCTTATAAATGAAAAACACTTTAAAATATATTATCACCATTATACATGCTGGAGGCAAAGCGGGGTTTGGGGTGGAGGCTGGCAGCTCGCGACCCCCCATGTAATAACCTTGCGACCCCCCTGAGGGGTCCATATGCTCAGTTTGAGAACCGGTGCCATAGTGCCTATGTTCCCACACCACAAAAGCCATCATTGCAAGAACCTTGTTGGCAGCCTCAACAACAAAATTAAAGAATGAATGGATCTTCTTTCGTATGGTGTTTGAAAAGTAACAGGCTGGGATTATAATTGAATTTTAAGATTCAAAAGCCATTCTAATGTTTCTAGGGCAGCTAGATGGATCCCCCTTGTCCTACAACTGTAAGCGTGAATGGGGCAGTTGCCCATGATGTGGTTGTATGGTTTGTACTTCCCCACAGTCACAATTTGGTGCTTCTTTGATTTTCCATTTGTGGAGGTGTGACGGGGTTGGGTCTGTTGTCTGCTCCCCTGTTGGTGTCCAGACCTGCGTTGTTCCCCCCTCAGCATCATCCTCTTCAGGGCACTGCCCTCCGGCAGTGCCCACTGCTCTGGTCTCTCCCCCTTCCAGGGGTCTGGTGTTATCAGCAGGCCTCCGTCTGCACCTGTTCTATTGGCTGGCTGCAGCCTCAAAGTCTAGCCCCTTTGTCACAGGGGCCAGCCACAGCCTGTATCAGGCCACGCTCCTCCTCAGCCAGGTGTAGTACAAGGAGGAATGGGGGGAACCAGGCCCACCCGCTACTCTGGGTCCTGACCCAGGGACCCTCTAGCGGCAGCCTCCTTGCCCTCCTTCTCTCCCCTTGTCAGACTTTGTCCCAGGGCCACTTCCCCTTCAGCCCTGTGCACCTGCTTGGCCCTTTGTAGCAAGGCCTTCAGCCTGGGGTTTTCCTTGGCTGGAGATCCCCAGCTCCTTCCCCAGCACTGCTTTGTCCAAGGTGCTACCTTTCAGCCCAGGAGCCAATCCTCCTCCCTTGGCAGTCAGGGAGAGACTGCCTTTCCTCCTGCTAGGCAGCCTTTATATAGGGCCTAACCCAGCCCTGACTGTCTGCCTCTGCCCTACCCTGATTGGCTCCTAACAGGCCTCTGTTGATTGGCTGCCAGCCTGGGCAGCCTCAAAGGCCTGTTCCAGCCTTTTTCTCAGGGGGTGGGGCACCGCCCCACCACAGGAGGAAATAACCTTCTGTGTATTGTCTGAATGCAATTGGTGCAGTCCATTGTCTACCAGGAAGACAGAACCCTGGGACTTCTTTCATTGGATCGTCAATCAAGACTTTGTTTGGGATGACAGCCTTCACATGGTCTCCCCTGTTAAGTGCAAAAGCACTACAAATGTCATCAACTCGGTGACTGAATGACCTTATAGGACTTCCTCATCAAAAAAGCAATTTCAATAAAGGCCCATGTCAAGGTCAAACCTTCCTTCCAGTAGGCCCATTGTAGCTCAACATCGAGGGCCTATCCAATGCAAATTGCAATTACATCACAATGATCCTGTGGGCTCAAAACATTGATGTCCTTGCACTACAAGAAACACACCTGGAGAGTGAAGGCCACTGATCAAAGATCAACAGATATGTCCTCGTATCTGCAAGCCATCATCGCAAATATGGCCTTGCAATGTATGCAAAACATGAACTTAAGTACTCCATCCAGGTCATGCTTATCACGAACCTTTACTCAAGGGGTTGGCAACCTATGGCACGCGTACCAAACATGGCACACAAGCTGATTTTAAGTGGCACGCAGCTCCCTGCCACGGTCCCAGCCCCCAGCCCCACTCAGCCCCCCTGCCCACCACTCTCCCCTGAAGGGGCAGGAGGCAGAAGCTTGGTTCTGTGGCAGCCAAGCTTTCCCCCTCCCCCACTTCTTCCCCCAGTGTGGTGCTTTCCGGCCCCTCCGCCTCTCCGTCCCTGGCCAATCAGCTGATAGCCCTAGCGAGCGGGGGGGGGAAGAGCAGCAGCGTGCACACAGCTCCGTTGAGGACGCAGAGAGAGGTAGGGACGGAGCCTGGGGGAAGGGGGTGGAACGGGGCATATCCCCTCCAGCCCCCTGCCTTGAGCTGCTCAGGGCAGGGGGCTGGGAGCACCCCCACAAGCTGAGCACCCCAGCCTTCTGCCCTGCACCCCCCACACCTCCCAGCCTCTGCCCTGAACCCCCCCCACCCCAACACACACCCAACCTTCTGCCCTGCACCCCCCCCCCAGCCCCCAGGCCTCTGCCCTGATCTCTGAACCTCCCCCCACACACACACACACCCCAGCCCTCTGCCCTGAACCCCCTCCCCCAGTCCTCTGCCCTGACCCCTGAAACACCCCCACCCCCCAGGTCTGGGGTCCCGGCCGCAGGCCCTGAACAGCCCTCTGCCGGCCTAGGTGAACAGACCCAGGCTGGCAGTGGGCTGAGCAGGCTGGTGGCGTAAGATCAGCATTTTAATTTAATTTTAAATGATGCTTCTTAAACATTTTGAAAACCTTGTTTACTTTACATACAATAGTTTAGTTATACAATATAGACTTATAGAAAGAGACCTTCTAAAAATGTTAAAATGTATTACCGGCATGCAAAACCTTAAATTTGAGTGAATAAATGAAGACTCGGCACACCACTTCTGAAAGGATGCCGACCCCTGCTTTACTCAATCACCATCAAGATAGGTGATTTGACAGTCTGAAACATGTACCAGCCATCATCAATAAAATGGCCATGTTCAGTGTTAGCAACACCAACCCATCCTACTACACATGTCAGTGATTTCAATAGCCACCATATTGTGAAGCTATAACAAGAACTACCGTGGCAGAGAACAGCTGACATCCTGGGCTTTCACTGAAGATCAGCACCTCTTTTATGATGCCAAAGACCATGGAACATTCAGGTCAGCCCTATGGACGAAGTACTACCCTCTTGACCTTTGTTTTGTCTCATGCGATATTAGCAGCCATCCAATACCATCTACAAGGTCAGTTCTCAATGACTTTTCTAACAGCCAACACCATTCAATTGTGATTTGTTTGGCTTACAAGGTCCATTCATTCAATCCCTCCTGAAATCATGCTGGAATTTACAGTCTGCTGACTGGTCCTGCTATGTGGCAATCGTAGAGGGATCAATAAACCAGAGCCCACCATATCCAGTTTATTACCACCATTTTGTAGGCCTACTAATATTAGCCACCAAATCGAGTAATATAATGGGCTTCAGAAAAGCATTCACTCTCTGCTAGACAGAAGAGAGTGAGGCATTCTTCTGTCAATATCAGGCCAACAAAAGCCCCCAGACCATAAGGGCATTGATGAAGTCTTTGAACTCAGCAAGAAGAAAAAAGGTGGTGCAAAACCATGATGGCTCTTGACTTCACAGGGTCAAGCTGCAAAGATTGGAAGCTCCTCCATCTTTTAGACAGTGCATCTTCAGCAGCTTACAAACCAGCTCAAGTAAGTGCAGATGCCATCGCTGTACAGTTAATTGCCAATTTCCATGTGCGGATGGATAAAAACAAAAGGCAGCAAGTCCACAAACAATTTTACTGTGCACTAAATCAGTACTAGTTGTCTCCACCTCTTTCTACCCACTACACAGTAGATGAAGAGGACAAGGGTTTGTCCTACACTAAGTCTAGGAAAGTGGCAGGAATTGATAGAATATATCCAGAATTTCTGAAGAACTTTGGTCCAAAGGCAAAAAGGTGGCTGGCAGACTTCTTCAGCAACATCCACTCTTCTGGCATAAAATTAAAACAGTGGAAGGTAGCTAAGATCATAACCATTTTGAGGCCTAGAAAAGCTACTAGCCCATCTCCCTCCTGAGCTGTTGCTATAAACTGTTGGAACAGCTCTGACTTCAAAAGTTACAGCTGATACTGGAGCAACTGGTTACCAAAGAGCAGGCTGGATTTAGAACCAGTCACAACTGCTGTGACCATGTGTTGGCCTTAACCAGCTATACAGAATCCAGGTATCAGCAAATTTAAAAATAGCAGCAGCATTCATTGATCTTTCTTCAAGAAACAATACTGTATGGTGCGGAGATCTCCTGCTGAAGTTATCATTAGCTTTCCCATGCCAATCAATCATCATTGAGATGCTGAGTAACAGAAGATTCATTATACACCTTGGTGAATCTGCTAGCAAATAGTGGATACTGAACAACAGCCTTCCAGAGGGATCTGTTTTAGTGCCTGCACTGTTCAATCTTATACCAGTGACATTCTGGGTCACATCATCCCATAAATACATTTGTGCAGATGACACTGCACTAGCACCACAAACGTCCTCTCTGAAGGCCACAGAAATGGTCATATACAGTGACCTCTGGACATTTGAGACATATTTTAAAGCCTGGCAACTAAAATCCAGTACTTCGAAAACACTCATCTCTGCCTTCCACTTGAACAACCATGAGGCCAAAGTACCACTGAAAGTGGACTTTTGTGGTCTGCCTTTATCGCACGACCACAATTCACGGTACTTTGGAGTTAGCCTTGACTGGATGCTGAGCTATTGCCAACACCTTGAAAACACCAAAAAAAGATAAAAACAAAGGTCAACATCATTCAGAAACTCACTGGCACATCTTGCGATTGTGATGCACACACACTTCGAATGTCAATACAAGCCCTCATTTTCTCAACAGCAGAGTATTGCATTCAGTTTGGTGCAACAGCTCCCACACCAACCACACTGACACTGAAATCAGTTCCCTGCTCAGGCCTGTTAGCAGTTCTTTCAAATCAACACCAATACCATGGCTCCCAGTTTTAGTGGGAATCGTATCAGTCAACATCAGGCAAGATGCTGCTATGGATGGGAGTACAGTAAGATCCTAGCCAGCCTGCCCCTACTGATACACCAAGATCTCAGTGAATGGATAATGAAGAACGAACAACTCCAAAAAGTAAGCACACTGAGGGATTGGCTACATGGGGAAATTTACTGGCATATCTCAATGAGGACACTATAATTATACCACTATAACTCTCTGCATGGACACTTATTTGAGAATAAGAGTGCCTTTTTTCTATTTTAGCTTAAATTGCTTTCAAAGCAGGTAGTCATGCAGGTAAATTTCCCCATGTGGCCAAGCCCTGACAAGCTGATATGCATGGCTGTATCTATCCTGGGGATAAATAAAGGACTTTGGTCAATGGGGCTGTTAAAACAGCACTTTTCACAAGCACTAAATGCATTCTACAAATTAAACAACAACAATTATATAAGTTGCATTGAACGAATTGCTGGTTTGAACTACTTATTCAGACAGCTCTGAAAATGAGCTGGGAGAAGCTCCAACATTTGCTATACTGCTATATTTTTCATTAGAAAACTTGATGATTTAAGACTATTTTAGCTCTGTAAATTCTGCAGTCTTAAATGTGTGGTGTATTGTTCATTTGCCTAAATCAGACTAGAGATTCCATAATTCTGCAAATAAACCTTTCTAGTTATGGAAAGAGGACATCTACTAGTGTGGTATGAGGACATCAAATGGGTGTATGGAGAAACGTGGTTTTTTTGGTCTTTTCTCAGACTGAGCACACAATACATTCACCTCCTAAAGTTTCCATAGGATCTTCCATCCCTTGCTTTCTCAGAGAGCAGCACAAAGTGAAAAAGAATTTTCCATATTATACTTAAGATTTTCCTATCTGCTCTTTCTTAGGCTATGTCTGCCCTACAGCTTAGGTCAGCATAATTTATGTCACTCAGGGGTGAGAATAAACCACCTCCTGAGCTACTTAAGTTCACCAGCATAAGCGCCAGTGTGGACAGAGCTATGTCGGCAGGAGAGCTTCTCCCACTAACATAGCTACTGCCTCTCGTGGAGGTGGCTTTATTGTGCCAACAGGAGAGCTCTCTCCTGTTGATATAGAGTGTCTTCACCAGATGCGCTACAGCAGCGCAGTTGCAGTGCTGTATTGTGTAGACAAATCCTTATCCTCCCAGTTGTGGGCACTGGCACATCATCTGCTGCTAGACTTGTTGCCAAAACCTAGGTGAAATCAAGTCCAACCGACATTATAGACATGAAACATGTTTTGTTTATCTTTTGAAAAAAACACTCCCCTTTAACTTAGGATGACCAGATGTCCCTTTTTTAAAGGGACAGTCCCATTTTTGGGGACTTTCTTATATAGGCGCCTATTACCCCCCACCCCCGTCCCATTTTTTCACAGTTGTTATCTGGTAACCCTACTTTAATCCAACCTCTTTGAACTAGGATTGGGCCATCTTTAAAGTTATTCTCCGTTTGGCTCACAGAGGCATGGAGAATATATTTGGGATTCAAGCTGAAACTGCTTTAACCCCCCAGTAAAACCCATGAGGCAGCAGTCTCAGTTAGGAAATATCCATGAGGATCCTCTTGCAATGATTCTACCTCGTTTCTCCCCCACCCCCAGCCAGTTTTCCTGAAGGAGGCAAAGGGTGAAGTTTGTCCTCCACAGAAAGGCTCTGGGATGTAGCCACACACCTTGTGTATCTCAGGGGATCTGTGGAGGGCCCTGCTCTCTGGCAGTGCAATTTCATTGGAAAGCCCCCAGGGGAATCTGATGGAACTGCTTCCAGTGGATATGGATAGGACAACAGTGATGCCCAAAAATTAGCTCTCTCTCGTCTTTCCACCTTATGTGCCAGATCTTAGTCATAGCCCTCCTTGCTCACAGAAGCATGGGAACTATCCAGCTCTATGATTCTCTGGCTTATAACAAGTAAATATTCCTATAAACTTCATCAATGGTAGGTATTTACAGATTTTAAAAAAGCCACTAGCAACCTCAGAGGATTCCCTTCAAATGCTCAGGTATCAGAAAGAATAATCCCGTTTATAGTATTAAAGGATTTAATGGAAAGCTATTAAAAGTGAAGCAAGATAGCTACTACTGATGAGGTCTGAATCGTGCTTGGCAATGAAAAGAGAAAGATAGCAAAGAAATATGAAAAGAAAGCTACTGACAAAATTGAAAGAGTCTCCATTCAGTTTGTGGTTTTTCATTTTCCCACAATTTTCAATTATTTGTGTGTCCTCTGATTGTGACTTTTTACTGAAAAACTTTCAATCAGAGCTTCAGCTATTAAATTACCAGAGTTTCCAGTAAAAACTAAAATGCTGAGATACTGATTTAGCATTTATTTATTTAAAAGTCAGAGGAAAGCATTACAAATTTATACAGACTTAAATTAACAGCTTCCCTCATCAGTTTTCTCCTATCCCACTTTGCAAACTTTGATATTTTTCAATAGGTGTCTAAAGGAGCATGATCATGACATGACAAAGTCCTGTTCACTTATTTCCTTATGGACTTGCATCAGTGATGGTGCCAGCACAGTTCCAGAAATGTGTAATATAGATATCAGATACATGCACAATTTCAGAAAGGACGTCTGACAAAGCTCTGAGGATATTGTTTGTGCCCCACCATTGTAGTGCCCTAGTCCCAAGTCTTTAAACATTATAGCCTGGTTTGCAGTCTGGCTCCTTTCTGACACCTCTCCTGCAACGGAGGGACTGGAAAGCAGCTGAAGTCCCCCAGCCAGAAATTACATTCACATGGGAGGCTTCCCTGGGCAGCCTAGGTCTGCTGTAATGCCTGTATGCCACCCTGTCTTGCAGGCACAGTGTAGAAATGTGTTGTGGGCCAGAGAAGTTGTGCCTGAGCACACTGTGCTCTAAGTATTCTGGTCTGCTGGACAGTCCCTTGGGGTATATCTAACCTACAGCTGGGAGCAAGCCCTCCAGTAATGCTAAAAATAGCTGTGTGGATGTTGTGGCACTGGGCTCAGACATACCCTACCCGGATTTCAAGTTTGGGTGGCTAACCAGCTGCAACCTCCACATTCCTATTTTTAATGCACTAGTGTGACACAAGTCACAAGTCCTTCCACCTGAGATGGGAGGCTCACTCCCAGCTGCAGTATAGACATATCCTTGAGGACCATTACAGCACAGGCTTAAGTTAGAGCAGCCATTGGATTGGTGGCCTCTCTTGTTTCTTTATGACATATAAAGAAGCCCCCAACATTTTTTGTCTCTTCTTCTCTCATTCCCCTGAAAAAGGAGGGTGATGGGAAGGTTCTACTTTTTATTATTATTATTTATTATTATTAACACTAGAAAATCAAGTCTTGTCTACCCTGAAAGACTCAAGAAATTTGTCAATAACTTGGTTATAGAACTAAAATACCACCTACACTAGAGACTAATGGTGTTCAGATCAAATCCCCTTTCTTAATTGTAATTGTAGTATAGATGGGTTCTTAGGGTGTGGGCTGCATTTTGGTCATCTTGGTGTAGAGCAAAAACATCGTTCTGAATGGTTCAATAGCCAAATGGTGGCTATTGATATATTTAATGTCTTGGAGATAGAAGAGTTGGATTCGTGTTCTGTGTTTAAAAGATCTCTCCTGCTTAGCTCATCCTAGAATAACAAAAGGTACACCTCAACAGTTCAAGAGTGTACCAAGTACTATGAACCTCAGATGACTGAAAGTCATCAGATTTAAACTATTCTACCCTACTGAAAATCCAATTTTGTATCTGAACTCCATGACAGTATACCTTTAAACTTCATATTTATGGCTATAGTAATTTCATATGAGAGGTTTTAACTTTGTGTATTATATAACATTCCCATTACACACTTCTGCTTTTTTAGGGTCTTTGTACCTTTGATGTAAAAATGTGCCCTGGGGTGACACTTATCATTCAGTGATTCAGCTTTGGGGAAAGTAAAATTAGTTTTCATCTGTTTTTCAAATACGAGCCCCCCCCCCCCAAAAAAGAAAAAGAAAATAGTTTCCTGGTTTTAGATGTTTTTGTACTTTTCTAATTTAAAGCCAGTATTTTTAATAATAAAAATTTCAGGCTCCTGAATACACATTTGCGAACCTGCTAATGACTCTAATGAAGTCTTTAGCACAGGACCTAACAAGCTTTTAATGATTGTGACACTTACAGTTCCACTGGGATTGCAATGGCCCAATTACAAATATTTGTTTCCTTTTTAAAGAAAACGGAAATATAAACTAATTCAAAAAATCTACATGTTAGCATAGCTGACAAACTGACAAGAAGAAAAGAAATTTGGAGTTTTAAGATCAGACATTCCAAGCGTATATTGTTATTTCTAAATAAAAAGCTCTGAGAATAAACCTGGCATTTTTACTTCTCATGAACTGTAATAAAGATACTTCAGGCAAGATGGTGACCTGCAGAATATTATGGACACTGATGCATCAGAAGAAAAGAAACCCAGCTTGATTCTCGGATACCAGGTTGAGTTTGTAAGGTTGGAATCTATAGAAGACACCTGCTAACTTGTAAAAGGTGCAATTGATCCCTGTGCATAGGGTAAGCACCAGGACTATGGACCATTCATCCATTTAAACCCTATTTTGAATTCCATGGGTTGTACCTATGTTTGTACAGTGCCTACCGCAATGGGGCTACTAGACATTGCCACAATACAAATAAATAAATAATAATAATAATAAATAACAGGCCATCTGAACAGAGTTGAATTTCCCCCAGACAGAGGTGAATTTTACCCATACTAAGCAAATGTGCTATGTAATCCTTGAACCACAAAAGAACCTAGAAAATGTTAAAGGGAATTTATATTGATTGTAAAGACTGCACTTCCAAGAAGTATTTTCTTCTGGTGAGTAAGTACAATAATTCCCTACAGTTTAGATAACAGCTGCTAAATAATCATCATCAATGTACCTATCAACATTGTGGCTCAACATAAAATTGATTCTATAATGTTTTAACAAGCTGGTTATGAGAACTGTGATTGTTTCATTGATCTTTATGCATGAGCTTAACATGAAGAGATATTAAAAAAAAGAGGAAAATAAAGTTTCATCAGAAAAATAAAGAAAACATCATCTTTTAACACCTGTCAACAGAGAATGTCAAGTACTTTTTGGAGATAGGCATGGTGAAGACTTTTTTGAATGAGTCAATAAAGTAATGGAGGAAGGAGAACCAGTTGACATAATTTATTTAATTTCCCAAAAGCCCTTCGACAAGGTCTCTCACAAGAGGTTACTAAAGAAGCTAAGTAATCAAGGAATGAAAGGCAAAGTATTATCTGGGTTGAAAAAACTAGCTAGGAGACAGAAAACAAATTACAGGATTAAATGATCAATTTTCATTTTAGCAAAAGATTAGCTGTTGGGTGCCTCAAGCTTCTGTAGTAGCCCCATATTAATATATTTATTAATAACCTTCAAAGATGGGCAAGTCATGAGGTAGCAAAATTTGCAGATGACAAAGTTATTTAGGTTAATCAGGATCAAAAGGGACTGAGGAACTTCAGAGAAACCTAAACAAGCCAGGTGAAAGAGCAACATGATGACAAATGAAATTCAATGTCTACATATACAAAATAATACACCCTGGAAGAAAAAAATTAAACTATTCTGACACCTTAGAGAGTTCTGAAGTAACTGTATCAACACAATTGAGGGAACTGGACATCACTGTAGACAGCTCAATGAAAACCTCTGCTCAATGCACAGCTGTGGTCAAAAAAGCTAACCAGATGTTAGGATGCATAAGGAATGGGACAGAGAATAACACCAAAAACATAATACCTTTTGTGACAAAGTTCCTCTATCTTGGGCCTGGTCTACACTAGGCGTTTATGTCGAAGTTAGCGCTGTTACATCGAATTAACCCTGCACCCGTCCACACCGCGAAGCTATTTAGTTCTACATAGAGGTCTCTTAAATTCGACTTCTGTACTCCTCCCCGACGAGGGGAGTAGCGCTAAATTCGACATGGCCATGTCGAATTAGGCTAGGTGTGGATGGAAATCGACGCTAATAGCTCCGGGAGCTATCCCAGAGTGCACCACTCTGTTGACGCTCTGGACAGCAGTCCGAGCTCGGATGCTCTGACCAGCCACACAGGAAAAGCCCCGGGAAAATTTGAATTCCTTTTCCTGTCTGGGCAGTTTGAATCTCATTTCCTGTCTGGACATCGTGGCGAGCTCAGCAGCACTGGCAACGATGCAGAGCTCTCCAGCAGTGATGGCCGTGCAATCTCAGAATAGAAAGAGGGCCCCAGCATGGACTGATCGGGAAGTCTTGGATCTGATCGCTGTGTGGGGCGATGAGTCCGTGCTTTCCGAGCTGCGCTCCAAGAAACGGAATGCAAAGATCTACGAGAAGATCTCTAAAGACATGTCAGAGAGAGGATACAGCCGGGATGCAACGCAGTGCCGCGTGAAAATCAAGGAGCTGAGACAAGGCTACCAGAAGACCAAAGAGGCAAACGGACACTCCGGATCCCATCCCCAGACATCCCGTTTCTACGAGGCACTGCATTCCATCCTCGGTGCGGCCGCCACCACTACCCCACCACTGACCGTGGACTCTGAGGATGGGATATTGTCCACGGCCGGTTCCTCGGACATGTTAGCGGACGGGAAAGATGAGGAAGGAGATGAGGAGGACGAGGCAGTCGACAGCGCTTACAACGCTGATTTCCCCGACAGCCAGGATCTCTTCATCACCCTTACAGAGATCCCCTACCAACCGTCCCCAGCCGTTAACCCGGACACAGAATCTGGGGAAGGATCAGCCAGTAAGTGTTTTAAACATCTAAACATTTATTTTTAACAGAACAGGAATATTAAGAATAACAACAATGGGTTTCTCATGATTAGTTTGCCCTAGGCGCTTAACGTTTCAGTCCTGGGCAGTGCAACTATTGAAAAAAAATCTAACAATGTCCAGTTTAGCATGATTGTTCTGCCCAAGCCGCTCTACTGTTTAGTCCCTGCCAGTGCAGCTACAGTAAAATGCGGTCTATATGTCCGGGGATAGAGCAGAAATCCTCCTGGGACATCTCGAGGAAGCTCTCCTGGAGGTAATTGGAAAGCCGTTGCATCAGGTTCCTGGGGAGAGCGGCCTTATTGGGTCCTCCGTAGTATGACACGTTTCCGCGCCACGAGACAATCAAGTACTCAGGGATCATTGCCCTGCACAGCAGGGCGGCATACGGCCCTGGTCTTTGGAGGCTTTCCCGAAGCATTCTTTCTTTATCGCTGTCTGAGATCCTCATCAGGGTGATGTCGCTCATGGTGACCTGCTTTGAATTAGGTAGGGGAATGTTAGTGTTGGGACTGCTTGCCCGTTCCTTTACAGAACTGTAACCGCTGGTTTGCAGCCACGCGGTGGAGGCGGGAGAGGGGCAGCCTACAGGGATCGTTCCCGGGGACAGCCGCGAGGGGGTGGGACAGGGGCAGAGTTCCTGCTTGCCAGATTGCTGGCAGCAGGGACTGACATTGCTTTCAATGTGAAAGGAGGCCAGTGCTAATATTAAAGTTTTAAGCTGCCACAAGTCTACGGCTTACCATGTCTTCCTGCTACACAAATTCTGGTGTCCTGCCCCGCTTCTCAGATCTGCTGTGCAAGACCCCAGGCACTGAATTCGAAGGCCGAGAATTCAACCTTGTCCTGAGTGCGCATGTGATAGGTGCTGTGCATGGTCTTGTTCACAGAGAAAGACTATGTTCTTTGTTCACAACCACATTTATCTTTCTGAGGAATTCACTCCCTTTTTCCCATTCCCACAGCCACATCTGCGACTGTCTCACAACCTAGCCTGGCATCACACTCCCAGAGGCTAGCGCAGATTAGGCGTAGGAAGAAGAGGACACGGGAGGACATGTTCTCGGAGCTTATGGGCTGCTCCCGAGCCCAGGCAGCACAGCAGACCCAGTGGCGGGAGAACTTGTCCCAAATGCACCAAGCACACATGGAACAGGAGGAGAGGTGGCAGCAGGAAGACCAGCAGGCGACTCAAACGCTGCTTGGACTAATGAGGGAGCAAACGGACACGCTCCGGCGCCTTGTGGATGTTCTGCAGGAACGGAGGCAGGAGGACAGAGCCCCGCTGCAGTCTATCTGTAACCGCCCTCCCCCGCCACCAAGTCCCATACCCCCCTCACCCAAAGTCCAAAGAAGGAGGGGCGGCAGAGTCCGTGCAAACTCTCACTCCACCCCTGCAGACAGCTCTAGTAGTAGAAGGCTCTCATTCCCCAAAATTTGACAAGTTCTTTCCTTCCCGCCTCACACAAGCCCCCGTCCAAGTTTCACCTCCCAGTTCCATGTGTAGTTGCTAATAAAAAATACGTTTCTGTTAATTACTGTTTCCATCATGTTCTTTTGGAGGAGGGGGGGAAGGGGGTTGGTAATTGGACAGGACAGTCACCTTTGGCAGGGTACATAGGCGGGGGCAGGTCCAGCAGCAGGGCACATACACAGTGCAGTCACTAGTTACCCTGGTCAGTCTGGGAGGTGGTTTTCATGTTCTGTGGTGGGGGGTGGGTTGCTCTGTGACTTTGTGGCGGGGGAGGGCAGTTACAGATCTTATGCGGCGGTCCTTATCCTGGATCACAGAGCCACGCAGCAGGGGATCTGTAACCGTCCTCCCCCTGCCACAAAGTCACATAGCCCCCCCATACACACAGTCCCGATCAGGAGGGGTGACAGGCTCCGTTGAAACAACCAGTCCACCACAGCGGAGCCTGTCAATCCTAGAGTTTAGAAGCGTCATTTGCGTCCCTACACTACACCCGCTCCCCACCACAGTCTGCATCCCAGGTTTAAAACATTCCCGTGAAAACAGTAATAAAGAAAACGGTGTTCATTAACAAAGTAGAAGTGATTTTATTTCTAAACGTGTGTTGGAAGGGGGTGAAGGGGGTATGTAACTGGAGAGGATAGTCAACATTAACTGGGTAAAGAAACGGGGGCAGGTTCAGCTTCTCTGTACACTAACTTAAAAGTCACAGGTTACCCTGCTCAGTCAGGAACCTAGCTTTCAAAGCCTCCCGGATGCACAGCGCGTCCCGCTGGTCTCTTCTAATCGCCCGGCTGTCTGGCTGGGTGTAATCAGAAGCCAGGCTATTTGCCTCAACCTCCCACCCCGCCATAAAGGTCTCCCCCTTGCTCTCACAGAGATTGTGGAGCACACAGCAAGCTGCTATAACAATGGGGATATTGGTTTCGCTGAGATCACAGCGAGTCAGTAAGCTTCTCCATCTCCCCTTGAGACGGCCAAAAGCACACTCCACCACCATTCTGCACTTGCTCAGCCGGTAGTTGAAGAGTTCTTTTTCACTGTCCAGGGCGCCAATATAGGGCTTCATGAGCCAGGGCATTAGCGGGTAGGCTGGGTCCCCAAGGATGACTATAGGCATCTCCACATCCCCAACAGTTATTTTGTGGTCCGGGAAGTAAATACCTTGCTGCAGCCGTCTAAACAGACCAGAGTTCCTGAAAACACGAGCGTCATGAACCTTGCCCGGCCATCCAACGTAGATGTTCGTAAAACGTCCCCTGTGGTCCACCAGTGCTTGCAGCACCATGGAAAAGTAGCCCTTTCTGTTAATGTACTGGCTGGCCTGGTGGTCCGGTGCCAGGATAGGGATGTGAGTTCCATCTATGGCCCCACCGCAGTTTGGGAATCCCATCGCTGCGAAGCCATCTATGATCGCCTCCACGTTTCCCAGGGTCACTACCTTTGACAGCAGTACATCAACGATTGCCTTGGCTACTTGCATCACAACAACCCCCACGGTAGATTTGCCCACGCCAAAGTGGTTCGCGACTGACCGGTAGCTGTCTGGCGTTGCAAGCTTCCAGAGGGCTATGGCCACTCGCTTCTGGACAGTCAGGGCTGCTCGCATCCGGGTGTCATTGCGCTTCAGGGCAGGGGACAGCAACTCACAAAGTTCAAGGAAAGTTCCCTTCCGCATGTGAAAGTTTCGCAGCCACTGGGATTCATCCCAGACCTGCAGCACTATGCGGTCCCACCACTCAGTGCTTGTTTCCCAGGCCCAGAATCGCCGTTCCACGGCATCAACATGACCCATTGCCACCGTGATGTCCTCGGCGCTGGGTCCCGTGCTTTCTGAGAGGTCTGTGCTACTCTCAGACTTCAGTCCCTCACCGCGGTGCCGTAGCCTCCTCGCCTGACTTATCTGCATCTGCCTCAGGGAAAGGTGGATGATAAGCTGCGAGGCGTTGAGAACGGCCACAACTGCAACGATGGTCGCAGCGGGCTCCATGCTCGCAGTGCTGTGGCGTCCGCGCTGTCACTGACTAGAAAAGTGCGCGAACTGATTTCCCGCCGGCGCTTTCAGGGAGGGAGGGCGGGAGTGATGGACGGATGACGACAGTTACCCAAAAGCACCCTGGACACATTTTTTTTTACCCAGAAGGCATTGGCGGCTCCACCCAGAATTCCAATGGGCAGCGGGGACTGCGGGAACTGTGGGATAGCTGCCCACAGTGCACCGCTTCCAATGTCGACGCTTTCCCCGTTAGTGTGGACTCACAAAGTCGAATTACTGTCCTTAGTGTGGACACACACGTTCGACTTTGCAATATCGATTCCAAGAATTCGATTTAAGTAAAATCGAACTACTCTCGTAGTGTAGACATACACTTGGTGGGTCCTGCGCTTATTGGCAGATTTTCTTGCCTCAGAGATTCACCATGTGGGTTGGGGAACAGCTCAGAGACCTTCCCCTCTGGAAGAACCCACAGTCCAGGTCAATTGGGAGGTTTGGGGGGAACCTGGGCCCGCCCTCTACTCCGGGTTCCAGTCCAGGGCCCTGTGGACTGCAACTGTCTATAGTGCCTCCTGTAACAGCTGCATGACAGCTACAACTCCCTGGGCTACTTCCCCATGGCCTCCTCCAAACACCTTCCTTATTCTCACCACAGGACCTTCCTCCTGGTGTCTGATAACACTTGTGCTCCTCAGTCCTCCAGCAGCACACCCACACCCACACCCCTCCTTGCGCCTCTTGCTCCCAGTTCCTCACACTCACACCACAAACTGAAGTGAGCTCCTTTTAAAACCCTGGTGCCCTGATTAGCCTGCCTTAATTGATTCTAGCAGCTTCTTCTTAATTGGCTCCAGGTGTCCTAATTAGCCTGCCTGCCTTAACTGGTTCTAGCAGGTTCCTGATTACTCTAGTGCAGCCCCTTTCTCTGGTCACTCAGGGAACAGAAAACTACTCATCCAGTGACCAGTATATTTGCCCTCTACTCCTGTACCCCACTGGTCTGGGTCTGTCACACTTTACAAAAATCAGTGGTGCAGCCTCACCATATATTTAGTTTATTTTCTCTCAGGGGTAGCGCAGTCATTTGACAATGATCACCTAAGTAGATATTGCATCCCCTATGAACAGCTCCTCCAGTAGTTTGTTTGTGTACTATTTATGGTGCGCTGTTGTGCAAATATGCTATGCACTGCAGGATAGCAGTGCCAACTTGCCTGCTACCATGCCCTTGCTCCACACATTGTGCATTCCTACTTCTGGAAAACTAAAAGGGGACATGCTGGAGATTCATGGGCAAAGCCAAATATGATAGTTGCATGAGGAGTAAGATCTTTTGGCCAATAGTAATGGCCTCCATACAGTTACTACTGATGGCGGTATACAGTTGCAGAAGTACATCTGTTGTGCTAATATGTAAAGTACACGTGCCTACATATAATTTTGGAAAAATCTAAATTTCTAATATGTAATTACATGACACACATATGACCATTTGGAGTTTTCACATACCAGTCAAATATATAAAAAAATAATACTGTGTATTCAGCATATAGAGAAATGGAGCTGAGCCAGCATAAGACAGAAGGAGAGGGATGGAGGCATTGAACATAGTGTGGGACGGTGACAGTTGGCAATGAGAAAAATCAGGTAGGGAACTAACCGGCACAAGGTTAGGAAGCTGGGAGAAGGTGTAGCAGAATGAGGGAGAGGGGAAGAGCTTGGCCTCACTAATGGAAACCTCCAGTGCTTTTTTCAAATCAGACAGTCTATTATAAAAAAGGGGTTTAAAAATAACCATTTACAGTATAAAACAATAAATCCTATTCATTCCATGGAGGCTGCTCCTGTTTCTGTGAGCAGATAAAGAATCTTTCTCTCTTGCACATGCACACATTAGTTTATAAGGAAAAAGCATTCTGCATTGAGAGATTTTTAGTACGATTCAACATTAAAAATATCTTTTGTTGGTTTTGTATAGTTAGTTTTAAGTTAACTTGTTTTGTACAGGCAGATGAAGTGTGTAGAGTTGTAGGTGATGACGGATAATATATATCATATATATCACCAATTCCCTTATTTTATCATATTCCTTCTTACATACTCTATTTAGCTGCTTTCCCAATATTTACTGTTTTGTAAATTCAGTAAAATGGTTTAACCATACTCACTCTTTGTAGAGATTTTCTGTTGTTAAAGGACTAGTTCTATCATATCTGTACATTATATTGTTTAAATTAAAAGTCACACTAAGAAAAATGGTTAAATAAGCATAGTGTGAATAAGTCATAGAAGCCAGAGGCATGGCTCATTAACCAATTGGTTATTGGTTAATCGAAGATTGAGCCAATTTAGCTGAACAAAAAATAATCAATTGTTTCGAACATGCAAAAAATCACATACATCATGTATTTAGAGTTTGTGCCTTCCTAGCTCACGTAAGAAGGATAGTCCAGGACAGAGCATTCCAGGCTTCTCAACCTGAAATGACTGCTAGAGCAGTAACTTGGAGAACAGTTTTCAGGTTCTATTTTTTTCTGCAGTCAATATTTTATGGTTTTAATTTATATGAAATTGTGTTTGTGTATATTTTATGTGAGGGTAAGATCTGTATATAATGGTAATGGGGTGGATCCATAGGTATGCTGAGTTCATTTCGAGCTGTATAAGCAGTGCAAAGTTAACTCATACCAGCTGAAGAATACCAAGGCAATGCTGCCCATCATAAGTGTGTGTGTGTGTATATGTGTGTTGTGGGCAAGAAGTAGTATATATCATATCTGAGGCAGGGGGAGGTGCTAGGTCTAAGGACCCTAATGTAGCACAATAAATAAAATCCAGGAAGCATTAAAGTAACCATTTCAACTGGACCTCAGCCAGACAGACTCCTTTCCAGTCCACCATTCTGGGAAGTATATCCTCAGCCCTCTCCAAAACTTCTATCAAACAAACATATTTTGCAGCTCTCTATGGCGTTCAGACATAATGTCTTTCTCTTTTGTAGAGAAGCTGTAGTGTTTGGGGGTAAGAGGAAGGTGATGTATGCTGAAATATAGGCAGACATAATCTCAGAACTTTGACATACAGCGGACTTGTACCTTTTCTAATGTAATCTTGATCTGTTTTGTGTATAATGCACATGCAGGAACAAACCCTCAAACAAAGTGTCAAATAATGACCAAACAGACAAACTCATCTGATTTTAGATTCTGATTTCTTGTTCTTCTGCCTTCTTCATTGGCCATAAAAATTAAAAATCTGGTGACCTGAGTTATGTTTGTGGATGTGGGGGTAAGGAAGGAGGAGCTTTCATTTTCCCTGAAAAATCACCATTGTACAAAAATAAGACGGGAAGTTTCAGTCCCAAAATATTTTGAGACAGTTATAAATGGCTGAAAAAAGGGCTTAAAATGGAAAACCTTTTTCAACCTTAACTATACCATTCACCATGCATTCATAATCAAATATATTTATGCCACATATTTGGTCATAAGTTATCACAAATGCTTCTATGTCAAAAGTCATGATGTAAATTTCAAATATTTATATATATTGGCTTTATAATGTGCTTGTGGAGGTCTCTAAATTATGCCCAAACCAAGGACATTGTTTCTATAGCTAAATGGGAAAAATCAGGAAGCTAAAAAACAAAAGGTAAATAGCATCTTAAAATGAGGATGTTTTGGTCCTCAAACCAAGAGTCACATCTTATTAATAATATGGTTATTCCACATTAATGGCAATAAAAGATTGGCAGCATCCTACACATTTACATATTTCACACACAAACATACACTTTCAAATATGATAAGAAGGTAAATGGGATCTAAAAATGACAATGTTTTGGTCCTCAAACCAAGAGACCAGGTCAACTGATTTAAAATAAAGATTAGGAGGATTAATCCTGCAGTTCTTCATAAAACAGTTTTACAAAGACATAATCTCTATGACTGCCTAGGAAGGAGTACTCCGGAAAGGGATCTGGGGGTCATAGTGGACCACAAGCTAAATATGAGTCAACAGTGTAACGCTGTTGCAAAAAAAGCAAACATCATCCTGGGACGTATTAGCAGGAGTGTTGTAAGCAAGACACAAGAAGTAATTCTTCTGCTCTACTGTGCGCTGATTAGGCCTCAACTGGAGTATTGGGTCCAGTTCTGGGTGCCACATTACAGGAAGACAAATTGGAGAGAGTCCAGAGAAGACCGACAAAAATGATTAAAGGTCTAGAAAACATGACCTATGAGGGAAGATTGAAAAAATTGGTTTGTTTAGTCTGGAAAAGAGAAGACTGAGCGGGGACACGATAACAGTTTTCAAGTATGTAAAAGGTTGTTACAAGGAGAAGGGAGAAAAATTGTTTTTCGGTAACTTCTGAGGATAGGACAAGAAGCAATGGCTGCTGGCCTGGATGGACGGAACCCGGGCCGGCAGAGGGCTGAGCGGGGCCGGTGGCTGGGACCCCGGCTGGCAAGGGGCTGGCGGCCAGAACCCCAGACAGGCAGCAGACTGAGCGGCTCATCCCGCTGCTGGTCTGGGGTTCCGTAATCCAGGCCGGCAGTGGGCTGAATGGGGCCGGCGGCTGGAACCCCGACTGGCAGCAGCATGCCTCTAAAAATCAACCCGCGTGCTGTCTTTGGCATGCATGCCGCAGGTTGCCGACCCCTGGTCTAGATAATACTTAGTCCTGCCATGAGTGCAGGGGACTGGACTAGAAGACTTCTCAAGGTCCCTTCCAGTCCTCTGATTCTATAATTATGACATCTTTGACATTTGACAAGTGTTTTACAACATTTCCAATATTTTGTTAAAAGTTATATAAAATAATTTATTATATGTTCAAGCATATTTTAATTAGTTTATAAGAAAAGAAAAAAGGTTTTAGTTAGTATTTCATTCTTTGAGTATCAAGGTAATTTTTTAAAAAACAATGTGAAATCATTAATTCTTCTAAGTTAATTAAAGGGCAGTGTTCCAAGGAATCAGGTTCTAAGACCCCTGTCCGGACATGCAGAGCTTTTCTCTGCTAATTCACCTTGATATCAAGTGCTTAAAATTTTGCACAGATTCAGAGTTATTTCTGTTGACTCATCCTGGCGTCTAGGGCTAGACTAGATGATTCCTCTTAGCTACAAACAGAGTGAAATCTTCATCCTGCTCCAGCCCCTTTACAATATGTAAAAGGGCCAGAGTGGCATAACTGGACTGTGATGGAGTTTACAGACCCCACACAGACATTAATAGGGAATGAAGGAGCAGCACTGGGCCAAGAGGATCTCACCCTCAGCAGCTGCGGAGCATGCTCAAAATGGAAGATCTGCTCAAAAGGGAACAGTGATAGTCAAGCTGAGGGGAGAGTAAAGAGACTGTCTGAAGAGAGGAAGCCAGTTTTCAGCTTTTGGGGATAGAGTGATCCCTGGAGAAGGGTATGGACTGTAGGTAAGACCCCAATTAGTAGGATGGGGGCCTGACCCTTTTCTCTTCCCCACTCCCAGCTGAGGGAGGGAACTGAACATTAGGAAGAGGGCCAGGGAATACTTATTTGACCAACTGAGTCTCTGAGACTGATTGGGAACTCCCCACTAGAGGAAATAAGGGCTGCGACCAAGCCCCAAGCTAAAGAGAGAATGGGACTGGGGAGGTAGGAAGTAACCCAGGTGAGGCTGGTCAGGTGTGCCAGGAAGAGACCTATCTCCCTTGGGCCCTGGGCCAGGACCTAGTGAAGAGGGAGGGCCCATATCCCCTTTCTACAGAATTTGGCTCTTCTTTGCAGAATGAGAAAAAAATACTCCCTAAAAAATAACAACATAGACAAAGTTAGGTGCTCTTCTTTATTATTGCATAGGTACAGTCTTCCCCTGATGTACTGTAGACCATCTTTTTGTTCCTGGTGCCTTCTCCTTTCACCCTGTTTATCATATTCATGCTTGTGTTCGGTGTATTCTTATGGTTATCTCCATGGTCTCTCCCATGTCTTTCTGTTTTATTGTTTTACATGGTTATTTCTGAAAAGTAAATAAAATTATTACAAAAAAATCCCTTAAAATAGGGATTACACTTGTGTGTCAATGATCCTCTTAGTCTCTGCCATCTCACACTTGAGCAAATTGTATAGTAAACTTTTCAGCAATACTACATAATTCCTGAGCTCCCAGACACTGCATCAAGTTATAAAACTTAAAATCCACAAAGCATACTCCAGATCTGTTTCAGGCCTCCAGCATTTTTGAGTCACCTTGTCTTTGCATAAAAGATCTTAACAACACATACATATAATCTTCTACAGTCACATTGACTTTCCTGTGGCTTTTGTGACTTCTCTGTGTTGCTGAATCTTCTTTATAAGTGGACACACCAAGGCACCCTGAGTAGAGCGAAGTCTCCTGAATTCTTGTACTCTTTCCTGTTTTTCCTCTTAACCAGCAGGAAAATCACAGCCAGTGTCTAATCTTAAAACATTCTCTCAGCTCACTAGACATTTGGATTGTACATTTTTCAACACATCGGGTACATTTTGGGAGCAATCCCCATGTGCTACTGTATTCCTTCTCTGTGTGTGCCTTGATGCCTATTCAACGGGATTGAAAGTCAGGCCTAGAGGCCTTTTTCTGCCGATTGCATAGGCACTTACACTAATAATGTCTGATGACCTTTAACTTGCTATGGTGGCTATAAAACCACTAAGACCTCTTTAATTTTTAATGTGTGTCTCAGTGTATCATTTATTAAATGTCATGTCATTTTTATTTTGCTTTAGTATTTATATTAAGGTAGTTCCCTGGAGCACCAAGATCAGGGAGCATAAAAGCAACCAATTAGTGTACCACATCCTCCTCCTTGACATCTTCTAGTGCTGAGAGGGTCGTTCTGTCTCCTTTCTTATCCAATTCTTGGTTCTCCACTGGGACTGCCAACAATTGTGGCAATGGTGGGCTTTATGAATGTGAACTTTGGTCAACAAGGAACTGGACTGAGACCACACCTTTTCTTTTTACATAGATCCAACAGCCGTGAGTAATGACTTTCAGTTGCTATAAATCTGAGGGTAGTTGTGTTTTCACTTATTCTGTAGCAACCCCATTGACTTCCTTGCACCAATGTAACTGAGAACGGAGTTTTCCCTCTGCTCTAGATTCACAGCAATGACCTTGAGGTAAAAAGCTCTCTGTCCTAGTATCAATCCCATGAGCCATCTGCAAGGGGAGGAGGGCAGATATTTTCTCAGAGGTGTTTTTTTGTTTTGTTTTAAACACACCTATTAAACTCAGATCCCTTGCCTCCTAGTGTAGTTACTCTCTTCTGGTATAGTTGCCAACTTGCCAAGGTTTGAAGTGCTCCCTGAGTGACATTTCTCACAGGTGAAAGTGAGCTTTAGGCAGGCAGACTAGAGCATGCCTTCTCTCCCAGTTTGTTGCATCTCAATTTCCCTACCCCCTATTCCTATCCCATTAGTGGGACGCTGAACAGCCACCTCCCCTTTCACCTCTTCTGCTACTTCTTTCTTGTCAGCAGGGGAATGCTGAGTAGCCAAAGGAAAGGCCATCTGGGTGACTGCAATCCCAGCACCACATCAATTGCTGGCAATGAGAAGAAGTAATTGCAGGGCAAACCCAGCTCAATGTATGCAGCTTCACCAGACGTGTGATATTTCAAAGGGGCTGCAGAAAAGTGAAGGGGCTGGGAGGAGGGCAAATTGAGTGCTATTCCCAATGTACTGCTCTGGATAAAATGATGGGAACCCATTCACATGAGCTGGCATGTCAGGGTCCTTGCCCTTTTGGGTGTGCTTGAGCCCCTCTTGCTACCACCATGTGTGTGCCAGGATTTGGGGGGCCTCTGCCCATCTACAGGCATTGGCATCCACTCCCTGCCCCCCTCATGTGAGCTAGGTTCTGTGCCCTTTTGTGAGGGTCTGAGGCCCCCTCTCATCCCCTCATGTGAGCAAGGATCTGGTAGGGGAGCAAAGAACAGGCATACTTCATACATATCAGAAGCTCTAAAGCATTTGGGAAGAGGGTGGGAACACTCATTGTGATGAATGGAGCAATTCACATGTCTCAGAGCTATTGTCTTAGGTTTTATTCTTTGCCATGATGGTTCCCATTCATCTGAGAACATCACTCTGAAATGAATGGGCCCCCTGATACCTTTCAGAGACTCCTATGCTGGAGATAGAGCAAAAGACCCAGAGATCTGGGTACATACACAGGTGGGAAGAATGTGGGGCTGACAGGTACCTCTGCCCTATCCTTCTCACTCCCCATAACCCTTAAGCTTCCCTCACTTGAGCCCCCAACCTCTCCCCTCCCCTACCACCATCCCCACTTATTCCCTCCCCTAATGCTCCTCCCCTCACTGCAACCCCAAACCCCTCTCCCCCTATTTTCCCATTCCTTCATCCCCAATAGCGCTTCCTTCCCAGGAAGCATTCACATGTCTAATTTTCTCTCCAAGGACTTTGATTACGTTTGCGCAGAATAAAATTGCCACCCATTACTCACAAATTGTCACAACCTCCAGCCACTCAGTTCAAACCCCTTTTTGTCTTAGGTGGAGGCTTGTGATTAATTTATCCTTAGTTATATTAATTGAAGGGTGAGTTCAGAGTCATCAGTCTCAACAAGATCAGTAATTTATCCAGTCAGATTTTAGAGCACTAACAAGAGTCAAGCTTTAAAGCATATAAAATGGCGAGAATGGAAACCCTATAGTCCTTTTTCTGCATTAGCTCATGTGTGCTGTAAATAATGTACATTTTCTTAAATACAATTCTTAATTTGGGTCCCACAAAGATTTAGTGGTTGCCATGTACTACCATGGGTAAAACTTGACAAATTGAGAACATTTTAATCCTCATCACATCAATAGCTTGATCTCTAGTTCTGAGCAAAAAAACACTAGAAACTTTTTGGAAAATGGCTGTGTTTTCTGGGCTTATATCTCCACAACCCCTCATTTCAAATGACCCCACATTTGGGTCACTAACCCTACCCTGCATCCTCCTGAGGCACACCGTATTTCAAAAGAATCTGACTAAGTATGTCGATTTTAGAGGCTTTAGAAAGGTTGACCTTTAAACAGAAGTCATGACATAAGCTTAACAATTGTGGTGTTGCAGCACCACCATAATATGAACAACAGAAGTTGCTGAGGGAAAACAACATCCAGAAGACAGCCTATTTAACTGTTACTGTAAAAGTCACTGTACCTACTGAATGAAGGAAAATATTAACAGACTGTGGTACTACGCCCCCATATTCTTCATAGAGATATTGTTATGATACGATTATGGCATAACTACAGTGTATTTTATGCAAGATAAGGCATGTGAGATATCATTGGAAAGGTTATGATTTACTGAATATGATTATCCAATTTGTATGCATGTTTCATTTTTGTATCTGAAGTTAGGAATATTGTCTATGCATCTATTACAAACGTGTTTACACCTTGGGAATGCCCACAAGACAGAATGCAATCAATCTAGATGGCTGGTTGGGAAGGGCCATTGGGAAAACAATAGGTCTTTGAAGATGCTAATCTCCCACCAGGAAGCCTTTCTGGGGACACTGCAAACAGCCTCTGTGAAATGGCTGCAGAGACATGTGACCAAATCATCTGGTACTGGACTCCAATGTAATACTAGTATTTTTCAACTGACCAGGGGTGGGAATCAAACTGGGAAACAAACGATTCCCGCCATATGCAAAATCTATTTAAGGCAAGGGAGTGACATCATAGGGGTTTATTCTTCATTGACTCAGCACCCAAGAAAGAGGACTGCTGGAAACACCTGAGAACAAAAAAGACTGGTCTAGAGGAGAAGGGGTGAGCTGAGGATAGAGGGTGTCTGGCCTGTGAAAGGAACGTCTGGAGTTTTGAGCTGCAAGTAAATGCAGCTGGCCTTCAAGAATCTCTCCAATCTGCCTAAAACAACATTTAGGGTGAGAATTTGCTACTTATAACCAGTTACTTTAGTATATTAAGCTTAGATTGTGTGTTTGTTTTATCTGCTTTGATCTATTTGCTATCCCTTATAATCACTTAAAATCTATCGTTTGTAGTTAATAAACTTGTTTTTGTTTTGTCTAAAACCAGTGTGTGTGGAAATCATAACTTGGGGCCGAAATCCACACTGAGGGAGGGGGCAAATTTTATGAGCTTACACTGTACATTCTCTGTGCAGTGCAAGGCAGTATAATTTTGGGTTTACACTCCAGAGTGGGGTGTGCACTTGAGTACTGGGCAGTTCCTTAGCTGAGCCTTCCCATGCAGAGCTGATCTCAGCATCTGTGTGTAAAGCTGCAGCTGGGTGTGTCTCTAGTCTACTTGTATGTGTGCTGGTAAAGTGCAGTCTGAAGCTTGTGGGAAGGCTTGGCAGGCTGCACAGCAATACAGTTTAAAAGGGAACCCAGTATTTGTGAAATGACAACTGTCATAGCAGCTGCCTGTGTAACACTGAAAATGAGAACGGTAGAGTGGATGATGCAGATGTGAATGAAAGTTGCCAGATGCTGCTGGCAATATCTGACTAGCTGCACATGGTGGAACAGCGGTGGAGGGTTTATGAAATGAGCATCATGTGATAGGATGGTATTGTGATGTGAATCTGGGATGATCAACAGTGGCTTTAGAACTTTTGGATGGAAAAGGCCGCATTCCTGGAGTTGTGTGCTCAGCTTGCCCCAAGCATCTAGTTCAGAGACCCCAAAATGAGAGCTGTTGTGACAGTGGAGAAATGGGTGATGATTGCGCTCCGAAAGCTTGCAACACCAGACTGGGTAGGTTGGCAATCAATTCAGTGCTGGAAAATCCATGGTGAGGCAGTAGTCATCCCAGTATGCAAGGCCATCACACATGTCTTACTACACAAGCTTGTGACTCCAGGTAATGTGCAAGAATAATAGATGCGTTCAGTTAAATAGGCTTCCTTAACTGAGGTAGGGCAATAGACAGGACATATCCTGATTCTGGCCCCCCACACCTGGCTTCTGAGTACATAATCAGAAAGGACACTTTCCCAAGGTTATGCAAGCATTGATGGATCACTGGGGACATTTACTGACAACAGTAGTGGGTGGTTTGGGAAGGTGCATGATGCTCACATATTTAGGAATACAGTACTTTTTGAAAGGTTGCAAGTAGGAGCATTTTTTCCTGGACCAATGGATTCACATTGGTGAGACTGCAAAGCCAATTATGATTCTAGCCAACCCTTTGTTTCCGTGGCTCATGAAGCTGTAGAATGGGCTCCTGGACAGCAGTGAGGAAAGATTTAACCAGCTCCTAAGCGGGTGCAGGATAACCATTGAGCATGCATTTGACAGATTAAAGGGACAGTGGACACATCTTGTAATTAGGTTGGATCTCAGTAATTTGCTGGGCCAAAGACAAAATGTTAATATCAAGGTGGAGGAGAGACGTGGAAAGATTTTCTGCTGGTTTTGAGCAGCCTGAAACAAGGGCAATTACACTGGTCTACAATTTTTGAGACGTCGTCTGCTTCAGAGATAAAATGTGCTATTTATTATGTATTTTGATGTGCTGAATTCAAATATGACAATTAAAACAACTGATTGGCTACTGTTTCTAAGATATTTAAGTTTTTACATTTTATGTCTATGTATATTGTGTAGATAGTAGAGTTTTAATCATAAATTGTAAACATAGGTCTTTTCATGTGTTTATGGTTGCTTTACATGATAATATTTCACCTGTCCTGTTTATGTAACACTTTAAAAATCAGCAAAAGGGTTATATAAATAAAATTTATTATGAAACAAAAGGCAAAAAACTATTCTGTACATAGTTTAGTCCTATTCAGTGTCTACTCGGCGCTTCTTGGCTTGTCTCTTGTATTCATTAAATGGAGCATCTCTTGTCACTGTCCAGCAATAGTCTGCAAGCATCGATGGGCTCCATTTGCCCTGATAGCGTTTCTCCATTGTTGCAATGTCCTGGTGAAATCGCTCGCCGTGCTCGTCACTCACTGCTCCGCAGTTCGGTGGAAAAAAATCTAGATGAGAGTGCAAAAAATTTATCTTTAGTGACATGTTGCAACCAAGGCTTTTGTATGCCTTGAGGAGGTTTACCACCAACAACCTGTAGTTGTCTGCCTTGTTGTTTCTGAGAAAATTTATTGCCACTAACTGGAAGGCTTTCCATGCTGTCTTTTCCTTGCCACGCAGTGCATGGTCAAATGCATCATCTCGAAGAAGTTCACGAATCTGAGGACCAACAAAGACACCTTCCTTTATCTTAGCTTCACTTAACCTTGGAAATTTTCCACGGAGGTACTTGAAAGCTGCTTGTGTTTTGTCAATGGCCTTGACAAAGTTCTTCATCAGACCCAGCTTGATGTGTAAGGGTGGTAACAAAATCTTCCTTGATTCAACAAGTGGTGGATGCTGAACACTTTTCCTCCCAGGTTCCAATGACTGTCAGGACCAGAAGTTTCATCCTCTCCCTCTTCCTCATCTGACTCAAGTGAGAATGATTCTGGTGCATCAGGAACCGGCAGTCCTTCTCCGTGGGGTACTGGGCGTATAGCTGATGGAATGTTTGGATAATGCACAGTCCACTTTTTCTTCTTTGACACACCTTTCCCAACTGGAGGCACCATGCAGAAGTAACAATTGCTGGTATGATCTGTTGGCTCTCTCCAAATCATGTGCACTGCAAAAGGCAGAGATTTCCTTTTCCTGTTCAACCACTGGCGAAGATTTGTTGCACAAGTGTTGCAGCATATGTGTGGGCCCCACCTCTTGTCCTGATCTCCAATTTTGCAGCCAAAATAAAGGTGATAGGCTTTCTTAACCATAGTGGTTATACTGCGCTTTTGTGATGCAAAAGTCACTTCACCACAAACATAGCAGAAATTATCTGCACTGTTCACACAAGGAATAACATGATGCAATTCATATAATGTATGACGCAATACCAGCTTCAGATTGCATCATTCATTGTTTTGCCTAAAAAGCAAGTACTGTCCAAACCCAGTCATAGATTTATTCCGAGATCCAGTCAAAGATGTATTTTAGTCATTTCTGGTTTAAATTGAGATCCCTTCCCTTTATAACTCACTTATCCTCTGCCATTCCCAAGTCAAGGGTCGTATATTCTGACCCAATAGCATATCTTGAAAACTAGAGCCAATCAACAATTTTAAGCATCATTTTCGTTCTCAGTGACCCAGAATTAGTAAAGTTTGACTACATTTATTTCAGAAGCATTTTGGCTGTAGAGCAGTGTTACCAGAGGCCATCAAGGCATGGTATGGCTGAGGGAGACCTTAAGTATACACACTAACAGTTTGCCATAGTCAGACAGCAAGCTGGCCAGGTTATGAATTATGAATTTTTTAATCTGATGAGGTGTTATTGATTTGGGGGTTTACATTTCCGTATTGTAAGACAAAAAATCAATCATGGTTTTCACAAAATAGAACTTTATTGTGCAGTAATATGTAATACACTGCTTAAGAAAAAGAGTGCAAGGTACTGGCTGCTCTGGGCTGCATCATAGGTCAGTGTATATGTACTCATAGCAGTTCTTATTGTCCTGAGTTGAGTGAAAGGGATATGCTTGCAGGGCATGCTGGCACCTTTAAGGGGTGTGTGTGCCCTTGAAACAGGAATTGCCCATGCAGTGTAATGGCTGATGGGGTATAGGCCTTTGGACATTCTGCTCCATACTGCTTTGCAGCATCTGAATTTGTTGCCTGAGGAGTTGCATGCAGGGCCGGTGCAACCTATTAGGTGACCTAGGCAGTCGTCTAGGGTGCTAGCATTTGGGGGGCGGCATTTTCTTCGGCGGCAACCGTGGTGGCTAGATCTTCGACTGCCCGGTCATCGTCGGCATTTAGGCGGAGGGAGCTGGGGCAGGGGGGCGCGGGAAGGGCCACCTGCACCAAGTAAGGGGGGGGGCAGCACGCAGGGGAACTCCCCGCCCCAGCTCACCTCTGCTCCGCCTCCTCCCCTGAGCACACCGCCCCGCTCTGCTTCTCTCCCTCCCAGGCTTGAGGCGCCAAACAGCTGATTGGCGCCGCAAGCCTGGGAGGTGGGAGAAGTGGAGCAGCGACGAGGAGGCAGTGAGGAGGCAGAGCAGAGGTGAGCTGGGGTGGTGACCTGCCACACGGCTCCGGGCGAGGGGGGGAGCTGCCACGGGGGGCGCCTCAGGGCGGAGGGGGGGTGGGGAGCTGCTGTGGGGGGGTGCCTCAGGGCAGGGGGTGGGTGGGGAGCTGCCACAGGGCTCGAGGAGGGGGCGGAGCAGAGGTGAGCTGGGGTGGGGAGCTGCCACAGGGCTCAGGGAGGGGGGAGGGTGCAAGGTGGAAGTTTCGCCTAGGGCACGAAACATCCTTGCAACGGCCCTGGTTGTATATCTTGGTGCATTTCTAAATTCTCCTTCTGCCTTTCTCCAGCATGTGTTTTCCTCCCACCCACCCACTTTCTCTGGTCACACAGGCTCCGGACTCAGAACTCTTGAGCAGTTCCAAAAACCATGGTCCTCCCTTGTCTTTCCCCTACCTCTTCTCATTGTGGCCAGTCTTTCAGCAGGTGTGAAGGAAGTGGCCCTCAAGGATACCCCAGATGAGGTCACTGATACATAACCAGATAAACATTGCAAGATTTTAAGGGGTTAGCAGACATCAAAAGATTAAAACAACAAGGAGTCCGGTGGCACCATAAAGACTAACTTTAAGGTGCCACCGGACTCCTTGTTGTTTCTGTGGATACAGACTAACACGGCTACCCCTTGATACTTGACACCAAATCAAAAGATTAGTGTCACAAATCCCTGTACAGATCCACATAAAAATATGTATAGGGTCACACTTAATATTGCTTGCTTCAGGGCTGTCGAACACCACACACCATGTTAAGCATATTGGGGTACTTTTCAAATCCTCTGGCCATGAGGTGATGGGGGTTCCAGGATGTATATGAATAGTATACTAAAGAATGCTAACCTTATCAGAGGCAGTGGTGATCCTGGCAGATTTATTGTGCATGAAGGTGCCAAAGGCCTAGAGAAGGCTGCTGCTCAAGACAGCTCACGGTCACCTCTGCCCATATACTGTTTTTTTGGACTAGAAAACCTGCATCTGGTCAATTTATAGTGGTATTTCTGCAAAATCATGTAGGTCGAATGCCCTGGATTTCTTGTAAGCATTCTTTTGTATTTTTGATGTATTTAATTTGAATGATCAGGTACTGGTTTAGGTGTATTTTACTTATAGTTTTGAATGCAATCAAATATATTGGCATTATATTATTTTACTAGAACTTGTTTTCTGCCTAAAAACATTTTTACTTTGAATGCATCAAAAGCGGCTGCTAAAGTATGTATTTGAGTATGCCTTTTGGTTGCTTAAAATATATTTTGTTGTATTTTGATAATTACTGCAAGCACGTTCTTAAAATAAACTTTTCTACTTTAAACAGAATTCCCTTTTTTTCCGGCCAGGCATAGTTGGCATGATTTTAAGAAGGTAAAGTGTGGAAAGTATCACAGTCTCTGAAGAATTTTTTTTAAAAAAGCTGTGCATTAATTGGGGCATTAAATTATACCTACCTAGGGTGACCAGATGTCCTGATTTTATAGGGACAGTCCCGATTTTTGGGTCTTTTTCCTTATATAGGCTCCTATTACCCCCCACTTCCTGTCCCGATTTTTCACACTTGCTGTCTGGTCACCCTATACCTACCTGAGTCTCCTTCCCCTTCCTCAGTGGGCTCTCTCTTTCGGTTTGGCTGGGTCTTAAAGACCTCCTGGAGATGGGCTCTGCATCCTCCATGTCCCACTCCTCAACGAACTCTTATTCATGTGTAGTTCTGGGATGCCTTCCTCCACATGCCACGGGTGATGATGGGGTCCCCACTCTCAGTATGGCAGTGAGCGCCACATAGTGGTGAACAGAAGTAGCAACCCTGGGAGACAGTGCCAGATGTTTTGTTTACCTCCTTTGGCTTCTGGCAGGACTGTTGCAGTTCCTTCCATTTTGCCTGACATTGGAACTTGTCCCTGTTGCACCCCAGTTTCTGCATCTCCTCTACAATATCTAAATAAACAACTTTATTCCTGCAGGAATTCCACAACTGTGCTTGCACTTCTCCTTCCCCTCACAGGCTGAGGAAATCCAGGACTTCTTTCCTAGACCAGGTTGCACCATGAGGTTTAGCTGGACTTTTAGCTGTAGCTCTACATGGAGCCATATCTGTGGGCTCATAAAGATGGGCTCATATAGTTGGGCCAGCAGGTAAAAAAGCATCTCCAAATGTTGCTGGAGATTTTAAGAGGTGGGTGGACTTCCAGTCACTGTGACCACTGGGCAGTATAGTTCAAAAATTCAATCAGAGCAATCAATGTTGTGGGGGTAGTGGCATTACAGGATTGTTGCTGGAGGACTGTTTGTACTGATATAGGTAAAACATTATCCACATAAGCACGACAGCAATGGAAGAGTGCCAGCAGAATACTTATGTTGTTTGGGGAGGTGGTTTAACTTGACTAGCAGAAGTTCAGGATATTGTTGGCAGGACTCAAAACAGTATGGACATATGTCAGGCTGCGCTGATTGAAGGCAAGTTTTATCAATAAAACTTTGTGGCACAGACCAGGCCTAAATATGTGCCTGGGTAGTTGGATTGTATCAGCCAACCTTCAATATACCTGATGAGGTTTAAAGAGGTACTGTGTAGTTAATTAGGACCTCATCCTATCTTATCTCCCCCTACTTATGGGACTTTGGAGAAAGTCTTCAGCAGTGTGTTGAAATAAATATAATCCAGCCCCATGAGAGCAGAAAGGAAGAATCCCATTTTGAGGGTATTTGATAGTCATTTAGCTAGAGTATCATATCTCCATCAGAGTAACTAGTACCATTCATCTTATGGAATACTTTGATTAATATTTCCTTTTTATACTTTAAGGAACTAGCCTCAAAGGTCTTTTTCATGAGGACTAATATTGCATTTCAAGATCTAGCCATTTTGCTTTCCATGTTTTCTCTTGTGTTCTTTGATTAAATACCTCTTTGGACTTATCAAATATAAATTGTATCAGACTTCACCATTTGTAGAAATTCTGTCAGCATGGTTTCCAAAAAAACCTATGTATGTTTCTTTGATTTTTGGAAGAAGGTTAAAAATGTCCAAAAAGGACTCTCTGCTGAGCTGCCAGCCTGATATAGGGGTTGCTGGGTCAGAATATCAGTAAATAGAGATTGTATAATGCCACAACTTGGGGAAGACTGATTGTCCACTAAAAAGCCCAGAAAACACTTAGCAAAGGAAATAGCAGGTAAATCTTTTCACATAATTTATTACACTAATTTCTTTCACTTGGGTGGATGGGAATAATTTAAGACCCAACTCCATTTTTCTATCCACCAACTTCAAATTCCCCATGCTGCACAACCTACCCTTGCCTAAGAAGGGCTCAATGCATTTTTTCCAAAGTTCATTAACACTGCTGAGAGTTGACCAGGGGACCATGTGAAATGCTGCAGATTGACACACATTCATCTTCTCTAGAGAGTCAAAAAATGTTCAGATTTCTTGACTGAAAAATAATTTATTTTCCTGCAAAAATGTCTTTTTTTTAAAAACAAAACAAAACAGCTCTATTTTCCTTTTCTTCTCTTTTGCTCTGGGGCTGAATGCACTACCATTTTACAGATGCTTCTTTCTTTTTTACTCACACATAATTAACAGATTTCTGTGGATTGGCTTATATTAACTCACTGAGTAAGACACATTTTGGGACAGAAACATCTAGCCAGTGTTCACAAGCAGACAACTCACATGCGTTTCTATACTAAAAAGTAGTATTAAAAGAACCTTTTAATTAATCTCTCATGAGTTCTGATTTCCAAGAACTAAAGGAGTGGTTCCAGTATGGCCAAAACAGTTCTCAGAAGTGAATGCCAAATAGAATATTAAGACAGACATACTACTAGAATTTTCACTGGATAAAATCTAGTGAAGTATTTGAAAACCCATTCATACTGACACTTATTTGCTATTTTTAAACACAAGGCTGTGAGCCTATACCAGGAATTGCCCCTGCCATTGTTTCCTCATATATAAAACAGTCCATCTTTTTTAACACAATGGTGGAAGAAAAGAAAGTAATCTACCTGTAAAAGAAAAATATAACCATTCTGCACGGCAAATTAAAACTATGGCCTCTGGCATGAGATATACATAGGTTTGGGGTTTGGCTCAAAAAATAAAATAAATTTACACACATTTAATTATAAACTCCTCTAGGCATTTACTATATGTTTGTACAGCAGGTAGCATGAAGGTCCCAACCTGGTTTATGCTTCTAAGCAGTATCGCAATACAAATAAAAAGTGTAGGGAAAAATCTGCTTCCAAGAGCAGAAGAAACTGAAATTGTGGCATTGCATTTCTTTATACATTGGGCAAGAAACCTTATTTTTCAAAGTAAAAATACTAGATTAGTAAGACTAACAGAAACTGAAGAATAACAGATAAAGCACTAGTTTTCAAGATGCTTATATTTAAGTGAAGGAGAAGTGTGTCCATTTTTTTACAAGCTGATCTGTGAGTGGCTATAAACAGAACCTTGTTCTGGAATTAAAATATTTGAGGCTAGACCCTCAGCTGCATGAGGCAGGGAAGCAATGGTGGCTCTCCATCTTCTGTTTCTCTTGATCATGGGGCTAGCCAAGGGATGACCCAATCCCCACTATACATCAGAGTAGCCACAGCCCTGTGGTCCCAGTTTTATGCCACCAGAAGAATCCCCTGTGTCTTTAAGATTCCCCTTTATCTTAAGGTCAGCTTTAAGTAAGTCCCCTTTACGTTGTTGAGCTGGTGCAAAGGAGTCTTGACCAGAACCAGGAATCTGATCCTTTGATTCAAATAGTTCAAGTTATAATGAAAGAGAGGCACATTTTTCTCTCGCTTATGGCGCTGGCTAATTATCGTTCTGTTCTGCTACTTTATAAAGACTGATAATCTCAGACTGAAAAAAAGAGGGCTTCCACAAACTGTTCTCACTGAGGCTATGCTTAAACCCCATGCACCCACATATGCATGTGCTCCCACAGCAAAGGGATGAATGTCTGGGGCGTCTATTCATTTATTTTTTCATTCAATCATATCATCACCTAGCAAACTTATATTAAGGGCACATCTCTGGAAATGTTAATACTTAGTTCTTCAAAATATAGGGTAAAATCCATGTACAATGCCTACAAATCTATTAAATCCCACTTAAACTCCCAAGGATAAGGTTAAAATGGAACTTAAGTGCTCAGGGTTTGTGCTGGTTGTTAGCACACAGGTAAATTCTACTCATAGTGACTGTACCCAGTGTTCAATTTGTGTAATCTGAAGTGAGGGTGAAGACTCTGTGGAGGAACAGGTTATAACCTCCTCCTAAACAAAACAAAACACACACACAAATATTTGGTGCAATCTGGTGTACGCCAAAGGAAAAAAAATGCTCTTCAAAGTATTTTAATTAGCCCCAGGATTAAGTAATTGCTATCAGAGTAATTTAGCAGTGACCAGAAGCAGAGTGCATGGCTTAAAAGACAGGGAAATCACCCCAATCCTGCATTCAAATGGTGATGAAATTTTAACAACAGGCTCTTATTAACACCCTTGTAACAAAGCTATTCCAACAGTACATTGTAAAATAGTGATAAATTTTAAAAAAGCCCTAAATGAAAAATTTCTATTTCTAAATATAAACTGTAAGGTCCTCAAAGAAAGATCCATGTCTTCTTGTGTATTTGTACAGCACTTAGCTTGTGGTCTCAGTTTAAGAGAGAGTGAATGTGTGTAGATGAGGATGTAAATATTGTAAGTGAAGGAATACTGTAAGCTAGAAGGCTATACGATCACATGAAAGGGATCTGATATTATATAATATAAAGAGAGCATACATGATGGCCTAGATCTTTTTTGACATTTTTCTTCATGAGTAAGGAGAGACCTGACAACTCACCCACAGATATGCAAACAGCATGATGGCACTGAAGTAATCAGCCAGATACTATTTGAAATATTTCCATTCACTCCAACAGAGTCCCTGCAGCTCCAATTTCAAATATGGTTGTTGCTTATGAGAACAGCGAGAATAGTTTCTAATGTGTACAATTGTATCTACTCAAAAGTACATTTCGAAATCAAATGAAATGGAAATCCTATAGGTGGTGTAATCATTATTAAGGAGTTAGTGTCTGCTGTAGATTTAAAATGGCATTCTAAACCTATTCAGGGACTTAACCTTAATGTTTATTTTAAACAAGGAACCGCCACATTTAATTTGTTCCTCTTTACTTAACATTACAGAACATAGGCATTTCTGAGAAATATATTTGAAGGGTTTCCACTAATACAACTGTGATGATATTCTGATTATAATAATGGGAAGAAAGTCAGTCACAATTGAAACTTAGCAAATTAAATTAGTTCTTCACTTGTGGTTCACGTCCTCAGATTAAACTTCAGTTTCAAAAAGTGAGCATGGAGTCTGAGACCTAACAGTCTGCCTCGATATCTAAATATCACTTTTTAATCAAAAGGCAACATGGGAGAAGTGAAGAACATTGAAAATATTCTCCTCTTTCCCATCAGTGCTGAAAGAGAGATACCTTGGAACAGAGGTCAGTAATATTTTGCCCTTTCAGTCAAACTGGCAGAAAGAACTGATGTGCCAGACAAAGCATATTTTATATTTCAAAGTTTCCCCAGCAATATCAGTATAAGAGAATTAAGTGATTTCCACCCCCTCCAAATTTAATGCTACTAATTGTGTGTGTTAAATAATAGCAATAATATATATTGTCTTTGAAACAGTTTTTCCATTCAATGGACTAGTCAAATATGAAAAAAAGCTCTAAAATATTTTTATTTCACTTAATGTAAAATGTGCTAATAGTTGGTAAGAATTATAGTTAGATGGGAGAGATTCATCTTAGTTATCTTAGATAACCAGAGTACATTAAAACTGCTTTATCATAAGGGACTGATGCAGAATAAATCTGGATATCAGTAGATGAAAACATTATCCTACTGAATTATTTCACTTGCAGCAAATGTCTTGCTGTACTGTACTATAATATTGTGAAGCATGTATGAGCTACTACAGAGGGTCTAATTCTCAGAAACAGCTGCATAATGACTACACTGCCATGAACAATAACAAATTAAGGGCATCTACAGTAGTCCATCTGGGGTAGTGAGTATTCCCTTCCACTTATACAAAGGCAAGACTAAAATAATTGCAGGAATGTCATTCCTCTTATGCCTTAGTCCTGGGAAAAGACTGAAAAGGATTTAATTTATATTCTAATTCATGCATTCTGAATGATTTCACAGATATTTACATGAATGAATTATGTTTTCCTGATGTAGTTATAATCTTAAAGTACCTAAAAAACTGAACTGTTCTAGTTAAAAATTAAACCAAACTAAATAAAATTTATCACCCCACAAGCCATTTTATCCAAAGCTTTAACAGAAGAAAAAGTATTGGCTACAGAAAAATATAATAAAGATTGCAATAAATTCATGTTTTTCAATAAAGTCCAGAAAACCATACAGCATATTATGCAGTGAGCTAGCTAACAGCACAGTCTGCTGCTTGAATTATTTTATTTCTTCACTGCTGATTTTATTTACAACTGTAATAACAGCAATGATTTTGGGATAATAACATTTTCAAACAAGGGACTGATTTTTCAGTGATTTATCCTAAATTTAAAAAACTGAACAGAGATTAGAATAGTGACATAAGGCTGTCATCATATGCTTCTATGAAAGTTAATAAGAAGCAAGACCTAAAAACCCTCAAAGCATCACTACACATAATAAAGAGAGAGAAATTCATAATATAGGCAGCAACAAAGCATAAGACATCCATCCACCCCCACACACAGCATTCTGGGTTAATCTTCTGGTTTTGACCACAGTATAGTCAGCATAGGCAGCAGCAAGAGGAATTCACAGCTCTTCCATCTTTTCTATATTAGATCTTACAGTAAAAGTAGGCTTGGCAGAATTAGATTTTTTTAAATAATGTTGACAAATAATATTAATGTTTATTTAAGCATTTTGTCAATTTTATCACTTTAAATTTACACAGTTGTGGGACATTATGGTGGGGGTCAGACAATAGGGAGAGTCAGACAGTTATTTAATGACAGCAGATGTTGAGATTTAAAAAAGTTAAAGCTTTATAACTGTTAAAACACAAATTGCCAATATTACATCAAAATATACAAATTAAATATCCTTAAATCAAAGGAAGTTCTCAAGCAGAATTTTTCGTACTTTGCCTATCTGTAAATGTTGATTATTATTTTTTATAAGTTTGTGTAGGTATGGTGAAATAGGCATTTACCTACGAACATTTACTAATAAAAATCTAATTCTTCCAAGCCTAACTAAAAAAGAGAAAAGTGGAACTGTACTTTGTCCATAAGCTGAAATTTCACTGATTACATTTTTAAAAAAAGACAAAACCCCCAATCTCCCTCCCCAATCCTCCCCCGCCCCCAACATCCTCTGTTGATTTCCTGTTCCTAAAGTGGATTGTCCACAACGTAGCAAATGCATTCAAAACCACAATGTTTACTAGAGAACTAAAATGTAAAATAATGAAAACAGTATGTGATCTTCATGTTCAATTGTGATGCTGTCTAAACATTCTCTGTTGTCATGACATCACCTCATTCACCTGATGTAAGATTACAAATATTTCTTACGGTAACATTTATCAATTATACAATTATTTAAAATACAACACAATTCAGAGTGCATTTGCAATGAATTACAAAGAGCAAATGATGTTATTTATGTGTACTACCTATTAATAATAATACTCATTATTGAAAATGCAAGAATCAATTAAGCAGTCCTAGTGTATTTAGATCTCTACTCAGAGCACTTAAGCACAATCTTAACTTTAAGCAAATTGATTTAAGCATGTGTTTAAAGTTAAGCACATGCTTAAATGATTTGCTGAATTGGGATCTTGAGGCTTAAATAAACAAAACCTTTCATTTTCTTCTTAGCCTCTTAAAATACTTATAACACAACCCCTAACCAGGTGATGTATCATGACTCCCACGTTCTATTAATTCAATAGTAATCAACTACATACAAGATTTTCAATATGGCTAATGCCAATAGTATAATTAAAATATACTGCCTATTACCAATAATCTTATTTCTGTAATTGCATGAATCATAAAACAACCAGAGCATAAACATACCAACAGATCACAATCTCCTAATTAAATCAGACTCATGATGAGTAACAGATGGTGCTGAAAATAAATCACTTACATTTATATCATTCACAAAAAAGCACATTAGTATGTCAGTATTCAAATGACAATAAAAATTCTTTAGCTCTCCAGTACTAATGACTTAAGAACCATACAATACAGTGCAGAATCCAGAATCACTTATATCAGTAGCAGAATTCCTATTGACTTCAGTAGATTCAGGACTCTGTCCGCAATGGCCCCAAATCTCAGGGCCTTGAGGACCTCTAACTTCAGTCGGTTCTGGAGACCTCTCCAGGTTTAGGCAATTGTTTGTGAAACAAATATCCAAAAGGTATCCTCTTCAATATGACTTTTCACTATAAACAGGTAATTGTATTAGCAGGATTTTTCAAAGGTGCCTGACTTCCATTAGTTGAACACCCAACTCCCTTATGCCCGGTTGGAAATTTAAGCCATTTTCCCGTTATGTAACAGATATGTTGGTATATCTGAATCAGAACATAACTGCTGAATACAATCAATGCAAATGCTATTACTTGGCTTATGTTAATTGATTATGAACTTACCATAATTTTTAAAATGCAAAAATATGGCAAAAGGAAACAATGTAAAGTTTTAATACAGTATATTTATATTCTTTTTATACAGCTTTGTGATGGAGCATACCAGACCCTCTGAGGCCCCCTGCTGGAGGGTTTGTGGCCCTGACACACTCTGCCCCAGAAAAGGGCAGTGGAGAGAGTCCTCCAAGATCCCTAGAGTGGCTGAGTGGGACACAGCCAATCAGGGCCCAGCAGGTCACTATAAGAAGAGCTGCAGGGCCAGCGTAAGATCAGTTTCTTGCTGGAGCTGGAGGAGTGTGGCTGGGCTGGGCTGCCAGAAGCCAAGGAGAGTGAGCAGGAGCCTGAGCTGGTTGCTGGGACTCCATCAGGACAAGCCCCTTAGGAAGGGTGAAGAGAGCATGGGGAAGTAGCCCAGGGAATTAGAGTAGTATGATGCTACTTAGCTAAAGGGACACAGCGGACAGATGCTATCTACAGGGTCCCTGGGCTGGGACCTGGAGTAATGGGTGGACCTGGGTCCCCCTCCCACTCCCATTGCCACTGGGGGAAGTGGCCTGGACATTGACGCACCCCAGAGGGGGAACTGAACTGCAGTGGCCCAGCTGGAGAGCTGTGGCCAGAAAGGCCCTAAGAGGGTGAAGATACTATCTCTGGGGAGGGAGTCCTGGGGCACTGCTCTATCCTGGAGAAGGGACAACTTGAGGGAGATGTTACAGATGGCAATGAGAAAAAACCCTTTTGGACTTGAACCCCAGAAAACCTTTTGATTTTCTCTGACAGTGTGTGACTTGGCCAGAAGGCCGAGAGAGAGTGTGTGCAGGCACACACACTCAGCCAAGGGAGGGGTATTTGTGAGAGTTGAGTGTGCCCTGTTACACTAAGTGGGGATTTGGGACTGACCCTTGAAACAAGGCGAGAATGGAGGCATTGGTAAGGCTGCTTGCCCAGCATCAGCACAGCTTTATTGAAACCCAGAGGGCACTAGTTGAAGCCCAGCATGAAGTGCAGCGGGCTGCTCAACAACAGCAGGCTGCACTCCTGGAGGTGCTTCAGCTCAAGCAACACCAGGAGCAGCAATTCCAGGAGGCATTGTTGCAGCGACTAACTAGCTCAGGCTCCTCAAACCAGTTGAACTCTGGGTCCGGGATACCACTGGCCAAACTGGGGCCATATCATGATCCAGAGGCCTACTTAGTCACCTTTGAGCAGGTAGACACAACTGCTACTTGGGATAAAGACACCTGGGCCACACACCTGGCCCCGGTCCTGTCCGGGGAAGCTCAGGTGGCTTACTGGGCTCTAGAAGATGAAGTGGTGAGATACTCGACCACCTGGGTTCCCAGAAACCTACTGGTGAAGGTTCTGCTCAGAGCTTTTTGCCTCAGGGGCTTGCCCCCAGGCCATAGCCCTATGCCTTGAAACTGGGCCACCCGATGGCTATGCCCTGCGGTCCGCATGACTGTGGAGCTCATAGATGCGATAGTCTTGGAGAAGTACCGAGACATATTGCCAATGTAAATTCAAACTTGGACTTGGTGGCATAAGCCCTGACTTACTTGCTCACTACCTGATCTGACAAAAGTACCCCGCCAAGGTCTGACAACTGGCAGGCCCAGGGTTCAGAGGACTCTAGCCATTGCTAAAGAGGGCACCCAAGAGACCCAAACTGACCAGGAGGAAAGCTTCAGGTCTGGAACACTGCTCATGATTAGAGCTCCGTATCTGTCATGATTAGGCCTCCATGACTTCTGCAGGGGCCAGGGTGGCTGACCCCACAGCTGCCTAAGCAGCTGGCTCCAGGGCCAGCTGCTCAGATGGCCACCAGGACAGCCACACCAGCTGCTGCTGGAGTGGCCCGGGGACAACCATAGCAGCTGCCCCCAGCAGCAGTCCCTGGTCAGAGCAGCTGTGGTCCATGGCCCTGGGCAGCTGGTGCCACTAGCCCCAAGCGGTCCCCCCAAGCAGGGCCCCCTGACCCTCCAGCGCCCCCCACCCCCAGATTTAATCACACGTATTTTTTGAGTAAAAGGCATGGACAGGTCACAGGCCGTGAATTATTGCTTATTGCCCATGGCCTGTCCATAACTTAATTACTAAAAATACCTGTTACTAAATCGTAGCCTTAGTCTTGATGGATGCCTGCCCTCCCATCCCAGAGCTGCACCCCAGAAGCCCCAAAGAGAAGGGGTCAGCCAGACCCTATTAGAGTCCTGTTGGTATGCTTTTGCTGTGGGAGGCCAGGACACTTCAGCTGGTCCTGTCCCATCATGGAATGTGATTTTCTTTGACTGTGGGGTCACAGAAACATGTAGCAGCTCTGAGCCCAGGCTCAACCAGCAGTATAAGGCCTATGTGACCCAAGTCACCGGCAGAGGGTGTACCATGCCCAGCTGGTAGACTCAGGGTACTCCCAAACCCTGGTTTGAGTCCCCGCTCAGCCTTAGCAACCTCCTATATGACTGTCCCTTCAAGGTGACATATGTGCATGGGGATGTCCACTCCTACCCCACAGCTTGGGTACAACTGAAGGTGGGTGAGCATGAAGCAAAAATTCATGTTGACATGACAGAACACCTTCCCTGGAAGGTTATAATTGGGAGAAACTGGCAACAGTTCCCCCTGCTTGCTCCTCCCCCAATCAGGTCCTCCTACTCCAGATGAAACAATGCCCCAACATATTTCTAGTACTAAAATCTGACCTTTTGGAGGAATCTGCCCAAATCCAGAGGATTAGTAAATTTCAAAGGCAACACTGAGACGGGAGGGCCTGGTTACAGACCCATTTGGCCAGGGAGACTGAACTAGGGGAACCATCTCAGCAGATGGATGATGCCCAATCAGAAGTGGGAGAAGTTCCTTCAGATCTGGGGACCCTCTCCTGGAGGTTCATCCTCCTGACATAGACTTAGCCCATTTAATCCAGATCTATGATCACATACGTGGGCCCACCTTGAGTGAGTCATATGCCTGGACAGTAGTGATAGATGGAAAGGCTATCCAGGAGGCCCAAGCTGCCCAATTTCCCCATTTTGAACTAAAGAATGATATGCTCTATCAAGTTGACCTTGATCCAAGGACTTCAACAGAATTATCAAGGGTTTCCCCTAATTTACTGTGAAGAGGAAAGGTTTCAATTCATTTTCCTTCCCTATGCACATCTGACACTTGAAATTCTTGCCCTTTTCAGAATGAAACCAGCCTGCAGTTTTGAGAGTGGAGTGGAAAGGTCTGAAAAAAATTAATTTGCCTTCACAATTCTGTTTTGCACATCTGTAACATTTCTAAGCTGCAGGTAGATGCCCAGCTAGAGACATGCAGCACAGGATTTGTACTCTGAGATGTGCCATTGAAGCTGTACATTGCAAGGGTGTCTATCATCCAGAGAAGCACAATATCTTCTAGAGAAGATCTGGAGGGTGGGGGCTAACCTGGATAGGCTGAGGGCAGCAGTGCTGGGAAGGGATACAAAAAAGGAAAGGGATACGAGAAGGTGCAGATGGATTCTGTCCTTTACAGGAGTTGCTTTCTTTAGCCCTATATCCGAGGTCTACAAAACTCTTGCCCTGTTTCATTATCCTGTTTGCTGCCTCTGCCAGACTGAGATGAGGCATGACTAGCTATCACAATCCACTTGCTGCTCACATACAGACACCATAGATATCACTAGAAAGAAAACACAGGGCCCAGGCTTCCAGAAACCACAGACTTCTTCCACCCAGTTCAAATAGAGGAGAATTTCTGTTATCTGGAATTAATAGTACTCAGATTTTCACCATTTGTGGACCAGCTATGGATGGCAACATAGACACAAACACTAATTTCCGGGGCAGCCATTCAGTTTGACAAAGCTTTCCTCAACCAGCTGGGTATGGTAATCTCATACAACAACAAGCTGCCAACCTGTCGTGACTATGGCCTACACACATAAAGACCTCATATTAGTCACCAATACACCACCTACCTGTAGAACCATGGCTAGAACTCAGGACCATTAGCACCCCAAAGACAGGCCTTTGTCAGCGAAGCTAAAGCAAAATCTTGACAGCACCCGTTCCTTTCAGATCACCCTCTACAGAGATACAGGGCTCCCCGATCAAGAAACAGGTGCAAAGTTACTCTTTAGCCACTAATGCAGCTTCATGACTGCATTAGCCTCCACTTCGCTTGTTCCCTGAACTCCCCTCTGAGGGGCAGGGGAGAAATCTATGATTATACACTCATATCAGCCTACCCCAATCCCACCACCATCCCTTTCTGCAGTAGCTAGGAAAATGGCCCTATGCAGCTGGATGCACATTCCTGGCATGGGATCCCAGTAAACTCTCCCCTGTACCTCAGAACCAGTGCAGTTCTACTGTGGGCACAGCTCTTCATGCCTGTAGAAGAGGGGGCTTTATCCCTTCAAAGCATTTAACAATCATTAGATGAGACTGATTAAACAATCATATAGGATCTTCTTGGGAATTGTAAGAGTATTCTCAGGGATGCGGAGCAGAACATTTTCAAAAAGGCTTTTTGGATTTCTATGAAGTTATTTCCTATCAGAAATACTGCTTATTTCACTTTGAAACTTTTTTCACCATCAGCATTACTGATGTGTGTCCTTCTGCCTTGTATGATAATGCAAGCATCTAACAAACTCAGTAATTAATGTAAATGACCTCTTAGACGGTATCAGCATATATAACAGTTACTTTTGTTATATAGCTTTTCATCTTTGCTCTGCATAATCTGGATATATTATAAGCACAACAGTTATGAAGAATGAGTTTTGAACAGTCTTCCTTTTCCCCCATATAAAAGCATTTTTCTTTTCTAGTCCATCTTTTCTCTTCAAGCTTAGACTCTGTGACAGTCTCTCAGACTGCTGCTAAAAAGAGAGCTATCTATATAACTGGAGAGGGAAATCAAGTGCTTTTAGAGGAGAAAAAGACTATTTGCATTTTAAACTATACTTTTCACAGCTAATGTCAACATGTCACTAGAGTAGGGTTAGAAGGCTTATACATTAGCAGCATCACTCAGACATTTTTCTCTGTACTTTATTTTTCTATTACATTTAAAGACAATGAGAATCTCAAATCCCTGTGCACAATTTTAATATGTAAGTAAGATTCTTAGTCCACAGCAGCAAGGAAATACAGAATAAAATTCTGAGCTCATCTTTGTGCGTATTTCTAGTGGTATCATTCTCTAACAGGACCTCACAATACCTAGTAATATTTCATACTAGGTCACAATTATTAATATGTAGACATAATGAGATAATTTGAGTTTTGTAATGTGCATTCTGTTTACTTTTACACTGTGCTTTCTTTATTTCTGTTTAAAATATTCCTATAAAACACAAGTAAATAACTCATATGCACACATACTTATGCAGCTGTGAAACCTATATTATTAGCCTATTAATTTGCATTAACTCATAATTCATTTCAGGAGCAACTGAAATTTAATGTAGTATTAAAATAGATGCATTTTATTTTAGTATTACTTAAAAAATGTATGTACGTAGAGGCATTTACGTCTAATGAGCTTGATCTAGAAGAAAAGCTGTACATCTTCATGGACCATATTAGCCTCAGGAGGTTATGGGCAGTGGCAGCTCACTGGGAAGACCTGCCCTGAAGGGAGGCCAAGAAAGCAAGCGTGGAAAAAGTGAAGCTCTGCAGTAAGATGCTGTAGAGTTGCTTGTGGCAGGATAGCCAATGTATAGTAAATGAGTTCCCCTTTCCAAAGTTTTTTTGGTAGGATGACAGAGCATACAAGAGAGTGTGTAATAAACTTCTTCCTACATGTCCCTCGGGGCGGAGGCCAACTTAAATAAAAATCTTCAAAAAGGAGGGCATAAATTGAGACCTGTAAATTAAAAACTACTGTGTAGATAAATATTTAACTAATTTTGCTACTAAATATCCTGCATTAAGAATTTGGCCAGTTATGGACTCAAGGACCATGTAAGAGTAAAGTCCAAGATTCCCTTTCACCTCCAGTTCCACTATTCCAGCAAGTGACCGAGAATTTAAATTAATTGATTTAGTTTAATTGAAATCGCAGGATATCCTGAAAGTTACAAATCCAGGATCTATTACACCACAAAGTGTGGAGAGAGTAAGTGAGCTCCAAAGTCAAGGACCTCTCAAAAGGAAACACTTTGCCATCAGCAAGTCATTACCAGGTAGCTGTTAACTCAACTATTATGGCTAGTCACAACAGCAGCATCACAAACAGAAGAAGAGTTCTAGCCTGAACAAAACCATTTAGGGCTTTATAGATCAAACCCAACTTTGTAACTGCAGTAGCTTAACGTGGAGGTGGCAAGAGTCTAGTGTCACAAGATCTACCATTCTTTTCAGATGAGAAACTAATCTTCTGCTAGCTGAAGTTGGAAGAAGACATATTGACACTTATCTGCAAGTCCAGGAGCATTAATGAGTCCAGAAGACCCCCTTCCCCGAAAGTGCAGAATTTGTTATGCTATCTGGAAATCAGGCTGACCAGAGATCATAACATCTTCAAAGCAAAATGCAAGCGCCATCTCTTTTCAAAAGGCTTCCCTAAAATACGTACATTTATGAGCTACACTTCACTGAAGAGCATTCAGAAATACTCCAATACTTTATCAATATACATTCATGAAAAAAAACAAAAAGCTCACTCATTTCCGATATCCCTTTCAACATCACATACTCAAGTCTATTAAAACCACAAAGATATTAAATTTGCTGAAGCTATATTTCCACAAACAGAAGATCTAATACTCCAGACAAGAAGAACCAAATAGTATAACAGTACCGCTTGATTAAAATAGAAGTTATCTGCTCTCTTTCTATATTAGATGTTATATACACATGTACACATTTTAAAAATATTTCTTTTCTCTAGAACTACATAGTATTCATACACTATGGACACTATTAAGTAACTTCTGTTGAAATCATATGCTTTTCTTATGAGTACAACTTCCCAACTCTAAATATAAAAATGCACTCCTAAAACAGCTTGCATTTCTGCCTGTTTGGAAATATGATAATAATCATGTAGATGTATGTGTGCCAACATTACTTTGCCTCCACTTCCACACATGTCTAATCTTTTGGGAAACAATGATAAAATTTGACATTTTAATTTGTAATACTTATGATTTATCAAAAAAATCAAATGTAATTGTTGATCACTAATTATACGAGCAACATCCGTGCTGCTAAAACCCTCCAGCACAGGGTTTGGCTTGTACCATCCCTAAGTTTTAATATAATAACCTGTTGAATTTTGACAAATATGTCAAATCTATTAAACCAAAAAAGAACAAACCTTAGCCATCCTCCTCGTTGATAGCATGGGTTCTCAGAAACTTCAGCTAGGATAAATGCAATGGATATATATACTTACATTGAACTCACAGAAATCAATGCTATCAAGACTTTTGCTTCTATGTATTCTCCCTTTTATTCTTCTTAAAGAAGGTTTTCCTTGACTCACACTACACGTAGCACCATTCGGATTTTCAGATGATGGAGTTACCCTGCCAAATAAAAACAATTATGTATAAGATTTTCAGAAATCTTAAACACTTGTTTAAATGAAGACATGTAAATCTAAACAAGTGATGAGTCTTACTAGAAAACCAAGTTTTCACCCATTAAGCACCACACAGATTGTCAATCCTAAACAATAATTAAAGCTTGTAGATGCTAACATAATGGGTGCTATAGAAATACTTATAATAAATAGAATAATACCTTTTATTAAACACTGTCAGAAGAATGAAATGGATCTTAATAGAATTTCTTTTTCTGACAATTTCGAGGAAAATTCAGCCCTCTGCTACAGGATCACAGCTCCCAGTGACTTTGACAGATTACCACCCATAAGTGGGCATGCCATTGGCTTTCTAACGTTTTCCATTTTGTGAATTTTAATGACTCTGCCACTACTAATGGAATTTGAAATTAATGGGATCTATTAGATTATAAAGATAATAGATTAGGGAAATACACTTGAGCTACACTTACAAAGTCAATTAACATGCAGGTAATCTAAACTGAATCTGCAACTGCAGTACAGTACTATGAATAAGTAATTCACATTTCAGTTACCTGTTGGGAGCTGTTAATGACTTTAAACTAACCTGCTTAACAGTTAACCAAATGTGTTAAATCCAGTGTGAGGTCAAATTTTGAAATGTGAGGTAAGCCACTAGTCAACCTGACAAAGTTTTGGAAAAGGAAGTTAAAAGACATAATCAGAAATGGACCAAAAAGGAAGAGAGCACTTTAATAACTAGGATAATCAGCAACAAGGTGAGTTAGGTAATATCTTTTATTGAACCAACCTCTGTTGGTGAAAGAGAGAACCTTTTGAGGTACACAGAGCTCTTCAGTCTACAACATTAAAAACACTTAACATGAACATTCATATGTCTAAAAATGTTTTTCCAATTATAGTTATAAATGGCACCTAAGATTAATATAGCTGAAAAATTTTTCAGAATTACTTTTTGCATTTGACAGCACTTTGGGTAGCCAGTTTGTTGTTTTCCCTGTACAGTCAGTTATTAAGATCGCTGTTCAGAAAAGCACTTAAGTGTTTTCTTAACTTTTAGTTTATTTGTTTGGCGTTAGTGTATTTATCATGTGCTTAAGTGCTCTGCTCATGAGTGGAATTGGGGGGAAAAGGTGGGAGTTCTTTTTCAAGCTCCGCACATGCGAATCATGAAAATGAGATGCTGCTCACAGTAGATTGTGCTGGTGTTCAAAATAAGATTGGCTCCATTGGACTCCTTGAGCTTGGCTCCCCCTCAATGGGGAAAAAATATGCCCATGGGCTCTGCTTGGCTCGTGGTGCTGATCATCTTCTTGATTAGGGGGTAAAAAATCCAAACTCCTGCTTAGGACAGAGAGGCATTTGTTTTGTGGGGAGGGAGAGGAAATAATTGCAAACAAAGAAACTGATACGTGAACAGAGAGCCTTTAAATTTTCATATACGTTACATCATTAAAAAAACCAGTTGTAAATATTGCTGTGTTATGTGTAGTTGTTTGGTACATAGGATTTATTACATACAGTGTATTGTTATTGTCCTTGAAAATTTAATTTTTATTTTATTTTTTTTTAGTATTGTTAGTTGGAAGAGACTGCAGAGCCAAGCTGGAGGCACGTGTGTTTTAGATGAGTTTAGACGTTTCTTCCTCAGGCTAAAATAGTGGTAATTTGTTATTGTAAGAGTAGCTAATAAATTTTCATGTTCACCTTGAGAGAAGTCAATTTAATGCTGAATACTTTTGTCTTAATTCCCTCTTTCCTTATATCATGTTAAAATATTTTAAGTGGGTGATGTGCACTAATTTGAGATCTAGCTTATATTTTAAAAGCACCTATGCTAGGCCCCTTTGCTATACATTTAAATTACTATAAATACTCAATTTTTTTAATCCACTGGCTGCAGTACTGCCTCATACTGAGCATTTCCTCTGTATTTTTAAAAAGCATTCAACCTCAATAAAAGAGCGCATATAAAAATAACAAATTGATTCAATTAAGGTCTTTTTTTTTTAATCAAGTGTTAAAAAAGTATGTGTTGGCAGGAGCTTTCTGGGACATTTGAAAGCCCCTTGTTAAAATTCTGTTGACTGAAAGGGAGGAGCATAATTTGCTGACTTTGATGGAGTCCATTGCCCACTACATAATGCCAAAGAATCCATGACAGAGATTCCTTAACTCTGGAGTTTACAAAAATGAATCTGAAAAGTCAGTTTTTACCTCTGGAGATCTCAGATTGTGCCAAGTATTGTTAAAAAGAATCTCTAGGAGAGGATGCCCCTAATCCTTTATAAAACCTCTCATTTCACCCCTTCCCTCTACAGAAAACAAAATAATATTCAATCAAGTAATTAAAAAGCCACTCTCCAGCAGTGGAAAGGGGGAAGCTTTGCATGGTGCGCAGCAGTAGGAAGGGAAGGCAGACTAAGCCATTAATTTCTGCAGAATTTAAGTTATCACTTTTAAAATATGTCTTTGCATTTATGGTTGAGAAGATGACCTTGTAAGTGTGAAACAAATGTAAATCAGTCCGGTGTTGTCTTACTGAATCTACAACAGACAGTTCCATTGCCTTTGCTACTGCTCATAACATTACTAAGCAGAAACAATAACAGAGTGAATTGTCCATTTCACTGCTGCTATTCAGAATTCTGTGTGCAGCAGTGAAAATCTCGAGAATCAAGTCAGTTCAATATTGTTGCAGTAGCAGAGGCATCCACTAGCATTAGTCACAAGGAAGGAGGACTCAAAAAATGGAGGCTGTAAAGTTGGAGGAGAGAAGCAGATATTCAAAAAAACATGAGTCTGGCCTCCCAAAATCATGAGATTTTTAAAAAAAAATCTCGTGTACTTTTTATTTACCTTCTGACTTTTGAGTCTTTAGGGTGCACTTGCTTACGTTTTCAAGCTTTCCTTTGCATTCATGAGGGCTAGAAATGTACTTAAAAAAAAAAAAGGGAACACAGACTCTCATTCAATCTTATGATTCCAGCAACTGGCACTTTGACAATTGCAAAAAGTCACAAGAGTCACAATAAAATCATGAGACCTAGCAACCCTGAATGCCTTTTTCCTTCTTCCACCTTGTCACAGACAGGAGGCTCTGGCGAAGGAGAAGAAACAGAAAATTCCCAGCAGATAAGGGGACTGAGGTTCCACTTTTCCCCATATATCTACTAATCATAGATTTAAACAGAAGATGGATTACTAAAATGGGGGTTTTGGAGGGCCAGTCAGCCTAGTGGTTGGAGCACTTGGCTTTCAGCCCTCTTCTTGGTTGAGGAGCCTTAGTCTTCAAGGTAGGGGAGGGGGGGGGGGGAAACCCAGGCCCTCCCTCTCCAACAGCTCCCAGCCCAGGACCCGGCGGTGTGCATCAACCCCTGAACAAGGGGAGCCCTCCCAGTAGGGAGTCTAAAACCACTGCCCTGGACTACTTCCTCTTTTCAGTTTGGGGAATGGCCCTTCTAGTCCAGTTCACTGTGGGGCTTGCCTTCCATAGTGCCCTGTCATGGATCTTGGGTGGTATCCTGGCACAGTCCCAGGCTCCTTTGGGCAAGGCAGCCAGCGGCGGCTCCAGGCACCAGCACTCCAAGCGCGTGCCTGGGGCAGCAAGCCGCGGGGGGCGGCCTGCCAGTCTCTGCAAGGGCGGCAGTCAGGCAGCCTTCGGCAGCTTGCCTGCAGAAGGTCTGCCGGTCCCGCAGATTCGGCGGCAATTCGGTGGCGGGTACGCTGAATCCGCGGGACCGGGGACCTCCCGCAGGCAAGCCGTCAAAGGCGGCCTGCCTGCCATGCTTGGGGCAGCAAAAAAGCTAGAGCCGCCCCTGAGGGCAGCTGCAAGTTGGTGAAGCCAAACCCTGCAATGCCTCTGGGCTCCACTCAGGTGCCAGAGGCTCCTATGTCTCTTTCACAGTCTCCCTTGGGAAACAGTACGCACTCCCAGGTGGCTGCCTTGGCTAGCAGGCTAGTGACCCTTCCTCTCAGTTAAGGTGGCAGCTAGCTCTTGTCTCTCCACCAGTCAGCCCCAAACTAAGCCAGGTTCTCTTCTTGTCTCCCCCTCCAGACCTGGCATTGGCTGCAAGTATAACAGCGCGGGACTAGCTGGGCCCAAAGGCTCTCTTTAACCCATGCTGTGGTGGGCAGTTTCTCTGCTTCATCACAAGTCTCTAGGAGGGTCAGGAGACAGCACACTGGTAGGATTCCCAACAACCTGCCTCTTTCCAACAGCTGAGGGTGACAGTAGAAGTGAGGGTGATAGGGCATTCCATTTTGACCTAACTTGTGAATGCCTCACTATGACTTTCATCTTTCATGTTTATCTGCGTAGATTAAGTAGCAAGTAAATTTTGCAATCCCTATACACAGGGCCGGCTCTGGCTTTTTGGCCTCCCCAAGAAAAACAAAACAAAACAAAACAAAAAACCTGCGGCGTGGCCGGAGCGTGGGTGCAGGGGGACCGGCTGTGGGGGAGGGAGCGGGCAAAAGAGAGAGAGAAGGGGATGGCCAGGGCTACAGCGGGGGCGCGGCCACGTGGCCCCTCCCGCTGCGCCGCCTCCTGCCACAGGGGCTCCGCTCCAGTTAGCAGGGAGGGAAGGAAAAGGACTGCCCTGCAGGGCGATCTGGTTCTCCGCGCCACCGCCCCCTACAGGGCGACCAGAGCGGAACAACAACAACAACAAAAAAGCGGGCGTGCAGCCCTAGGATTGGGCAGAAAGCCGCCTCGAACAAACTGCCACCCCAAGCACCAGCTTGCTCAGCTATATTGTGGCATCAGAGGTGTCCAGAGGAAGGAGGTGAGATTGTTATCTTAAATAACAATTCTTTAATACAATCAGAGCCTCACAAAGCAGCATCCCTAGAACTGGCTATAGGCAGCACCACACCAAGAACACTTTCTTTTTCACTTTCTATTCTTCTGGCCTTTCTCAAAACACATCCAAATGCAACCCCACTAGTAAGAGGGGGGAAACCCATTTATAATCTAAACATTTACAATACAAGTTGATGGGTGGTGTTGCCTCCCCCTTTAGTTATGAAAAAGCACTTTTGTTTAAAACTAGAAAAACAAATACATTATTCAGTCCCTGTCTTTAAACACATTTATCTCTGGCATACGGGATTTATCATGAGCAAAATGGGGGAAATTTGTGTTAAATTTTTGTTTTTGTTAAAAAATTTGTAGTACATTACTGTAATACTGCTCGTTTAAGGGCTCTTGTATTAGGGCCTGAGGAGGAGATTTTCAAAGCAGTCTAGTGGATTTAGACATATTAGAAATAGTCAAGATTTTCAAAAATGAATAGTGATTTTGGGTGCCCAATTTGAAACATCTTGAACAGTTCTGATTTTCAGAGAGAGTGTGTGTTTGGTATTTCCTGAAAACCAGGTCCTTTTAATGAGGCTCAGTTTGAGCAATTGAAAAACCAAAAATCAAAATCAGCTTTGAAAAATCAAACTAGTAACTTTTGAAAAACTATATTGTGTAAATTCTGACTAATCTGAAAATCTCAATTTGAGCCTGCAAACCTTACTTAGCGTCCATAATCCTTACTCACAAAAACAGTCTATTTGACTTCGACATTGACTAGTCCCTGATCAGATATTGTATCTTTGTAAATTTCATTCCCATTGATCAGAAAATGTATCTTTGTAAATCTACCTAAATTATATTTCTATAAACTAAATAAAGTCAAGTATGCAATATGTTTTAGGGATCTTGTTCCATTCACTTATTGGCAAATCTGCAAACCTATCAAGATAACAAACTTCACTGACTCACAAATAATCCATCTGTCAAAAGACAATTTAAGATATAACATCACTAGGCAGAATGTATGTTCAAAAATTATATAAACTATTTATAATGCATGGTATCATAGCTTTCAGAAAAGGCCACAAACTTTAGCAGTTTTTCTACATGCTGCCAGAACAATAACAACTTAGATATAGGTTTGATTTGTTGACAACACACAGTAAAAGAATAAACACAGTTATTAAATATTATACATGGAAATATCTACATATGCACTAAAATGTGCATTGCTGTTTAATTTCTTGCTTGTGCTACAAAGAGTTAAAAACATTCAGTGTCACAGATAAATTTTGGCTGAAACAAACTGGACTAATTTCAAAATGTGTTCTATTCATGTCAGTTACATTTAATAGTATTTCAAAATTTAACACAATTTTCAAGGCAGCTCTTTTACCTTCTTCCTATTTAACTAGTGTTACAGACTTTTAATGGCCTACTCAAGTTTACTTTCAGTGGGAATGGTATGCAATGTGTGTGACTGGAGTAATTACAGAATTTCAGTACAATATTTAAGTACAAATTTAATCTTCTAAATACAACTTAAATGTTATTTCTCTTATTGCTGACTACTGTTGTTGCAAACTTCATCACACATTTGTCATAACCCCATGTGAATCCTTCAATAAAGACTAATAACATTTATTAGAGCCAGGCATTGTGCAGGCAGTTGCTGCTGGGCAAACTTCCTCACATGTTTGCCATAACACCACATGCATCCTTCAATAAAGGCTTGATCTTTCCCTGCAAGGTGCTGAATAACTTAAATGTTATTTCTCTTATTGGTGGTTACAGTTCATTCAGAAAAGTATGGAATAAAGATATTTACATTTTCACATTTTGTGTATATTCCTACTGATGCTCCTCTGAAATATTTAAAGCAATATTTAAAGTCACTACAGTTAGTGTTCAGTTGAAGGTCACACAGTAACTGAATATTTTCACAATAAGCAATACCAGAACAGAAAAAAAAATAAAAATTCAGAATTTTAAGCTTATAGGACTTGTATCTGTTTTCTGACTATAGTATGAGTACTTGAAAGTTAAGTAGCTGGACATTGGACACCAAGCTTCCCCACTGCTAAAAAAAAAGTGATGATGTTAGTAGGACTCAGTGTACCTAGTGATATCAACAAAAGACAGGTAGGGCTAACATTCATTCCTACTGATCACCCTGAGAAGACTTGAAAGTCATTCCATATTGCAGTAGTATTTGTTTTTAAGTGATTAGTGATTGGGCCAATTTGATTTTCATGAAAAAAAAAAGACTAATAACATTTATTAAAGCCAGGCATTGTGCTGACAGCTGCTGCTGTGCAAACTTCCTCACATGCTTGCTATGACACCACATGCCTCCTTCAATAAAGGCTTGATCTTGCTCTTCAAGATATTGAACATTCTAATACAGCAAAACTTTAAACATGTGGATAGCTCCCCATTGACTTCAATTAGACTATTGTGCTTGAAGTTAAGTAGGTGCTTAAGTGCTATGCTGGATTGGGACTAGAATGTTCACCACTGTGCATGTTCAAGCCCTAAATGAATCATTAAGTCCCAGTTATTCATATGTCTTGTTAATAATAGCCCCAAATAGGGCGTAGGGGGAAATGACCTAGTGGAAGCTGTGTATCTGTAATTTCTTCAATCTGATACATTACATATTTTTCTTTAAACTATGGGTGACCGCAGACAACCACAAAACATGTACAAGAGTCTCATATTTACACTACCCACATTTGTCTTAATAATTGCCATAATAATCTCGATACAATTGACAGAATCTTATATCTTGTTTTCTGAGCTTTCTTGCAGAGTTCATTCCTGCACCATTGAAGTCAACAGAAGTTCTAACACTGATTTAAGTGGGAGTAGGATCAAGACCAAACAAAGAAGATGGAAGATTCTTTTAGAACTCTCGCAGACTGTGATTTATTTTTCTCATTAAAATCTTCTCCTGATTTCACATATATTCCTTACAGAAATTGTCTCTCCATTGAAAGGCTTTAAAGTCTAGACATTAAAATCTTACTCCCAGTTTGGTAGGAAATTACATGTGTATTAATTACATGACATCATCTATTTTACAACACATTTAGCTTGCAGGAATTGGTATTTCAGTAAATATTGACTTTGACCTACTGTTTTAAGATTCCTACACATCAGTAGTTTATTTTTCTTAAGTAATTTAGCAGGTGTGTTAATTCATGATGCACCTTTAAAAAAGTAACCCAACTATCAGCTGATGTTGACAGTAAAAATCCGGGGTTGTCTTACCAAGGTTAAAGAGACTGACATAATTTTCTGTGTGTGATTACCACATCTCAAATTCTTAGTTCTGTTCTTTAACAGCTGGTATAGCCAAGGTTCAATGTCAAAATAAAGGATTCACAATTCTCCAAACCTACAATCCTATTTCAAATTTGAAAGCAGTAGTTCTACCAGAAAGTCTTAAAAGTGCACATCTGCAACCATAATTTTAAATGTAATGTAGCAAATAATAGTTTATTTTATAGAAAGTGAATTTCATGCTCATAAAATGTACCAGCTGACAACTTGGGAAGTGAAGACCTTTATTCACAAAACAGGTGAAACACAGGCAGCAGCACTGCAAGCTTCCCACACTACCTCAGATCTGACCTGGACAGAGGGACCTCTCTTCGGAAAGAGTTTAGTCCCTTTTTAGCTGCTCTGCTAATTACTGCCAAGTGTGATGGTAGTTTTGCCACCTGGGAATAAGACTGGGAACATCCGACTCACTTAATATAGCCTATTAAATAAATATCAGATGGAAACAACTGTCAGTCAATGGTAACATAGATTGGGTTTGAACTGGCATCCTAGAGATGAAAGTTTCTATAGCCAATTACCCATCCCATGAGATATCCAGCATCCATCTTTCTTGTTTTGATCTTGTAGCTGCACTTTTTGTGTTTCACGGAACAGGACTTACAATTTTTTTTTGCGGGGGGTGGGGGGGGAAGTGGGAGGAAATTAGAGTGGCAGATGCTCTATAAAGAAATAAACAATTGCTGCTACCTTTTTCATTTTCATTCAGTAGGATTCAGGTGGATTATCTCCACAAACAAAAGATAAATATTTTAAATCTTTTTTATAAAATGATTTATTTTGCTTGCACTTACAGTATGGACTAACATATAAAACACTTCTGAATCTGCCTGGGCAAAAAAGAATACTGAAATTCTCATTTTTATAAACATGAAGAATATGCTACCATTTGATCATATTAAAAGTATGAACGAATCTGATTTATACATTTTATTTCTGTACATCAGGTTAGAGACTATTGATGATATATGGTAATAGAATGTACCTTTTGCTTTGCATTTTTGTAATATATTGCATTGATTTACATAAAAAATAATATATTTATTTCACAAAAACTAAGCTTTATATAATGTATGATTTGAAAAAAAACTAAACTTAAATCACAATAAAATCTTAATTACAAAATACCCCTTAAGCATACCTTTAAATGTAGCGGAAATTATTATTTCATCCACAGAGACATACACACAAAGACAATCTCATATGGACCCTACTCAGGCTCCTAATGCAAAGTTGAAACCCGTAGTATTATGTCACCCACTGATAGGGAGATAACAATTTGAAACACTAATCTAAGGATGTAAAATATAAGGATTTAAGTAACTGGCACAAATTCTTGTATAGAAAAAAGCAACATGTTTTGCCTGGTCTTTTCACCTAGTCCATCAACAGCCTAACTCAAATGACATTGGATACATAGCATATTTTTCTTTCAACAAACAAATGTTTGTTCCTCATTTAGGACCCACTATATTGTCTTACTTGTCCCTTGGAAAGCAGGGAAATTTCATCATAAAACTAGGAAATATAAGGCTGATCTAATTCTCACTGAAGTAAATGGAAGTATACATTGCTGTATACAGTATGCAATATCAGCAAAGTGAAAAGGAATGACATTGCTGGGAGACGAGTATAGGTAGTAGCACTTTATGCTTCTGACATAATCAATCCCAAACCACTGTATACAGTACAAAAGTGGGTTTTCTTAGGAAAATCAAAGATAACCACATGAAAGAATATTTTTCCAAGGAAAATGTTTGATTTTGTGTGTTACAGTTAACAAGAATATGTTTCTGCCAAATTTGGTTACTAAAATAATGTTATTTTCTATAAACATTATAGTAAAGTTCACTATTCATGCTAGAAAGATTATTAGATATACTTCACATAAACCTAAGTGACTTTTTAAAATACCAGAATGTTAAATTAGTTTTCTAAATTTTACATTTTCTGCAATGAAATAAAAAGATAAACTATGAAACAAATATAGCAAAATATATTTTGGAAAACAGTTGTTAAAGGAAGCTTAAATCAAGTAAAATGTTAATCTAATGAAGTTGGCCTATCACAATTTTATTCTACTTCCCTGTTTATGTATTTCCTTGACATTGCCTGCTCTGGATGATCATGTGAGAAAAAGGACAAAATAAAATAATGCCAAGATCTGTAGAAGATATAAAATATGTGCTGTCACAGGATGCTGTTTGTGAAAACAGTTCATTTTGAAGCTACCTCATTGTTAAACAGCATGTCTTAGCACTTCTTTCTCAGACATTTTACACTCTTTCACTGTGACCCATGGCCATGGTGATAGGAAACCATAAGAACACTACTGCTCAAGTCTCATTCTCAATCTTATGAAGATATTTTTTCTTAAGGTGCAAGTGCAATTCAAGATCCAGGATGCTTTCCCCAGAAAATTTGGCTTTGCGGTCAGGTAGATTTTCTCCTTAATATAATTTGTTCTGATAATGACATGCATCCTACTGCTTCAATCAAGCTATCAGTGGTCCCTTACAAGACAAAAGAGTGACTGGATATTGCAATGCCATATGCTTCCTGGTGTCCTACTCACCCACATTGCAGTTTTACAGTATTATATATTTTTCTTAACATATTGTCAGTTCATCTAGAAAATCAGTTTAGCTCACCAATCAGTAAGCACATTGGAGATGTGTCAAAGAAAAAATAAATATATTTTGAAATTAAAAGTATATTATATTTAGATATTTCACCTCCCTTTTTGAGATTCACACCTGTCAAGAAAATAGTGGGTTGGCATTTCAAAGTCAGGCTTTATTCATACTACAGCTAAAAGAAACAACTATAAAACAATCAAAGGAAATATACTATCAGACTGCCATGCAGTGTTGTTGTAGCCTATAATAGACCTTCCTTGTAACTACCCCTGCACCTTTCTGAAGGAGCTGCCATTATCTTGTTTTGACAAATGTTTGTTGTTTCTTTCTGAAAACATTTATTATACTGAGAATTACACTTCTGAACCATGAAGAGGCTTACAGTTGGGTGCTTCCTAAAATCAAGACGTTTTCATAAAAGAAAACTGTAGCATGCAAATGGACAGTTCCTTCAACAAAAGGCTGAACATAATGATTTGTCTTTGATTTTTAAAAAAAAACTATTGGTAAATAATTCGTCATGACCTTTCCATTGTGGTGTTTTCTATTAAACAAATGGGCCCCCCTTTTAAATTATTTCCTGATTTGTTTTTAAATAGGACCATAATTTCTGCAACAAAACAACAATAAATGCCTGGCAGTGGTAGGTCCGACATGAGTTCATTCGCCTTGCACAGGATGCACTGTTTATTCATCCCAGCCCAGACCCCAACCCCAGTAACAAAGCAATGTGTGTGACAAGGTGCAAGGTTCAGCCGGCTCCCCCATCATCCTGCATGCAGCGCCCGGCAGCAACCTGGCTGTCTCCTGCCCATTTTGTGCCTACTCACCACAGCTTCCTCTTTAAGGGCATCAGACTGCCCCTGTTGGAGGCGGTCACCCCTATGGCCATCTGCAAGACAGTCAGGTATTTCTGATACTTCATTTTGCCGTCGCCCCCCCTGTCCCTGCCTCGTCCCCGCCGCCGCCACCGACAGAGTCTCTCCAGCCGCTGCATGCAATCATCAAATTTTTATTTCCAGGCATCTGCCGTCCCTGCGTCGCGCTTCTTCCCCTCCTCCTCCTCCTCCTGCTGCGCTCCCTCTGTCTCTGCCCCCCCAGCTCACGCTCTCCTCCTCCTCCTGCCGCGCTCTCTCTATCTCTGTCCCAGCTGACGCTCTCCTCCTCCGCCGCCTCCTGCCGCGCTCCCTCTATCTCTGCCTCCCCCCCACAGCTCACACTCGTCTCCTCCTTTTGCTGCCGCGCCTCTCCTCTCTGCCCTCCAGCTCTCGCGCTTCTCCTCCCCCGCCTCCTGCCGCGCTCCCTTTCTCCCTGCCCTCTACCCTGGGATCAAGCCCTTCCTTGCTCACTTAGCCCACTCACCTGGGGTATCTCGCTTTGCCACCTCCCTCACCAGGTACCCTGAGCATTCCCGTCCCGGGGACACTCTGACCCCCACCCATTGGACACCTGGGGGCCTCTCTCTGACCCCCATCGCTCTGGGCACCTGGGGGCCTCTCTCTGACCCCCCATCCCTCTGGGCACCTGGGGGCCTCTCTCTGACCCCCCCCATCCCTTGGGCACCTGAGGGGCCTTTCTCTGAGCCCCCATCCCTCTGGGCACTTCTCTCTGACCCCCCCCATCCCTCTGGGCACCTCTCTCTAACCCCCCCATCCCTCTGGGCACCTGGGGGCCTCTCTCTGACCCCCCCCATCCCTCTGGGCACCTGGGGGCCTCTCTCTGACCCCCCCATCCCTTGGGCACCTGGAGCCTCTCTCTGACCCCCCCATCCCTCTGGGCACCTCTCTCTGACCCCCCCATCCCTCTGGGCTCCTGGGGGCCTCTCTCTGACCCCCCCCATCCCTTGGGCACCTGAGGGGCCTTTCTCTGAGCCCCCATCCCTCTGGGCACTTCTCTCTGACCCCCCCCATCCCTCTGGGCACCTCTCTCTAACCCCCCCCATCCCTCTGGGCACCTGGGGGCCTCTCTCTGACCCCCCCCATCCCTTGGGCACCTGAGGGGCCTTTCTCTGAGCCCCCATCCCTCTGGGCACTTCTCTCTGACCCCCCCATCCCTCTGGGCACCTCTCTCTAACCCCCCCCCCATCCCTCTGGGCACCTGGGGGCCTCTCTCTGACCCCCCCATCCCTCTGGGCACCTGGGGGCCTCTCTCTGACCCCCCCATCCCTTGGGCACCTGGGGCCTCTCTCTGACCCCCCCATCCCTCTGGGCACCTCTCTCTGACCCCCCCATCCCTCTGGGCACCTGGGGGCCTCTCTCTGACCCCCCCATCCCTCTGGGCACCTGGGGGCCTCTCTCTGACCCCCCCATCCCTTGGGCACCTGGGGCCTCTCTCTGACCCCCCCATCCCTCTGGGCACCTCTCTCTGACCCCCCCCCATCCCTCTGGGCATCTCGTGACCTCTCTCTGACCCCTCCCCCCATCTCTCTGGGCATCTGGGGGCCTCTCTCTCAGCTCCACTCTCCACCCCTCAGAGGGTTCCTGTGGGGGACTCTCTTTCCCGCCCACCATCACTGGGTCCCTGGACTCTCTCTCCCAGCCCGTCTCTGGTAGCTGGGGTCTGCCCCTCCCTCCTTCCAGAGCAGCGTTATGCCGTATCCCACGGACAGTTCAGTTACCCAGTGCCGCTTTGCCGCTGCCATGCTCCGAGCCCGGCGCTGCCCTCTCCCCTCTGGATCGCTGTCCTCACCGCCCTAATCTCATTAGCGCCTAGAATAGCCCCATGTTATTTTAATCCCCACCCCCACCCGCGGCCACCATCACTTGTGATTTAGCTGTAATCAGGCTGTGGAGCCAAACACCGCATCAAAGGCAAACTGGCTGCTGCTTAGAAGCGATGCCCACTGTGCCCAGGCATAAGGGCTGGGGAGCGTCCCAGCAGTAGTACCTTAAATCAAAACCTCCTTCTGAACAGAGAGAGCGAGAGAGAGCGCGCGAAATGGCTAGATACTGGGTTACTGAGGATCCCGTGCCCCACATTCACCTCTGCACCACAGAGATCCGAATTCCTATGCAAAGCTTAATGAATCAACAGCAGAAAGAACGTAAACATCATTCCTGATTCTCTCACATCCAGAGAAATGATAGATTTGAAAGACAAATGGCCATTAAATCAAACCTATAAATGTGATATATTCATTCCTAGATGTCCATTCTCTGGGCACCTTAACAAAAATAACTAACAACAATCATGACAGGTTTCAGAGTAGCAGCCCTGTTAGTCTGTATCCCCAAAAAGAACAAGAGTACTTGTGACACCTTAGAGACTAACAAATTTATTTGAGCATAAGCTTTCATGAGCTAAAACCCACTTCATGGGATGCATAGAATGGAACACACAGAAAGAAGATATTCTGTGTGTTCCATTCTATGCATCTGATGAAGTGGGTTTTAGCCCACGAAAGCTTATGTTCAAATAAATGTGTTAGTCTCTAAGGTAACAACAATCATGTGTTGCATCTTATACACAACACATACTAATAATAATTTCTTAAACCCATTTTGTGCCTTTCACCCCAAAGTTCACTAATATTTACATATTGCACTCCATAGGTGACTATAAAACAAAGCTCCTGACCTAAAGGGTTTTCATTCTAAAGACATACAGTATATAAAGTGATAAACAGTGTATCACCATACAATGCTTTCTATGTACTTACAGAACCACTGAGGTGCAAACATCTTTGGGGTGGAGGTAGGCATTTAACTGACAGCCTGATCAACAGCAGTGTGAAATTTTTTGGCTGCAGATACCAGAGCAAAACATGTCCAAGGATCTTAAATGTCCACATAAAATAGAGAAGATCTAAAACAATATAATAAGCCCTCCAACAGCAAAAAGGAGACAAAGTAATTTGGGCCTTGGCACAAAAGATGCCACAGATATGCTCGGGTGTGAATACTGGGATATAGCATTCCAGGCTCACAGGGCCTCAATAGAGAAAGCTCTACTACCAGTGCTCTCAAGATGAGAGATATGAGAGATAGTCCAAAATCATAATCCTACCCATCTCAATTGCCAGAATAGGTCAGTGGACTGGTCCTATATTATTTAAGGGTGTGTACATTTTGTAGAGTGTAGGTGTCATCAACCCACATTAATGATGAAGTAATAAATCTGTACCAAGATATTACAGATGTATGAATTGTATGAGCTGTAGTATTTACAGTGGTGATTTAAATAAACAGGGCTGGCTCCAGGCACCAGCGTAGCAAGCTGGTGCTTGGGGTGGCACATGGAAGGGGGCGGCATGTCTGGCTCTTTGGCGGCAATTTGGTGGTGTGTCCCTCACTCCCTCTGGGCGGGAAGGACCTGCTGCCGAATTGCCGCCGAAGAAGCGGTGGTGGTAGAGTGGCGACCGTGATCGTGGCTTTTTTTTTTTTCTTTGGCTGCTTGGGGTGACAAAAACCCTGGAGCCAGCCCTGTAAATAAGTGCTGTCAGCCTCATTAAGAGAGAAAAAAAATACCTTAAAATATTTTCACTTGCAAGACTCAAATATCAGAAATTTCCTTTTTTTTTTTTTTAATGCCTCAAAATCAAAATAAACTATATTCTACCAAGGCCTATTCCATACATCAGGAGATAAGAAATGCCAGCATTACATTCACAAGTATAACAGATGTTAATTAAAATCATATAATAATAATCATATTGCTATGGTCACAATAGTGACTGAGACATTACGGTTTTGTTCTCCGAGCCAGGAAATCTGGGATTAGTGGAAATATCCTGGGATTCCACAATATCATAAATAGGAAGGTTTGAAAATTCAAGCACTGGCTCAGTGTCTCTAACATTGGCCTGCTCCTCTATAGCTCTCAAGACACAGTTCATGGGTTCTTGTTCTCCTTCTAATAGATCCAACATTTACAAAATTGGGAATTACTTAATTTTAAAAAACAACCAATAAATTAGACTCTGGTCAGGAGAAAGAGTAGGGGTGGGAAATACAACTTTCTACTTAACTGTCATTCATGTACTTTCTAGGTTTTGCCTTTGAGACTAATGCTGCTAATGTACTGCCCACTATGTATGTGCATGACTGCCATCTAAAGTACAGAACATCAGACCTGCTCAAGTAGGTACCATAAACCTTAAAGGAAACAGGAAATGTGGTTAAGATCAGAAAAGTGACTGAAAAATGCAACTTTCTTGTTCAATTGACCTGCTCTATGTGCACATGCGGAGTGGTCTCTGTTTACTTTCATGACTTAAAATTACTCTTTATTGTTTTTACTCACTTTTGCTCCAGAGCCCACACAAGGCTATGAGAGAGCAGAAGCTGAATTTTATTCTGACCTATCATCAACAGAATTTTTTAGGTAAATTACAATTACCATCCCTGTTTTGCCCTTACTTACAGTTGTGCAACTCCATTAAGACAATCATTTATACCTGTGCAATGCTGGTTAAGCCAGTCCTTATTATTGATGAAGCTACACAAAGAATTTTGGCTTCATTTTCAAATTCCAGGTTGACTATACAGCTCTAGCAGCTAGAAAAATATACATATATATATATATATATATATATATATATAATGTATAAACTATTTATATCTTGATATGAAATTATAGCTAGGATAAACATGGAGCCCTACAATGACATGTTTACAGTCACATTTGAGACTATAAATTCACTTTATGAGCCTGTGCAGGAGGATAGACATGGATCTGTGGATCTATTTCTAGTGTTTGTGTTTACATACATTACAATATCCTCCTCAATTATGCCTTCACCTTTATTTTTTATATGTTCAGATAGAATAAAAAGATCAATCTAGTTAGAAGGTAAATAATTTTAGGCAGGGTCTATGTCTTCATATTTATTTGTACAAGACCTAGCAAAATGGGCCTACAAATGCATAACAGCACTCTTACTATTATGATATAAATGCATAATAATAAATATAAAAATAAGCTGGGCTTTTTCATTCTAAGTCAAAAACATGTTTCTCTCCTGCCCTAACCCTTGAAGACTCCCAAATCAGAAATTGCAGGGATGTGATATACACAAGCCTGATTCTTCCTAAAGCAGTAGTTCTTAAAAAAATAACGAGCATGTGGAACACTGACCTGAACCTACTGTAGCTCTCTCTGAAGAGGACTAGCTAATAGAAAAAATCTGCCCTTATGCAAATCTACTGAAAATCATAATTTAGTTTGAAGTGGAAAATATTTTCCAAATTCTGTCTACACTGCAGCTTCCACCACTGGAACTGTGCTGCTGGTCCCAATTTTCCCAGTCCAGGCAAGGCCACAGAATTTATAACTTAAACAAAGGAATGGGCACAGCACACACAGTACAGAATAAACTCTGAGTAGCACACATTCATCAGTGGGACATGGAGTATCATCCACAACCCTCTGGCCAACAGGTCCCATATCCTTAGTATATACTTTTTTTTCCTCATAAGGCTTTTATGTCAAGCATTAGCAAAGAGTTTTCAGAATACACATTGGGGATATTCTACACTACTGCAGCATTTAATATGACATGAACAATTCATATTATACACTTCAGTAGGTAAAGTGACATTTTAGCATTCCAGAGTCTAACATGATACAGCATTGTCATTAAAACTGTCATTAAATAACTGTGCTCCACTATTAGTTGAATTTCCTAGTGAGTCTTCCTTCTTAACAAAAAGTTCCCCTTCTCATAATACTTCCTTTTTCAAAATGGGTTATTCCATTACATTTCAACATTTACTCAAATATAATCATAGTATTAATGTAGCTCTCCCAGGCAGGGAAGTCTGTGAAACAGGCTGTCTTGTCATTTGGATCTGTGACTCAGGTATGTCTACACTGCAGTGTAAGCCCAGGGTTAGTGGGACTTGAATCAGCTGAGCAATGTTAGGGAACCCTAGGCCTGAGCATCTACATTGTATTTTAACCTCATGTTAAGATTTTTCTAACCTGTGCTCAAACCTAGGCCTCTGGTGTCCACACTGCAGTGCAGAGACTCAAGTCAAAGTAATCATATACTAGAGTCCCTAGCGCCTCCCATACCGAAATGTGGCCGCTTTAGCCCTAGGACCATGGTACACTGTGGGTAATCCTTAATGCCCACCTTGCATGTTACAGGAAGTTTGAAGCAGCTTGCTTTGCAAAAGGCTTGATCAGTTTGCTCTCCATTAAAAACTCAGTAGGCTCTTTGATAGTGTCCTTGCAGATCAGTGATCAGAAGAAACAGGTTAATGCTGACCTGAGCTGCTGCCATTTGCCAAGGGTTGAGGGGGTCTTCCATTTCAATAGAGTGGATTGCACATTGTTGGGATAGAGAGGACTAAGAAAGTTGTCCCATGGAATTGTGGGATACTTGTAGCGGACTCCCGGGACCCAAGTAGAGTAGGACTGCTTCTACACTGCAAAGCAATAGGGCTGAGACCCTGGGTCCTGGCTTAACTTGAGCTCGGATCTTCCAGTCCTGCAGGGTCCTGAGCCCTTTGGGTCCAAGCCCTGGGTTAATAAGCGCAATTGCAGTCTAGATGTAAGGGGGGTTAGACTGGACCCCAGGCTAAAGCACAGGCTTACATTGCAGTGTAGACTTACCCCTAGAGGCTTCCAGAGAAGATAAAGGAGACTGAAGGCTAGTCTACACTAGAAGAGGTTTGCCAGTATAGCTATACTGTCAAACACTCTTAGTGGAGACACAGTTATGATAAAAGAGCTCTTTTGCCAGTATGGCTTATACCAGTTCCCTGAATGAAATAAGTTATACTGACAAAAGGACATTTTTGCTGGTATAACTGCATCTACAGGAGGGTTTTTGCTGACATAGGTATGTTGATTAGGAGTTTTGATTTTGTTTGACACTCCTGACTGACATAGCTATGCCAGCAAAATTTTAAGTGTACACCAGCCCTAAGACCATACGTGTCAAAATAAAGTAAGAGTGCTCTATAGCATCTAAAGAAACATCTGGTGGGGGTGACTCCTGATGTTATCATCTCCCCATCCAAAAGCAAGGACAATTTTATGTGTGTGCATAACAGAGACAAAGAAAAACTTAAACAAACAGCACATAATTAGCCTGTAGAACCCACTGTCACAATACATTAGGACAAAAACCTCAGGCTCAATTGGGTTTTCAGTGCACAGATCTGTGTTGGGGGAAGTGCAAAACTTTATCCCTAAGGGGATATTCTGGATGTTCCCTGGTATGCAAAGTGGACATACCTATTGATACATCACTATATACATATATATCCCCCTGCATACTAACCCCAAGGATTGGTGGAGCTAAAGCCCTGCCTCCTCCCTGCCCTTTACGGTCATAATGTGGCCCTGGAAGAACCCGGAGGGAGGAGCCCTGCATTGTAATTGTACCAGACCCTTGCATGGACTGTTAGGAGGAAGAGGGATGGGGTAAAAAGGCTTCTTGTGCCCTCCCCAGCACAGCTCACCTATGTAAGGGCTGGGCAAAATCTGGTTTTCAATAATAATAAAAGATTGGACACTTATTAATAAAAATAGCATGTAGCTAAAATAAAAAATTGTATATGCTAAGTGTCCTGATGCTTCAAGGCATGAACTGATTACTTCAGTAGTGTCAGAATGGAATTTCCTAACCCATATTATTGCACAATTGACCATTCACTTTAGGGCAGGTTTTTACCTCTGAAGTATCATTGTGACAGGGCAGCCCAGTTGGTGGCAGCTTCTACATGGCTATGGTGAAGGAAATGCCCCAGTTGCTGTAAACTGTATAGAAATTATATGCAGTTTTCTAAAATAACTTAATCCTTTAGTTTAAATTCTTAAATTCTGAGGCTTTACTCAGTTAAAGTCTACATAAAGGAAATGAGCTTTTTCTGTGTTGCCTCCGAAGAAGTAGAACCATCCATCTATTGGTTTCCAGACTTGCTCTCTATGGAAATTCATGCCATGTTTTTGATTGTGGGCTGTCAAGAAGGAGGGGCTTGCTAGAATTTATCCATTGAGATCCTCATTAGTAACTTGCAAGCAGCAATTTTTGTGGTGGTGGCCTACTGTTTGGAAGAAAGTTTTAACACTATCTGTGATGGGGTATGCAAACCCCACACTGAGCAACAAGGGGTTAAGGAGCTGTTCTGGGCTCAGCCAGCCCAGCCCTGCCACACTTGCAAGAGATTCACAGTCTGGAGGAGGAGTTAAAAGGAATCAGAACAGCTCACGTGGGGGCAGACCAGGGAAGAGAGGAGCCTTGCAACTTGTAGTGTCAGAGAGGGAATGCTGAGGGAAGGCAGGATCTCTCCCTACATTAACAATTGCCCAAAGGTCTATTCCTGAGGGAACGGAGGACCTGCTTCAGATATACTCTGAGAGGGAGGCATTCCCTGCTCTTGCTCATGGACTCATACTCATGGACAAATTCCCCTTGTTTTGTTTATGGACTACCCAGCCAGGGAGACAGTTGGAACTGACATGGCTGAGGGCTAAGCCACAGGAGGAGGAAGCTGCTGCCCAGAGAGAGAGGGAGCTACCACACCATGCACAGCCACAAGGAGGTGCCAAGTGGTGAGATGATCCCCTACATATCTCCTCATGACAGATGGTGAACTTTGGACAATAGTGGGGTGGTAGGAATTGGCTCAGGAAAGGCAGCCTAAGGCACCCCTGGCAGCCCTCACAGGGCTCTGGGCTGGAGCCCAGTGGAGTGAGAGGGCTCAGGCTCCCTACCAAAGCCCCGCCCTGCAGTTTGAAAGGGTTAAGCCCTCACCACTAGGCAATACTCTCCATGAGTGTAGGCCATCACACCATCCTTGCCAGATCCTATGTGGAGTACATTCATGCTACTACAATAAAATATAGGCTGTTGCTGAAGTTAAGATACGGAATGAGATGGACCTACACTACAGCAGTTCCTATGCTCCAAGGTTTCCCTAATTTTTTTTTTGGTGGGCGGGGGGAATTTTACATTAAAAAAGAAAAAGCACCTTAAGTCAAAATTATTCACATATTATATTATGCCTGACAAACATGACTCTATCATAGGATTAAATAAACTTAATGTAGAAAAAAATAAGCATATGCATGAGTTCTATTAGCGCTCTCTGATACAGTTTAATCATGTAGAAAACTGCTGGAGGGAAGAAATCACCAAGAATACAATTTCAATGTGAGAAGCTACAAAAAAGAACTGTAAGTAATATAACTTCACATAAAAGAGCTTAAGAAACACACTATCATCAGGAACTCATCACAACTGCAGTACACAAAGATCCAATTACAGTAAATAAATTCCTTAGTTGCATATTGTCAAGACTGCCACAATACATGACACTGAGGTAAAGTCTGGGTGAACGTTACTACCACAGGCACTGACTTTCCAAAGTGCCGGGGGGTGCTTGACCCCCCAGCTCTGCCCCAGGCCCCATCAACACCCGCCTCTTCCCGCCCCTACTCCACCCGCTTCTTCCTGCCCCTGCTCCACCTCTGCCCCTCCTCTTCCTGCCCAGTTCTGCCCTCTCCCCTGAGCACGCAGCATCCTCGATCCTTCCCCCTCCCTCCCAGCCTCCTGCATGCTATGAAACAGCTGATTGCAGTGGGTGGGTGGCGCTGATGCGCGGGGCCCGCCGGTGGGTAGGGGGCGCTGGGAGGGTGGGGGGGAGCTGACTGGGGGCTGCCGGTGGGTGCTCAGCACCCACCATTTTTTCCCCGGGGTTGCTCCAGCCCTGGATTTGGAGTTGGTGTCTATGCTTACTAGCTTGCTTTGATACAGGTGGCGTGCCTGAGGAGGAAGCCTCTGAGCACATAACATTTAAAAGCAGAAAGCAGGATCATGAACACAGGGGGTTGTTATGGGCCTCTGAAGAGAGAGAGAAGCAGGTTATGAGGACAGAATATAGAATATTGTGGGGCAAGACCAGGAGAAAGATCTGTGAACACAAAAAGGACTCTAATGAAAGAAGTCATCAGGGGATCTTTTGAAGTTTGCTCATCAATAACTGAGACACTTATTTCAGATGATGTTCAGTGATGAAAAATAATATACACTGGTCATTATACAAGTTTAATCTTAGTTGGGAAACTTGTTGAACAGCCTGTTAACTAGCAGAATGTACTAGCAGATATGGCAAATGCTATAGCATCACTGTAGATTGTTTGAAATAAGAAACAATTGATGAGGCAGCTGCCCTCTTTCCTAGAGTGGGACACATGTAAGACAGAGTGTCCTGGGGGACTGCTCTTCAATATTTCCTATTACATTTTATACTTACTTTGGTGTAATTTGTGCATATTCGTGGTACACATCAAGATAATTAGGTAAAAATCAGAGGGTACAGTACTAGTGCTTAAGGCCCTGATCCTGCCAACACTTAAGCACATTCACTGTGCCTATTTCTATTGGAGTCAGTCGGACCACTCAAACAAGTAACATTACACATGTGCTTAACTGTTGGCAGATTCAGGGCCTTATTTATCTCCATTAATGTCTTTGATTGAATCCTAATGAAAGTGCTTCCACATCCATGATCCTGCAGAGCCTGGAGGCTAGCTGGATGTTACATGAATGTATTGAAATGCTTCAGAATTCTAGTTGTAGGCTGTTTGATATGTATGTCTAATTCTGTATTTGCACACTCATTACAAACATGCAAAATCTTTTTCATCTTGTGGAGGAGGGTGGCCAGAAAGGAAGCAGCTCTCATTACAATATGTGTGACTATTACACTGTACTCTTTTTAATCAGATTAATACTACAATGAATATTAATGTAATAGGATTTACTATAATTAGGAGCAAGAGCACAATAAACTAATATAACAAAAAGAAGACAAAAGTGTTACAGGGACTCTCATTAAAAGACTGTCTACTTTGTTAAAGATGCTTTGTATATGATAATTTCCCTCTTTATAACCACACTTTTTCCTAATAATGAAAATACACAGGTCTTGTCTTATAAGACTGGAAGACATTTATTTTTCAAAGGGGCACTATCTGAGAGTTTAGCCACCGTACGTAGGTTTTATATTTGTTTGTTTAAAATCTTACAAAACCTAATGGTAAATGGAATTTGGTTTAAACTTCAGTGAAAATAGTTACACCTCAACAGAGTTAACAGTTCAGCATTGTGCTAGTATATTAGAATCAGAAAGTGAAACTGACAGCAAACAAACTAGAAAGAAAAGTGAAACAGACTATTCTTGTTTCATTGTCCACAATGAGTCGTCTTCTTCTTCTTCTAGTTTTACTCCCATCTATATGGAGCTGGCTCTGTGAGTCCTTCTCCATTCCAGTCTGTCTTGAAGCAGTCCTTTTGTATGATGTCCATCCATCTAGTTTTGGGTCTTCCAACCTTCTCTTACCCACCACTTCTAAGTTTAACACTCTGTTCCCTATATTGTCTTCTGATCTTCTTTTGACATGCCCAAACCATCTAAGTCTTATTTCCATCAGCTTTTCTGTAATTAGTATGTTCCAAACATGGTCCAGTCTTGTAACTCCAAGCATCCATTTTAACATTTTCATTTATACTGTGTTCAAGATCTGCTCCTGTTTCTTCCCAGTGTCCAACATTTGGAACCATGATGAGTGAAATACAAAAGTATAAAAGGTGAAAAGCAAAACTTTTACAACTTTCAGTTTTTAATGATACAGGTGAGGGAATTAGCTTTTTAATGTATGTTTTTAAACCTGATAGTGTCTCTAATAATATTATTACATAAGGTGTGTTTCTGCAGTTCCAACATAGGAAAAATTCCAGGAGTTTTGCCTGTGTATAGACTACAGGACTGATTCCCAAGTGATTACACTGTGATTACCCACCTCTCTGTTCTAACATACTCATACCTAGTCACAATAAAATATAAAGGGCTTGAGTTACGCCCATATTTGGGGGTGGAAAGTCTTCCTAGAGCGAGCTGCAGTGGTCCTAGTACAAGAAGTGATGGTGGTGACTAAGGCCCAAGTCCTTCAGAGAGCTCTGTAGGGGCATATTTGGGACTCCACCTGGCATAAGGATCCATAAGAACAGGGTAAGCTGCAGGATCAAGTCCTAACTTGTTGTTCTTTCCTCAGAGTCAGTGCTGAACCAATGCCCTAGCATAGTGATGGGAAGTTTTATGCTCTTGGAGGTGTAGGGCTAGATTCCACTATCAGTGCACTCATTGGAGTTACTCCAGATTTAAACCACTGTAACTGAAAGCAGAATCTGGGTCTTTTCTTTTGGCTGAGGCAAAAAAAAAAAAAAATTAAAAATGAAACCCTGACCACACTTTGTAAGTGGAGGGCCATTGATTCTCCTCCAACCTAGAGAAATGCCAACTTGGGGAATAATTACATTCTGGCTTCCTAAATGTCACCTGGATAAAGTATTTTTACTTCTGCTCCTAAAAAAGAATATTATTGTTTTGTAGTATTACAGATGAGAATGGCTGCCACATTCCACTCCAGGAGTAGCTGCATTTCTATGATGGGAGAAGAGATCGCTACATATACTTTAAATCACTTCAGTATCCTTCTGTTGAAAGACACTGTAATCCTTCTGAACAAAAATAAGTGTAAGTTTTTAACTATTGTTTTTATTATGTTGGTATGACAACATATAGGTTTCAGGACAAAAATATCTCCTCTTCTGCGGTAGGCAGTATTTACAAACCCCACAATTTATGTAATGCAGACTGCATTTATGTTTGCTGTGATACAGATAGCTAGAATAAAGAGAGATTTTTCATTATGCAGTGGTATAGTTACACATCTAGGCTGTTGAAAGGTGCTAAGGGTGACATCACATTCTAATATATGTGTAAAGCAAGCAGATGGGTATGGTGGCATTGTTTATCACAGTCCAGACAGGATGGATTCCTTGTAGACCAATACAGCTGCTAACATTTTAGGAAGGCACAAACTCAGAAAGTTTGGCATGGTAATGTCACATCTGGACTTTTGTACGTGTTCTTGGATTGCAGGGAGTGCTCACTGCTCAACCCCTGGCTCTGCCACAGGTCCTGCTCCCACTCCACCTCTTCCCACCCCCTCCATTGAGCCTGCTGTGCCCTCGCTCCTCCCCACCCCCAGATCCTCTTGCATGCCATGAAACAGCTGATCGGGAGGTGCGAGGAGGGAGGGGGAGCCGCTGATCAGCAGGGCTGCCGGTGGGTGGGAGGCACTGGGAGCCAGGGGTGTGTGCTGATGGAGGGCTGCTGACGTATTACTGTGGCTCTTTGGAAATGTACATTGGTAAATTCTGGCTCCTTCTCAGGCTCAGGTTGGCCACCCCTGATCTAGCACATGAACATGGGCCATTGTCAAAAAGCTAGATTTTGTTACTTTAAATTGTTCAAATCAGTCTGAAGACATTACTAAGTTATGGTCTAAACCTTTACTCATGGAAATAGCATGAGTCAGAATTATTCACATTATTAAGCGTTTGCAAGTCCAGGTCTTTCAGAAGAAAAGAAAGAGCAGAGGCAGCAAAAATGCTTTCCAGGTTCTGCCTAAGTAGCATTAAAATAAGATAAAAAAATCCTATCTCACATATGCAAAACCATTAAACAGCAAAGCTGAGATCCTAACAAAATTAAAGCCAACGTTTTCAAAAGTGGGCAGTGATTGTGGGTTCCTCAATTTTTGGGTGCTTGATTTGAGACCATTTAGGGCAGAGGTGGGCAAACTACGGCCCGCGGGCCACATCTGGCCCACGGGCCCCACCTGCCCAGCCCCTAAGCTCCTGGCCTGGGAGGCTAGCCCCCAGCCCCTCCCCCACTGTTCCCTCTTCCCCGCAGCCTCAGCTCACTGCGCCACTGGTGCAATGCTCTGGGTGGCGGGGCTGCGAGCTCCTGGGGCAGCACAGCTGCAGAGCCTGGCCTGACCCAGTGCTCTGTGCTGCACGGTGGTGTGGCTGGCTCCAGCCGGGCGGCATGGCTATAGCACCGTCAGCCACTGGTGCTCCAGGCAGCGCGGTAAGGGGGCATGGAGCAGGGGGGATTGGATAGAGGGCAGGATAGTTCGGGGTGGTGGTCAGGGGGCGGGGGTGTGGATAAGGGTCGGGGCAGTCAGAGGGTGGGGAACAGGGGGGTTGAATGGGGGCAGGGATCCCGTGGGGACAGTCAGGAAGGAGAGGGGGGGTTGGATGGGGTGGCAGGGGGCAGTCAGGGGCAGGGGTTCTGGGGGCTGTCAGGGGACAGGGAGAAGGGGTGGTTGGATAGGGCAGGGATCTGGGGGGGCTGTCAGGGGGCGAGAAGTGAGGGGGGGTCGGATAGGGGGCAGGGCCAGGCCACGCCTGGCTATTTGGGGAGGCCTCCCCTAACCGGCCCTCCATACTATTTCCAAAACCCAATATGGCCCTAAGGCCAAAAAGTTTGCCCGCCTCTGATTTAGGGTATCTCAAGCTAGGTAGTGAATATCACCAGCAGCTTTTGAACATTTTCACCCATGTGAATAGAAAGCTTTTTTTTAAAGTTTAAAAAAAATCTCCAAATTAAACAAATCCACAAGGTTTGTTCTACTTTCTTTAAGGCCATGGAGACGACATTCTTGAGACATTGTATTTCTCTTTGGTTTCCTTAAAGAATACCTGATAGAAAACAAAGAACAGTAGGTGTATTTTATGGAGCATTGACTGGATATTTTTGATTTTGCTGAGCATACAGGGGATATTCAAAATCTGTTTTTCTGCAAGCAGTTGTCAAGAGGCCTTTCATCCTCTTCTAATACGTTTCATCCTCGTGTAACATGTTTAAAAATCCTGGCCAAAGCAAACAACCAGTTGAGGATTTTTGTAGCAAACAAGCAATTCTCTGTCCTCTACTTCACACATAACACAATCAATTCTGTTTTTTCTCATCACATAATGCTGTTTTTGCTGCTTTTGGCATAGACACTCTGGCTCTGAATTTTCTGCAAATGGACCAAATTAAAAAAAAATGCCCTTGGCATAAAAATAAAACTGTCTCCATGGCACAGTACCAATATGAAAAAAAGCCCTAAACTAATAAATAAACTATATGAGGAAAACCAGAGAAAAGTCACTGGTGAGCTGAGCAGTCAGCTATTCCTGTCTCCACCCACCAGCACAACCTTTGGCCTGGTCTATACTACGAGTTTAGGTCGAATTTAGCAGCGTTAAATCGAATTAACACTGCACCCGTCCACACAACGAAGCCATTTACTTCGACAAAAAGGGCTCTTAAAATCGATTTCTGTACTCCTCCCCGACGAGGGGAGTTGCGCCGCGCCAAAATCGACATTGCCATTTCGAATTAGGGTTAGTGTGGCCGCAATTCAACGGTATTGGCCTCTGGGAGCTATCCCATAGTGCACCATTGTGACCACTCTGGACAGCAATCTGAACTCGGATGCACTGGCAAGGTAGACAGGAAAAGCCCCGCGAACTTTTGAATTAAATTTCCTGTTTTCCCAGCATGGAGAGCACAGGTGACCACGCAGAGCTCATCAGCACAGGTAACCATGCAGTCCGAGAATCGAAAAAGAGCACCAGCATGGACCGTACGGGAGGTACTGGATCGGATCTGATCGCTATATGGGGAGAGGATTCAGGGCTAGCAGAACTACATTCCAAAAGATGAAATGCCAAAACATTTGAAAAAATCTCCAAGGGCATGATGGAGAGAGGCCACAATAGGGACTCACTACAGTTCCGCGTGAAAGTTAAGGAGCTCAGACAAGCCTACCAGAAAACCAAAGAAGCAAACGGAAGGTCCGGGTCAGAGTCGCAGACATGCCGCTTCTATGATGAGCTGCATGCAATTCTAGGGGGGGCCACCACCACTACCCCACCTCTGACCGTGGATTCCGAGGAGGGGGTAATCTCAGCCATACCTGAGGATTCTGTGGACGGGGAAGATGAGGAGGAGGAGGAGGAGGAGGAGGAGGAGGAGGAGGACGAGCTTGCGGAGAGCACACAGCACTCCATTCTCCCCAAGAGCCAGGATCTTTTTCCCCATTGGATCCCTCCCCAAATCCCTGCCATGGCCCCGCCTCTTCCCCAAGCACACCGCATTCCTCCTCCTTCCCCTCCCTCCCAGGCTTGCACTGATCAGCTGTATTGTGGCGCAAGCCTAGAGGGAGGCGGGAGAAGCAGGATGCAGCTTTTTTTTTTTCCACTCTGCCGGCAGCCCCGGACATTGCAGGGCCCTCTTAGGCACGGGTAGGGTGACCAGATGTCCCGATTTTATAGGTACAGTCCCGATATTTGAGGCTTTTTCTTATATAGAAGCCTATTACCCCCCCACCCCGTCTCGATTTTTCACACTTGCTGTCTGGTCACCCTAGGCACGGGGCCCCATTTTGGGGAATCGACCGAATTAGCTTAAAGCCGGCCCTGATGGCAGCAAAGCCATCCACTATGACCTGCACATTTCCCAGAGTCACTACCTTTGGTAGCAGCAGCTCAGCGATTGCTTTGGCTACTTGCATCACAGCAGCCCCCACAGTAGATTTGCCCACTCCAAATTGATTCCCAACTGACCGGTAGCTGTCTGGCGTTGCAAGCTTCCACAGGGCTATCGCCACTCGCTTCTCAACTGTGAGGGCTGCTCTCATCTTGGTATTCTGGCGCTTCAGGGCAGGGGAAAGCAAGTCACAAAGTTCCATGAAAGTGCCCTTACGCATGCGAAAGTTTCGCAGCCACTGGGAATCGTTCCACACCTGCAACACTATGCGGTTCCACCAGTCTGTGCTTGTTTCCTGGGCCCAGAATCGGCGTTCCATGGCTATAACCTCTCCATTAACAGCATGATCTCCAAAGCGCCGGGGCCCATGGTTTGAGAGAATTCTGTGCCCATGTCCTCATCACTCTCACCGCCGTGCTGCCGTAGCTGCCTCCTCCCCCCCTGGTTTTGCAGGTTCTGGTTCAGCATAAACTGCACGATAATCTGCGAGGTGTTTACAATGTTCATGACTGCTGTCTTGAGCTGAGTGGGCTCCATGCTTGCCGTGGTATGGCGTCTGCACTGTTCACCCAGGAAAAAAAGCGCGAAATGGTTGTCTGCCGTTGCTTTCCTGGAGGGAGGGGGAAGATGTACCCAGAACCACCCTTGACAATGTTTTTGGCTCCATCAGGCATTGGGATCTCAACCCAGAATTCCAATGGGCGGAGGAGACTGCGGGAACTATGGCATAGCTAGGGGATGGCTACCCACAGTGCAACGCTCCGGAAGTCGACGCTAGCCTCGGTACATGGATGCACACCGTCAAATTAATGTGCTTAGTGTGGCCACATACACTTGACTTTATATAATCGGTTGCCAAAAATCAAATTCTGTAAATTCGGAGTAATCCTGTAGTGTAGACATACTCTTTAACACTCCCATCAGATGATAAAAGAAATAATTCACTATTATGTTATTTTTCTGGCAAGGTGTATTAGGCTTAAACACCAAATGTTGTGAATTTTGTTTTTCTCTTGTTGTTGTTGTTACTCAGCTTTCTCTTGCTCAGATTTCTATCCTACCTAGGTATTATATATAACAGTAATATATACAATGTTTTCATTACTAGATTTTATTTTTCCAAACTTTAAAATTGGTCAACAAACAAGTATTCATTGATCTTAAAATATTTGCACCTTCTAATGACACTTTCCAACCATGAACTAACAAAGATGTGAGATAAGACAATACATTTATTCAGTCTTTCTGCCTTTGTATTCTTTGGTTCCCCTTCCATTATTATTTAATATTTGTTACTAGAACAGACAAACAAAAAGTGAACTGTATATTATTGTCAAGACAGTTGGGGCCAGATTCTGAGCTGGCTCCACAGAAGTCACCAATTTGCACCAGTTGAGGACTTGACCTTTGGTATTTAACCCAATTTCACCTTTTCTGCATCAGAACATTTTGGTGTTGGAAGCACTGTTTCTACTCTGCAGCAAGTGTGTAACATACTACATGTCTACATATAAAAATGTTCACAACAGTACACAAACATTCACACCAGCATGGTTATTACAGTTGATCTGCATGGTTAAATGTCATTTTGCACTGTTCTAATGCTAGTCTGCACAGCATAACAGCTGCAATAGTACTATTATTCTTCCCAGTTCCACTATGCCTTTTCTCATTCTTCAGTGACAGCACTGACAGCTCAAAGCACAGTCTTTGTCACCTCTTATGCCACTTACCTACCAGATGTATTCAGGTCCAGGAGCATCAAAGGTGTACTTGGCCCTTCCTGTGTCCTCCATGCTCTGAGCAGGCCTGAGAGCAACCAAGGTGATACTTGGCTGGTCTTGACCCTACCCAATCCCTCCTCTGGCACGGCAACTCCCAGGCCAGCAAGGAACAATGCAATGCAATAAAATAATAAATAATCTTTAACATTTTTGTAATATTTAAAACTTTCTCCCCTTCTCTTCCATTGGTTCCATGAAGGTTCACCTGCAAACACAAAGGATGAACTTCAGAGAGCAGTTAGCAGACACACACAGGGACATGCCTGTGCACCCCCCACACATCAAATGTATTTACTTTAGTGAGGTTTGCCACAGTAGTCCAACCTCCACCTCACCACCATCTGCCACACTCTTGAGATCTGAAAAATAGAACACACACACACACATAAAAGGATAATTAGTTAATGAATAACCAGCGAGACCACCCCAGCTACTCTCCCTTTATCCCCTAGCAAATTCTCTTACCTCCTCCTGATGCTCCAGCATGCACTTATCACCCATCAGGGCTCAATGCATTACTTGGAAGGAAGCTCACATGGTTGCATGAAGGAACCCATGGTTATGTCTTTCCTCCAGAACTTGGCCTGGAACACTCCCATCTCTGGTTCCTAGTGGGAAACGCAAGACAGAAAGAGTTGACTGTCTAATTAATGAAAAATAACAGAAAAAAATTAAACATCTAAAAATTAGTGAATACCTGAATTAAAATAATGAAATCAAGTTCCTTATCTCCACAAGTGTCCAAAGGGGATGAACTTTCTTGTAAAGGCCAGGTCTCCAGGCCCAAAGTTGGTTTAGAAGTGGCAGGACCGGCTCCAGAGTTTTTGCCGCCCCAAGTGGTGGGGGAAAAAAAAAGAAGCTGCAATCGCAATTGTGATCAGCGGCACTCCGGCGGCAGCTCCACAGCGCCGCTTTCTTCTTCGGCGGTAATTCGGTGGCAGGTGCTTCCCTCCGAGAGGGACCTGCTTCCGAATTGCTGCAGAACAGCCCGCCGTGCTGCCCCTTCCCCTTGGCCGCCCCAAGCACCTGCTTGCTGGGCTGGTGCCTTGAGCCGGCCCTGAGAAGTGGTTTAGAAGTGGCTGGTGGGTTTCTGATATAGTATTTGCATTGATAGTATGAAGTTGTAGCAGGGAATAGCTCCTGACCCTCACAGATCATGCAGGGATCACTGTGCAGGCAGAACCACTTGCCACATCCATTGGAATAAACCAAAACCATGAACAGGTGTAAATAGACACTATAAACTATAAATATTACAGATCTGCTCCAGGAAGCTGTGCTTGGCGTTGTGATGGGTACACTAATCCACAGGCCCTTCAACAATTTTCAGGGAGTGGTATGTGTGGATTATATGGGCCTAAAGAAAAATGTTAGTGTGGATGTAGATAATGCTCCTGTGTAAATAAGGCTCCAGTGATCTGTCCAAAGAGGTATTTCTAAAAAGGTTTTATAAATATCATGTTAAGTTGCATATCAACATCAAGCGATACATTCCATCTATCCTGCATATTTATGCAATGTGATCACTATAATATCTAGGCATTGAAGAGAATAATGTCCCAAATAAAAATGGTCTCAGTTTTCATCACCTTCATAGGAACTAGTCTCTTGTACTTGCATTTATTCCCCTCCCTTATGGTCTCCTCCTTTGTCCTATTGATATTAATGAGTTATTTGTGTACATTAAGGGAAGTTATTTATTATAATTATTACTACTACAGAAGCACCTAGGAGCTCCTGTCAGTAGTAGGCACTGTACAAAGATTTAACAAAATGACAGTCCCTGCATGAAAGAATAATCTAAGCATACCCTATATATCTTCTAAAGTGTTGAACATCTTCAACTCCCATTGACTTCAGAGGGAGTTCAGGGTGCTGAGGTTCTCCCAGAATTGGGCCTTCAATTGAGTCATCCAGATTTTCTGCTCACTGATAGGCAGGAAGCCCTCAGAGGTAATCATACAGCACAACAGCAGAATTTGTGGAGTATAAAGTCAGGGTAGTGGTGAAATGAAAATGTTGTGATGCTTGTTCTGGCTCCCAAGAACTTTATCCTTTATAAAGGATTAAGCCCCATGTAGAGGTAGAAGTTACTAAAAAGCGCCGTTGGTTGTGTTCATAGCCATTTCTCCACATCTCTTCCTCCTGCTCTTCACAGATACCTGACATCTCATTACAAATGTGTTGCACTTGAAGCACAGACTCACTTGAGTGAGTTACATTATATTCCAAATGCATCTAGCCCAGTGGTTCTCAAAGCCAGTCCGCCGCTTGTTCAGGGAAAGCCCCTGGCGGGCTGGGCTGGTTTGTTTACCTGCCGCGTCCACGGGTTCGGCCGATCACAGCTCCCACTGGCTGTGGTTCGCCGCTCCAGTCCAATGGAGGCTGTGGGAAGGGCGGCCAGCAACTGAAACCAACTGAATATTCAATTAAAAGAAATATAAACACAAAGTTTGAAAGCAATGGTGTTACACCAGTATAAAACGGGAGAAACATAGTGGTGATTCATGCGAACCACCTTGCTGGTGTAACTCCAATGGGGCCACCTCAGGGATTAATCTGGCCCTTCCTTTTTAGACTAGTATTTAAAAGACACTATGTAGTTAAAAGCCTTATACATAACATAATTTAACCATTAAAATAAAAGCAAGACAATATTAAGATATATCTTCCATGGACTCTTTCCCTTAGACCTATTGCAATCCATTTAGTTTTCCATAACACTGGACCATGTTACATACCCTGCCTTGCGTTTTACAAATACATTGTAATACTGTGGTACAAACACTATATAATACATGCATATCTGTTTGCATATCTAACCTGCATTGATAACAAATATATTTCTGATAGTATGTAACATCACTTTAAAATTCCTTTTCCATTCCCTTTTTCTTGTAATCTACAGTAATATATTTATCACCTTTTGGCTTGAGCTCCATCTCTCTGAATCTCATTAGCACCTTTTATTATAGTAATCAACTATTTGCCTTTTGATCCCAATTGGACTTCTCTGGGGAAAAATAACTTTATTTTCTGCTTTGTATTCCTATTGTTTTGTTTTTGTTAGGAGATATTGAAGCAAAGACTCTTGTTAGCAGCACATTTTTTTGGCTACTATCAAACAGAAGGAAGACAATAGGAAAAGAGCCCACGTGAAAGCATTGAAGATTTTCACACAAGCAATCACATTGGGTCAATACTGAGAGATCGTGTTTTTGAGAGCTTTTGATGCCTCTTCCCTTCAGCATCATTAAGTTTAATTCATACATTTTCAGCCACAAGGAAGTGCTCTAAAAAGGCAATGTAAACTGGCCTTCTATTACATACACAGACTGACAATGCCATATCCCATTAGCTAAGAAACCAAGTCCCAAACTTACTCTCAAATTGTCTCTCACAATACTACACCACTAAGCTCTGGAATGGCCTACAACACCATAAAGATTACTCTCTTTCCCTTATTCCATATTCTGACTGTGTTTTTCTAGGTCCTGTAGTATAAACTGTTCCCTTCTTGCACTCCTCTTTCCCCAGAGAAAGAAGGATAAGTACCACCAACCCTCTACACATGTCAATAGATCTTAATAGCATGAACAGCAAATAGTGTTGAACTCAATGGGAACCACTTGAGTGAATAAGAACTGCTCGTGTGAATAAGGTTTGAGTTGTAGGGTTTTTTTTTCCTCATTTGTATTCCATGAGAGATTTAATTGCTCTCTTGGCTTTAATTAATTAATATAAAAACATTACTAAAGTTAAAAGGAAATTTCACATACAGCATGTGAAAACAACATTAAAGGGTCTGGCTTATCCAGAAAACCAGGAAACTGGTAAACTCTATATTTAAGGTATCCTATTGTGCCTAGCTACTGTATACTGTTTACAGTTCTTAGTGATTGACTCTGATAAGTATGGTCCATTTTGCTTAGGTAGAGTAGAGGGAGCAAATGGCCAAAAATCACATAAGGGTACGCTTCAAAAGGCTGCAAGGTGGAGAAAGGCATCTATATATTATAATTCCCCAGCATTATGTATCCACTACCTCTGTATGATCCAGATAGAAAAATTCTTATGCTGGAAAGAGGGGGCTTGGAAGATTTTGGGAACAGCCACTCTTTAATAGTTGTGTCCTTTGGAAAGAAGCCTGCCGACTTCTAAAACAGCAGCATAGCTGTAACTCACACTATGCACACAGTGGTTCTGCAGATGGCTAGTAGGAGCATTGCTTCTAATTTTGGGGTTTGGCAGAAGACAAGAAGCAAAGGATCTACCATGTTTATCCAGAGATCATTAGGGTTCCTTATGTCTCCAGACTATGTATGGAATTAAAGTCATGAGCCCCTACTTCTTCCATACTCTGACAGTTCAATCTTACCAAAGAGAGCATGCAGCAGTTATTTGCAGCAACAAAAGCTATAGAGATTTTTATGTAAGTGTTCTCCTTACATGGGTTTTATGCAGAAGTGAAACATATGGTCCTGGATGAGCATTAATACGTAGGTACAGCTGGTCTTTGAAGATTTTAAGTGATCCAGATAAAAAGAATGAGCAAACTCCGCCCAGGGGAGTCTGTGGCTGTTTAGAGATTGTTCCCTACTGTAAGTGTTGCTTTTATAGGGAGGTGTCTCAGAAGACCTTAGAATAGAGTCAGGATTTCATGGGGGGAGGAAAGCAGACATACAAGAAAATGAGACAAAAATAAAACACTAAACCTGGCCAGCAACAGAGAACTTAATCTTTGCCTGGCAGCAATGGAAAGTAAGCAAACTGATTTATTCATCTATTGTTTTTAGTTAATGCAACAGCCTAACATTTCTCTATGACAGCAATCTCTCTGTGCCAGGTTTTTATTATACTGTAGCACTGGCACACCTAAAGCTCCAACCACACATAAAGTTCAGATTGATTTTTGAAAAGGGTATTATTTGCCAGCTATAACAGGTAGTCTCATAATCTATGGCCTTGATGGAGCAGTGTCAGTTTATACCAGATGAGGACCTGGCCCATAGTTTGGTTATGGGGATGAGTGAATTTAAAAGCAAGTCTCTTTCAAATGAGAAAGAAATCTCAAGAACTACCTTTGTATGAGAACTGGGACCCAGGTAATAAAAGTGCTCAGTCCATATTTACATTTTATACAGCTCCAGGCACACTAACATGCTTCACTATTGCCCACTCCAAAGTCCCAGGGAAGAACGCCTATATTATTAGATGTATAGAATTTCCAACGTGAGACGCTCATCAAGGAAATGAGATTGTCCAAAGGTGGAGAATAACCATTCTTTAGAGAGTATAACATTCAGGACAAGGAAGAACACAATGGAAATGGAGGGCCTAAAGAACCTGGACAAGCAGAAACAGTATAAGGAGATTGTATATGTTGAACCTATGCTTCAGTTGTTTCATGACCACAAGAGATAAATGAATGGAGCAGGAGAAAGTAAAAAAAATAGAGATGACAGATAAGATGGAACAGAAGTGCGGAAGCAGGAAATGAATCAGACTGCGGCCCTGTGAAGAGGAGATGTTTTAAGTGCCATTGAGATCAGTAGCAAATCCAAAGCTTACAGTTATTACAAATGAGAAAGCTGAACCGCAGAATCAGAAGCCAGAGGCAAACAACTATGATTAATGAAGCAAGGAAGTCTTATTTAGCAGGACTATTCAAGATAAAGATGCCATTAAAGGAATAACGCGGGAACCCAGCTACAATCCCAGCAACAATGAAAATAAAATCACAAATTCATACTATAAGAACACAAACACAACCATAATTTCCTCTCAGAATGATTGGGGGAGGGGAAGCAAGGAAGGGAAAGGAATTCTTTATTTAGAATACAACCAGGGTAAAAATCTTGCTCTAGGACTGCCCCTAGATAATATGTCTCTGATTGGAAAGATTAGAGCTACCATGACATAAGAAATCCTGGGCTAATTTGGAAGCACAACAGCTGAAGAAAGGCTGCTCAACAGAAGTTGGGATTAGGGCAAGAGGTTAAATTACTTCAGATTCTCTGTATCTATGCTGATCTTAGTGCCAGATGCCAAAGTCTGGACAATATAACCATCTTCCCAACGCACCAAAATCTTCTCTAGGCAGAGGGCTTGAGAGGGTAAGAACATAGATCCTATAGCTATACATGTGTCATAAATGTGTGAACAGAATACGTTTCCTTGATACTTTTTGAATAAAGTAATCAGAGGAAACAAGTAATATAGAATATGGGAAATATAAAGGGATAGTGCACGTCATTTTTGAGGTGGGGGAAACTACATTAGGCAAAAGTCAAAATTTCAAATTGTGGTAATTTTTTTAAAGGTAACTCAAAATATGCTTGACAAATTTTCTTCAAAGTTTGCAGAAACAGTTTCCTTAGTCTGAAGAATAAATCTGGCAAATTTCTGGTCAAACCAATTTTCCAAATCAAAAGAACAGAAGGGCTCAGGTAGATCTATATAAGGGAGCTGGTTGCAATCTTACCTCCGTAATACCTGCGTGTAAGTTGTCAAACATATCTGATATATGATTGATGTGTATAAACATGCTATGTTTCATTTTGTTCTTCAATTTAGCTGAAAGGCACTTTCTACTGCATTCGTTTATTTTCTTGTAAATGTAATATAATTTTTAAATAAAGTTTTAAAAATCAGCTTCTTTAATATCATGTGGGAAAGGTTAGCTGACCATAGATATCACACAGAGAAATACTAACTACATAACACATTAATAACAGCTGGATGACTTGGAACTAGGAGGCTTGACATGACAGTGCAGGGCAAATTTCAGTCAGCTTACAAAATGAGACGACTATTCCTAGAGGAATGAAACTATGCCTCCAGACTGGATTTGCAGAACCCTGGGCTCCCATGTGAAGCTGTCTGGTAACTTAGTCATGACAAAGATGCCACGAGATCAGAGAGCCCAGCAGAGAAATTGTTCTGCTAGGAAGGATTTCGGCTTGAGAAATCTTGATAGCTTGAGGAGGTCTGATGAATCACAAAACTGTGCTTGCAGATACAAAGTTTAAAAGAAGCTCTATGAAATAGTCTTTCTTTGTGAAAACTTTTATTTCTTTAAGCAATGCACCTGTATTCTGTCATCGTTCACTTTTAGATTAATTTCATTTTACAAAGCTTCCTGGTTTAGATTTTTGTGCAGATGCTTCATTTTGTAGGTAGAAAGGCTTTCTAATTTTAGTGTCATATTTTAAAATACTCTCTCTCTCTCTTTTACACACACACATACACACACACACACACACACACACACACACACACACACACACACACACATTGCTCAGTACATGCCTAGGGTCATACTTTTGAGAGGCAGACTCTCCAGTTTCAACAGGGCTGTAGGATTTATGGCAGAGCGTACATCCAGAAGACCGTGAAAGTGTCCCTTCATAAGACTTAGGTTGTAGTCCCTAGGGAACTGTACTGGACAAAGAATTATATGCAGATCAGTGAGGAGGCATGAAGGGGAAAATTGGCAATTGAGATAAATGATTTTAGGAATGTGTATATACATTTTTTTAAGGCTTATGAAACAAACAAGTTAAGTGTAGTGTAATTTGTTCCACTCTAGACTCTATTCAGCACTGCTTTTCCTAGGTTATCTCTTACTCAGAAAAAAATCAAGATTGGGCCAAGTTCTCTGCTCACTGACTCTAGACCCAACTCCACCCAAGTCAAAGGGCAACAAAGAGCGACTTTTGCATGGATAAGAAGTGCTTGAATAGTGTCCAGGTTGTAATTAGTTTCCCAAGAGAATGAGGATGAAACCATCAGAGCTAAACGGATTTGAAATCTGAAATCCTCACATCTTTGACAGAGGATCAGAAAGTCAGTAAAATAAAATAACAAATCTTCTTTTATACCAGGTTGTTAGATTTTGCTCTTGAAAAAAACTTGTTAGAAAATGTAATTTATTATGCATCAGACTAACTCATATTGAACATCCTGTATGAGAGCCCATTCCTGCAAACACTAACTCATGTTGAGATCTGTCCTTATTTATGCAATTAGATCCATTTGGCCTGATTGTCCCTTACCCTAAAGCCTATTGATACTGCTCGGGTGATGTTAGGGACCATTAAAGGCAGCAGATCTATCAGGGGCCTTTAAGATAATTTTTGCAGCATAAAAGCGTTCCCTGGCTGACACAGAGATGCTGCAGTGAGTCAGAAATGAGTAAAGGGGTATAGCAATGGCCAGCAGGTGTATAAGTTAGAGGAACTCTGAGGCTACTCAAACTTATGCCAGAGCTGGGCTAGCCCCTGGGCACTCCAAGAATATGGGGAGCACAAAGGTGTTTAAAGCCACCTTCCTTCTTGCACATCCCTCCGTAGATGCACCAAGTCAGGATAACTGAGAACTGGAGTCACTGACTTTAGTGGGACTTTCACATGAATAAGGATTGGCAGGATGAGGACCTAACTGTTTTAGGGCCAGATCCTGTTTCCGTTAAATTCAATGGATGAACTCAATTAACTTCACTAAGAATAGGATGAGGCTCTTAATGAGATGATGGTTAAAAGAGAGAAACCTGTTAAAAGAATAATTTTCCTTTTTCCGCAGAAACTGAGGGTTTAACAGTTCTTAGCTTTATTGGTCAGTATTTCTTTTTTTGTCATCTGCCAGGCCACTTAGACAGTGGTTCTCAACCAGGGGTACGCAGAGGTCTCCCAGGTGGTACATCAACTCATCTAGATATTTGCCTAGTTTTACAATAGGCTACATAAAAAGCACTAGTGAAATCAGTACGAACTAAAATTTCATACAGACAAAATGAGAAAGTAAGCAATTTGTCAGTAATAGTGTGCTGTGACACTTTTGTATTTTTATGTCTGATTTTGTAAGCAAGTAGTTTTTAAGTGAGGTGAAACTTGGGGTATGCAAGACAAATCAGACTCCTGAATGAGGTACAGTAGTCAAGAAAGGTTGAGAACCACTGACTTAAAAGATGCAGTGACTTTAAAATCTTCCTTACTTTCTCATTTGTTGTCTACTCCTCAATTTTATTCCAACCTTTTAGTTCAATTAGTTTATAGTTATCCAAACAGAAAAAATGACTAGTTGGTGTATGACATGTTACCTCTGCATTGTATGAACATATTGTAATTTCCACAGCATTGAGTCAGCATTCTGATGATTTAGCATTTATATTCCCGACAGCTGTTTATTCCTTTCAATGTACTTTCAGAGATAAATGTCCAGAAGGGATTTACTGCCCCAGATCTATCAGAAAACATATTTAAGATATTCTGTGGCATTTAAATCATAATACAATCTATTATTCAGTAATCTTAGGACAAATAGCATTTAATTTAGAACATTAAATAACTTATCTTAGACCTTGTTAAATATTTTAAAATATAAACTGATTAAGAAACCAAAATAAAGTTAACATTTCCCCCCAGAATCTTGATTTGGTGGTTTGAGGATATATCTTTAAGATTATTAAACAATATACTAAAACTGCTGGTACTGTATTCTATCTTCTCATTACTTCTTATCTCTGGAACTCAGACAGAAAGACAGCAAAAATTAGAAGAGGAGAACTAGTAACTGGAGCATATATGGGGCCCAAATGATTCCTGAAGTAACTGTAGCAATGGAGCTGCACTGCTAAATTTGGCCTGCAGACTTACCACTAGGTTAGTATCTGAAACAGGATGAGGGATTTCTCTCGCTCTTTCTCATTTTTGCAAGAAATGGCTGGGCTGGCTTTGGTGGAGAGGATTCATGGATGAGAATCCCAGGTAGAGATAGGAACCTCCCTCCAGACTGTCAGTTAAGCCCCTAAATCCTTTTGTGAATAAATGATGTAGAAGCCCTGCCCCTTTCCTCTGCATTACACTCCTGGCTATCTTAGGAGACTCTGCTCAGCTTGCTGCCTTCTGAGAATCCCTTTCTTAAGTGCCTAACTCTCCCCATACAATGCCTGGGGACCCCGGGATCCCTAACTCAGGGCTGTGAATTCTGCTATGTAGCAGAGCACCTAGGAATTAAGTGTTGCAATACTGAGACCCCTTTGTGAATTTAGCCCTATGCGCTTTAATAAAGTCTTCTAGCACTCAACCAAGGAATAGCATTGTCAGGTGGGTGCTGATTCCACAAACCCTTACTAATGTCAGTAAACTATTCATGTAAGCAAGGTCTTCTGATGTGGGTAAGGGTGTGAAGGATGGAGCCTTAGCCCTGAAGATTCCTCTCCAATTCCATTAATAAAAGAGAAATGCATTACAAGAGCGTTCTTCTGATAGCTTATTGCATTTGCTTTATGAGTAGTCCCAATCAGGGTTTCCCTGAAAAGCCCTATGGGAAGGTGGCCTTGCCAAACTTTCTTTTTTCTCTAAACCCTTGTCATACAATACCATGCTAACGTCATCAACACTCTTGACTCAAACTGGAATGAATCATGAATTGTTAAGAAATTGTCACTGGGAAGAGAAAAAGAACTTTTCCATAGTGAATATTTTTTCTTGCTGGGGCTAACACCATAACTATGATGGGGGCTTTACTGGTAGAAAATAAGATACAATACTTATTATTTTTTTTATTTGTATTACTGTAGTGCCTACAAGCCCTAGTCATGTACCAGGACTCCACTGTGCTAGGCGCTGTACAAACACAGTACAAAAGGACTGTCCTTCTGAGAGTACCATAGGGCAGGTCTACATTAGAAGCGCTACATCGGCACGCCACTGTAGAACATCTGGTGAAGACTCTCTATGAAGAGTACTCTTCTGTCGGCATAATTACTCCACCTCTCCCGCCAACTCAGCACCAGTGTGGACGGTGCTTAGGTTACTGTAACTCGCGTTGCTCGGGGGGGGGGGTGTTTTTTCATACCTTTGAGCAACGCAAGTTAGATCGACTTCAGTGGTAGTGTAGACCTGTCTTTAGAATCTGCTGTGAAGCCGTTTAGGAGAAACTACAATTCTAAATCATAACCCTTAGATGTGAAGTTAAAATCTTGATCCATATTCACCATCTGATCACAGGCTCTGGGGTAAGATTATATTGCAATAAAACTTGAACTTTGATGTTAAACATCTTTTATATGGCTATGATGTATGGGAAACAAAGGAAAATGTATGAGTAGAAGACATTAACCCTTGGGGTCTATTTATGAAAATGTATTTAGAACATTTCTGCACAATTTTTGCATTCCTCGTGCAGAATAATGTCTAGCTTGCTTAAATGTTAAATGAATCTTAAGCGTTGATAGTTGTTACCATTTACTTGATGTCTTCTTCCTTTTAAAATCCTTATGTTACCCTCTGTCTGCTTTTAATAATTTTCTCTTGACCCCGTAAAATGTAAAAAAATGTAATAGTGTAAACTGATAGCTCTCAGTATCTCTTCAACATTCCATGTAGGTTTAAAGTGTAGAGAAGAGCGTGCATGAGGATCAATATATGAAACCTGTTTAAAAGATTATCTGGCATTCTAAGTTTAATACCTTACTTAATCTATTTGTGGATTTGTAGCTAATACAATTTCTTGTTTATAGATAAATCCAATAAAAGACAATAATACTCTGACCTCAAATAATGTTGCATGTGTGCATAAAGATAAGGCTGAAAACTTAAATGGATGTGTATCAGTATGGGAAAGTTTAATATAAGGGCCAGATCCTGGTGTAAAAGTGTAGTTTCAGGGACTTCAATCAAGCTGCACTAGTTTTAACCAGCTGAGGATCTGGCCCTACCTGCCTACACACTGAGAAATCATCCACTTGCCCAATAAAGGTCTATATCCATGTTCATTGCTAGAGTTTTTACAGATTTGCATTGAGATTCATTTGACTGTAAGTTATGTGTTTGTACAGCACCAAGTACAATGTGGTCCAGGTCCATGATTAGGGTTCCTGGGTGCTACCGCAATTCACATTTGCATTTAAGTCAAAACTGTCTCTTAATTATGTTCTTTTATTTTTACAGTATATTAGAGCTGATCACTTTTCACTTTCTGTATAGTAAATGCAACACTTTTAGGAGTGTAGTGGGGCTGGTGCCCCACTCTTGCAGAACAAGGGTAAAAGCAGCCCTGGCGAGGACTGTGGCTCAGAAAGGCTAGGCTGATTGGGGAAGCAGCCAAAGCTGTGGCCAGCTCAATTAGGGCCCAGCTGGCCCTGATAAAAGGGCTGTGAGCCAGGAGCTCAAAAAGAGTCTCTCTCTGGCTCTAGAGAGAGAAGGACCGGGCTGCCTGGGAGCTGAGAAGGGTACCTGAGGTGGAGCAGTGCTGGGGAAGGGCAGAGGGAGCTAGGGAGCTCCAGCCTGGCAAAACCCAGGGCTGCAGGCCTTGAAAATGGCCTATAAAAAGGTACTGGGGCTGCAGAGGGGCAGCCCCCCTTGCCGATGATGAGTGGTTTACAGACTGCCGTCTGCCCCAGGGAGCGGGGGCTAGATAGTGACTGGCAATAGCTACTGAGGCAAGGTGGGGATAGAGGGTTGAGGGTTCCCCTGGGTGAGGAGACCCAGATTGTGGGGCACTGCTGGGGGGCAGCACCCCAAGATAAAGGGGCACTGGGGTCCGGGAGGGACACGGGGGCCAGCGACAAGCGAAACGCAGGCCTGAAGAGGGCGCTCCAGGCTGGAAGAGCTAATTCCCTGGACGACCAGCAGGAGGTGCCGCGGCCAGCGAGTCGTCGCCCTGTCACAAGGAGATGAGAATTTATATAGCTGGGCACCAGTGTCAGGTTATTAAAGATATATTTTTGCATTCTTCTCTTGGGCAAAACACTTTATTTGTTCTATGTTACCTGTAGCTCTTTAGTAACTGGCTGAAAATATGCTTTAATTAATACTAATAAAACAATAGGACACATCATGTTATTTGCTATCAGTCTGGCTACATATTATTTATTATTATTGTCAACATACCCCAGGATATTTAGAATATCAGCAACCTCTGCAGTTATCTCCAGAGTGATGTCATTCAGGGCTGGAACTTTAGTACTAACAGTACTTTGAAATTGTTACATTTTCCTTCTTGACATAGACAGTAAATAAAAGAGGAAAAATATTGACCATATACAAGTTGATTCTGCATTCCTTGTACACTCAGAACTCCCACTGACTTGAGTAGAAATGCAGAATCAGGCTAGTAATCTAGGAACTGTACCAAGCTGACATGTAGTACACATTGTTTCTAGCTAATAATATCATACTACTTTAAGATTCTGAATGTAAATCATGCACATTTGTATTGATTAACTATTTTGGAATCTTCATAATATTATTATGTAAAACAAAAACCTATACATGCAAATGAAAAATTGAAATGTCAGCACCATAACAAGATTTACCCTGATTTTAGACTATCACAGCAATTAGATTAAGCTGTATCAAATTAAACTATTTTGCGTTGTGCCTTACTAACAAAAAGACTGCACTAAAAAGAAATGAAGACATTAAAAAAACACGATTAAACCTTGTTTATATGGACAATCAAAAATTCAACTGCCGAACTAAAAATATAGATGCAATTAAAAGGAAATATAATGTAACTAAAGTATGGTTAAAAATAAATAAATTGTCACAAGCAGTTACAAAATCCAAGAATATTTATATCAGTGACAAAATGAAAGAATGAGCAACAGCATGAGGGATGATCGCACCACTAAATAAATGTAGCTCAGACATCACCCCAGATTCATCTGTAATGGAGTTTTTTTAAAAAAAAAAGGCAAATAAAATAGAAACAGGCAATTTATTTGCATGTGAGCAGAATGAGAAGGCAGAGCAAAGAACGTTTATGCAGATAATGCTGATGAAGATTTCAGTTCCCTTAAAGTGAAATCTCTGACACCACTAGGGAAAGATGCAAGTCTTGATATGTTTATTTGCTGTTCTCCTTTCACCCTTCATTTTGCTTTTTACACTTCTTTCTAATGCTGACTACAATCATGGCACAACATGCAACATGTTCCAGGTGGCAAACTAAGAGGAGCAGCTTCCTGTCAAAAACAAGCCAATGCTGCTTGACAAATTTACCTTGACCTGATCACTGTGGTGCCACTAGCCACAAGCTACCTGGTAACAGTTGTTAGGTAGGTCAAGACTAGCTTTTGTTGTTGCTGCAATTAATAAAAATGTCAGATGATAAAAGAGCATTACTGTGCAGTCACTTAGCTCATCAGAAACTAATCCTGATGCATTTCAAAGTACATTTGGAAACTGACATAATCTATGTAAGTAAAACATTACCCATATGCTTACTAACAGCTACATTAACTACTGATTAAGCAGAAATGTACACTTTTTATACTAAAAATACATACAAAAATAAGGATGGCAATCTTACAGTGTTTGTACCGGCAACTGAATTAGTCATGCAGAGTAGCGGATGTTTGGAGGAAGCCAGTCAAGGTTTCATCTGAGTAACCTTTGGCAGGAAATGGCTGTTCCTGCCTTCCTTGAGCCTTAATTATATTGGCCTAGCTCATCTCTTCCTGCAGTATAACCTACAGGAGGGGGCTGCAGAGCAGGAAAACTCTATGAGGATTCTCTTACAGAGCTTCCTTCCAACTCATCTCATCAGGATGGCAAGGTTTGACCCCTGTGGAGAAAGCCATCTGTCCCCAAACTGTGGGTCCCCAAGAATCCGTACAAATTCTGCAGGGGTCCAAGGCCATCAATGCAGAGGCCTTGTTCCTCCAGACTGGCTTTGGCCCCCCCAGAAGTGCAGCTCCAATGCAGCTTCTCTATAAGGGACTATCCTGGCTGTGGCTTCCCCCAGGAACCTTGGGAATGCAGAATAGTTAATAATACAATCTGGGGTGCTTTCTTTTCTGGCTAATGTCCACAGGGCCAGAAGGCGGGTGATTTACATCACTACTCAGCCAACCTCTTTCCCCAGACAATGCAGAGAGCATCTTGGGGGCAGAAGGGAATAGTGCCAAATAGGCTACTGAGGCCTACTTTCAAAATGAAGGGGCAGATTTGGAGGGTCCCCTCCATGAAGACTTAAGGGACACAATACATGAAATGTTGGTATCTCTGGGGCTGAAGAGAAACCATTCATTCCATCAAAACATGATCCTCACTATCTTTGAACTGTAGTTTTCCTGGATACTACATATGAGAATGACTATATCAAATGTAAAGGCAATCTAAATCACCTGCAGTAAATTACAATTCCTTTTGAAAAGTGGCTCATCTGGCTCTGTGTTGTGATATTTCTTGTTCCTGGATACAGGTATTTGGGCAGACCCTGGTATATTTCAGATTCCTCTCCCTACAGATTTGCTTAAATACTAAAAAGTTAAATCACATCAGAACTGAGGGGATATTGTGTCTGGTACAACTGAGGTTTATCTTGACTAGGATTTAAAAGCATATTGTTGGAAAGTGTTCGTTAACACATACTAATATACACATTCTAAAAGTCTAGTATAGACAGTGTAAGCGTCACATCAACACATGCTAACTGGTTGAGCTGAAGCCTAGGGGTGGCTTTTTAGAATATATTGCTTAAAATGTGCTAACTCATTCTGATGACTCACCTTTGAATTCTAGTCAAGACAAATCCAAAATGAATACACCTTCTATCTGGAAACTGTAAGAACCTGAGGATGAAAAGTCTTTAGTATGTTCAACAGTTAAAAACTACAGTTCTGGGGATACTGAAATATAGATGCCAATATGGTGCTACATAGGATACCCAAATCTTCTAAAAGTCTTAATGTACTAACTCAATTCAAACTCCTGAAAGTCATTGTTGAATTCCAAACTAAATGTCCCCAAGTCTGAGTTGCTCAGCTTGGATGGAATGTCCTGTAAAATATCTCAAATGAACTTTCACATTAAAATCTTACTCTTAGTGCGACACTACACCCCATATTCTTCATAGAGATATTGTTATGATATGAATATGGCATAACTAAGATGTGTTTATGCAAGATGGGTCATGTGAGGTATCATTGGAAAGGTTTTACTGAATGATTTACTGAATATGATGATCCTATTTGTATTCATTTATCATTTCTGTGTCTGACGTTAGGAATATTGACTATGTAACAATTACAAGTGGGATTACACCTGGGGAACGCCCACCAGATAGACTGCAATCAGCCTGGATGGCCCATTAAGGAGAACAATAGGACTTTGAAGATGCTAATCTCCCACCTTCCTGGGATGCTGCAAACAACCTTTGATGCCTGGCTGCTTTGACACTGCAGGGCCATGTGATCATGTCACCTGGTACTGGACTCCATCTTGGACTACTAGTATTTTTCCACTAATAGGGGGTGGGAATCAAACTGGGAAACAAAGGATTCCTGCCATATGTAAATCCTATTTAAGGCAGGGAAGTGACTTAATCAGGGTTCATTCTTCACTGAATTTCCACCCAGGATGACTGCTGGAAACATCTAAGAAACAAGGAGAAAGCAGGGAGAAGGACAGAGCCCAGGCTGGAAAAGGTGTCTGGCCAGTGAAAGAAATGCCTAAAACAACATTTAGGGTGAGAAATTACTACTTGTAACCAGTCTCTTTAATGTATTAAGCTTAGTTTGCATGTTCGTTTTATTTGTTCAGTAATCTCCTTTGATCTGTTTGCTATCCCTCATAATCACTTAAAATCTATCTTTTTGTAGCTAATAAACTTGTTTTTGTTTTCTCTAAACCTAGTTTGTGGAATCCATAACTGGAGCAGGGGGGGAGGGGGGAGGCAGGGAGAGCTGTCCATATCTTCCTCCACATTGAGGGAGGGAGTGAATTTCATTGAGCTTACGCTGTACAGTTTTCTGTGCAGCACAAGACAATACAATTTTGGGTTTACACTCCAGAGGAGGTGTGCATTTGAATGCTGGGCAATTCCCTAACTGAGTCTTCCCATGCAGAGCTGATTTCAGTGTCTGTGTCTTTCTGCAGCTGGGTGTGTCCCTACCTGTGTGTGTGCTGGAGGAGGCTTGAGAGCCTGGCTCAGCAGGACAGTGTAAGGGAGCCCAGGTTGGTGGAACTGGTGGGCTCAGTGCTACCTCAGTACATCAGGTGGCAACCCAGAGGATGGGGGGTAACCCATCACACTTAGTATCCCTCCATTGTTACAGATGTCCTGCAACAGACAAATTCCAGACTAGTGGCAAGTTTGTAAGCAAAACGAACTGACCTGCAGATAATGCAAATAGGGAGAAATAGAAATATTGGGTAAAAAATTAGAACAGAAAAAGGGACTAGACCTAATTGTGTTACTGCCCTGACAAAGGAATTAGGCACAGCCTCATTCATCTCAATGCTGCGAAAATTTTATTGATACTCAACCTAAATTTTCCTTTATTTAATTTTATCCCATTGTACTCCATGGTTGAAGTCTGGCTCTCTTAACACATGGTTATAATATGATTTGGTCTGGTCTATATAGGAAAAATCAAATCTTGTTGTAACATAGTTAGAATATAGCTGTATTATACTTGGGTTATTAGACAAGGCCTAACTCTGTCTAAATAATTATCCCTGCTGCCTACATTTGGACATAATGGGCTTGGTTTACCACTGCCCTGCACTTAGCGTCATTTACACATGTTAAAAGTGGGTGTAAAATGCTACTAAATCAGAATGGTCACAATTAACACCCAGTTTTCACTGGTGTAAATGACTGCACAAGGTGCAGAGCATCAGAGAATTGGGCCCAATTTCCCCATGTATTGAATTATCACACCTGCTACAAATTCAGGCCCTGATCCTGAATAAAGCTCCATTTTGGTGAACATTTGCTCATGCATAGAGGTCATTGGTGCTCTGGGTCAAAGACTGTTTAGTTTACCTCACCCAATGAAGTACACTCTCTAATAGCATTGACAAGGCTCATGAATACTTACTAATAAAAGTTACGTGAGTGTATCAAAATGAGTAAACACTTCTATGTTTTTTGAAAATCTGTATCAATGGTACATTTTGTTCTGTGTTTGTAGAATGCCTAGCACAATGAGGTCCTGGTCCACAATTCAATGCTAGAGTAATACAAACAATAAGTAATAATAATAATTTCAAATAACTTGCTCAAATCTTTTAACAACTATATTATAGTACCATCTAGTGGGCAAACCAAACCAGATAAAGACTTTGTTTTAAGACTGTGGTACACTGAGCAAATACATTTAATGTTAGCTGCCAATTATTGCATCATAACTGTCTTTTGTGTACTTCAGGGATATGCAAATAGACCTCTCTTATCAGCCTTACATAACTTATTGGAAAACAGACAAGGATAAATTAAAACTCTAAATATAACAAAGATATTTATTCCCCTCTACCACATCTCCAGCCTGCTCTAAGACACATCTTTTTGAATTTTGAAATTTTGATTACATTTCAAATTTTGATGAAGAAACAGGATTTTTTAAAAATTATTTGCATTTTCCGAACCACATCTGTTTTTTGATCAGTTCTACCATTTAGCTAAAAGAGTACTAATCCCATAGAAAGACAAATAATGCCACCGAAGCACAGAGTTTAACTGGATGTAGGGAAAAGCTGGCTGTTCTTACAAAGAGACTGAAATATAGTGACAAAAGCTTGCAGGCTGTGGATTAAATAAACCTAAATAGAAGAGGTCAGTGTGTCCAACTTTTTTCTGTCAAGCTACTCCTCCTGTAGCCAGTCACTCACTAATTGTCAGGAAATGGACTCCCCATTGCTCATTATTGTATAAATAAGAGTAAACTTTATTTGAGAGCATTATTCACACACCAGTCTGTCTTATGTGGCAACATGGCTCCTGTAAGACTCCCTTGATGTCCACTGGTCTCAAACTCACCTCAGTGGTAGGGTGGCCACTGAGGCATCCCCAGAATACCAAACATTCTGGTCCTTCCAGAATAGCATGGGCCCACTCCTCCTGGCATGACCTCGCACACACGGTTTATGCGAGATCACATCAGAGGGAACGGAGCAGCATGCACTACATAATGGCATCCTCCATGATGACACCGGACAAAACCACGTACGGTACCAGAAAAGGACAAACTTTTCCAAAACCAGAACTGTCTGGCTTAAAACCGGAACTGTCTGGCCTCCCTACTTGCTGGCAGCATTGCCAACCCTCCAGGATTGTCCTGGAGTCTCCAGGAATTAAATATTAATCTTTAATTAACGATAATGTCTTGTCATGAAACCTGCAAGAATACCTCCAACCAAAATTGGCAACCCTAATTGCTGGAGAGAGGAACAAAGAGAGTTCACATCATGTGAAAGAGAAAGGGAGTAAGATACTGCTAAAAGGGTCAGCACCATTTTACTCACTGAGGGTCTGGTTCAGCACTTAAGCACTTCAGTGGGACTTAAGCATGTGCTCACGTGCTTTGTTGTATCAAGAACAAGATTCCTAGGGGATTGAGAGACACTGTGTCATGGATCTACCCACATCACTGGGTATTTCGGAATCCTCAAAATATAAAGGATTGGGCCTCAGATCATTAGACCAACCAGAATATGACATCATTTGTAAATTATTAAATACTTTGGTGGGAAAAGGATTCACTTAGCATGAAACAAATTTGAATGTTGAGACATAATCAAGGCACTATAATTGAAATTCCATTTTTAAAGTAAGTTTAAGAGATTCCAAAGCACAGGGCCACTGTGGGTAAAGCATGTACTGATTCCTTAGCTATTAACAAAATGGAAAGCCATATTTCTCTTACATATATCCATTTTGAGTGCATATATAAGGACTATTGGACAAAATCACAGTCCCTTTGAAGTCCTAAGAAGTTTTACCATTGACTTCATTGGACCCAGAATTTGACCCACTGATTAGAGTTGAAGATTTATTCTGGGAAATTATTGCCTTCTGGTTCAAAAAATTACTTTCTATGAGATATAAAATAATACTTGAAACTGCAAGTGCCACCTCATTAATTCCATTATTTTATCAATGGCATAGAAAGTGATAAAATATCGAGTTACAAAACCTGTTGTTTTAACACTTTCAAAGTCATCATAGCCTGCATTTATATTCTGTAAATGAACATTTCCCCATTGTCTGTTTAAAAAAACCCTTTACTTTATTTAATTAGAATATATTGAATATTTCCAGATTGCCTTACAGATCTTATCTGTTGTTTATAAAATAGTAAAACAGGTTTCCATTTGTAATGTTAATATCAGCTTCTGTACTTCAAGAACAGTAAGACTCATCTGTTTGGCACAGGGACCCTCTAGATCTTAGTGCCTTATCACATAATTAGGTTTTAGCTCTCAACAACATTGGGATTAAAATATCAATTTTAATACTCAGACTGTAAATTACTCACTGTATCCTCCTACCACTTTGCTGAAAGAATGCATAATGCATACCAAATTGCTATTCAAATTCTACTTCCTGAATTAACAAAACAGTACTTCAAAGGCATCAGTGAACCATTTATGGCCTGATTCTGCACTCCCTTATACCAGATTCACTCTACTGAAATCAATAAAGTTACACCAGCATAAAACTAATGTAGCACAATGAAGATTCAGACCTGCTGCCTTTTTAGTTGCACATTACATCTTGGCTCATGTCATAGTAACACAAAGTTGGATTTGGTATTTTACCCCTTACTTCAGAGGTAAAAAATGGCCTGAAGAAAGAAAGAAATTTTTGGCGTTGGGTCCCAGGTCTGCACTCTTTGTGCATACAAAACTTATGCATGCAAAAAGTCATCTTGAAGAAATGTCAATTAGACATCAACACTACCATTTGCGAATCCTTTCTGATTATCTGGTCCCTAGTGGCACCTGTAATTTGCCTATATGAAAAGACAATGAGCCAGATCCTTGATATGGTCTTGCCTTAGTTGAGCAGCAGAAGATTCCATTCGGATAGGTCAATCGCCGACTGGAATAGTGTTGACATACAGGAGAAGGTGTGCTGGAAGCATGGATGGGGAGAGAGCATGACTAGAGTGGAGTGGCACTTCAGAGATCCCAAGCCAGCATCATGGCCCAAAGGGTGCAGATGCTGCCAACACAAGATTGAGCAGCTCTGAGACTGCTCTAAATTGCACTGAGGGTTGAATTGGCCTCAGCAGCTCTGGGGGTGAGAGAATGGAAAGGTGGTATAAGAGCATCTTTGCCTGCTCCTTACAATATGTCCTGCCCCAATTTTAGTGGGGCTGATACCACCATACCTAATTTTTGTACACTTTTTATTCAATCAGCACCAACTCTGCATGTGCACCTTTCAAAAACCAATTCTAGAAAAAGAAAGACAGTAGAGAGTGTAAACAGCTTTGAATAAAACTGCATATTTTTTATTTTACCTCATTTAAGATTCATTTAACAATAATTAATAAACCAAACTGTGACCCTCTTGTGCATGGGAATAAGCAGCAAATTAGCCTATTTCTACATAGCGGGTTTCTCACTATCTTGAAAAATCCTGAGGATGCTCAGACCTGCACAGAGTAGGGCACAGAAAGGTTTGCAACTATTCTGAGGGAGAGTAATCTGAATGATCGAGTACAGCTGTCTTTGCTTTCACACACTTCTGTCCCTGATAGTATGGCTTTCACATGGCAGATTTGTATACCATATCTGAGTTATTTTCACACTGAAAAAATGTTGGTTTTCAAATGCTGAAAAATAAATAATTTATTTCTAAACTGTAAAATATTATTCTAATAGTTTTCAGAAAGGTCATGGTCACTCACTGAACTGCAGCTCTTCTGCATTCAAAAATCTTAAACTCTGTTGTAAAGCAGCTTTCAAATAGCAGCTTGATACAGACAAAAACACACACATACACACACACACACACACACCAGTTACATGGAAATAAAAGGTTGTATGCAAAATCTATTATGTTCAATGTGTGAGAATAACCAGCCTATGTCATAACATCTGTAAAAACAGCATCTAATTTTCACTGTTTGGATATTATTTCCACTGCTAATTTCTCTGACACTGTGGCACAGTCTTCTCTTGATCCAGGAGGGACTGACACATATACATTCTATTCATGCTAATGAGAGACATATGCCTTAGTTCTTCATCCCTCAAGTAGTGGGAGTAAACACTATTGGCTATCAGGAGGGAAAGTCACAGACTCTGAGGGAAATAATTAAACCTTTTCTCATATGTGAGCTGTGTGAATTTCACAGGTTAGGGTAAAATGTGCAATGATGCTTCAGGAATAACAAAGCAAGCTAACAAACTAAAGCTGCAAAAGCACTGTTAATTTGATCACATACTCTGGTGCCTGTGACCCCTGGCACAACCCCGCATCCCCATCCACTGGAGATTACTTTTCCTATTGGCGACAATAATCTGAGAACTAGATGTGTGGAGCTGTGTGGGCACATCTGGAGATAACACTTTCTGACCATAAACTGACCCAGATTTGCAGATTGGCATCCCCACAGATTAGAAGAGTAACCACAAGTGTGACAGACAGAGATGGGGTAAAGATGAAGAGTCTCACAGGGCTCAATCTTCTCACCTCCTCGGTCCAACATCTTTGTGAGGGCACTTCGGGAGATGGCTGACTGCACAGTGAAGTTCAAATTGCTGGCCACAATACACCGGTTTCTAAATTATTATTTTAAGGGCCGCATCTTAATTTTTGACCCTCCATAGGTCTGAAATGCTTGAACTCCCTATCCCACGGGTGGAGACTGTGAGAGCTGGGGCAGAGCATTTTTGGTAGTGAGTTCTCACCTCTAGAACCTCCTGCTCTGATTTAGCGTGAGCCCATACAAATATTTCCTCTCTTTTTACCCAAGTCTCTTAACTGTCTGAACTATGCAATCTTGAACTCTTAACCAACAGGACAGATCCCTCTCCATCCTCTGCCTTAAAGCTTCACACAGCATGGGATCATGATGGTTTTACTCTTTTCATTCAGAAAGATAATGATAACCCAATTTAAACTATTTAAAGTGCACCTAGAGACCACAGTGATGAACACGTTATGTGTGTAATAAAAAGCTGTACAGTCTAACGTCACATAATATCTATTCCTTATTACTTTAGAGCCCAATGCTGCTCCCATTAAAGTCAGTTGGAATTTTGCCCTCTACTTCAATGGGAGCAGGATCTGGCCTTTAGTGTACATGTGCCTTATCTGATATTTTTTTAAATAATACTTGTAAATGTTATTAGGGGCCTTTCCATTTTTCTCTTTGTATTTGCCTTTTCTTTTGCTATAGTACTGCTTAGTTTTCCTAATTGTCTCCATGTAACCCATACTTACTGTACTGTTATATTTATGGATAATATTGTTTGTCTCTGATTGGTTGCCTGGTTGGTAAGGAAGACTGTTGCCTTGGTTTTTAACATTGTGTGAATTAATGCAGGCCTGCGTGGGTGGCACGTTTGGCCTGCTTTCAGCTATAATGTTTTCTTCAAAAGTAGGGCTGTCATTTTCATAAATTGTTACAAGTCCTTGGAATCTATTTCCCCCCACACTCTATGTGGAATGTGTGTGGATATGTCCAGTTTCATTTCTGATAACTGATGTGGGTGTGACGCTTATCGAAATTATAGCGAAGGCTGGTTGCCGATGATGTTCATCCCTTGGGTGTAGGGATAGGAGTGTCAGTACACAATAATAAGTGTGAAGATTTTTGTTCATATTTTTGAAGCACATTATTAGTATAGTTGTAACAGAAATAGAAACAATATTGCGTCTGGGTGCTTTTTATTTTAGTCTGTATGCTGTAGGTATTGAGCCAAACTGTGAGCTGGCTGTTTAGATGCTAATTTGTGTCCCTGCCCTCTTTCTGACCAGACCCTTAACAGAGGTGACCATGATCTATTGTGGCTGTGGAGCACCTCTGGCCACAGCAATCAGCAGTCTCTGCACTTTGGGAGGACGAGTGATGGTACACTGCATGGGTGTGCTTGGAAAAGTAAAGCTCCCAGTGCATTTTCCCCTTGTAGCATACACACAGCTAGCTAGAATGTAGTCGATAATATGGAATATAATTTCTTATCAGATGGAATGAATATGAATTACAACATTATGGTGGGGTTTCTTTGATTGTTGAGGAGTCTGTAGTTATTACAAGTTGCATGTTTAATGCAGGGCTTTATTTTTTATTATTTTTGGTGCTATTAAGGATTTCCATTGTGGATTGGCTTGAGGAGACCCTCGATATTTATCTACTGCTTCTTTAATGTAGTTCTTTAGAGGCAGATATTTTTTAATTAGTTAGTTTGTATAAGTGACCAATACAGTAGAACCAATCTAGCTATAGTCAGGTTGGACTCATTCACATTCGGAATAATTACACACTCTCGGAGGGTTTTTGAACCCTTACAGCTAGAGATAGCCCTGAGCCACGAAGTTCTGATCTAGATTTCATCAGCGGGAGATTTGGATCAGATATTCTAATTTGGCCCCATATTTACTCATGTAACATACAGCTTATTGTAATGAGGGTCATGGGATTTCATTTTTGTATGATCTGTTTCTGTCTGTAACATACTTCTATGGCCCTCGTTATCATAGTAACTGATCATCTTACAGTTATTAATTATTTATTTTCACAACACTGCTGTGAGGTAGGAAAATGTTATCCTCATCTAACAAATGGAGAGCTGAGGTACAGAGAAACTGAACAGATGTCTATGCTGCAATTAAAAACCTGTGGCTGGTCCATGCCAACTGACTTGGGCTAAAGAGATCGGGCTAAGGGGCTGTTTAATTACGGTGTAGACATTTGGGCTTGGGCTGGAGCCCAGGCTCTAGGACCCCATGAGGTGGGAGTGTCCCAGAGCTTGGGCTGTAGCCCAAGCCCGAATGTCTACACTTCAATTAAACAGCCCCTTAGCCCAAGCCCCGCAAGCCTGAGTCAGCTGGCACAGGCCAGCCACGGATTATAAATTGCAGTGTAGACATACCCTAAGTGGCTTATTCAAGGTCACACAGGTAGTCCATGGCACAGCAAAGAAATAAACCCAGGTCTCTAGAATCCCAGATCACAGCCTTACCCACCATACCATCCTTCCTACCTTTTTTGTATGAAAATGTAATAAATAGTAAATTAAAAAAGGAATATGAATTCATACGTGGTGGTATGTTCTTTCTATGTCATGTGGTCTTTACCACTTGGAACTTCAAAGGAGCAAAGTTAGCTGCCTCACTCCCACTGAATTTCACCAAAAGTTGGGTACCTAACTCCCTTTGGCTCCTTTCAAATCCCAGCCTATATAGCTTTCCTACATGACACTGACAGGATTCTTGTAAATACTAAACTGGTGCAGCTGGATATCAAAATTGACCCTACACAGCTCTGAGGACTGATAACTTGTAGAAGACTTGAAAAAAAAATTTAAACTACATCAGCTTTGTTGTAGTTTATTTTTATTCTTTTCCTCAGTGAAGAACCAGATATCTATAAAGTTAGTTAATAATATGAGAAAGACATGAGTAATGGGTATCCTCTAAATCAGGGGTTCCCAAACTGGGGGTCGTGACCCCTCAGGGGATCACAAGGTGGTTACAGGGGGTCATGAGCTGTCAGCTCCTTTGGCAGACAGCCCTGAGCCCCATCAAATTAAATTAACCCCCTCATTTTTAATTTATATGGGGGGGTCACATTCGGAGGCTTGATGTGTGAAAGGAGTTTGAAAACCACTGCTCTAAATCACTACTTTAGTCATGACTATCACATGGTTACAGGAGGAGACGTGTGTGACGTGAATTTCCCACCCTCCCTGTCTTCAAATGATTGCAAATTAAGTTATCTGCTTCTGTCATGCGAAGTACCAAATGAGGAAGACCTGAGACCTTCACCAGGATCAAAAGACAAGTTCATTCAACAGGGCATTGATAGCAACATATGTCAGAAATACATGTAAAACCAAATGCAACTAGAAACTTCCTATTAGGATCTCTGAATTATTTAATACACATGGAAACTGACTAACAGCACCTATTGTGATTAATTTTTTTTAAACAGATAATATTGGTAACTTTCACCTGTACCTGTTGAATGATTGATTCAGTTTTTCCTCAGCAGAAGGGTTTCCTTCCTGGTTAATGGTCTCATAGGTTTCATGAAGATCCATCTCTGATACAGCCCTCAGTTTTGTTTTTTCAGATGATAACTCTGGGAACCCTCTCCGCATCTGGTCTGAATAACAATAAAGACATTTTTCTAATTGCCGACATATAGCTCAAAGTCACCTGTTGCTTGGTAGGACACTATGATTCTACAAGTGAGTAGTATCTATATTGCAGTAAACATTAATTACTATATTTATGGGCATCTGTTATGAGAGAACTGGACTTGACATAACTTGGATTTGACATAACCACAGCCATTTTGTGTACTCAGCCACCATAAGCTGGAAGCGAGGACATCATGTAGTCAGGAATAATTTGGTCTTTGCTTATGCAGACAAAAACAGCTGCACAGCTGACGTATTTCCAATAAGAATAGGTAAAGGACAGATTCATGAGAATGCAAGGAAGCATGAATAGCTGATCTTGAATCTGGGTGTCTGTGAGTTTCTTGTCTGTGAGTTTCTTGCTGGGAGTTGCTTTGCTGATAAGTAGCAAGTTGCTTTGCTGATAAGTTTTTTTGCTGTTACTAGGGAAATTGTCATCCCATTGGGGTTACTATGAGTTATGGGCTTTGTTTTGAGCAACCTATAAAAGAAATTAGTTAGAGTGTGCACTTTGGAAAAGTTTCGGAGAGAATTTCAATGAGCTAGGAGACTAACATAAAAATCCCCAGTGGCTAGGAGGACCACTGGAACCAGGGCTGGCTCCAGGTGCCAGCGAAGAAAGCAGGTGCTTGGGGCGGCCAATACTCCGTCCGCTATTGGGGCGGCACGTCCAGGTCTTCGGCGGGAATTCGGCTGCGGGTCCCTCAGTCCCTCTCTTCCTCTTTGAGCTGCCGCCGAAGAGTAAGAGAGGGAGTGAAGGAGCTGCTGCCAAAGTGCCGCCGAAGAATGGAGCGGCGTGATTGAGCTGCCGCCGATCGCCTTTTTTTTTTTTTTGCCGCTAGGGGCGGCAAAAAACCTGGAGCCGGCCCTGACTGGAACTCTGCTGCCCACTTGACACCATCTTAGACATTGGGGAATTGTATCTGGGGTGCTCTAGACTATTGTTATTTTAGATGTGTGCTTTAGATTCAATCAAAACAAGGATTTTTTGGGTGAAAGCACTCGTGTGTGTACCAGTCATTTATCAGACAGAGGAGCTATGTCCCCCATTGATTTATTTCCTGACACCACCTCATCTAATCTGGTTTTGAAATAAGGGGCAACTGAAAGAAATGCATTTAGGCCCTGATTCTGCAATACATTACACACAAGTCAACTGCTCCATATTAGTTCAGCAGTTCAACGTGTGCAACAGCAGGATCAAGGCCTTAATTATTTGTTTACAAAACATTCAAATAATAGGTTAATCCTATTGATTCTTTACATTAGTTTAAGAATAAAAAGACTAAAAATAATAACTATGATGAGTTGCTAGAAGTAATTAACAAAGAAATATAACTTGACATGTAACTTAAGATTATCTGCTGTTTGGTAGAACAGTAATCATGATGCTAAAAGAGCCTTATCTTTCCTGACCTAAGTTTTTCCAATTGACTTCAGTGGGTTTTGGATCAAGCTCTCAATTTAGAGTCTCTCTTTTGCAGTAAACTTAACTGCTGTAACATTTAACTTCAAATCTAACGATCCAAAGCTTAAGACTAGATTTTATAGAAATGATTTGGAGCTAGCTGGTCAGAAGTCCACTGTCATAGTAAAAAAATCTGGAGAACTGGGAAACACTCTGCTACAAACTCTACTCTGGCCCAAGTTCTGAAGAGTCACAAAAAAGTAAAATTGTCTCCCTATAAATATTTCCATTTGCCTTGAAAAGGCACATGGCAGAATTAATATGTTACAGGAATTTGGGAACAAATCCTACAATATTTACTCCATCTGAACTCCTCTTCGGCCAATGAAAGACTGATTTCTCACTGTACTCACTGTTCTCACCAGAGTAGGGACCCAGTCTCGCTCCCACTGAAGCAATGGGAGTTTTGCTACTGACTTTAATGAGAGTTCCATGGTATGGAGGGACTGGAAAATCAGGTCACTCATAACTTCAGGACTAACTATGGCTTTGACACCTCTTAGGCCTTGGCTACACTTACCCGCTAGTTCGGCGGCTGGCAATCGAACTTCTGGGTTCGACTTATCGCGTCTAGTCTGGACGCAATAAGTCGAACCCGGAAGTGCTCGCCGTCGACTGCGGTACTCCAGCTCGGCGAGAGGAGTACCGCGGAGTCAACGGGGGAGCCTGCCTGCCGAGTGTGGACCAAGGTAAGTTCGAACTAAGGTACTTTGAACTTCAGCTACGTTATTCACGTAGCTGAAGTTCCGTACCTTAGTTCGAATTAGGGGGGTAGTGTAGACCTGGCCTTAAATTATTCAGGATGTAATCTTCCGTGAGATAATGAGGCCGAGGAGTTCAAAGTTGTATTAAATCAATTGTGAGTGAACAATAGTATACACCATCCACTGGTCACAGTTCACTGGCACAGCTTACTGTCTTTATGTTGAACTGAGTTAGTCTAGAGATTGAGGGACCTCTTACCTGGAAACCTGCTCTAATTTCAGTACCAGTCACCTGTTTCTCTCTACTGGGGCAGCGGGACAACAGGTGGCTGTGGAAAAAGTTGAAATACCTTTCAGGAAAATGATATTCCAATCCTTGGACTCCTGTTCTTACTGGCGAGGGATTTAATGTTTTGTAAACAGTAATGTCTGAGAGTGGTTTTAGTTCTTATTACTCACAGTGTTTTGCTACTCCCAAAATACTCTTGGGCAATTATATACAGAATACACTTTTCATTTCACAATTTCCTTTCCATTCAATCTTACAGATGCTGCCTCCTGCCTAAACTTCTTTATAAAATTTTAGTGTGTGTCGGCCAGATCTCTAACTGGTGTAAATCAGTATAGTTTTGTCAAAGTCAATGGAGGCTTGGAGCTATGCTGATTTCCACCAGCAGAGGATCTGGTCCTAAACATGCAGTGAAAATACTGCACTGTCTCCAAATATATGCATTGTACATGGTGCCATTTAGCAAATCTCTCAGGCCCAAGTGATGCCTCACCTCATAGGCTTCCATAGGGTGGCCACTGACACATCTTCAGACTACCAGACATTCTGGTACTTTTGGAACGGCATGGGCCTGCCCTTGCTTGCATATCCACACCCCACATGGTGTGTGGGAGGTCACACTGGCAGGAGGGACAGGGCAGGGCAGGGCGCTCTGCCAAATGGTGTCCTCCATGATGATACCGGACAAAACCACAACTGGTGCTGACCAGGGACAAACATTTCCAACACCAGGGTGTTCTGGTTTGAAACTGAACGAATGGCCTGCCCAGGTGTTGAAGGCCCTAAACACAGTGGAACTGCCAGTGTGGGAAGCAGGGCCGGCTCTAGGTCTTTTGCCGCCCCAAGCAAAAAAATTTTTGGCGGCCCCCTCACCTCACCCCTGGGCTCTCCCCCCAACCCTGCCAGCACCCCCTGCCACCCCAGCCCTGGGCTCTCCGCCCACCCCACCTGCTCCTCCTGCCACCGCAGCGCTGGGCTCCCCCCCTACCAATGCTGATTCCGCCCGCTCCCCCCTCGCCTCCAGCCAGTCCGGCACTGGCAGGGTCGGGGTAAGCAGCGGGCTCCCGCCTCCAGGACCAGCCGGGACCCGGGAGGGCAGAGCCAGGGGACCGCCCCGGCAGGGGGCTGAGGAGCCGGGGCAGGGTAGCCCCAGAGGAAGTGGAGACCCGGAGAGCGGGACGCGGGCCCCACATGGCAGCGCCCCGCCCTCTATGGCCCCGTGGCTGCTTCTGGCCGCCCTGCCGTAGTCTCTGGGCGGCTCGGGCCGCTTTGCCCAGCCCCGACTGTGGCGCTGGGCTGGGGGGCGGCTGCCCTGTGGCATCTGCAGGCGGCTCTGTGTGCCCCTAAGGGCGGCCCCCAGCCCGAGTGTCCCCCGCTAGGAGCCTGCCCGGCCCAGCCACAAGGTGCGGGCGCTGCTCTCCCGCAGCGCGAACTGCAGTGGCTCCAGGGCGATGTGCTGCTGCTGCCAGGGCCTGCTCTAGGCTTTTGCCACCTGAAGCAAAAAAAGCAAAAAAAAAAAAAAAGGACGGCCAGAATGCCACCCTTGAAAATGTGCCGCCCCGAGCACGTGCTTGGTTTGCTGGTGCCTAGAGCCGGCCCTGGTGGGAAGCCTCAGAGAAACCATGCAGTGGGATGCCACGCTACCTGTGCTTTTCTGCTTCCTGGTGTTTCTTTCCACAACAGCAAAGAGAGGACTTGGGAGGACAGTGTGTCTGACTAGGAGATCAGCAGTGGAGTGCCCAGTGAATCCTTCATTTCTTGGCTTCCAAAGCCTAAACCCTCCACAGCTGCTATTATAAGCCAGGGACCAGCAGCCATGGCTACTAGCAGACATGTGGCAGCTGCATAGCAACTCAGGACCAAGCCCCTGGCTTGCAGAGGAGGATTCCTTCCCCCTGCACCACTCTGCCCATTCACTCTGTTTTTATGTGGGGATAGAGGAAAGAATTTGGTACTAAGAAAATAGTACACTACATCCTTTCTCATCTCATCTCTAGTCACAGCAACTCTTGGGTCCCCATAGTGTGTCCTATTCTATTGAATTCCTGTTCAATGCATTAACTCACTCATTTTAAAACAATAAAAATCTGTACATGCAAATACATAATATTGTGTATCTTTGATAATTTAATCTAAACCTTCAGAGTGCGTATGTGAATTTGAACTTGCAATGCCTGTGTGTGTTAAACTGAATCTGCAGTGTGCGTGTATTAATTTGAGCCTGCAGTGTGTGTGTGTATCATTTGAACATACAGCATGTGCTTTTCTTACCCTGCCATCAGGAGATCATTATCTCCAATAACAGATTCTAAAACAGTCACTTTGAATAGCTGATGCATGCTGGTGGGGGAGGGGCATGGGGAAGTGGAACCACAGTGGTTGAGGACAGGTAGCCTGGGGCCTTCTGCCCACACAGCACAGAGGCAGGCAGAATGGATAAGGGGAAGGGGTGGGGGCAGTTTCAGCAGCATCCTTTATTGTTGTTTGGGAATATGCAGCCTCTGCTCTCTCTTCTTTATTCCCTGCACCTACTAGGATATATCAGCAGGCAGGCAGGGCCCCCCAATTCTACTGGTCACAACCCCTGGCAGCACTACCAGCCTCCCAGCCTAGTAGCCAATGGAGCACTGAAGGCCACATTGTGGCTGGCTGCTGTGTGGGTGCTTCAGAGGCTATGGAAGGAAAGGTTCCTATGTTCTCTCTGAAGCCTGTGTAAGTGGAGCCAAAATTTGACCCCAAATGCATATCCTGAAAATGTAGCTTTGTAGCATGTGTATAATTCAGTATATCTGGATTTGTATGTGTTTTAAATAGATGGTGCAGTTCTGTGTAAAGAGTTCTTTTTATGATGGCTTATAATGAACAATTCCTTAAATGGACACTGTGCATAAAATACAATTTGTATGTGTCAAAATCCACGAGGATATTTGAGAACCTCCTTTTATGCTTTTATTTTCTTGTAACTGCATAAAGCTGCCCTTTAAATCAATAATAACAAAGTACAATAAATAGACATCTATTCATAAGTAAATAATGGTAAACGGACTGTTACCCTATTGCATAATTGGATTTGTAACTGTCAATTTTAAAGGTAATTAAATTTTCAAGTGTGGACACAAGGCAATAGTTATTTCAAAGGCAAAATGGCTTCAGAATTGCTATGGTGCCTAGATTTATTGCTGTTTCTAATTAGATAGTTTAAATACTGAGGGTCTTTAAAACTTTGTAGTTGATTTATTAGGAAAAGATCTTCATGCTTCAATGAAATTCTAAAATTACACGCTGTATATAATCTTTGAGCACAATCCTAGAGTCATTACTCAGTGAACTTGCATTAACGTCAAAGCTTCAGATAATTGGAATATTAAAGACTTTTAAAAAATTTAGGGCATTAGGACATATTTTGTAACAATTCCAAAATTTTTTCCATATTATATTTACTCACATCTAATAAACAACTTAGATTAATTTAGATATTTGTAGGGCCCAATGCTCAGAGAAAATTCCCATTGATTTAAATAGTTATGTGGATATTTAGGAATACTACATTTTTCATCTAGAACATATTTTTTAAATAAGTGTAGTACATAAGGTAGTACAATATACCTTGTGAGAAGAATTGTGATTTAATAAGCGCATATAATTAAGCTTACAATGTATCACTTGAATAGAATAACTTGTTTTATTTGTGCACCTAGATATTTCCTTGAATTTCCCTTTTATAACAAAGAGCCATAAAGAGAACAAATGTTTAGTACAAAAAAGAAAGTAAATACTAATTACACTAAACAACTATTAGTGTCCGAGGATTTTGAGCCATTACCAATATACACTTGAGCATTTCAAAGCAAACAATGACCTTACCTTTATAGTCAAGGAGAAAGCATGTGAGCAAGTGGGGACAGACCTCCTCCAAAATGGAACAGAAAGCAGAAAAAGCATTTGGGCCTTTTAAAGTGAGTTTATCTAAAAAATATTCAGCTTTCTTCTTATAGCTCTCCTGGGACCAAATATCTTTGTATTCCTCCAAGGAAAAGACTCCCTCATAAACCAAGTATGACAGCACTTTGTTCACATCCAGCTCTTCCAGTATCTTCTCTCTGTGATTGTTTAGGATTTCAGAAAGCCATTTATTCCTGTTCCCATTTTCTTTTTTGGTAGGTTTTTCACAGTTATAAAAACAAGATTTGGCTGTTCTTCCAAACATTTTGGCTTTTAAATACAAAATATAAAATTCTACTTCTGTGCGGGTTGTGCAGTCTTCAGTATGCAATGTACACATAATGTGAACAGATAGAATGCAAATACATATTGCTGTCTGTAGTTATTGTAATTCTACTGGAATAAAGAAGGCCTACATCTAAATTATAAAGAAAACTAGCTCAGTGCTTGCAGCCCCTTAAGAGGATTACTTTACACTAATTAGCCCTTTGTAACCGTTAACATCTTCTGAACCATAATGAGGCGACTGAGAATAGCTTAGCTACTGTTACTTTTTAATTCCATAACTGATTTTCAGAGATACCCCTTTGTAATAAATGACTTATTCAAGAAGACAACTGATCAAACTGAAATAATCTGCCCAAATTACTGTAGAACACAAGATAAGAATGTGTCTTCTGTGGATTTCAATTGTGTATTCCTAGGGGACCATGACACAAATTCCAGTATAATTGATCCACTATCACTCTTTTAGGAAGCATTCTATTTACAACACATTAGATTTACATATTTAAAAATGAATAGGAAAGAAAAGTAATTACAAACACATAGTTTCTATACATATCATTGTAAAAAGCTATATATTAACCAGTAAATAAAGGAGAAAATGCATATACAAAAACCTTTCTCTGTGAAGATTAGCATTTGTAGCTGTTAAGATTTCTTTGTGTTTACATTTATTAAATTATGTTTGATTAATATAAAACCCCATCATAGTTTCCACTTGATGAAGCGGAATTAAGAAAAGAGATTATTGCAATCCCACTGTAGGTGTTCTGCCACTGGTAATCATTCACTGAGGATTGCACACTTATATAACCTCCTCACGCAAGGACTGCAAATCTCTTCACTTTACTGGAATTTCTCATTTTTACAGGGCATTTTTTTGTCTTTTTTTCATATTCTCTTATTGCCAGCCTGGATTCCCTCCTCCCACCATACGTTTGGACAAACTCAGTCTCTTCCCTGGTGCTGATATTCTGGTGCATATGGTTCCATCACTGCCCAGCTACTGCTCCTGCATCCATACCCCTCACTTGTGTGGCCTTCTCTGGGACCGATACTAGGGCCTTTACCTATTGTACTGCAAAGGTGAATGTACTCAAAGATATTTTAGCAAGCCTCTAGGAAGTCAAGTTTGATAACAATATGTTTGGTCCTCACCATCTTCAGGAGCAAGTACTGTCTCTTCCTGTCAGGCCTCTTATACCTCTGAACTTCCACCCATTTACGAACCCGAATCGCAGCTGACCAGTGAATACAACAATGCCCGCTAAACAAATGATTTGCCAGATTTAATGGAAATGTTCTGAAGCACTGCCACCTTGTGATTATTTGTGGCTATAACAAGACTGCTTCCCATTCCTGGGAGCATCAGATGTTCCCACACTTTATCAGCAGTCAGTAAGACAAGAACCTTTAATTTTTTAAAGCTACATATTAATTTCCCCCTTTTAAAATTTTATGATTTATTGTATATGGGAATGGGAGTCTTCCTACCTCTCCCACATAGAGTCGGCTTGACTGACCCTGGGTTCTGCTAGGTTTTCCTTCGCTGCTGCCTGGAGCAGGGCCGGCTCCAGGCACCAGCGAAGGAAGCCGGTGCCTGGGGCGGCCAATAGAAAGGGGCAGCAGTCCGTACGTTGTTGGGGCGGCACATCCAGGTCTTCGGCGGCAATTCAGCGGCAGGTCCTTCACTCCCTCTCTTCCTCTTTGGCGGCACTTCGGCGGCAGCTCAATGAGGGTTTTTTTTGTTTTTTTTTTCCCCCTTCACTGCTCGAGGCAGCAAAAAAGCTGGAGCCGGCCCTGGATGCAAGGCACCTGTAATATCCATTAGGGGCTAGGAAGAATGGCTCCAGAAAGTGGATGGTCAGCCAGGGATGGCTATGACATAGGCAATTCAGCACATTCTCCAGTCAACCTCCACTGGTAAGGGCTTCTATAGAACCATGGCCCTGCTTGAACCCCAGAAGAAGGGTGTAGCTCAAACACCACCTCCCATTCCCTCTAAGTGAATCCTCTTGGAGTGCACATGTCCCCATTGGTTGGAGTGGGCTAAATCAAACCTACTCTTTTTCTCCAAGTATCAGGGGGTAGCCGTGTTAGTCTGTATCTACAAAAACAACAAGGAGTCTGGTGGCACCTTAAAGACTAACAGATTTATTTGGGCATAAGCTTTCGTGAGTAAAAACCTCACTTCTTCGGATGCATCCGAAGAAGTGAGGTTTTTACTCATGAAAGCTTATGCCCAAATAAATCTGTTAGTCTTTAAGGTGCCACCAGACTCCTTGTTGTCTTTTTCTCCAAGTTCTCCATCTCTTTTTACTATTATTATTATTATTACTGTTATTAATAATAATCTTAATCATAATCATAAATATATGACAGCAGCATCTAGTAGCCCTGATAAAGTTTTGGGTCCCATTGTGTTAGGCACTATACAGTTCATGGTCCAACCATCCTTCAATCTAAGATATAATTGTCCATTTTATATCCCCCAATAAGTTTCCACTGTGAATAAAGTTCCAGAAAGGGCCCCAGAAGTCACTACAATATATGATGTCTGTTTTTCTTAATGGCTCGCCAACCCAGGGCATTAAGGGCTTTAGCTGATGCCTACTGAAGTCAATGTAAAGGCTCTCATTGATTTCAGTGGATGCTGGATCAAGTCCAAAGCTAGAATTTTTGGGTTCACAGCTCAATGTCCTGATTAGGGTGACCATACGTCCCATTTTGGCTGGGACAGTCCCTTTTTAAGCCCTGTCCCAGCTGTCCCAACTTTTTTGGCAAAAGTGGGCATTTGTCCCACTTTGTTCTTGCTGATTTGATCAGTTGGCAAGAGCAAATGGGACAAATGCCCACTTTTGTCAAAAATGTGGGGTATGGTGCAGAGGAACATGTGGGGGCGGGGAGAGAGAGTGGAGATGCTAGCCCTGTGCAGGGTGGAAGAGGCAGTGTTCCAGCATGCAGAGTGGGGGGGGGGGGGGGCGGCACTCAGGCCAACAGCTGTGGGTGTCCTGTTTTCCCTTTGGGAAATATGTTCACCCTAGTCCTGATCATAGAATATCAGAGCTGGAAAGGACCTCAGGAGATCATCTAGTCCACCCCCCTGCTCAAAGCAGGACCAATCCCCAAACAGATTTTGGTCCCAGATCCCTAAATGGCCTCCTCAAGCATGAACTCACAACCCTGCAGTTAGTAGGCCAATGCTCAAACCACTGAGCTATCCCTTTCACTTCAATGTCTTGTGTCAGACACAGGTGGTTAAGCCTATACAGATTTCCCATCTTAACTTCAAAACTTATTCTTCATTAATGTTATTAAACTGAAAACACTAATTGACCTCTGATATCCTTAATTGTGTAACATATAGCATAGTGGTAACCATTTATTGTGTATAACTGCAGTACACAACTCAAAGAACTGAGAATTTTTGTCAAAGTAATATGATGCATTTCTTAAAGGGAAGGTGCAAAATATTTACGTCTTCATCACAGATGAAGTGCTAAATCCTGCCCACCTTACTAGCGTCAGTTGTCTAGCTGAAGTAAATAATAAACAATGAAGTCAATGAGACAACTCTCTTCAATAAAGGAAGCAGGATTTGGCTCAAAGTATAAACCAAGAAAGTCTACACTGGTCTTAGATTGTTAGAAGGCTCTGGGGTACTAATGGTTGGAGGGAAACAGTGCTTGGCAATAGAACTGCAGAGGAAGGCTAGAGCTATATTAACTGGTTAATGTACAGAGCAAGCTGTACTATGCATGCAGAACACACAATCACCTAAGTGAAGTTTTGTGGCTGTTTAGTAAATGAGTGACAATGATCTGTGAGTGGTGAACACTTCATAATTTGTCTAGGGAAGCAAAATCTTTTGAGCTAGCCAGGGCCGGCTCCAGGCACCAGCTTAACAAGCAGGTGCATGGGGCGGCCAAGGGAGAGGGGTGGCACTTGCGGCAATTCGGGGGTGGCAGGTCCCTCACTCCCTCTAGGAGCGAAGGACCTGCCGCTGAACTGCCGCTGCCGGTCGCGGCTTTTTTTTTTTTTTTTTTTTTTGCTTGGGGCGGCAGAAATGCTGGAGCCGGCCCTCGAGCTAGCACTGTCTGCATAATGCATTGGAAGAGGACATATCTCCACAGCTAAAAGGAGATGCCCTGTTAATCTTAAATATAACATTTTTATAAGACTATAAAAGTCAGAAAGACTAATGAGTGATATTATAGGAGATGTACCATAGCCAAGCAAAGGTGCATTTACCGATTACTTATTGCACATGCAAGTATAGAGCATAAACAGACACAGGGTCTGATTCACCTCATCCTTGCCCATGGTGTAGTTATTTCCACATGCAGGGCCGGCTTTTGCAAGAGCGGGGCCCGATTCCTGGGGGCAGGGCTTGCTGCAAGCCCCGCCCCCAGGAATCGAGCCGCGCTCCGGCCGGGGTTGCCAGGCTTGGGTCCGACCCGGAGCCGCGCCGCGTGGGGGGGACGGACGACCCGAGCCGCGCGGGCCGCGCCGGGGGGACGGACAACCCGAGCCGTGCCGCGGGGGCCGTGCCGCGGGGACCGGGCCGGAGCCGACCCAAGCTGCGGGGACCGGGCCGGGCCGGAGCCGACCCGACCTGAGCCGCGGGGACCGGGCCGGGCCAGAGCCGACCCGAGCCGCGGGGACCGGGCTGGGCCGGGCCGGAGCCAACCCGACCCGAGCCACGGGGACCGGGCCGGAGCCGACCCGAGCCGCACCGTGGGGGCCGAGCCGAGCCGGAGCCGTGCCGTGCCGCGGGGGCTGGGCTGGAGCCAAGCCGGGCCAGAGCCGCTGGGGCCTGCGGGAACGGGCCGCGCCTCCCCGAGCTCTTCTCGCGCCCCCACCACTCCAGCTTACCTTGTGCTGCCAGCCCGCCCCTGCTTCTTTTCAGACAGCAGGGGAGGGGGCGGAGCGTTCAGGGGAGGAGAAGAGGGGGAAGTGAGCTGGGGGCGGGGTGGAGAGCTGCAGCGCGGGGCCCTCTTGGCGCGGGGCCCAATTCAGCCGAATCGGCTGAATCGGCCCAAAGCCGGCCCTGTCCACATGTACAAAGTAGCTGTGCAAAATGGAATGCTTCCATTCTGATCTGGTAACCCCCAGGATTCTTAACTAGAGAGTCCCCAACATGGGAGGACTCTAGCCATAGAAACTTCTCCTAGACAATAGCTCTCCTGACTTTCTGTGGTCATAGAGATGTCACTGTCTGACACTGGACTGAGTGATGTAGGGGGTCAATGTAGTCATACCTTTGTGGCTGTGGGCATGTTGGAAACTGCAGCTTAGGCAGGGATAAGGAGGGGAAAGCTCTGAAGAAGATGGAGTGGGGCATGCGGAGGTCAAAGGAGGTGAGAGCAATGGGAACCAGAGAAAACAGGGGAGCCAGAAAGGTGATTGGAAAATCTGAAGGGGGAGGATGTAAGAAGGAGAAGGTGTGGGGGACACTCAAGGGGGAACCAGATCAGGGGAAATAGGAGAGTTGGGACAAGAGAATAAAGGAGAAACTTGAGTGGGAAGGTGATGGGTTTGACATGGAGAATGTTAAATGCTACAGAGGCAAGGAAGTGAGGGATTTGATGGCAAGAGATTTATGTAAATGAAGCAATGCATATTCACCGAATACATAAAATGGGGCATAACATCTCTAGCTTTCCATACTCACAGCCTTCTTGGGTAAGCAAAGTTTAGCATGCTGCCTAGACATACAGGGTAAATTTACACTGCAATAAAAGACCTGCAGCACAGCTGTGGCTAGCTCAGGTCAACTGACTTGGACTCATAGGGCTCAGGCTACATGGCTAAAAATTGCAGTGTAGATATTTGGGCTCAGGTTCTGAAACCCTGTGAGGGGGGAGGGTCTGAGAGCCTGGTCTGCAGCCCGAGCCCAAACATCTACATGGCAAGTTTTCGCACTGCAGCCCAAGCCCCACAAGCCTGAGCCAGCTGATCCAGGTTCTGAGAATAGGTGTGGTGACCTTTTTATACAGTGTAGATGAACCCACAGAGCTCTTCAGCTGACTCACCTTGGTGACATCACTGTCAGAAAAAGTGTAGATGGATAAAACATCGACCTCACATGGCTCAACAACAGTACACTAGGAGATCTAGATTTTGCTGACAACATAACTTGTCTAAGTGACATCTCAACCAACATGCAAGTAAAGATTGAAAGACTATCCCAGCATCACAAAAAAGATGTGATCAATAATTAGTTATGAGAGACAAATCTGATGAGGACCCCTGCTAACTCCCAACTCAAACATTATTTTAGAGGGTACAGGCATACAAGAGAGACAGTTTAGGTACCCAGTAAATTGCAGTAATGCGCAAAGCAATGGGGATGTTCAGAAAGAAATAATGTCACGAACTGACAAGATGGCAATTGTATTTACCAGCTTAAACTAGACTTGGTCATCTATAATCAACAAATTATGAATCTTCTACTCAAATGTTGTTTCTATCTTGACATATGGATGTGAAAGCTGGAAATCCTAAAGGTAGACTGATGCCTAAATCCCTTTGAAGGCAAAATAGTATGTGTTATATGGAATGAATTTATAAGTAATGCTGAAGTTCATCAGAGAGTTCAACCACTCCTTAGCTCTAAGATTATCCAGAAAAGAAAATGGTAATATTAGGGACATATGTTAAGAATGAAGCCAGAGCCTCTGCCATGGCACAGAGGGGCTGACCAGAAGAATCCTTCCATCAAACACCATTTAGAGAGAGAAATCTTATGGGACTTCACAACATAGAGGCCACGTGAAGAGCAGCCAAGGACAGATGAATGATGGAGCCTTGTTTGTGCCCTAAGTGAGGTCTGACGTTGCAGGAAGAATTCAGATTGTTATGTAAGTTAACAGTAAAGGAAATCTCAAGAAAGGGGTTAGTCTGGATGCTAATCAGTGTGTCCTTTGCCTTTTGCTTCCCTCCCCACAAACATAAACTACTCTTGTCAGTTAAGATCATGCCACTATACACAGTGACAGACTTAGCATTTTGAGTCAGTGAGATGATTCTTTGGGGAACCTTTACCCATAACTGAGTCATTTTATATAGAAGTGGGGCACGGGATCTTCATTCCATCACCAGTCCAACCTCCCATAACAGCCAGGAAAAAGCTTTTCAAGGAACAATTTGCCAGATAAGCTGAAATGTGAGGGATACCAGTTCCTCAGCCACAAGAGTTGCTTGTGTGCATTCTGGCAGCTTTAAATATTAGCTAATTAATAATTCCACCATAGGTCGGTATTACTGACAATTTTAGAGAGGGAGACCTTGAAGCACATAGGTAATATGTCAGTGATTAACTATGACAGGTAATAGGATAATTTATTCAAGTAACAACAAAAAATAATATGTAAAGTAAATCTAGCACAGATGCTACCAGAATGTAGCTTGGCTGTATTCTCTTTCTCGATCTCTGCAACTATGGTGTATGTCTGTCACTGTGTATTAACACGAAACGTGGCACTGCATAATACCCTCCAGGTGGTATGACAACTTTCCACTTCCAATTGAAGCTTAATCCTTTCTAGCACAAAAAGGACATGGCAATTTTCTACTTACCGTTGTTAAAACTAACACTCAACGTTCCTGTAACTAAATAATAATAATTTATCTCATTTCTAATCCTTTGTTTACTTTACACATTTGACAAGACTCTGTGGTGGCCTTGCTACCATCAGCAACAGTCTTGGTGACACCACCCCCACAGCCACATTTTGTGCTGAGTTCCCTTAACCCCAAAAATGAGTGATTGATGGCTGTGATGCAGACTATGTGGTCTTCAGTGAAAGCCACTCCACGCACTTTCAGCCCCAGTCTTTAGCATTTTCGAGTTTTTTTTCTGCAAGGAAAAGAAAGGGAATTCCCCCCCGCTCTACAAGGGGCTGTCCATAAATCACATTACACATTTTCTGGTGATTTTCAAGACCTACCCATCCCCTTGTAGCACTGAAACAAAAAGCAAAATTAAGAAATTAAGCCCCCTCCCCCTCTTAATGGTTAATAATTTATGGTCAACCCCAACCATGGAAAGCCTGAGATTCAGCCGAGGTCTCTAAAGGCAGGGTTTGCGGGAGGCAGGATTGTGCGGGGCGCGGTGGCAGTGTCCCCCAGTGCACCTGGCAGAGACGAGCCCCAGGAGCTGCCGCAGTCCCAGCCCAGCCCCTCTGGCAGGGCCCGGGGAGGAGGGAGCTAATCGGCGGGAGCTGCCGAAGCTCCCAGCGCGGATCCGGGGGAAGATGGCGGCCGCCGCAGAAGCCATCGCCTTGCGCCTGGCCCGGCAGGAGGAGGAGATCCGCTGGTTAACAGCCGAGATCGGCCGCCTGAAGGAGCCGGAGCCGGAGCGCGGCCCGGGAAGCAGCAGCCCGGAGCTGCACAGGCTGAGGGCGGAGAACGAGAAGCTGCGCTACCGGCTCCTGCACCTTCGGCGCAGCCTGACAGCTGAGCTGGGCCGCGGGGAGCAGCGGCGGCCGGGCCCCGCAGGAGCCGGCAAGGTAGCGCGAGGAGGGAGCGGCAGACCCCGAGCCTGCCCCGTGCTTAGCCCTGGGTGCCGGAGCGTGGATCCGATGGGGCTGGCGGCCGTGGGGCTGGGCTGGGCGGCCGTGGGGCAGGTGGCCTTGCGGTTGTCCATCTGTCGTGGGCGGCCTGTGGGGCAGGGCGGTCTGGCAGCTGTGGGGCTCAGTGACATGAACACTAGCAACTATCACGCAGTCTCCCAAGACTCTTTAAAATTTCCCTTGTTTTAATTTGGGTCACTTTAAGGTCCCCCCAAGAGATCAACTTTTTCTTTTGACAAGGGCTGAAATGCTGGCGTGGCCGTTATGTGGAGGTGGAGAGTAGCTCCCTGAACCTGCACTGAACATGGGTTGGTGCTAGGAACTTCTTCCTTTTTTTTTTTTAAATGAACTAATATTTGCTTAGTGTGTGTGGTTTGTTCTGTGCTTTGAAAACGTGAGGTGCTATACAGGTGCTAAGTATCATTGTTCAGCAAACTGGTGTAGTGCCTTGCTGGATTAGGGCAAACTGTCTGCTTCTCAATCCAGGTAGAATTGGGGTTATTTGGTAGGTTGGAGGAACATACTAGAAGAAGTGGCAGATGTTGATACAAGCTGCATCCATAAGGAGCGTTTACCTGCCTTTTGTTCAGGTTCACAATTTGTATGTCCTATTAGCTGCCCTGCATGATCCTACATCCTCAGGTAGCAGTAGTTGCCAATTATTGGTGATACTGAAATCAGTGACTTCTTTAGGATAAGGACCTTGTCATAGTGATTCACATTTCTGTGATTTTTGAGACTAAGTTATTGCAAACATGTTCTTCATGCACTTATCCTTTATGATCACTCCAACTTCAGCAGGGACAGACTGTAGCAATCCATTTGTGTTGTTGCAGAGAGCAGATTACACAGGAGCTCAAATAGCTGTACTAGCTCTCAATGAATTTCCAGATGGAATTGAAATATAGAGCCTTAAATAGGTTACAACCTAGTTACCTCATTGATATCCTTCTGTCTTTATGATTAAGTGATCATATTAAGTGTCGAGAGGCCTCTGCTGACATCAGAGCTTTGCTGTCCAAACATGTAGTAATAGACTATGCTCATTCCCAAAGGGTTTACAGTCTAAAACAGACTAGAGGGTGGTAGGGAAACTAGATGCAGGAAGGTGAAATGACTAGCTCAAGGTCACACAGCAAGTCAGTAGCAGAACTGGAAATAAAACCCTTGTCCTGAGTGTAAGTCCATTACCTTATATTCTGGACCACAGTACCTCTCTATAGTCAGCTTGTTTTCAGTGTGGTCTGAGTTTGGAACTGGTTTATTTTGTTCTCTCACCAAAGCCTGATTTTGTTGCTCTTCAGACTTTTTTGTTCTCCAGTCTTTTTCCGGGGAGGATTTTGTTGATATGTTGTAGCAGTGAGAAAATTCCAGAGGATTTGGAAAGATTCTATCTCTTGGACACTGGGCATGTTATTTTCCTGGGCCAGTGGACATACAACCAGAACATTGTATAGACAGGCACAGTTTTTATTTATTTGTTACAAAATGTCTTTCAATTTCTTCTGATAGGCTACACCCCATGACGACTTTAGCCCATCATCAGACTATGTCCCTTTTCTGAATATTCTTTCATTGCTGTATATCTATCTAAATCACGTGCCTGCTATGTATTGTCCTAGTAAACATAGTGGTATAACTTTTTTTTTTTTTTTTTAAAGAATACCTCCAATGCAGGCCTGACTCCCCAAAATAAGAAGAAAAAGGAGAAGAAAAAAGAAAATGAAGTTGTGAATGGGCTTAGGAATGAGGTAAGCAGATATTTTATAGTGCATAAAAGAAGAGTCTTTGCTAGGTTCAGAGCTGGTCCTCCCCTTTGTCACACCTTGTGCCTCATCAGTAAGGGTACGAGTCTGTCACGGATTCCATGACTTCTGCAGCAGCTAGTGCTGGCTCAGGGGAGAGAGAATTCTAGCAACTGGCTAAGACTTGCACACATTCTTAATTTTACACACTCACTAGTCCAGCGGAGGGCAAACTACGGCCCGCGGGCCGGATCCCACCCATCAGGATTGCCAGCCCTGTGGCGCAGCTAGGCTAAGGCAGGCTCCCTGCCTGCTCTGGCCCTGCGCCACTCCTGGAAACGGCTGGCACCATGTCCCTGTGGCTCCTCGGGGTGGGGGAGGCAGAAGGCTCCGTGCACTGCCCTTGTCTGCAGGCACCGCCTCCCCCCCACCCCCGCAGCTCACATTGGCTGGGAACAGGGAACTGCAGCCAATGGGAGCTTTGGGGGTGGTACCCACAGGCAAGGGTAGCACACATCAGAGCTGCCTGCCCCACCCCCTGGAGCCACTGCTGGACATGCTGTCCATTTCCGGGAGCGGCACGGGGCCAGGGCAGGCAAGGAGCCTGCCTTAGCCCCTCTGTGCACCACTGCCACCCCAGAGCCGCTTGAGGTAAGTGGTCCGGGCTGCACCCTGATCCCCTCCTGCACCCCGCACCCCCAACCTCCTGTCCTGAGCCCCTTGCCGCACCCTGCACCCCTCCTGCACCCCAACCCTCTGTCCTGAGCCCCTTCCTGCACACCACACCCCCTCCCGCACCCCATGCTCCCTCCCGCACCCAAGCCCCAGCCTTGCATACAATTTCCCCACCCAGATGTGGCCCTCAGGCCAAAAAATTTGCCCACCGCTGCACTAGTCCCATTGAATTCAGTAGTATTGCTTGCAGTGTATAAAGTTAAGCATGTGCAAAGCTGTTATTTTCAAGATAAGGATTGAAGTGCATATTCTTGTCAATATTGACCAAGAGTCAGAAAGGTTTCATCAGCTATAAGTGTGGCAAGGGGATTTCGGTAGCTGTGAGTGATACTGTGGGGGAGTGGTATTTCAAAAATACAGGGGAATGCTTAGTGGGAGTGCTGACAGAGACCCCCCCCCCCACCCCTCCAGGATAGCCTTGATGAGGGTTGGATTTTAGAATATTTCAATATTAATCTGTGTAACAAACTTGAAAATGGCCATGATAGTTATTACAACCTGACACTTTGGGGGATGGAAGTGTTTATGAATGTACTTATGTATTTATTTATATTTCAGAAGCACCTGGAGACACCAACAAAGATCAGATGTTGTATAAAGATATAGTAAATTAACCTCCCATTTGTGTTCTCTTTTAAAAATAGTTTTGTGACTGCTGTGTGTGATTCTTACAGCTGCAGTGTGAGCCAAGCTTCATAGACGACAGGCTGAAGCATTATGAAACACTGAAAAAAGAGCATGATGCCTTGCTTGCTTACAGAGCAGCCAACCAGAGCAAGCCTATAAAAGTGATTCTGACTGATGGTAAAGTCATAGAAGGGGAATCTTGGAAAACGACACCATATCAGGTGGCTGCAAGAATTAGGTAAACTGCAGGTGTAAATGTGTTTTAATAAATGGTGGTTTTGTTTATTCCTCCCCCCTCCCCTCCCCCCCCGGAGCTAGTTGATGATATATATCAGGGGTAGGCAACCTATGGCACGAGTGCCGAAGGCAGCATGCGAGCTGATTTTCAGTGGCACTCTCACTGTGGTCCTGGCCACAGGTCTGGGGGGCTCTGCATTTTAATTTAATTTTAAATGAAGTTTCTTAAACATTTTAAAAACCTTATTTACTTTACATACAACAATAGTTTAGTTATATATTATAGACTTAGAGAAAGAGACCTTCTAAAAACCTTAAAATGTATTACTGGTACGCGAAACCTTGAATAAATGAAGACTCAGCACACCACTTCTGAAAGGTTGCCGACCCCTGATATAGGTTCACTGAGTGGATGATTGACTTTTTTTAATATTTGCTTTGCCTTGCTTTCATTGTGGAAGCATTGATCCAGGTCTTGGACTTAATGCGGAAATCACTGGGTGTGGTTCTTTGGCCTTTGTTTTACAGGAGGTCAGACAAGATGATAATAATGGTTTCTTCTAGCTTTAAAATCCAATGGAACTGTCAGCAATTAACTCTGACTTGAAATTCAATCCTAATTAATGATAGAATATGGGATTATTATTCAGTAAGCAGAGTTCTCATCCTCCCTTAACCTCCAAATCCTTCCTTCAGGAGAGAGTAAGTCGTCATATGGTTTACAGTCTGTAACTCAAAAGTGAACCGGATTTGAAAATGTTTTAAAAGTCTATAGAGGCCAAAGGGCCAGATTTTGAATGTTATTCAGGTGCCTAAAAATGTAGACAAGTGCCTAGTAGGATTTTCAGGAACAGCTGGGCACCTAAATGCCTTTTAAAAATCTGGCCCAAAATGCCTTTGATACGCATGTTATTACTTTTCTTTGTTAGTCGAGGACTGGCTGATGATGCAGTAATAGCCACAGTGAATGGTGAATTGTGGGATCTGGATCGTCCATTGGAGGGAGATTGTTCACTGGAGCTGCTTACATTTGATAATGAGGAAGCTCAGGCAGTAAGTAAACGGTCTCTTGGTTTTACTTGATTAAAGAAACTAATATCTTGAAAAGAAATCTCCCTTTTATTATCTTGATTTTCTTTTTTAATAAAAATCCTGAACATTAGTAGTCCTCGGTATAGTTCAATATATTGTATACAACAAAATTATTGTTAAATGATTAGTCAAGTGACAAATAATTGTGGCTTAACCAGGTATATTTCATATATATTATATATCTGTTATTTCAAAAGGGAATGTATGGATAAACACAAATTTTTGGACTCCTTTCTTTCCCCCTCTTTTAGCTAATAGAAGTTGACTGAAAACAAAACAAAAACTACCTAGATTTGTATGTTAAGTTAAAAGCAGTTTGGTACTTTAAAAATGCTTCTAATATATGTTGTGGATGAAGCATCTAAGGGTTTGACCCTGGGAGAATAGTGGTAGTTAAGGTTGCTCAACATATCAAAAGATCAGGTCCTAAATGTGTTAACATGTGGGGCATCTTAGGCTTTATACAGAAATCTCATCCTGATACAGAATTTGATCTCTGAATAAAATATGTCTGCTAGAGCCTGCAACACTTCAGTAACTTCAGGCATGTGTGTATCTCACTCAGTGGAACTGTGTGTGCATAAAGTTATGTGCCTAAGTTATTGTGGGGCCCCAATTCTGCAAAGATTTAGGAATGTGCTTAACTTTATGCACTGTGAATAGTCTCATTGATTACCACATAGGACTAATCACAGTGCATAAAGGTAAGTCCGTGAATAAGTCTTTGTAGGATTGTAGCCTAAATTCAAAGCAGTTCAAAAGCTAAAAACTTGTCATTGTGTAAGTGTCTCTTATCACATGTCCTCAGATAATGTGCATAATGGCATTTATAATAGTAAGACTGCTGTGTATGTGATCATTATTTGGGTATAAATTAAAGTTTAGCTGGCCAGAAATCAGCCTATTTATAAACGAACAAAACACAAGATTGTTGTGGCCAGGGCCAGCTCCAGCGTTTTTGCTGCCCCAAGCAGCGGGGGGGGGGGGGGGGGGGGGGGAGCCGCGATTGGCGGCACTTTGGCTCTACCACCACCATTTCAGTCTTCGGCGGCAATTCTGCGGCAGGTCCTTCCCCCCGAGAGGGATTGAGGGACCCTCCGCCGAATTGCTCCCGAAGAGCCGGACAAGCTGCCTCTTTCCGTTGGCCGCCCCAAGCACCTGCTTGCTGCGCTGGTGCCTGGAGCCGGCACTGGTTGTGGCTGAATCACATCAGAGGTCTAATGACTAAGCAAATTAGAATAAAACAGGGCCACAGTGGTACAACTACTATCACGTTGTTGAACTATACTATCACATTTATCAGATACAATTATTTGAATCTACATTAATCATCTAACACAGTAGAAATAAAGACAGAAACAGCATTTCTTGCCTAGAATTTAAATATCGTGGCTTCATCTCAACACTTTTCTTCGATAGAAATGCCTTGCTTTTTTAAAAATTACGTACCACCAAGAAGTCATTGTCCTGTGACCTGCTTTTCTGACTTATTATTCATTTATAGGTTTACTGGCATTCAAGTGCTCACATCCTTGGAGAGGCCATGGAAAGTTATTATGGAGGTTGTTTGTGCTATGGGCCACCTATTGAGAATGGATTTTATTATGATATGTACATTGAAGACAGGTAAAATATCACAGATGTCTATAAACATTTTGGTTTTGACTTCAGTTCTTAAGGTTTAGTTATGCTGAATTAGGTTTTTACCTGCATATTAAAAAGAAAGTAAAGTGGATCCTTTTTATTTAAAACTGACAGGTTAATCTTCTCTTCATGGCAATTTTTGGAAGAAATAGTTATTTTCTGAAGTTTATTCCTATCCGACTCCTCCTCAAGATTTAGTTAATGAATGTTTTGTGGAAGAAAGTAGAACTTTGGGATAAAATTGTCTAAGGTGCCTAAGTCACTTAGGCACATAAGGTTTCAGAGTGGTAGCCATGTTAGTCTGTATCAGCAAAAAGTGCCACAAGTACTCCTCGTTCTTTAGGTGCATAAGTCCCATTTTCAAAAGTGATAGGCCCTTGAGGGCCTAAGTCTTCAATGACTTTCAATTAAACTTTATCTCTTATGACAGGTTTCAGAGTAGCAGCCGTGTTAGTCTGTATCCGCAAAAAGAAGAACAGGAGTCCTTGTGGCACCTTAGAGACTAACAAATTTATTAGAGCATAAGCTTTTGTGGACTACAGCCCACTTCTTCGGATGCATATGGAATGGAACATATATTGAGGAGATATATATACACACGTACAGAGAGCATAAACAGGTGGGAGTTGTCTTACCAACTCTGAGAGGCCAATTAATTAAGAGAAAAAAAACTTTTGAAGTGATAATCAAGATAGCCCAGTACAGACAGTTTGATCACACTTCTCTAAGTGTGCCACAAGGACTCCTGTTCTTCTTTTATCTCTTATGTCATGTTTGAAAATGGGACTTCTGCTCCCAAGTTACTTAGGTGTTTACCCTTTGTCTAATCATTGTTTGCAGTTATATAGTTCCGTCTGCTTTCTGTCTCTTCGCTGTGTATATATAGCCAGGCAAAACTGAGAACCTGAAATCGGCTAATAGGATGTCTCTTCAGCTGACTTGGGCCACATGTAGCTTTTCAGTGCTGGCCCATGTGTTGTTAAAAGTCAATAGTAAAACATTTTTTTTGCTTGTGCCTTTCTACTCCTTATATGTAAAGTTGGCCTAAATGTTTTTTCTCTTTGTTTTGTTTAACCTTGGAAATGTCATGAATCTCAAGTTGTCTCCCCTATTCTTTCCTGAAGTGTCTGGTTTCTCAATCCTCATCTGAAAGGGGGATAGTGTTGAATCTTTTGCACAGAAAAAACTCTTTTTCCATGTATTTGACAGGAGTTTGAGTTAAGCGTGATTATTATTATTATTATTTTTTAAGCCTGAATAAACGTCAGGTGCTTAGGTCTCTTGGGCTGAGAAATTGTAGTGTAGACATTTGGGCTCTGGGACTTCTAACAATAATAAAGTTAAGCACGTGCCTAAGTGTTTGCAGGACGGGGGCCTGAATGCATATTTGTATTAAACTAAAGGAACCATTGTAGTGATTAAATCAAAGGAGTCCACTCTCCTTACAAAAAAGGAAGTAAATGATTATGGTTTCCCTATGGCATTTGAGGGTAATAAATTGTCCTAGTAAACTTTTTTGTTATTAAAAGTATAGTAACTTTTCTCTAATTTTTTGTTTAGAGGTGTATCTAGTACAGAATTCCCTACATTGGAGAACATGTGTAAAAATATCATAAAAGAGAAGCAGCCTTTTGAAAGACTAGAAGTCAGTAAGGAGATACTACTAGATATGTTTAAGGTAATACTTTGGAGCTACTACAAGACTTGGAGAAATGAGCATGTAAAAATGATTTTTAAAATAGATTTTTATTCATTTGGATAATATTATGATTTACTACTTTTTTCTTTGTCCATCTGTACAATGGGTATTAATTACCAGTCTCTTGGTAGTACACCTCTACCCCGATATAACGCGGTCCTCAGGAGCCAAAAAATCTCACCGTGTTATAGGTGAGACCGTGTTATGTCGGGGTAGGGAGAGGAACCGCTCTCTGCCCCAGCTCACCTCCGCTCTGCCTCTGCCTCCTCTCTGAGCGCGCCATCGCCGCTCCGCTTCTCCCTCCCTTCCAGGCTTGCCACGCCAATCAACTGTTTGGGCCGGCAAGCCTGGAAGGCAGGGGGAGAAGCAGAGCGGCGGCGGCGCACTCAGGGGAGGAGGCGGAGATGAGCTGGAGTGGGGAACAGTTCCTCTGCACCCCCCCATTACTTGCTGTGACCCTCCCCGGAGCACCCCCAGCTCACCTCCGTTCTGCCTCCTCCCACGAGCATGCTGCAGCTCTGCTTCTCCACCCTCCCTCCCAGGCTTGCTGCGCCAATCAGCTGTTTGGCGTGGCAAGCCTGGGAGGGAGGAGAAGCGGAGCTGAGCAGCGTGCTCGTGGGAGGAGGAGGAGGAGGTGTAGTGGAGGTGAGCTGGGGCAGGGAGTGGTTCCTCTGCGCCTCCCCCCTTTACTTGCTGCAGTCCCCCTGCCCCAGCTCACCTCCGCTCTGCCTCTGCCTCCTCCACCCACGAGCACGCCACTCAGCTCCGCTTCTCCTCCCTCCCAGGCTTGCCGCGCCAAACAGCTGATTGGCACAGCAAGTCTGGGAGGGAGGAGAAGCAGAGCTGCAGCGCGCTGGTGGAAGGAGGCGGAGCGGAGGTGAGCTGGGGTTGGGGGGGGCCCAGGGAGGGCTGCAGCAAGTAATGGGCGGGCGCAGAGGAACCGCTTGTGGTAACACGAATTCGGATATAATGAGGTAAAGCAGCCCAGTCCCCTGGAGCACTGCTTTACTGTGTTCTGTCCGAATTCGCGTTATATCGGACCGCATTATATCGGGGTAGAGGTGTATTATGTGTTTAATATTTTGTAAAAGCACTTTGAAGTACTTGATGGAAAGATGCTATAATCAGCATACACCCAGACAGATTAGCTATATCTGTCTGATTGTCCTGTCTTCTCTGTATGTTTTATAACACTGTGTCTTCTTTTGGAAGGAATGTCAGGTTTTCTCGGCTATGTGTGATTGTCACTCTTCAGTACAGGGGTTCTCAAACTGGGGGTCACGAGGTTATTACATGGGTGGTTGCAAGCTGTCAGCCACCACTCCAAACCCCGCTTTGCCTCCAGCATTTATAATGGTGTGAAATATATTAAAGTGTTTTTAATTTATAAGGGGGGGTCACACTCAGAGGTTTGCTATGTGAAAGAGGTCACCAGTACAAAAGTTTGAGAACCACTGCTTTAGTAGTTTTAGTGCCTTCTAATGACACAAATATGAGTGCTATCATTATACCAGAATGTCATTGTAGTTGTTGATGTTAATGAAGTTCTAGTTCCAGATATCTGTTTTTTCTCCCCCATATAGTATAATAAGTTTAAATGTCGTATCCTGAATGAGAAAGTTAACACGCCAACTACCACAGTGTACAGGTAAAAATATACAAGAATACATATATTATTTCATTGCTTAAAAAACTATACACTGTAATTTTATAATTGGACAGTAGGAATTTGGGCAGACTTCATCGAAATTGAAGGAAGAAATTATTTTCTCTAAATTTATTAAACTAACATCCCAGACTTCGTGAAGGTTCCCTCTTTTTAACTAGGGCTCTGATCCTACAGATACTTGTGCACATATTTAACTTTAAGCACATGAATAGTCCCACTGAAGTCAATGCTTAAAGTTAAGCACATATGCAGTATTGAGGCCTAGATTTACAATTGATGTTTGTGCATAATTGCATCTTGTCTTCAGGGGGATGACACATGCTTCTCAAAATTACCTCCTGTCTTCATTGGTAGACAAGGGGAGCATGCCCACCCTTGTAGTAATTGCCTCCCATCTGAGGGAGAAGAATAAAACAAATAGTCACAAGTGGAATTTGAACCCACTAGCAGTAACATTAACTGCTAGCATGGTGTTGGATGTGAATCCTGTTCAGCTGGGGTTGTGGAAGGCAAAGTTGGCTGGAAAATGGCAAAACCTTTTTTTGTCCATTTTGTTTAGATGAAAACTTCCTGACCAGCTTTTGTGGGAGAGTGTATAGGCCACAGGATGTCCTAGATCAGTGGCGCTCAACCTTTCCAGACTACTGTACCCCTTTCAGGAGTCTGATTGGTCTTGTGTACCCCCAAGTTTCACCTCACTTAAAAACTACTTGCTTACAAAATCAGACATAAAAATACAAATTTCACAGCACACTATTACTGAGAAATTGCTTACTTTCTCATTTTTACCATATAATTGTAAAAATAAATCAATTGGAATATAAATATTGTACTATACACTAAAATGTAAGTACAAGTGATTGTATGAAATTTTAGTTTGTGCTGACTTCACTACTGCTTTTTAGGTAACCTGTTGTAAAACGAGGCAAATATCTAGATGAGCTGATGTACCCCCTGGAAGATCTCTGCGTGCCCCCAGGGGTGTGTGTACCCCTGGTTTAGAACCACTGTCCTAGATGGTATCATTAGGTAGTTGAGGGTAGGTGCTGAGTATTGCCCAAGAGTCAGCTCTCATTACTTGCTGCGGCCCTCCCCGGGCCCCCCGCCGCCCCCCCAGCTCACCTCCACTCCACCTTCTCCCACCAACGCGCCGCAGCTCCGCTTCTCCTCTCTCCCAGGCTTGCTGCGCCAATCAGCTGTTTGGCGTGGCAAGCCTGGGAGGGAGGAGAAGTGGAGCTGAGCGGCGTGCTCGTGGGTGGAGGAGGCAGAGGCGGAGCACTTTACAGTACTGGGTCCTAGTATATTTCTGAGACTTGAGAAATTCATGCTGCACAATTGCATGTAAAACACACCTCATAAATTTCTGACCACTTATGTATAATTATTGTATTAGTAGATGTGTGCTAGTCACCATAACTTTTCTTGTACATTATTACTGACTATATTTTAAAGGGTTGTAAAATGTGAGGAATAAAATGGTTTATGTCAGAATTATTTTGTTGTAGGTGTGGTCCATTGATTGATCTCTGCAGGGGCCCACATGTGAGACACACTGGAAAAATTAAAGCCTTAAAGATTTTTAAGGTAAGAGTAAAAATTTATAAGCTTTCAAAGTAACTAGAGCAGGGGCAAGATTGAATTATACTGATGTATGTATTAGAGGGTTTTTGTCCCCCCTCTCCTCCCCCCGAAATGCCATAGACTGGGGTCTACTATGTCCTTTTTTTTTTTCTTGATTGTCACACCATCAAAGCCATCCTTAATGTCCCCCCTATGCTCACCCCCAAATAAAATTACTGATTACCCTCCTTCTGTCCTCCCTGCCCCCCAAAAATTAACTGACTCTTGTCTGTCCTGATTGCACTCAACTCTGTAGTTGTAAATGAACAGGATCAACTCATGTTTCTAGATTATTAGTGTAGCCATTTGTTTGCAAAGTAAGAAAACATCCATGTTTATTGGTACAGAAAACAATGTTTTGCTCTCTTTTCTTTATTTTTAGATCCCATTAACTTGGCCAACTGCTGGCCAGCTGAGCCGATGAAACTGACACATGTGCATCTCAAGGCCACCCCGGTCTGCTACCACATGTTGTCCCCACACCCTCTGTCAAGCCCCCAGTGAGCACACTGAGCTTGTCTCCTTTGCACACCACAAGATCCCTGTAGAGTGGGTGACCACAGGACCTATAGTTATATTTTTTCCAAACCTGGAATGCTTGCCCTGGGTGGCTTGAAGGGGACTATAAATAATGTGTAACCTGTAGGAAAAGATCAGTGACAAGCATCTGTTTATATCTGTTTATGTTTTCAAGGCTATCTTTTCAAGGAGACAGTCTAGAAATTTATTTTTGTAAATGAAAACTGAGAATCCTTCATGTTTCCAGGCCCCTCAAAGCATGGGGCTTACATAACTGCTAATGCTGGCTTAGCTTTCTGTACCTGAAAGTACTGCTTCTTTAAAGTGACCGTCTGCACAAAAGAACCAGAATTAACTTGTGCAGATGCTTCTGGTAATTAGGTAATATAAGTTACTGGCAACTATTAATTGGTTAATTTGGTTGGACGGTCAGAGTCCTTGATCTCCTTTGAACATTCAGCATCCTTTTGGTCAGTTAACTTTGTGCTTGAGATCTGTGTACTGTTGTATTTAAATATTCAGATTAAGTGTTCAATCCTCAAAACAGTATCAGTATTTGACTGTAAAAACGAGTTGGTATTATGTTTTCTACTGTCTTACTGCATCATGTTGTGAAGTTACAGCATGTTGCTTTACATTCATCTGTAATGTAATGACATGATACAAGTTAAAATAACGTGGCCAAGTACAACAAATACATGATTAGAACAATTATTTATTTTTATGCATGCTGTGTTACTATCCCAACAAAAAAGCAGTGCATACATTTAACTGCAAGTATCTTTGTCTTTTAAACCAATATTGGATGACTTGACAGTTCTTTTCCCAAGAAGCAATGAGATATGGTAATTGGATTGCATTATCATTTATTCTTCCCCTGCAGCTGTTTGTATGATACCGTTTTTAAAAAACATTATATATATTTTTTTTTAACATCAGAATTCTTCTACATATTGGGAGGGAAAGGCTGACATGGAAACATTGCAGAGAATCTATGGAATATCCTTCCCTGATAATAAAATGATGAAGGAATGGGAAAAATTCCAAGAGGAAGCCAGAAATCGGGATCATAGGAAAATTGGAAAGGTAGGTACTGTTGATATTTTTATTACTCTTAAAGGGCATTGTCCTGGTGATGATCCAAAATATATTTCTTCCTCCCCAAAAGACCCTCTGAAAACCTGAGTACTATTAGCCACCCCCAAATGATGACTAAAATTAATTGGGTGACCCATTAACAAAACTAAGAGACTGACTTTGCCATTGCAGATATTATGCATTCTTCATCATAAAGACATAGGAATTAGAGATGACTAGTCAGGCCACTTAGTCTATCCCTCTGTTCCATATTGTTGGGTTGTCTAATGGTGATTTTCTTCCACTAATTCCTTTATAACTAATCCATGGTCTAATGGGTCTTGTTGTTTTTTGTTTCCTGATATTCATCTTAAATCTTCCTTTGCTTAATTTAATCCTGTTACTCCTATTTATTCTCCCTTGGACCACCCTAAATAATTGTTCTTTCTCCTTAGTGTTCAAACCCTCCTCTGTCCCCTCCCCACATACACACCTATGGTTGCCTTCTAGCTAGGCTATACATACATAATTATTTTAATTTCAGAAATCATTCCTTCTCTTGCCATATCATCCCTCCAGTTTTCTGTTGCCTGCTTTCTTTCTGAATCAGCATGGGATTAAAACTGACAAGAGTCCTGTTCTCTGAATCTCCCAGATGACAGATTAATCTCCTAATATCTAAAATATAAATCAGAAAATAAAGTGTGAAGCAACTATTAGATGACTTAGATGCACATATGTGCTACGAATAATTGAACTCATTAATATATTAAACTGAAACTTGTTTACTGAGAAGTATACATGCACTGAGTCTCCATAAGTCCTATTTATGCCTATATATACCTTGCCCAAGCTCACTCGCGCGCGCTCGCTCGCGCTCTCTCTCTCTTTTTTGTTTGTACTCAACCTTGCCTAAATTCTAGCCTGTAAACTCCAGGCGCAGACCTGACTAGCTATGTTAGGAACCCTAATACACCAGTGAGAATTGTACAGATAATAAACATGATCTGTGTTTGATCACATTTCATATTAGGATTCCATTTATAAAGGTTTTAAGGGGTTAAAAGATCAGTAGAGGTCGTAGTATGTTCCAGGCATGAGTCCTATGTGTGTTACAGATGGTTATAAGCACATCAGTAGAAGTTGTTATAACTATATGAGCCACATATTGACTCTATAACAATAAAGTAACCATGCATTACAACATCTTGGTCACTTATTAACCCTTTATAAACTGAATCTTAATATGAAGTATGATTTTTTTGTTCAATATGTATTTACATTTGTTTCTTTCCCAGTTAAAAATGGATGAACTGGTGTAACATGAATCATAGGATACTAAGAGAGGTTCTTCAAAGAAAAACGTACAGTACTAGATCCCCACTCTTATGCCCACATTCTTAGCACAGGCTTTTGACAAAGTTTCTACTTGCTCAAAACCCTGAGCCATTAAACCATCTCACCAGTGAGTGGTGTGTGCCTGCCAAACGACTTTTTTCCTGCACTAGTGGGTAGGAGTGTTGAACCTACTGCTGAGACTGTTTTAAGGGCTCAGAATTTTGAGGAAATGTGAGATTAGTCAGTTACACGTTTGGAGATGGGTCTCTAGTCACATGCCTTCTGAAAATCAGAATTACTGGTAAATTATTTTCTCAACATTTTAAATCTTGTTCTCTTCTGAAGTTCTTATTGATACATTCTAAAAATATCATTCACTGTCTCTAACAAGGAGTCTTAACACTCTCAATTTAAAAATAGTGATTTGAACTGGAAAAAACATTCATGGATACAATTTAAGTGGGCTTACTGAATTCTACATTTATTTGTACAGGAGCAAGAACTTTTCTTCTTCCATGATCTGAGTCCAGGAAGCTGTTTTTTCCTCCCCAAAGGTGCCTTTCTTTATAATACACTCATGGATTTTATACGAGTAAGTGGGCATGTCTTAAAATTTCTAATCAACATAATTAAACATCTTTCCTTTCTATTGAAGATGTGTTGCTTTTTTCAGACTGGCCTTAGCTCAAATGACACATTTTTGGGGTCCCTTCCAGCCCTACATTTCTATAATTCTTATTGATCCCACTATTGCATTAAGGCACTCTCACACAAAAAATGTGTGCTCTGGATATATAGTTGTGTACAGATATACTGAAACTTTAGTGAGGTTGTATAGGGTAACTGCAGGAAGAATTTGACCTTAATTTTTTTTTCTAATTATTAAATCACAATACATTTATAACTTGATCTCAGTCATCTAACCCTTACACATGTGATCCCATTGACTTCAATAAAGATCTATTGTAAGTAAGGATTGCAGGATCAGGCTTTTACTATATGTAAAACACACTCTCTGTAACTTTTTTTTTTTTTTTTTGCTGCATCACCTTTTGGATTTATTTTCTAGGAGGAATATCACAGGCGTAATTTTACTGAAGTAGTATCACCTAACATCTACAACAGTAAACTCTGGGAAGCATCAGGTCACTGGCAGCACTACAGTGAAAACATGTTCTCATTTGATGTTGAGAAGGAAACATTTGCCCTTAAACCCATGAACTGTCCAGGACATTGGTTTGTATTATCTTTCCTATTTTCCTACTTGTGAAGTAATGTTTTGAGGTTCAGGGAAATTAATATAGTAATGCACTGAAGTTAATATATAGTAAAACCTATACAGTAGACAACCCTTATAGGGGAATCAGCTGTCCTCAGCGCCTGTCCCAAGGTATCTTTAGAGAGCTTGAGTACAGTTCTGCTCCTGTTTATTAAATACATGTTTGGGGGGGTGGGGGGAGATATAATTTGCAACTCTTGGGTTTTTTTGCAGTTTGTTTAAACTTTACATTGGATATGGATGATCTCATGGCTAGCCTCACCTCAGTCCCTGGAAAAATCATGGAGCAGGTCCTCAAGGAATCAATTATGAAACATTTAGAGGAGAGGAAAGTGATCAGGAACAGTCAGCATGGATTCACGAAGGGGAAGTTGTGCCTGACTAACCTAATTGCCTTCTATGATGAGATAACTGGCTCTGTGGATGAGGGGAAAGCAGTGGATGTGTTATTCCTTGACTTTAGCAAAGCTTTTGATACGGTCTCCCACAGTATTCTTGCCGCCAAGTTAAAGAAGTATGGGCTGGATGAATGGACTGTAAGGTGGATAGAAAGCTGGCTAGATCGTCGGGCTCAACGGGTAGTGATCAATGGCTCCATGTCTAGTTGGCAGCCGGTTTCAAGCGGAGTGCCCCAAGGGTCAGTCCTGGGGCCGGTTTTGTTTAATATCTTTATTAATGATCTGGAGGATGCTGTGGACTGCACTCTCAGCAAGTTTGCAGATGACACTAAACTAGGAGGCGTGGTAGATACACTAGAGGGTAGGGATCGGATACAGAGGGACCTAGACAAATTAGAGGATTGGGCCGAAAAAAACCTGATGAGGTTCAACAAGGACAAGTGCAGAGTCCTGCACTTAGGACGGAAGAATCCCATGCACTGCTACAGACTAGGGACCGAATGGCTAGGTAGTAGTTCTGCAGAAAAGGACCTAGGGGTCACAGTGGACGAGAAGCTGGATATGAGTCAACAGTGTGCTCTTGTTGCCAAGAAGGCTAACGGCATTTTGGGCTGTATAAGTAGGGGCATTGCCAGCAGATCGAGGAACGTGATCGTTCCGCTTTATTCGACATTGGTGAGGCCTCATCTGTAATACTGTGTCCAGTTTTGGGCTCCACACTACAAGAAGGATGTGGAAAAATTGGAAAGAGTCCAGCGGAGGGCAACAAAAATGATTAGGGGTTTGGAGCACATGACTTATGAGGAGAGGCTGAGGGAACTGGGATTGTTTAGTCTCCAGAAGAGAAGAATGAGGGGGGATTTGATAGCAGCCTTCAACTATCTGAAGGGGGGTTCCAAAGAGGATGGAGCTCGGCTGTTCTCAGTGGTGGCAGATGACAGAACAAGGAGCAATGGTCTCAAGTTGCAATGGGGGAGGTCCAGGTTGGATATCAGGAAAAACTATTTCACTAGGAGGGTGGTGAAACACTGGAATGCGTTACCTAGGGAAGTGGTGGAGTCTCCTTCCTTGGAGGTTTTTAAGGCCCGGCTTGACCAAGCCCTGGCTGGGATGATTTAGCTGGGAATTGGTCCTGCTTTGAGCAGGGGATTGGACTAGATGACCTCTTGAGGTCCCTTCCAACTCTGATATTCTATGATTCTAGAGAGTAGGACAGGGTGCTGGAAACCACTGAGTTTAACTTCGGCTCCAACAGAGACTTGGCTCTGTGGTCTTCAAGTCACTTTTTTCTGTGGCTCATTTTCACTACCTGTATAATGGTTGCTATACTTGCCTACCTTTCAGGGGTGTGGAGAGAATTAATTGGTAGATTCTTGAAAAGTGTTACGTAACTGATAACATATTTATCTTGTTTTTTCTTTGACGGGCCTAAGCTGATTTAATTCAAAATGAATCTTTTATCTTGGGCCTTGTGGAAGAATATTAGCATGTAAAAGAAGCCAAAGACTGTTGGGTATAAGTTTTCCTGCCTAAATATACTTTGTCTCTTCTAGCTTGATGTTCGCTCATCGCCCACGCTCATGGAGGGAAATGCCTATTAGACTTGCAGACTTTGGGGTTCTTCATAGAAATGAACTCTCGGGGACTTTGAGTGGTTTGACTCGAGTCAGGCGTTTCCAACAGGATGATGCGCACATCTTTTGCACAATGGAACAGGTGAAGAACTTTTCAGCCTTTATCTTCTCTTGGCATGTTATGGTGTAGCTTAAGTGCAACATTTGTTGCTTTTATTTCATCCCTATTGCTAGGTTGCTTCCTTCTAATTCATTTGGGATTCAGTATGTCTTAGATTTCTATATAATTGCTTAAGTCAGTACCCTATCCTGCTTAGTGTCTTCATCAGAAATTGCCAACAGCATAATGCCCTGATGTTTTATTAAGTTTTCCTTTTAGAGCATAAATGTTGTTTATTTGCAAAGGAGAACAATAAGTATTTGAGATGTTACTGACTGTGGGTTATTGAGTAGGCCTACTTGGAGTTGTATATCTACAGGAAAAAATCCTATACAGGATCTTACTTTTACATATCTTGACACAAGGATATTGAAGCAATAATGACAGAGTCCCAAAAGATCAAATAACAAGGAAAAAAGTGATATATCATGAAAAGTGGTATACCAATTAAAAAAGTGGTATATCATGGTGATGTTCTCCACTTAACTATGCTGAGTAGTATTTTATTCCATGAGTGATCCCAAAGATGTCAGTGGGGAGTAAATTAATACACTGTGTGGGAGAGAGTGTGTGGTAGAACCTGTCCTCAAAATCCCAGGCCTACAAAACATGCTTCTGATTCAGAAAAAATAAAGCAAGCCTGATTAGTGATAAAACAATAGTAATGATCAACCAGTTCTCCATGGCAGCATTTTGGTGTTCTGTTTGTCAGTTGATTTGTGTTGCTTAAATTTCAGATTGAGGAAGAAATGAAAGGCTGTCTGAACTTTTTGAAGACCGTTTATGCAGTGTTTGGTTTTACCTTTCAATTGCATCTTTCTACAAGACCTGAAAACTTCCTAGGAGAAGTAGAGATCTGGGACCACGCAGAAAAGGTAACACAGGAAGGTACTTAATACTTCCATTCACAGAAATTTAATGCATTTTAAGATGGCTAAATGTAAATGTATCCATCTCAGAACAAAGAATGTAGGCCATACTTACAGGATATGGGAGTCTTTCCTAGGAAGCAGTGACTCTGAAAAAGATTTGGAGGTCATGGTGGATAATCAGCTGAACATGATTTCCCAAAAGAGTTAATGTCATCCTAGGATGCATAAACAGAGGAATCTCGAGTAGGAGTAGAGAGGTTGTTTTGCCTCTATCTTTAGCACTGGTGTGACTACTGCTGGGATACTGTGTCCTGTGTGGTGCCCACAATTTAAGGAAGAAAATGAAAAATTGGAGAGCGTTCAGAGAACAGCCATAAAAAACATTTAAAGGATTAGAGAACGTACTTTAGAGCAGTGGTCGGCAACCTGCGGCCTGTGGTCCGAAGGTTGCCCACCACTGATTTAGAGACTCAAGGAGCTCAATTTATTTAGTTTGAAGAGGAGTTTAAGGAATGACCTTGTTACAGTCTTCAAGTATCTACATGGGGAAAATGTTAAATAACGTGTTCTTCAGTCTAGCAGAGAAAGGTATAACACGATCCAATGGCTGGAAGTTGAAGCTAGATAAATTCAGGCTGGAAATAAGGCATAATATTTTTTAAAGTGAGTAAATAACCAGTGGAAGAATTTATGAAGGGTCATGGTGGATTTTCCACTGCCAATTTTGAAATCAAGATTGGATGATTTTTCTAAAATATATGCTCTAAGAATTATTTCAGGGGAAGTTCTATGGCTTGTATTATACAGGAGGTCAGACTAGATGATCACAATGGTCCTGCCTGGCCCTGCAATCTATGAAACATGCAACTGTCTAACATCCAGTCTTGCAAACCTTCAGTCATGCTGAAGTGAGTGAGATTACTTACACAAATAGGAGGGTTTGGTTTGGTTTGGTTTGTTTTTTTTGGTAGGACTGGGCTCTAAAATCTGTACTTGATAGATATCCATGCTGAGAGATGTGAAACACTGACACAATAAATCTCCTGATTCATATAGTTTCTTAGAAAGTCAGTTCAAGCTATGGGTATGTATAACAGAAATTTCTTTTTGTTAATCTCCACTCACTCTATAGATACAAAAGCCAGGATTTAAAGTAATTACCATATATACTCGTTCATAAACCAGATTTTTTTAGTAAAAAAGGGAAGCACCAGAGACGGGGATCAGTTTATGAACAGGTATAGAGAGGGAGAGGTGGGACACAGCCCGTCCCCCTAACAGAGGGAGCAAGGAGAGGCAGCACAGCCAGCAGAGACAGAAGGGAAGAGGCGGGGCCAGAGTCTCTCCGCTTCTGGCCACGCTGCTCTCCGCCCCAGCCTCCAAAGCAGGTGCAGCTCCGGGGCTGGCAGGCTGCAGCTGTGCCACTCAGCCCCACCCCTGGAGCAGGCTGTGGCCGCACCGCACAGCCTGCTGGAGCAGCTCCAGCCAGATCAGAGACATCTTCCCCTGGCCCTCCCCATATAAGATGGGAAGGGATGGGATGGGGAGAGTGTGGGGGTCCCAGGCTAGGGGTGGGGTCACATGTGGGGTGGTCACAGGGGTTACTCCCCTGACTCCCAGCTTCTCTCCCCTCCCCACCCCCCCCAAGTTGCTGTCCTGGCCCATCAGGGTAAGCAGCTGGCCTGCTGGAACACTGTTTACTTAGGTTTACCTCTGTGCCTGCGGACACTCGAGGTAAACAAACCATCTCGGCCCACTAGCGGCTTATCCTGATGGCCCAGGAGCCAAAGTTTGCTGCCCCCTGAATTATAGGGTCGGCTTATAAACGGGTTATAAAAAATTTCAATTTTTACTTATCCATCTGGGGGGGGGGCGTTAGCTTATAAATGAACCGGCTTATGATCGAGTATATATGGTATGGTTTTTTTAGCTGTATTAGTTCAAAACTCTTTATATTGCTAAGATATTTGAGTCAGTCCTACCCATTTTCTTACTTTGTATGACTTAATCTTTGAAGTACAGTTCTTTCCCTCACTTTCCCCTTCATGGGCAGCTTTGGTAGGACTGTGTTAAAGAAATACAATTTAAAAAAAACCCCATAATGTTTAAACTTCATCTTTATGATTTTTATAATTAGCAGTTACAAAACAGTTTGAATGACTTTGGAGAGCCATGGAAGTTGAATCCAGGAGATGGAGCATTTTATGGTCCTAAGGTTAGTAAATCAGTGCAGTTCTGCAATGAAGCTCTAATGCAGCTTTGTGGGTGCATAATAGAATAACAAAAAAAACAGTATATAGTAACTAAGGCATTTCCTTTGCAGATTGATATTAAAATCAAAGATGCTATTGGCAGGTACCATCAGTGTGCTACCATCCAACTTGACTTCCAGCTACCAATCAGATTTAACCTTACTTATGTTGGGTAAGTGCTTGAATTCTTAATCTGTCAACTATATGACAGATAATTTTTTTACTTTCACAGTTTGTAGCTCCCATTAAAAATGAGTTAACCAAAAGCAGTTTAATTATTTACTGACCTCTGGACAAGCTGCTGACCTACCACTAAATGCCTAGGTGCACTAGTGGGACAAGAGATCCCCAGCAGTGGAAAGAAGTACTTGGACTGGGCCCTGAGCTGAGAATTTCCCCCATAATTTAGTAGTGTGTTCAACTGCTCAGTTTCATTGTAAATGTAAATGAGCGGAAAAAATTGATAACTTGTCTGTCTGCTCTTCCTGAAGAGAACTGAGTGCATCTGACCTTAGGTAGCCTTTGAGGAAACTTATTTGGGACAGACACACTAATCAATCACTATAGTCTGATGCCTCCATTGAACACATTAAGTTTAAGTTTACACATTAAACTATAAAAAGAAGAACAGGAGTACCTGTGGCACCTTAGAGACTAACAAATTTATTAGAGCATAAGCTTTCGTGGACTACAGCCCACTTCTTCGGATGCATCCGAAGAAGTGGGCTGTAGTCCACGAAAGCTTATGCTCTAATAAAGTTGTTAGTCTCGAAGGTGCCACAAGTACTCCTGTTCTTCTTTTTGCGGATACAGACTAACACGGCTGCTACTCTGAAACCTGACATTAAACTATCAGCACCTTGCAGGATTGCATTCTTGACACAGTAACAATTTTAAAGTAAAGATCAGATCAGCTGGGTTATCCTTGATGGAGGAGCATAAATCATACATGAACAATTCTTTTGGAGAAGGGAAATACCATTTTTGGTTTCCAACTTGAGAGAAGAACACTTTCCTGTTGAATAAACAAATTTGTGACAGGCATGTTGTCCTTGGACAAGTACTTCCATTCGTTTTCTGTTTTTTTTTTTTTTTTTCTGGTTTGCCACATTTGATTGTAATTTCTCTCCCCTGACTTTTTTTTAATAAAAAAGCAGGATCTTTGTTTTGGATTTGATCTGCTCTTGCTACTTATTTGTCATCTGAAGTCCCAATTGTTTATTTTTCACAGCATGATAATCATCACAGAAACCAAAGGATTGAAGTTTCAGATGGGAAATAAGCAGTAGGAATAGGGGAGATCCTAAGGAAGATTATATGTTAATGTAAATGTCAGTAAAAATGAGTGGAAAGAAGTATATCAGAGATGAAGATATATAGATGTGGACCTGAGTCATAGAGTTGGAATCTGAATCCAAGTTCACAGTGGTTTACAAAACCAGGGTTTTCTTTTGTGTCCATTTCTCATTATTTGTAGGCAGGATTATTTCAAACTGCTTTGACCATCGATTATTTCATGAATGTCAGTATGTCACAGTAAATTTGGAGTGAAAGCTGTTGGATTTCATGCAATTAATAACTTGCTAACATTTAATATTTTATTTATATAAAAAGCAAAATAGAAGATGGAAAAATGACAGTAAGCTTAAATGTGCGCTGATTAAGGTAAATGTCTTAATCTTCTTTCTTTCTGTTTTTCTTTCTTTGCAGTAAGGATAGTGATGATAAGAAAAGACCAGTGATCATTCATAGAGCTATTTTGGGCTCAGTGGAGAGAATGATAGCTATTCTAGCAGAAAATTATGGAGGAAAATGGTATGTGACACATGTACAGTACTAAGAAACAATTAGGAACATAGCTAGAAAATACAGAAACTTCCTAATAGCCAACACATCATAATGCAAAATAATTCACCAAGACTCTTAGCAAAAGTAGCACAGGCAAAACAACCAAAAGATGGAATGTCTCATTGAGGCCTGAGTGCCATAAAATCATTAATATAATGGTTCATATTTAAAATATTAAGACTACTGTATACAGTAGACAAACTCAAACGACATAATTGTAGACTAAGATAAAAGATTAGAAATTCAGTTTTACAAGATTATAATAAAAGTAGTACAGTAAGACCATATTCTTAATATGGCAGTTGAAACATTTGCAGAATACATTTTATTCACCCTTCATTATTTAGCTTGCAGATTCATTTTTTATACTTATGACTGTTGTACATATACAGATCCATAAATTAGAGAGTCTTAACATATATAAATAGTGAAAGCTGCTCCCTTATTCATGATTAATATCTGAAAGATAACTTCTTCATGAATTGGTGATAAAGAAGTACCATTGAATGGAGGGGGGCAGAAAGGGAACAGATCTCACTCATGAACATACAGTCCACCTATTATTTTAAAAGTATAAAATAAAGGGAAATGGCTCATGTGTGAAAAAATAAAATGCAGTCTAGTTATGAAACCAAATGTGTAACTTGGAAAGGAACAAGAGATCAAAGTTGTGTATATATCTTCATGCCCTGTGGGTTTGTATCCCGAGCTCATTCAAGGGATTCCAGACTTTTATCTAAGCTAGTTGGGTACTGAAGTCACAAGCAGAAGTGCAAAACCCAAGGGTGGTGGTGTCACTGGAATATTTCCTTCAGAGAATGATACCTGCAAGTGATTTCCCTTTACACCGTAATATGAATTGACTCCAAAGCAACCTGAAAATGTTGATTATTATACGGTAACGTTTTCTCTTTTTTAACAACATTAACACGAAAGTAAATTTAAACTTAATATGGAAAGGGATTACTAGTGTTTTTTCTATTGTACTAAGGAACAGCAGTGCATATAATATTCTGTAGTGTCCAAAGATCATCCACTGTTTGTTTGGAGACGATTAGCCACGATAGAGGTGGATTGAATTCATGACATTATTTTAGTTTTAACAGTAAATTTCAGGACTTCTGTTTATTTAACCCAGGTCCAAAATTATTCATTAATATATTATGTTCTAGGTCAGGGTTCTCAACCTTTTTCTTTCTGAGGCCCCACCAACATGCTATAAAAACACTGTGCCACAACAACTGTTTTTCTGCATATGTAAGCCAGGGCTGGCCTTAAGGGGTAGCAATCAGGGCAATTGCTCAGGCTTTGGCTTCAGCCCCAGGTAGTGGGGACTGGGGCCCTGGGCTTCAGTCGCATGCGGTGGGGCTTTGGCTTTCCGCACTGGGCCCCAGCGAGTCTAACTCTGGCCCTGCTTGGCAGACCTCCTGAAACCTCGCAGCCTCCCAGGGGCCTCAGGAAGTGCTGTTCTAGGTGAATTGGGCAGGATAAAGATCATGCCTTAGCCTAGATGTCTAATTAAATTTTAAAATTAAATATTTTTGAAAATTATTCAGCTATTCTTAGGGCATATAAACACTGGCATGAATGGAAGGTGTGTGTTTTGTGTATGTGTATATACAACATATTTTTTTATATAATTTTTATTTTTGTTACATTTGCTAGGCCTTTCTGGCTCTCTCCTCGCCAGGTCATGGTTGTCCCTGTGGGGCCTACTTGTGAAAAATATGCTCAGCAGGTAAGAATAGACTTCCTTTAAAAAATAGAAATAAATTTTATTTTATCAGCTATTGGATAACCTATAATTCCATCCTAGAACAAACATGTAACCCTTAGGAAATATAGACATGCTTGGCAGAGATGAAAGCATTATTGTCATAGTCTTTATTGCTTTCTAAAATTGTCATGAATCTAAAGGGACGTAATTCCTAAAAAAATAACATTCTTTGGAGCTTTATTGCTGCTTAGGCTTCAGGAATTCTCTAATTTAAGAAAAAATAACATAGCCCTAGAGTAGCCATCTTGTATATTGTAATCCGTGTTTTATTATAAAGTTGTCTGTTAAGCTAACAGAATACATTTGCCCCAATCCTGCCAAGTACATAAGATTTGTATAATTTTCTCAAGTGAATATCTCTGATTTCAATGGAACTCTTCGTAAGAGCATATTTATGCATACTTAAATGCTTTGCAGAATCAGCGTCATGATCTCTGTTGGAAAAAAAAAATATATATATATATATATATATATATTGTTATATTAATGAAACTTTAACTTTCTTTTAGGTTTGCCATGAATTTTTTGAAGCAGGATTTATGGCTGATGTTGATCTAGATCACAGCTGCACATTAAACAAGAAAATAAGAAATGCACAGCTTGCACAGTATAATTTTATTTTAGGTAATTGTGTATTTAGGTTTCTGATCATTGTAAAAGTGTTTTCTTTTTTAAATTTTGGTTATAAACTTCAAATGCTGGCATAGAGTTTGATTTTATTTTAAATTTCATAATGTAAGCAGGAGATTAAACAGATTTTAGCAAATTAGTTAAAGCAGAGTTTCTTTTCACATATTGTTTTTTAAAAAAGAGTAAAGGAATAGATATGAGTTTAAAATACATTTATGTTTAAATGGCAGGGCATACCTTCTTGAATGTGTGGAAAGGACTAAGATATGGGGCTGGAGTGGTGACCAGCATTGGTCCCAGTGAATTTTTCTCTAGTAGTTATTTACTCTTCAAAAGTTACAAGCTTGCTGCAGATCCATTAATGTCTTTCTGCAATATTCCTCTTGCAGTGGTTGGAGAAAAGGAAAAAGCAAATAATGCTGTCAATGTGCGAACAAGAGACAATAAGGTTCATGGAGAGATTTTGATGACATCTGCCATTGAAAAACTAAAGAAACTGAAGAAATCACATGCTTTATATGCAGAGGAAGAATTCTGAAATTGCTGCTAACTGGGATCCATGTTAACTCTAAATGAAGCTCGTTATTTTTCCTCTTCTCTCTAATACTGTTGAGCTTATTTGCAAGGTCTTTGAATTAATGCACAAAAATGTAGCTGATGTGGGTGCTTTTGGGATAGTGTGAAGGACAGATGCAAACCTTGGACGCCTCAAACAATCACATGAATCCATAGCAACTGGAAAATTCCATTTAGAAAAAAAAACCTACACCTATGCTACAAAATGTATTGTTTCTGCTATATAAATAAAGCTGGGGCTCTATTAAAGTGATCAAGAGAGAAACACTGGAAAGTGTACTTGCTGCTACTGCTAAAAAACTTAATCAGATAGTCAAAAGTAGCTATGTAATTTACTTGTCTGGCATCAGAAACTTGGCAGCTTGTAGATGAAATTAAAATGCTCCTCATATATTTGTTTTGACATCAGTTTGTCTCAAATATTTTTTGTTTGGGCCTGTCTAGTTCCTACTGGACTAATGTCTACAGGCCACACACGTGTTGGTACTATTGTTGTAAGTCTCTGCAGCAAAGACAGGCACTGAATGGGCATTAAGATTGAATAACCACTTATTTCAAAGGTGACCACCTAGAGATTGGTTGAAATATACTGCCTAAGCAATGTAGGTTGTTGTCTACAGGGTTCTTGTTCTTTGAATACATGGAAAACCTCCATTTACAGTGCTGTAAACTTGGCTCCTTTCACAAGTACTAAATTCACTTTTAAAAGACTTAATTTAAAAAAAAAAAACCCCCAACCCCTCCATAGAATGCATTGTGGTGTTTCTGCTTTGTTTGGGCAGAAAAATATGTTGAAAAATCTGTTACATGTAAATTTCCTTAATTATTTTATCTTTACAACACAGTTTATTGGAAACATCAGCCTAGGTGTATGTTGAATCTAAATTTGTACTTTTAATTGCTCTATTTTGTAATTAGATTAAAAAGTTTACTGTTTCCGGCAATTGAATAAATCTTCAATACAACAATCTGTTTTGAGATGTTTATTCTCTGTACAAGTCTAATGATCTTATTTCATTTTCTTTTATACAGTTGTTTCAGTAATGTGGCTTGTCTAATTTTTGTTCGCTAAATTGCACTAAACCAATTGTCTGAAGCAATCTAAATTAGGTACACTGACTTACATAATTAGTTACCTGGCATCTTAAAAAATGAAGCAGAAAGTAGGATTTAATGTATAAGTATTTTACTTAAACAGAAAATTCAAAGTTGTTAACCTTCTGTCTGACATTTGTGCACCTTTGAGTCTACTCTTTGGGCCCAGTCCTGGGAGTCCTTGAACATGCAAAATTGCTTATACTAGACTGGCCCTTGAAGGACATAATTTCATCTGTATAGAAAGAGTCAGTGCCTTAGGCCTGGTCTACACTACGAGTTTAGGTCGACTTTAGCAGGGTTAAATCGAATTAAGCCTGGACACGTCCACACGACGAAGCCCTTTCTTTTGACTTAAAGGGCCCTTTAAACCGGTTTCTTTACTCCACCTCTGACGAGGGGATTAGCGCTAAAATCGGCCTTGGCGGGTCGGATTTGGGGTAGTGTGGACGGAATTCGACGTTATTGGCCTCCGGGAGCTATCCCACAGTGCTTCATTGTGACCGCTCTGGACAGCACTCTCAACTCAGATGCACTGACCAGGTAGACAGGAAAAGCCCCGCGAACTTTTGAATTTAATTTCCTGTTTGCCCAGCGTGGAGAGCACAGGGGACCACACAGAGTTCATCAGCACAGGTAACCATGATGGTGTCCCAGGATCGTAAAAGAGCTCCAGCATGGACAGAACGGGAGGTACGGGATCTGCTCGCCATATGGGGAGACGAATCAGTGCTAGCTGAACTCCGTAGCAGTAACCGAAATGGCAAAATATTAGAAAAGGTCTCAAAGGCCATGAAGGATAGAGGCCATAACGGACACACAGCAGTGCCGCGTGAAAATTACGAAGCTAAGGCAAACCTACCACAAAGCCAGAGAGGCAAACGGAAGGTCTGGGGCAGAGCCGCAAACATGCCGCTTCTACGCGGAGCTGCATGCCATTCTGGGGGTGCAGCCACCACTACCCCAACCGTGTGCTTTGACTCAGTCAATGGAGAAACAGGGAAGCGGGTTCGGGGTACGCGGAAGATGATGATGATAGCTCACAGCAAGGAAGCGGAGAAACCGGTTTCCCCAACAGCCAGGATATGTTTATCACCCTGGACCTGGAACCAGTAACCTCCGACCTCACCCAAGGCGTGCTCCCAGACCCTGAGGGCACACAAAGGACCTCTGGTGAGTGTACCTTTGTAAATATTACACATGGTTTAAAAGCAAGCGTGTTTAATGATTAATTTGCCCTGGCAATCGCGGCCAGTACAGCTACTGGAAACGTGGATGGGGATGGAGCGGAAATCCTCCAGGGACATCTCCAGAAAGCTGTCCTTCATGTACTCCCAAAGCCTTTGCAAAAGGTTTCTGGGGAGGGTTGCCTTATCCCGTCCGCCATGGTAGGACACTTTACCACGCCAGGCCAGTAGCACGTAGTCTGGAATCATTGCATAACAAAGCATGGCAGCGTATGGTCCTGGTGTTTGCTGGCATGCAGACAACATCCATTCCTTATCTCTCTTTGTTATCCTCAGAAGAGTGATATCATTCACGGTCACCTGGTTGAAATGGGGTGATTTTATTAAGGGGACATTCAGAGGTGCCCGTTCCTGCTCGGCTGAACAGAAATGTTCCCCGCTGTTAGCCACGCGGTGGGGGGGAGGAGTGAAGGGATCATCCCAGAGAATTCTGGGGGGGGGGGGGGAAGGTGGGGGTAGTTGGGTTTGTGCTGCATGTTAACCCGGAAACCCCAGCCCCTCCTTTCACATTGCAAACCCATTTTAAATGGCCAACCCAACGGGTCCTTGGTATGGGAAATGAGGGCACTACTGTTTGAAACCATTCCCACATGTTATGAGGGTTAAAAAGCCAAAAGACTGTGGCTTACCATGGCTGCCTGCAAGCCGAATTCTGTTGCCTGGCACCGCGTGAGTGATCTCTCACACCGAACCGGCAGGCCCTCAATATAAGAGGAAAAATGCGACCTTGTAATGAAAGCACATGTGCTGTGTAATGTGAACAGCAAAATTTAACGTGAAAGAGTGTACCCATTGTTCTCTAAAATGTGTCTTTTTTTTAACCACCTCTCCCTTCTCCTCCACCAGCTGCAAATGTTTCTCCTTCGCAGAGGCTAGCAAAGATTAGAAGGAGAAAACGGCGGACTCAGGATGATACGTTCACGGAGCTCCAGATGTCCTCCCACGCTGAAAGAGCACAGCAGAATGCATGGAGGCAGTCAATGTCAGACTACAGAAAAGCACAATATGAACGAGAGGAGAGGTGGCGGGCTGAATCACGGGATGAACCGAGCAAGTGGCGGGCTGAAGATGATAGGTGGCGTCAGCTTGCAGACAGAAGGCAAGAGTCGATGCTCCGGCTGCTGGAGCATCAAACTGATATGCTCCGGCTGCTGGAGCATCAAACTGATATGCTCCGGCTGCTGGAGCATCAAACTGATATGCTCCGGCTGCTGGAGCATCAAACTGATATGCTCCGGCTGCTGGAGCATCAAACTGATATGCTCCAGCGTATGGTTGAGCTGCAGGAAAGGCAGCAGGAGCAGAGACCGCCGCTACAGCCCCTGTGTAACCAACAGCCCTCCTCCCCAAGTCCCATCGCCTCCTCACCCAGACGCTGAAGAAGGTGGGGAGGCCTCCGGCTACCCAGTCACTCCACCCCAGATGATTTCCCGAGCATCGGAAGGCTGGCCTTCAATAACAGTTAAAGTTTTAAACTGCAGTGTGTCCTTTTCCTTCCCTCCTCCCCCACCCCTCTCGGGCTATCTTGACAATTATCCCGCTAGTTGTGTGATGAATTATACCTGCCTCTGGAGATTTCCATTACTTGCATCTGAAGAAGTGAGGTTCTTACCCACGAAAGCTTATGCTCCCAATACTTCTGTTCGTCTCAAAGGTGCCACAGGACCCTCTGTTGCTTTTTACAGATTCAGACTAACACGGCTACCCCTCTGATACTGTAAGATAATGGTAGGCAAGAGTTGACATAAATTAGTTGAGAGCACAGGGGTCACATTGGTGACTGACTGGGAAATCTTGTCATGTCTGGAGGCTGAAGTAGATTAAGCTAGGGTAGGTCCACTCTGCTCTCCCCACCACTTGAGGAGAGGTGCAGGAGGGAGGATTCCCCAAGCCTGGAGGATGAGGAGAAGCTCTGCTCCCTGTGCCTCCTTTATTTTAACCCCTGGTTATGTCCCTTTTCCGTGCCTTGGTTTCCCTATGGGTGAAAGAGAAGCAGTCTGTTAGGGATGGGAGAGGCTCAGTTACTGCAGAAGGAGGAAGGGAGCAGGAGCCTGGTACATAGGTGCCGACTCTGTGCGTGCTCTGTGGCTGGAGCACCCATGGGGAAAAATTGGTGGGTGCTCTGCACCCACTGGCAGCTCCCTGCCCTGACTCCCCCGCCCTAGCTCACCTCCACTCCACCTCCTCCCCTGAGGGTGCCACCTCCACCCCCTCGGCCCCCCTTGCTCCCAGTGCTTGATGCTGCGAAACAGCTGTTTCGTGGCAGCAAGCGCTGGGACGGAGGGGGGAGGAGGGAGAATGGGCGCACTCCGGGAAGGGGCGGCGATTTGGGGAAGGGGTCCAATAGGGGCAGGGAGGGGGCGGAGTTCGGGTGGGGACTTTGGGAAAGGGGTTGGAATCGGGGTGGAGTCGGGGCGGGGCCGAGCACCCACCGTTGCCGGGAAAAGTTGGCACCTATGGCCTGGTATACGTGCCACTCCCTTGGTCCTGGATGAAGGGAGACATGCTGCACTGTTAGGGCATTGTAAGAGGGGGTTGAAGACTGCTTTATGGTGCTAATCCCTGCACAGCTAAGCACAGCACTGTCAGATGGTGCAATTCACAGAGGAGGTTGCAGGGCTTTGTATGAACACAGGGGTCAACCTGGGAAGTTGTTGAATCGGGATCCTATAAAGCTAAATAAAGAAGGAAAAAATTGTAAAAGTTGTGTGTGAACTTTTATTGATCTACGCATAGGGCCCTACCAAATTCATGGCCATGAAAAACGCGTCACCATGAAATCTGGTCTCCCGATGTGAAATCTGGTCTTTTGTGTGCTTTTTCTTTATACTATACAGGTTTCACGGGGGAGACCAGCGTTTCTCAATTGGGGATCCTCACCCAAAAGGGAGTTGCAGGGGGGTGTCAAGATTATTTTAGGGGGAGGTCGCGGTATTTCCACCCTTACTTCTGCGCAGCCTTCAGATCTGGCTGGAGAGCAGTGGCTGTTGTCCAGGTGCCCAGCTTTGAAGGCAGCGCCCCACCAGCAGGAGCGCAGAAGTAAGGGCGGCAATACCATACCATGCCACCCTTACATCTGCTTTTCTGCCTTCAGAGCTGGGTGGCTGGAGAGTGGCAGATGCTGACTAAGGGCCCAGCTCTGCAGGCAGCAGCAAAGTAAGGGTGGCAATACCATACCATGCCATCTCTACTTCTCCGCTGCTGCTGGTGGCGGCTCTGCCTTCAGAGCTGGGCTCCTTACCAGCAGCTGTTGCTCTCCAGTGGCCCAGCTCTGAAGGCAGCGCCGCTGCCAGCAGCACCACAGAAGTAAGGGTAGCAGTACCACCAACCCCCCCTACAGTAACCTTGCGACACCCCCCTCCCCGCAACTCCTGTTTGGGTCAGGATCCCTATAATTACAGCACCTTTAAATTTCAGAATTAAATAGTTGAAATCATAAAATTTATGATTTTTATAATCCTATGATATTGAAATTGACCAAAATGGACAGTGAATTTGGTAGGGCCCGAGCTATCTAGGGTTGCCAGGTGTCCTGTGTTCAACTGGAACACCCAGTCAAAAACGAATGCTGGCTGCTCCAGTCAGCACCGCTAACTGGGCCATTAAAAGTCTGGTTGGCGGTGCAGTAGGGCTAAGGCAGGCTCCCTACCTGGCTCCACGTGGCTCCCTGGAAGCGGTGAAACGTCCTTCTGCTCCTAGATGGTTGAATAGCCAAAGGGGCTCTGTGTACTGCTCCCACTCTGAGCTCCTGCTCCGCAGCTCCCACTAGCCGGGAACCACTGCAGGGGTGGTGCCAGCGGTTGTAGGCAGCATACACAGTGCAGAGTCCCCTGGCCATGCCTCAGGATGTGTTGCTACTTCCAGGGAGCCGCCCGAGGTGAACACTGTCCAGAGCCTGTGCCCCAAACTCCTGCCGCAGCTGGGAATCCCCTCCTGTACTCCAACCCCCCCAGTCCAGAGCCCCCTCCTTCATCCCAAACCCCTCATCCCTGGCCCCACCCCAGAGCCCGCACCCCCAGCCAGAGTCATCACCCCCCAGCACCCCAACCCTCTGCCCCAGCCCAGAGCTCCCTCCCGCACCCTGAACCCCTCATTTGTGGCTCCATCCAGGAGCCCACACCCCCGCACCAGAGCCCCCTGACCCCCTTCCATACCCCTGCCTCAGTCCCCTGAAAATGAGCAAGTGAGTGAGGGTGGGGGAGAGTGAGCAACAGAGGGATGCGGGATGGAAGGAGCGGGGGTGGGGCTTGGGGAACAGGCAGGACAAGGGCAATTAGAAAGTTGCCACCCCTATTAGGGAGGATCGGTGTAGCATAGCATATCAGACGAGGCGCTGAGTGGAGTGGCAGGGCTATTGTTATGCAGACAAAACTACACAGGATCGTTTCATGGGGACAAGACAAAGATGCCACATTTATTATGATAACACAATTTGATTTATGACCAATAACTAATATCTAATACCTATGTATACACACACACACCAAATGTTCTGCAGCTGCTAGATAGTTACCAGGCCTGAATGTAGCTTGAGCTTGTGGCTTGGGTTCGTAGCTTGGGTTCATCGCTTGTGGCAGCTAACTGGCCAGGAAAGCCAGGCACAAGGAAAGGCTGGGTCTCTGTTGGGCATGCACTGATGCCCTTCCATGTTGGCAGCAGAATGTTACCCTCCAAAGTCTTCCATCTTACCCATCCTTTTTGTAGGCTTTAGTTTGAATCCAGAGTCTATAGGTCTTGCTGTGTCACGCTGCCTCTAGGTTTGGTGACTGATCACCCGTTAATTGCAGATGTGACTTTCAGCCCTGGACCTGGCTTTGATCTTCTTTCTATTGTACCTTTGTTCTTTTCTTTTTAGGGTGGACTCTTCTTACTTTGTTAGGGCTGTTGTCTGCATCTTCAGCCATTGTTGTTTGAATTCTGTTTCATCAGGACAGGCTGGTGCTGGAGGTTGATTCCATCATCCATCCATACCTCATTCACACATCTACACTAAACTAATAAGATTACAGCAGGGTTTTGCAAAAATTAAGGTTGCAGCAAACTTACAAAATGGAGTAAGCGTTTGTAAAATGGAGTTTGAATTTACAATATGGCAAACAGTGAACAGAAGTAGACAAGTGTAGTGAATGGCAAACAGTGAACAGAAGTTACAATACTGAAACAGTGCAAGTCTCAGGGTATGTCTACACTACGAAATTAGGTCGAATTTATAGAAGCCGAATTTATAGAAGCAAAACAGTGTCGCGGGAGGTTCTGGGTACATGTCGTCAGGCCCCTCCCCCTCCGTCAGAGCAACGGCAGACAATAGATTCGCGCCTTTTTACCTGGGTTACCTGTGCAGACAACATACCACGGCAAGCATGGAGCCCGCTCAGCTCACCGTCACCATATGTCATCTGGGTGCCGGCAGACGTGGGACTGCATTGCTACACAGCAGCAGCTGCTAACTGCCTTTTGGTGGTAGATGGTGTAGCATGACTAATAGCCGTGGGGCTGGCAGCCGTAGGGCTGCATTGCACCAGCCCCTTGCCTTTTGGTAGAAGATGGTATATTATGACTGGTATCCGTCGTCGTCGTACTGCAGTGGCTGTCAATCATGGGCACCTTGGCAGACATGCTACTGTGTCGATGATGATGGCTATCAGTCGTAGTATGCTGTTTTCTGCCAATTGCCCAGTATTGTCTGCTAAGCACCCAGAAGAGGCCGAGGGCGATCTGGGTGCTGGCAGACGTGGGGCTGGCAGACGTGGGGCTGCATTGCTACACAGCAGCAGCCCCTTGCCTTTTGGTAGGAGATGGAATATTACGACTGGTATCCATCGTCATTGTACTGCAGAGGCTATCAGTCATGCTGCACCGTCGGCTGTTGTACTTAAAGTACTGCACAGGATCTTTTCAGGGGGAATAAGGCAAAACGCCACATTTATTAGTAATACATGTATTCATTAACACTGTATCATATGCATATAATATATTACACTTACACTCACACACACACACAAACACACTCCATCTTGTTGTTACCAATTAGCTGCTCCCCTTAACTGCACTGGCCAGGTGAGTTAGATGGGGGAGGGGGGTGGAGCTGGGCTTCTGCCGATCCGGATCGATGCTCCCATGTTGACAAGACAAGACCCGGGGTCCTCTGCAAGACACCTCACTTTTATAGCAGCTTTCCTCTTATGCAAATCTATACCAGATTCAAACTCTGTGTCTGTGTCCATTGGTCCTTTGTGCTGCTTTCTTTTGAGTGTTGTCCCAATGCTGCAAAGAGGGTGTTTTCAAAAGAAGGTGCTTGCTTCTAACCCCCGAGGCCGCGGTATGTCTGCTTGTCTTTAATGAGCCCACTTGACACATTTTATTGTCCTTGGGTCTGGCTCCCAGCCCCTCTCCAACAGTTGAGGCTGTCTGGAGGTGCTGCCTTCCATGCCTTGCTCATCCACACCTCATTCATTCAACAGGGCAATTGATTAAGAGTGGGTGGGGGGGGAGAGCTCTTGTTCTACTGCTAGCAAAAAGAAGTTTTTCTTCTATCTGATTCTATCCTTAGGGGCTATAATATTATACCAAGGGCAATGCAAAGTTTCTAAATAAGGCTTTGATACAAAGTCCCATGAAAACAGAGGTCACACGTGGGTAGACCCACCACAAGGTTATATGAAGAGGCACAATGTAAAGTCATATAAAAATTATCAGAGATTTATCTACACGGCTGCCAGCTTAAGATGTAAAAAATAGATTTGTTCTGTATTCATTTGCTTCCCCTCCCTCCGTGAAATCAACGGCCTGCTAAACCCAGGGTTTTCAGTTTAATCTTTGGGGGGGACCATTCTGTGTGACAGTTGTTTGTGTTTCTCCCTGATGCACAGCCACCTTTCTTGATTTTAATTCCCTGTACCTGTACGCCATGTCGTCACTCGGCCCTCCCTCCTTCTCCTGGTCCGTCAGATACTAGTTTCGCGCCTTTTTTCAGACCAGGCACCATAGCTAGCACTGGGATCATGGAGCCCGCTCAGATCACCGCGGCAATTATGAGCACTATGAACACCACGCGCATTGTCCTGGAGTATATGCAGAGCCAGGACATGCCAAGGCGAAACCCGGACCAGCCGAGGAGGCGATTGCAGCACGGCGAAGAGAGTGATGAGGAAATTGAAATGGACATAGACCACTCACAAGGCACAGGCCCCAGCAATGTGGAAATCATGGTGTTACTGGGGCAGGTTCATGGCGTGGAACGCCGATTCTGGGCCTGGGAAACAAGCACAGACTGGTGGGACCGCATCGTGCTGCAGGTGTGGGATGATTCCCAGTGGCTGCGAAACTTTCACATGCGTAAGGGCACTTTCATGGAACTTTGTGACTTGCTTTCCCCTGCCCTGAAGCGCCAGAATACCAGGATGAGAGCAGGCCTCACAGTTGAGAAGCGAGTGGCGATAGCCCTGTGGAAGCTTGCAACGCCAGGCAGCTACCGGTCAGTCGGGAATCAATTTGGAGTGGGCAAATCTACTGTGGGGGCTGCTGTGATCCAAGTTGCCAGGGCAATCAAAGACCTGGTGATATCAAGGGTAGTGACTCTGGGAAACGTGCAGGCAATAGTGGATGGTTTTGCTGAAATGGGATTCCCAAACTGTGGTGGGGCCATAGACGGAACCCATATCCCTATCTTGGCACCGGAGCACCAAGCCACTGAGTACATAAACCGCAAGGGGTACTTTTCAATGCTGCTGCAAGCCCTGGTGGATCACAAGGGACGTTTCACCAACATCAACGTGGGATGGCTAGGAAAGGTACATGATGCTCGCGTCTTCAGGCACTCTGGTCTGTTTCGAAAGCTGGAGGAAGGGACTTTCTTCCCGGACCAGAAAGTAACCGTTGGGGATGTTGAAATGCCTATTGTGATCCTTGGGGACCCAGCCTACCCCTTAATGCCATGGCTCATGAAGCCGTACACAGGCAGCCTGGACAGGAGTCAGGACCTGTTCAACTATAGGCTGAGCAATTGCCGAATGGTGGTGGAATGTGCATTTGGACGTTTAAAAGCGCGCTGGCGCAGCTTACTGACTCGCTCAGACCTGCATGCCAGCAAACACTGGGACCATACGCTGCCATGCTTTGTTATGCAATGATTCCAGACTACGTGCTACTGGCCTGGCGTGATAAAGTGTCCTACCATGGCGGATGGGATAAGGCAGCCCTCCCCAGAAACCTTTTGCAAAGGCTTTGGGAGTACATGAAGGAGAGCTTTCTGGAGATGTCCCTGGAGGATTTCCGCTCCATCCCCATACACGTTAACAGACGTTTCCAGTAGCTGTACTGGCCGCGTTTGCCAGGGCAAATTAATCATTAATCATTAAACATGCTTGCTTTTAAACCATGTGTAATATTTACAAAGGTACACTCACCAGAGGTCTCCTGTGTGCCCTCAGGGTCTTGGGTGAGTTCGGGGGTTACTGGTTCCAGGTCCAGGGTGACAAACATATCCTGGCTGTTGGGGAAACCGGTTTCTCCGCTTCCTTGCTGCTGTGAGCTATCTACATTACCTCCATCCTCATCTTCCTTGTTCCCCGAACCCTCTTCCCTGTGTGTTTCTCCATTGACGGAGTCATAGCACACGGTTGGGGTAGTGGTGGCTGCACCCCCTAGAATGGCATGCAGCTCCGCGTAGAAGCGGCAAGTTTGCGACTCTGCCCCGGACCTTCCATTTGCTTCTTTGGCTTTGTGGTAGGCTTGCCGTAGCTCCTTAATTTTCACGCGGCACTGCTGTGTGTCCCTGTTATGGCCTCAGTCCTTCATGGCCTTGGAGACCTTTTCTAATACTTTGCCATTTCTTTTACTGCTACGGAGTTCAGCTAGCACTGATTCATCTCCCGATATGGCGAGCAGATCCCGTACCTCCCGTTCGGTCCATGCTGGAGCTCTTTTGCGATCCTTGGACTCCATCACGGTTACCTGCGCTGATGAGCTCTGCGTGGTCACCTGTGCTCTCCACGCTGAGCAAACAGGAAATGAAATTCAAACGTTCGCGGGTCTTTTCCTGTCTACCTGGTCAGTGCATCTGAGTTGAGAGTGCTGTCCAGAGCGGTCACAATGAAGCACTGTGGGATAGCTCCCGGAGGCCAATAACGTTGAATTCCGTCCACACTACCCCAATTCCGACCCGCAAATGCCGATTTTATCGCTAATCCCCTCATCGAAGGTGGTGTAAAGAAACCGGTTTAAAGGGCCCTTTAAGTCGAAAGAAAGGGCTTCGTTGTGTGAACGTGTCCAGGCTTAATTCGATTTAACGCTGCTGAAGTCGACCTAAACCCGTAGTGTAGACCAGGCCTCAGGCCTTGGCTACACTCTGGACTTCCCAGTGCTGCCGCGGCAGCGCTGTGAAGCGCAAGTGTAGTCGCACCACCAGCGCTGCGAGAGCTCTCCCGCAGCGCTGTATGTACTCCACCTCTCCGAGGGGAATAGCTTGCAGCGCTGTGAGCAAGCGTGCAGCACTGCAGGCTCTGATTACACTGGCGCTTTACAGTGCTGTACTCGCTGCGCTCGGGGAGGGGGGGCGTTTTCACACCCCTGAGCACAGCAAGTTGCAGTGCTGTACAGCGCCAGTGTAGCCAAGGCCTCAGTGATTTAAGCATGAATTGGATTGACAGTGAAACTTACAAGGGTAATTGGCTGAACAGCTATGGCTCTTAACAAGCATCTTAATTGTCAATTAGCCTGTTATTGGGGTAACCGGTTTTATGAATGAATGTTGTTTCATTCATAAAACTTTACTTATGAAGTTACATTAATAAAGTGAACAATTAAAAACAATTTCATTTATCAGTTTTACACTATCAGATGAGGCGCAGTGGTAGGGCTTTCAGACAGGGTGCTGAGGCATGGGGCAGGGTGACAGGGCTATCAAACGGGTCGCTGAGGGAGGGGCACTGAGGTAGGCGTGGGGTGGCAGGGCTCTCGGAGGGGGGCGCTGAGGGAGGGGCAGCAGGGCTCTCAGACGGGGGCACTGAGGGAGGGGCAGGGTGGCAGGACTCTCAGACGGGGGCGCTGAGGGAGGGGCGCAGGGCTGTCAGAAGGGGGCGCTGAGGGAGGCGCGGGGTGGCAGGGCTATCAGATGGGGGCACTGAGGGGAGGGGCTGAGCCGCAGGGCTGTCAGATGCAGGCGCTGAGGGGACACGGGGCGGCAGGGCTGTCAGACGGGGCGCTGAGGGAGGGGTGGGGCAGCAGGGCTCTCAGACGGGGGCACTGAGGGAGGGGCAGGGTGGCAGGGCTGTCAGACGGGGCGCTGAGGGAGGGGTGGGGCAGCAGGGCTCTCAGACGGGGGCACTGAGGGAGGCGCGGGGTGGCAGGGCTATCAGATGGGGGCGCTGAGGGGAGGGGCGGCAGGGCTTTCAGACGGGGTACTGAGGCAGGTGCGTGGCGGGGCCGCAGGGCTGTCTGACAGGGCACTGAGGCAGGGGTGGGGCGGGGCTGCAGGGCTGTCAGACGGGGGCGCGGAGGGGAGGGGCGGCAGGGCTTTCAGACGGGGTACTGAGGCAGGGGTGGGGCGGGGCTGCAGGGCTGTTAGACGGGGCGCTGAGAGAGGGGCGTCAGGGCTGTCAGACGGGGGCGCTGAGGCAGGAGCGGGGCGGGGCCGCAGGGCTCTCAGACTGGGCGCTGAGGGAGGGGCGGGGCGGCAGGGCTGTCAGACGGGGCACTGAGGGAGGGGAGGCGGCAGGGTTCTCAGACAGGGGCGCTGAGGGGACGCGGGGCGGCAGGGCTGTCAGACGGGGCGCTGAGGGAGGGGAGGCGCGGGGCGGCAGGACTATCAGACAGAGGCGCTGGGGGAGGGGCCGGGCCGCAGGGCTGTCAGACGCAGGCGCTGAGGGAGGGGCGGCTGATAAGTCATAGGAGGACGGGCGAGTTGGGTCTACGCGCTCTGCGCCTGCCGGGAAGGGGACGGCGAGGCCCCGGATGGAGCCAAGATGGTGGCACTGGCGGTGTCTGTGCTGTCGGCCTTGAAGCGGCTCTGTAGCGTCGCGCTCTTTGTTTCTCAGCTCTACGTGCTCTCGGGCCGCGGTGAGTGCGGTCGCCTCCCGCCCTCCTCGGGGCTCGTCTGCCACCCGCCGCCTAAGGGCCTGGCAAGGCGGCTCCCCGCTACCCTCCGTGCACACTCCCGCCGGCTTTGCCCTCCCCGGTCGTAGTCTGGTAGGAGAGGCCATTGCGTCCGCGCCGGCGTCCCGTGCGCCCACCCCACTGCCCTGGTGTCCTCATGTAGCCACCCGTGCTGTCCGAGCTCGGGCTGACGGTGCCCGTAGGACTTGGCCCAGCCTGAGCCCAGGGCCCTGCCTGCTCTGTGATAACATGACCCCGGCCTATGGACCCGATTGCCATAAACCGGGGTTCCTTTTTCTCCGTGCTGCTGCGCTGTGTGCCGGTGGTCTGCCTGCCTCTTTTGGGGAGGTTGCTGCATTGTGGGAGTGTAATTAATTAGCAATATAAACAACAAATGTCAAAGTGATATAAAGAAATAATTTTGTACAGTGTATAATTCATCTGTGGAACTCATTGCCACAGGAATCTTGCTGTGGCCAAGAGTTAAGGACTCAAGAAAGAATTAGACTTTTATGGGACTAATGAGAATTTTCAACAAACGGGTAGATTAAAATGACTTTTAGATAGTGCTGTTTAGACGGATTCCTTGTCTTGAAAAGTGTTAACATGTTGTTTATAAGATATTTTGGGTTTCTCAACACAGGCCACATGTTTATTTTCCCATCCTGGTGTGCACCACATAACCTGTGTGATCATGCATTATGGGTATAATTTGTGTTTTTTCAAGTAGTTATGAACGTGATTAGTCCCACCAAGTCAATCGAACTACTTATATGAGCAGAGTAGAATATTTAGTAAGTGTTTGCAGAATTGGGGCAATAGTCTCCAGCGAATTCTGTGGTGCAGTTTTTCTACTAAAATGGCGAGTGCGTTACTTGATGTTTAATTATTTTTATTCTGTAATAGACAGTATACGGTAATATTTGCATTCCAAATACTGTAGTTTCCTACTAAGTCACAAGAATTTAAGAGCGAAACTGATTAAAATGGATTTTTATTGTCTTAAATGGAGTAAAGTGCAAAATCCTAATGAACAAAGTAGGGGAATCTGTGGAGCTTTTTAAATATTAATTTTATCCCAGAGATGACCCTTGATGTCAAGAATGCAGCGTGATGTTTTATATTAGAGTGCTGGGATTAAACAGTGTTTGAAGACCAGTTAAATTCTAGGATTATTATATCCTCTTAACAGTAACGGAAGTGCATTGAATCTGTTAATTTTTCTTATAGCAGGTTCCTTGATGACAACAGAGCACTCGAAACAACAGTTTGTCTCTACAAAAGGTGTAACATCTCCAAGTACAAATACTCCATATACTAGAGCAACAGGTACCAGTGTCTGTTCTTCTACAGAAGCTCCTAAGAAAACAATAGATTTATAGATTCCAAGGCCCAAAAGGACACTTGTGATAATCAGAGGGGTAGCCATGTTAGTCTGAATCTGTAAAAAGCAACAGAGGGTCCTGTGGCACCTTTAAGACTAACAGAAGTATTGGGAGCATGAGCTTTCGTGGGTAAGAACCTCACTTCTTCAGATGCAACCCTAACCCTTGCATCTGAAGAAGTGAGGTTCTTACCCACAAAAGCTTATGCTCCCAAGAACCTCACTTCTTCAGATGCAAGGGTTAGGGTTGCATCTGAAGAAGTGAGGTTCTTACCCACGAAAGCTCATGCTCCCAATACTTCTGTTAGTCTTAAAGGTGCCACAGGACCCTCTGTTACTTGTGATAATGTAGTCTGACCTCCTATATCACACAGGCCATAGAATTTCCCAAAATAATGCATGCAGCATATCTTTTAGAAAAACATAGTCTTGAATTTTGATTCAAAATAGTTAGTGTTAGAGAATCCACCACAACCCTTGGTAAACTGTTCCAATGATATCCATACAAGCCTTTTCCCTAATAGTCCTGAGTTTAATAGTAAAATTCTTGAATGAGGTATTAGAAAACTAACTGTACAGAGTATTTAATCATTAAAAGATACACTGCCCCCTGTGGATATGTCTACATTGCAGTTAGATATCCACAGCTGGCCAGCACCAGCTGACTTGGGCTTGTGCAGCTCGGGCTAAAGAGCTTTTTAATTGTGGTGTAGAAGCTGGGACTCAGGGTCCAGCCCAAACTCTGGGACCCTCCACCTCGTGGGGTCCTAGAAGCCCAAAACCAGCGTCTACACCACTGTTAAACAGCCCCTTAGCATGATCGCCCCGAGCCTGAGTCAGGCAGCACAGGCCAGACATGAGTTTTGATCACAGTGTAGACATACCCTGAGGCACCATGAATTATTTTCCAAAAGCCTATAACTGCTAGTTAGGGTTGTGTAAATGAAAAACCCATCCATGCAAACCCCACATGATAATTTAAGGAAACCTACATTCACAGACTTGACACCTGCATGTCACATTAGCCATATTTCTATCCAAATGCAGATTAGCACAAAGCATGAGTAAAAATTAATCTAGTAAATAAGAGATGCGTCATTCATACGTTTACAAGTAAAAAAGTAAATTAAGAATCTGAAAACATTAAGCTATAAAATTGCTTAAATGTGTATAGACATAGTGTATCCTCCTGATAAGCAAAGAGAAGTTTGTGTAGTGTAAAGGCTATATTAAGGCCGTGGCTACACTCGAAACTTCAAAGTGCTGCCACGGGAGCGCTCCCGTGGCAGCGCTTTGAAGTGCAAGTGTGAAGTGCACGAGGGGATTACACTGGCACTTTACAGTGCTGTAACTTGCTGCGCTCAGGGGTGTGTTTTTTCACACCCCTGAGCGAGAAAGTTGCAGCGCTGTAAAGCACCAGTGTAGCCATAGCCTAAGATGCAAATCAGCATGTTTTAATGGTTAGCTACCAATGAGAATAAACCTTCATTTAGGAAAACAGCTAAAGGACGCATGCAAAACAAGATTAACATTGATTTAAATCTTGATTAAAATCAGGTATTTTAATTGCTTCATTGTGCTTCCATAAGAATCCGCCTCCACCTCACACACAATTCAAATGTAGGTAATTCACTGTTATGCAAAACTTCAACTCTACTCTCCACAGTATTTACATACTTACTATTCACAAATGTGCACTGGGTAAGTGTGTGATGACTTAGGAGTTTTGTGGAGAAAGTATTAGGTTAGAATTAAGTTTTCTGGACGTGAGTTGGAAATGGGTTCCTTGGGGATGGGCGGAATAGGTCAGTGAGTGGCTAATGTGATGTGTGGATGTTGGCATTTGTGAAATAAATAAGATACATGACTCCTTGAATGCTACATGCAGTTCTGGTTGCCCCATCTCAAAAAAGATATTACAATTGCAGTTGGAAGAGGTGCAGAGAAGGGCAACAAAAATGATTAAGGGTATGGAACAGCTTCAATATAAAAAGAGATTTTTAAAAGACTGTGGCTTCTAAGCTGAACAAAGAGATGACTGAGTGGGATATGACAAAGGTCTATAAAATCATGAATGGTGTGGAGAAAGTGAATAGGGAAGTGTTATTTACCCCTTCACATAACACAAGAACCAGGGACCGCCCAATGAAATTAATAGGCATCCATGTTTAAAACAAATATAAGAATATTTCACACAATCTACAGTCATCCTGTGGCATTCATTGCCATGGTATGTTGTGAAGGCCAAAAGTATAGCTAGATTCAAAAAACAATTAGGTAAGTTCATGGAGGATAGGTCCGTGAATGGCTATTTCTCATGCACTATGTTTATCTAAACCTCTGACTGCCAGAACCTGGCCTTGGATGACTGGATGGATCACTTGATGATTGCCCTGTTCTGTTGATTCCCTCTGAAGCATCTGGCACTGGCTGCTGTTGGAAGACAGGAAACTGGGTTAGATGGACCATTGGTCTGACTCAGCATGGCCATTCTTATATTTACACATTCTTAAGATCCCCTTAACTCAAATAACTTTTGTTAGCACCTAAAGACCCCAACTGAAATCAGCCCCATTGCACAAACGTAGTAAGACAGTTCTGCCTCAGAAGGCTTACATTCTAAACAGACAAGAACAGATAAAGGGTGGGAGATAAGACACATGCAGATATGGTTAGAGTGACTTGGCCAGGGTCACACAGCAGGTCCATAGCAGAGCCAGGTAGAGAACCAAGGTCTCTTACTGATCATTTTTCTGCTTTTATGGGTTTGCATGGGTAGTGCCCTTGGGGAGGCTTGGGTGAAGAATAAACTTGGTGGACGGGAGAGCACAGTGGGAGGTCCCAGCCAGTGAACTATAAATTTAATGTAAAATATGCTACTGTTAATAACTGGCATTTATGACTCTAGTATAAGAAGCAGAAGTCGTGTTAAAAAGTTATGTCATTTTGACACTTGTAGCTTGAGTGTTTATGAAAGAGAGTAAAAGTGTCCAAACTGACTAGTAATTTAACAGTAATAAAAACAGTTGTTCAGAGTTCAGTGCCTTTACTGTTATGATGTCAGATAACCAGGCTCAATCAGTTTATTAATCAAGATAGATAAGCACGATACAGAAAGTTTAATATACTACCAATATGGGGAACAGTCTTACAGTGTTTACATCTTTCGTCTGTTCAAAAATATTAGCTCAATTCTGCTTCTGTTTATATTCTTCTTGTGGAATCTTCGATCTGTTGTAAACAAATTCTAGAGCATTACCAAAGACTGTACACCCTTCCTCTATTTAGTACTGTATATATTTTATAGAGGACAAAGACCTCTTTACCAGCCATACCTAGCACACTGCTCATTATTGGAGAGACTCAACAGAATATCCATCTTATTCTGACAGATGATACACATGCACAGGAAAGAGAGGTTACAGCAGTTTAATGCCAAGTAAATTTCCACAAGAAATCTATTATCAATACAAAGCATTCTGAGAGTACATTTTATAGTTATACAACTTAGCATGACTATACAGCATTCTGAAAATATGATATTGGCTAATAGAACTCTGTAAATATGTTTGAGATCCTATTAATGTTTAAACACTTTGAGGTCTTTGGATAGATATATTGATTCAATTTTCATCATGGCAAAAAGTTAAGGTAGCAGTACAGAACCTTGTGTCACTCCACTAAGGCTAGTGGTGGTTAATGTATTAATCTCAAAAAGGGCTGAGATGTCAGAACTTTACAGACAGCACAAAATTATTTAGGTAGGTCAAAACCAGAGAAGACCATGAAGAATATTAAATGAAGCTAAGTGAATGAAGAACACACTGGATGATGAAATTGTTTTGTGAACACTGGAGGGAAAATTTTAAACTACTCAGACACCTTCTAATTACTTGTTCTAAATTATCTCTGTTAACTGGAGATGGGGGAGAAAGACCTGGATGTCATTTTGGACAGCTCACTGCTCATCAGCAGTCATAAAAGCAAACAGTGTTGTTATCCATCCTGTTCCTTAAGCATTCTAATATGGAAAATACTATCCCCATTATATAAACCAGTAACGTAACCTGTAATACTGTATTCAGTTCTGGTTACCCCATCTCAAAAAGGGTAAGTAGAAACTACAGGGACATGTATTTTATATTTCTCATGATATAAGCCCTTTGCTATTTAATATTTTTATTAATGTGAAATAAAACAAAGTCACTACTGATAAAGTTTTCAAATGACAGATTGGGTGAGTGGTAAATAATGAAGAGGACAGGTCACTGATATAGAGCAATCTGGATCACTTGGTAAGCTGTCAAATGTAAAATTGTTCGTGTAGGAACCAAAAATGTAGGCCATACTTACGTGATGGAGGACTTTATCCTGGGAAGTAGTGACTCTGAAAAGGACTTGAGGGTCCAGGTGAATAATCAGCTGAGTGTAAGCTCCCAAGGCAATGCTGTGGCCAAAATTGTCTTTTATGATCCTTGGAGGCATAAACAGGAATCTCAAGTAGTAGGGAGTAGGGTTAGTGCTATCTCTGTATTGAGATTAATATGACCGCTACTGGAATAGTGTGTCCTGTTCTGGTGTCTACAATTTAAGAGGGTTGTTGATAAATTGGAGAGGGTTCAGAGAAGAGCCACGAGAACAATTAAAGGAGTGGAAAACTTGCCATACAGCTCAAATAGTTCAATCTATTTAGCTTAACAAAGAAGGTTAAGGGATGACTTGATTACAGTCTGTAAGTGCTATGTGGGGGACAAATATTTGCTAATGGGCTCTTCAGTCTAGCAGACAAAGGTATAACAAGATCTAATGGCTAGAAGTTGAAACTAGACACATTCAGACTTTAAATAAGGTGCATATTATTTTAACAATGAGGGCAATTAATAATTGAAACAACTTACCAAGGTTTGTGGTGGCTTCTCTATCACTGGCAATTTTTAAATCAAGATTGCATGTTTTTCGAAAAGAGATGCTGTAGTTGAAACAGGAATTAATTCAAGAACGTTCTATGGGCTGTGTTATGCAGACTAGAGGATCACGGTGATCCCTTCTGGTCTTAGGCACTATTCATCTAAAACAAAAGGACATTCAGTTAAATTGAATGGTGGCAAATTCATAACTTTATGGAAAGTGGAATATTTTTGTGTAGTGCATAATTAGACAGGATTTTATTGTACAAGATATTACCGAGGCTTAAAGCATAGCCTGATTGGAAGAAAAAAAAGAGAGAGAGAGAGAAAAGGATTCCATGTTTATATGGATAATAAGCATCCAAAGTTAGAACTGTAAAATATTTAAATGGCTTTGGAAGGAATATAAACCTTCAAGCTTCAGGTTATAAACTGACCTTTGATCTTCTTAGGGTATGAAGAAATTTTCCCTGGGACAGATTTTCCCATACATTTTACTGGAGGGCAGGGGTCAGATTTGGCTCTGTGGTACCCATACCTCTGAGCTGGGAGGTATGGGTAAGGAGAGTGTTGGGATGTGTCGGTGCTTTTCCCACTGCTGAAAACACCCACCAATTAATTTTGGTGCTCCCCACAACATAGACCACTTCATTCTGCCCTTCCCCCAACTGATTTAGACTCTCATACTTCACACAGAACTGATGCAGACCGTGGTGGGAGGGGGAAGACTGGCGTCAGGATCTTGATCCATTTCCCAGGTTTGGAGGTGACAAATATGAGGGGGAAGAATCTTCACTCTCTGCAGGAGGTCACAGGAGCTGATGCTCTCCAATCTGTGCTTGTGTGCTCCAGCCCTGTGCTTTCAGGAGGGAGTAGTGGCTGATAGACCGGGTGTCTCAGAAGGTGGAGCTGATGGCATGTTGGGACAAGGTAGCAATGGACTTATAAATGCTGTTATATGGTGTATGGCCAATGCTGGCTGCTGCTGACCTCTGCTGCAGGGTTCTTCCTTTGGAAGCAGCTGATACTGGTTACTGTTAGAGGCGGAATGCCTTAATAGATGAGATACTGGTTTGTTTGCTGTAAGTGGAGAGTACTTTATTATGAAATTATTTAAAGTAACATACAGTAGACGTGTATGCCTATACTGTAGTGTAGGTAATGCTGAAGCTCTTATTCTTAACAAATCCTTTCACCCTTCAGAGACTACGGAGATTCCATCTTATGTGAGTAAGTGTCCCAGCAATGGGCTGTGCAGCAAATTGCCTCCAGACTGCATGACATGTAAAACAAACTTCTCCTGCGTATATGGGAAGCCAGCCACTTTTGATTGCAAGATTAAGCCACAAATTCATTGTGTTGTAAGTAATTAACCTATTTCTTTGTAGTTGGAATTTGTCACTTGTTAAAGGTACAGTATAGTTTAAATTATGTCCTAAAACTCATAAATATGTTACAAAACAAATTTCTAGGCATAAATACAGTTACAAGCAAGTATAATTATGTCTTTAACACTTCTCTAGTATCCATTCCCAACTATCTAAGTGCTGAATATAATGTATAGGTAGCAAATAAAACAGCTTGTCAATCTTGTTGTTCTGTCTTTGCACAGCAGTGAAATCTGTGAGAAGTATTTATTTATATCCTGTGAAACATTCTTGATACAATGTTTAAGATTATTTACATTGATAATACTCTTCTTATATAGGATCAGAGAAACAATGAAGTGGAGAACTTCACAATCAACATGACTTGCCAGTTTTGCTGGCAGCTTGAACCTACTGATTATGTGTGTACCAATTCTACAAGTTGCATGACAGTCTCTTGTCCAAGACAACGATATAATGCCACTTGTACAGTGCATGATCATATTCATTGTCTAGGTAAGTTGGTCTACGAATGAATGGTTTAGAGAGGATTCTTTTGTGAAGAACTCTTGAACATACTTTGTTTGTTCAGTTTAGTGGATAAATGTGCATATAACTTATTTCAATGTCTAGTTTTTTATTGAGATACTGTGCATTGTTTAGTTTCATTTTCTAGTCTGACACTTAATATTTTAAACTTATGATATGCTTAGAACCATGGTCTCAACAGTACAACAGAAGTCTTACATTAGGGTTATTGGGAGTGTTTTCTCTCCTGTGTTCACTTTCTTTAATGGAATTATTTGATGCAGCGTCAACAGAATTTGCATTGAGGTGTTATTTATGGCATACATTAAAAACATCCTGTCAATTAACATTTGAAATCACAAGAAATTTAATATAGGATCTAAATCAATAGACTTGGCTCTTGATTTTCCTTAATTAGGTTTCCACCAAAGCAACACCAATCTAGGAAAGTATAGGAAATGGAGATAGTGTTCAGGCATTCATACTGTGGTCTCATCAGAAAAGACAGGTTGAGTTACTGATGCTATTTAAATGCAGAACAGATATTTGTTGTGAAGAGTAATTTGGCATATTTGCACCTCAGATTTCAGTTCCTGAGTCAATCTTTGGCCTTTGTTCATGGCATTAGGATTTGAATGTATTTCATTTCTCTTCCCAGGTAATCGTGTCTTTCCTAAGATGCTTTACTGCAACTGGACTGGAGGCTATAAATGGTCTACAGCCTTGGCACTAAGGTACATTCAAAGTATTGCAGAACTTCAAGTTCAAATTGTATATGAATGCCTTTCGTTAAATGGAAAAAGAATGAGGAGTACTTGTGGCACCTTAGAGACTAACAAATTTATTTGAGCATAAGTTTTCGTGGGCTAAAACCCACTTCATCGGATGCATGCAGTGGAAAATACAGTAGGCAGATATATATATGCACAGAGAACATGAAAAAATGGGTGTTGCCATACCAACTGTAACGAGAGTAATTAATTAAGGTGAGCTATTAGCAGGAGAAAAAAAACTTTTGTAGTGATAATCAGGATGGCCCATTTCCAACAGTTGACAAGAAGGTGTGAGTAACAGTAGGGGGAAAAAATTTAGCATGGGGAAACAGCTTTTACTTTGTATAATGACCCATCCACTCCCAGTTTCTCGTTGGAATCGGTTTTTGAAGTTTTTTTGTTGGCGTATTCCAACTTTGAGATCTGTAACTGAGTGACCAAGGAGGTTGAAGTGTTCTCCGACTGGTTTTTGAATGTTATAATTCTTGATGTCTGATTTGTGTCTGTCTATTCTTTTGCATAGAGATAGTCTGGTTTGGCCAATGTACATGGCAGAAGGGCATTGCTGGCACATATCATATTGGTAGATGTGCAGGTGAACGAGCCTCTGATTGTGTGGCTGGTGTGATTAGATCCTATGATGGTATACGAGAAACTGCAGAATTGGAGTTAATTTGCAAACTAGACACCATTAAATTAGGCTTGAATAAATACTGGGAGTGGATGGGTCATTATACAAAGTAAAAACTGTTTCCCCATGCTAATTTTTTCCCCCCTACTGTTACTCACACCTTCTTGTCAACTGTTGGAAATGGGCCATCCTGATTATCACTACAAAAGTTTTTTTCCTCCTGCTGATAATAGCTCACCTTAATTAATTACTCTTGTTACAGTTGGTATGGCAACACCCATTTTTTCATGTTCTCTCTCTGTGTGTGTGTGTGTGTGTGTGTGTGTGTGTGTGTGTGTGTGTATGTATATAAAAAAATCTTCCTACTGTATTTTCCACTGCATGCATCCGATGAAGTGGGCTGTAGACCACGAAAGCTTATGCTCAAATAAAGTTGTTAGTCTCTAAGATGCCACAAGTACTCCTCATTCTTTTTGCTGATACAGACTAACATGGCTACCACTCTGAAACCTGTTAACTTAAATGGGTTTCTCTTTTCAATGGTATATTTCCTAACCTTCAACTAAACTGAGTTCAAAATATTTAATATTTTCTGAGACTTTTAACCAAAAGTAAGCTTATGATTTAATATAAAATGGCTAGTGTTGGCTTTTTTCCATACTACTGGGGTCAAATTTAGGTATGTGTGTGTTGGGTGGAGGGAGGTGGTATTCTTTGAAGCCTTAGCCATAGAATGAGCTTAAGGGAATAACCAAGATGAGAGACACTTTGTACGGATATTCAAAATTACAAACAATCTGTTCTGACCATTCATGCAATACTGAGTTTGGCCATCTCTTTAGGCTTGATGCCCTGGCTGGACTTTATTAGATTCTTTGACTGGAGGAAAGAAAACAATGGTGGTATTTCCCAAACAGCATCCGCTCATGGTGCCAAAATGAACCTTTGCTCATTGTAGATCATGGGCAGTCAATTTTTTTTGTCAAAGTCCAAATTTCTTGGTCAAGCTATAGTCAAGGTCCAGACTCCAGAGAAACATTTTTCATGTCATAATAACAATAATGATGATCATAAGTAAATAAGATATTTTTGCGGTCTATTCAAAAGCATCTGGCGATCTGGATTTGGCCCATGGTTCACTTAGCCTCTACAAGCCAAAATCTATGAATACCGCACTTCCTTTTCTCACACAGTTTAATGAGCAATGAAACAGCTAACAATGTTGAGATGTAAATTATCATTGGGCAACTGAGATGTATGGGGCAGTTAACTCTTTTAGAGTTGTTCCAGACTTGGGTAGATGTTATTACACTAGCTATAGCTGGCTCATGACAGGTATCAACTCTTTTAAAAAGAGAACTGAGATCTTGGAACACAAAATGATCACTTGGGAGAGGTGCCACTATGCTATACTGTTAAACCAGGCTGCAACTTTTGATTCTTCACACACTAAGCACCAAAGCATTGTACTCACTGTGGTGGTTTGGATGTTACCACAGGACTTCAATATATTTGTAAAAATTGACTGTGAAACAAGAACTATTTCCTGTTTGTTTTGTTAAGTTTCATTCAAAATTCCCATAAAAGGTGAATTATATAAGGGCTGCTATGAGAGCCTGTACTACCTGATTTATCATAAGTTATGTGAACAAAAAAAGTAATAGACGTTTTGTTAGACATGCTTTCTTTTGGAGCTAGAACCATTCCCTTCTCTGCCTGCAGCTGGAGAAACTAAGCTTTACCCGAACACCGCAGGAGCAGAGTCCCCTCCTTTCTCTAGCGTTTTCCAGCCCCTGCCAGTTCAGGAAACTTGGAGCCCAAAGTCAGAGCAGCTCACTGGCCAACTTTCTTATGAAAAGCAGCTTAAAATAACATAAATTATTTCATATCTTGTATCTGCAGAGTTTCACAAAAGACTTGGAGAAATATTTTAAATTAAAAACTAGTGGTTTTTAATACATATTTCTATCAAAATATTTTTACCACTATTGCTTGTAAAGTCCTCCAGCCACTTTGCATAAGATATTCCTAGTTTCCTGACTGTATATGATAAGATATAAAATTATTATCAGTGTGCTGTAAATATTTAAAGGTGAGTTGACATCCAAATTCAGGATTCTCCACAACTATTTTAATGAATTATGTTGTATTCCTAGCATCACCCTTGGTGGATTTGGAGCAGATCGCTTCTACTTGGGCCAGTGGAGGGAAGGTCTGGGCAAACTCTTCAGCTTTGGTGGATTGGGAATATGGACACTAATAGATGTGCTACTAATAGGAGTTGGATACG